>NC_134552.1:39060574-39763163 GCF_025594145.1 Primulina tabacum
TCCTTTTTTTTGAGAGTATTAAATCTGTTAGAGATAGTAGTTTTATCTTGTTGCGTATACCTTCACCTAGATTACAATTATAGGTGCGAAACAACTGATGAAGTTAGTGAAAGACAATAATAACAGTAGGCGGTAGTTGTTATGGAAGTTCGAAATGAAATCTTCTACGTCTCCCCTCTCCTGTTTCCGAAAGTATAACTAAAAGACTTTGAATATTACAGTACAACGCTTGTACACACCCACTTCAGAAGGACTTACACCTTTGCCTACTGAAACTCTTAGTTACTCGACTCAAAAAGAACGTGATACAAAGGTTCTAAAAAGACTCTTTTTCAGATTACAAGCTCTTCCTGATAAAGTATAAGTGTTGTAAAATATTGTGAAGAGTGTACGAATCAGTAGCAAGATGATCTTTCAAAGATCAGATATTGCTATGAAGCGCGTGTGCTACTTTTCTTTGTGTTGAACTCAAAATCAAGGAATTTCGAGGTTGTCTCGTTGAGTGAAATAGCGTTGATCCTTGAAAAGATATTATGCGTAGAGTTCTCTTTCTGTAAGGGTTTGTTCCATGTATACATAAGCGACTGAGTTCAACGTTATGATCAGAAGAGTCTTCAGATTTTTTATAGAGTCAGCTTTATTACCAAAAAAAGAGTTCCTGCAGAAAAGCTATAAAACAATCAGTCCTGTTTATAATAACTCGCGTAAATTGAATTAAATGACTCCGTATAGTATTTAATGTTGCAATTAATACTAGTACTTGGTAACTTTAACGGTAACATTTAAAGTAGTCACGTTAGGCAAATCTTCTACTGATTCTGTTTTCTATCCTTCTACTGCTTTGTTGTTTACTAGACCAGAGCTTCTGATTTTCTTTTTGTCTACTGTTTTCTTAAAGAGTGCTGCCTGGTCTGCTGGTTTTTATTTCATCGCCAAAATAATTCATGTCTATCAACATGACATTAATAAAATTTTGACAATTTTTCTCATTTGGCCTATAAATAGAGGCCTTGTGTTAGCTTGAGAAGTATCATATCTCATTGTAAAATAAAGTGTATGTGTGTATTAATGTGGAAATAAAAGTTTAAGTTCTAATATATTTTCTTGTCACTTTTCCAACTATGAGTGATGATTTTAGTGTTGACCAAAATAAGTTCATGGCAACCTAAATATAATATGCCAAGGTGAAGAGGATGAATTCTTGGAGAAGTAATATTGTTTATATTTTGTATATTTTTCTATATGTCTTTTCATTTTACTTACTTCTTTATTGTAGGTATAAAAATGAATTATTTGTTGTTATCAATTTACATCAAACGCTTGGTACCATTGAAGTGGTTATCTTGATTTGTTTTTTAATTTTGATATAATAAATATTTCATCAGTTATTATTGTTATTATATACACATAATAATTAAAACATATTTTCAATTAGACGATAGGGAGGCTATGCCGATTGTTCTAAATACAATATATTATGATTTAATACTAACATCAAAATATAACATTTACTTTATTGCAGCTAACAATTACTTTATTGCAATTAATATTTAACTTGTTGCAACTAACTTTTATTTTCCGTATCTAAATTTATTTTTCGCATCTAACTTTTACTTTATCGTAACTATAAATCATATATTTCATTTAGGCAACATTGTCCACTTAGAGTTTCTCTTATCTTCCGAGTCCACTCATCTCGTGGTTTTCTATTCGATGTGGTGCTTCATCAGTAAAAGCGACAGCTGTGTTAGCTTTCATAATCTTCATGGGGCCATCTGTTATGACATACTCATCGTCTTGAGCAACTAGATGAGCATGAATTATGATTTTTCAGTCGTCAAACTCTTCTCTGGAGAACATTGGAATCTTTTGAAAAAGACATGATTTTCAGTATCAGTTTGAGCATGAGAGAGTATTCAAGACAAGATTAACCGCTCTGATACCACTTGATAGATCGGTTAATGAAGTTGGAGTGTTTATAGAGGGTTGAATAAACACTTTCGATTTTTGTTCTTTTTTAAATATGAATCAATTTTTTGAGAAATGATAAACATAAAAATTGTACATTAATTAAATGTTTTATAATATAAATTTATAGTTTTTGTTTTATTAAATGTTTAAATAATATATGTTTTTATAATAAATTATATAAAATATAAGTTGTGTAATTATAAGTTTTTACTATTTTTGCAGGTTCGATAAAACAGAATAACATTGCTGTTGCAAATGAGATTAAGATGATTCTTGGACCTGTAGAAAGTTGATGTTAATATCTACAATATTAGTGGCAAGAATAGATAAAAATCCTCTCACAATTGGGATCAAACTAAGCAATAAATAAAGTTACCAAAAGAGTGGCAGTTTTATCATGCTCTAGCATTTTGACCATATCTCTCAAATTACTTGGTCAAATGAAAAAAAAAATATCACAATTCAAACAACTTAATTATCTACATGTTTTGTTTTATGTGGAAAAGAAAATTCGGATGGAAAGATTTTAAAAGTGATATGTTGATGTACATATTTCTTGGAACACCAATGTAGACTTATGTGTAAAAAATAATATTTATTTTTTGTTGTCACCTAAATTTGGCTATAAATAGAGGTGTGCATTGTAATGTATTGAGATATCCCTCATGTTTATGAACAAACCTTTGAGTTCATAATATTTCTCTCTTTGTTTTTCCTTTATTTTCATTTAAATATATTAGCATGTTAATTTTTAGATTCAAGTTTTACAGTTTGAATAATGAGTAGCTAACTTCCTAAAGTTGAGATGAAAAGGTGAAAATCTTAGTATAATAATAAGGATATTAAAAGTTAATAATATATGTTTTATATTATTTAATCATAATTTATTGTTTATGTTATATTTATTTATTTAACATTATTATACCCTACTTATAAGTGGAGCTTTGATTTATTGTAGCTATATATTATACTAAAATCTTGTAACCATTAAATGTTAGTTTGGTATTACCAACTCATTTAAAGTGGATGCTTTGATTTATTATATATGAATATATCATAATATTAATTTCTTGGATATCATTTAAATGTTTGTTTGGTTTTTTCGACCATTTAAAGTGGAAACCTTGATTTAGTGTTTACAAAAATGTATATAGCACAATAAATACTTGAAAACATTTATAAGTTTTGGTATATATTATATATACTTATAAGATAATAATATCTAACGTGGGGCCCCGGGTCCGACATCTAATATTAATAATTATAAATATAACAAACTCAACGATTGAGTAAAACACATAATCTATGGTTCACAAACTGACATACACATCGTCAAAATAATTTAAAGGTCACAAAAGTTTGAAATATAAATTTTAACATGCCAAAATAAAATAGTGAACCAAAGTAATACAAACATCATCAAATAGCTATTAAGACCCGAGAATACCATTCTAATTCGTATCTCCTCGCCTGGAGCTGGACTCTGGCATCCCAAGCCTCGCCTCACCTACCGTCAAGCACATGAAAACAAGAGGTATCCGACGTGCCGGTGAGTATAAACTCAGTATGATACAATCAATAACATATGAGAATTTAATTTTCAAAATAGTTCATATAAGTTCATAAAGATGCAATATAATGTAATGCATGATCAGAAGCTGTGGGCTATCAATAAATCTCAAGATCAAGTGAATCATCTGGTCATAGGGTATCCAAGGGAGTAGAATCACCCAGCAATATCCACCGACTCATCCGCTCGGGGGTGGGGTGCTGTGTTCTACAATCCCAGGACTATGGTGCGCCTATAGAGAGTGTTCAGACCATAGCAGCGACCTCCACATACACTATGTCAACTAAACTATAGCCCCATACGTCAAAAAAATCAATAAATTAAGGCGACCTACCGCCATATCAAATTTGAATTGACAAGTGGCTCAATATGAAATGTAATGATGCAAATCAATATGTTAGGATCGGTTAACGTATCAAAAGTGTTTAGAAGGGGGGGTTGAATAAACACTCACAATTAAAATTGATCTTTTCAAATTTTGAGTTCAGTTTGGTGACAAACTGATTCTCGGAATCTTGTTGATCAATATCAATCAGTTAAACTGAATCAGTTGCGGAAGGTAACATGACTGAAAGATAGAATACAAAATAAAATGCGCAAGGGTTGTTTCTGGATGTTCGGAGATTTCAATTACTCCTATGTCACCCCTTCTATCACAAGGATAGGATATTCACTAAAAGACTTTGATCAAATACAAGAATTGTACTGACCCACTTCAGCTTGGACTTAACACTGCCAAAAACTGAAACTCTTAGTATAACAGAATGTTCTTAGTGCTTAACTGATCTTAGCACTATCGAATTTCAATGATTATTACAACTTGCATGTAAGCTCAAATTGTAGCCTTAACTGCTACGAATAAATCAAGTAAGAGGTGAGCTGAGATTTTGACAGAGTGACAGCAAGCTTTTTGAATAGTATTTACTTCGTTGTTTTTCAGCTGCTCTTCTGTCATATTTATATGCTTCTTTTCCAACGGTAACTTGAGATAAATTTGAATCTATGTATCCGTTGATTTCCACTTCATTATTCTTTGGACTTTGTTTGCGGCGTCTTAATTGCTTTAGCCAGAATGCGTTGTTCTAGGTATTCTTGGTTGTGGTGTGGCGTTTCATATTCAGTTATAATCTGTTATGTCTCTTTGTCGGTTGAAAGTTCTTTCCCGAGACATCTTCAGCAGAGAGATACTTAACTTTAAGGCATTTGGCTGGATGTATTAACTGATCGGTTTCCAACTGATCAGACAGCTGATTTCAGTTATTAAGTCCAGTTGCTGAGTTCAGTTGGTTCGTATTTTCAGTTGGTTGATCAGTTTGTCAAACTCCAGAATTTAGTTTCCAACAATTTCCCCCTTTATGGTGTTTGACAAAATTAAGTAACTGAACCCTTTGTAGATAAGAGATTGATCAACTGAATTTCACGATTAATTGGACTCTTTGTAGATAAAATAAGAAACTAATCAACTGAATCAGTAACTTGATGAGTACAGTGAAGACTGCTACTGAAACGAGAATTTCTTCTGTTGTTCTAGCATTCCTGTGATTTCTTCCCCCTTTTTGTCAAACAACTCCATCTTCTCAGATAATTTTCGAACATCAGTTGAAAGAATTTTGACATCTGCTGAGATACTTGAGACAACAGTTTGTAAACAGGTTTGCAGCAATTCCATTTATTAGAAACAGAAGTTTCTAATCGTTGAACTCATTGACTAACTATATCCTGAGTTGTAAATAGGCTTTGAGCTAGACCTTTCTTCATCTCATCTATAATTTTGGTGAGAGAATCCATGTTTGCTTGTATTGCTTTCAGTTTTGCAGAGTCATATTCAATTGAAGAATCAATTTGACAGTGTGAGATAATTGTGTAGATTGAATCTTCTTGATGTCAGTGATTATCTGCTGCATATTGTGCTGCATATTTTGGATCTCTTCAAGAACAAGATCCATTTCTGTAGATTGAGGAGGAGGTGACTGATGAGGGAATTCCGGTCCCTTTGTGGTTTGATCAAATATAACCAACTCTTGGTTAGTTGCTACTGTTTCAGCAACATTCTGAACTGAAGTGATTGTTGCAGCAATGTCTTCTGGAACTTGATGCGGAGAAAGTGGATGTTGATCAGCAGATGAGTTGCCTGGAGGAATAATAGAGTCTAATGAAGTCAAAATTGGTGTCTCTAGAGGATGATCTTGGGGATCAATTTGCACATCAGTTGGAATTGTCTGTTTAGCAGAAGGATATGGCTGAAATGGTGCTTCTGAAGAGTTAGGCACCTCTGGATTGATTTGATCAACGGGATGATCAACATTATTAGAAATGGGTTCACTCAATTGGGATTCTTGCACCACTATCTGAATAATTTCATCAATGTTTGCGAAAGATAATTCTGCTTCATTGTACATTTGATGTTCACCAGTTGGTGATTGAGACACATCCTGAACTGGCTCTTCAGTTGGAATAATAGCCTGTTCTGAGGATGACTCTTTCTGCTTTGAGGGAGGTTCTTCAACTATTTCCTTTTCATCATCGTCTGAATCTCCTTTATGAAGGACTAACTCTTGATCCATTTCCCAAAACTTTATCTGAGATAGCAATCTCATCAGATCGGTGGTCTAGCTGAGTGATCACCGCATGATCAGCATAGGCAGTAGGATTTGTTGGAACGTAGTTAGCCTTCAGTTTGTCAATAATTTGTGTTAACTTCTTTGCTCTCATCTGATCAAACAAATATGTTTTTCTCTCCATAGCTTGGGCAATGGTGGCAGCTTTGACTATCTTGAGGACAGAAGCTTCCAGTTTGATGAATTTGTTCAGTTGAGATTTCTTTCTTAGTTGCTTGGCAAAAATCTGTGTACGATAGGCTGTCCAAGCATCATAGAGTTGAAGTTTTGATGCTGCAAAATCATTAACCTCGTCCCAAACAAGGTCAATGTGGGTTTGAATGGGATTGGATGACCTTGGTTCTTCAGTCAATTTTCCCTTGCCTTTGTCAAAACTGAGGATGTTTGGAATTTCCAGACCAGTTCTGTAGTATCCACCCGTTCTATAATACTAATGCCCTTGGGTCGGGCAGGTGCCAGAGGAGTGGGACGAGTAATATTAATCAGAGGGGCTTTGATCCTAACTGTTTCTTTCTTTGCACCAATTTATTTTTCTGGTGGGATGATCTTCAGAGGGACTGCTTCAATTGGCTGCTGAGCATCTGAAGATATTGGCTTGTCAGTAGGAATAGATTCCTCTGTAGTTATTGGTTTAATCCTCTGTGTTCTCGGTTTCTTGGTGATCTTTGGGGAAGGATTTTTCTCTTAATCGGATTCTTCCACAATTAATTTTCTTTTTGCTGACTTTAGTTGAGCCAATGTCTTGGCCTTTTTTACTGATTTAGGAGCTGCCTGTTGAATCCCAATCTCCTGTTTTATCTTTACAAACTGATCAGGAGAGATGTCAAATTTTGTCTTGGGTGGCATAGCATTCTTCGCATTAATGACTTTGAATTTTGATGATTTTTCTGTATTATCTGCCACTAACCCCTTCACTTTCAGCAGATAGCTCAGTTGCACTGCAAAACCTTTGGACTGTTTGGATGATAGAAACATATTCATTTAAAATATTGAATATAAGATGCTTCCAGTTGAATTTATGTTCAGCCATAATGATAGAAATAGCTTGAAATTTTTCCAAAGTAAGTGCAGCAAAAGATCCAGCTTTCGCCAAAATCCCTTTGGCGACTATATCAGCAAGTAACTGAACTTCGTGCTTCAGTTCCTTCTTTGGGTCGGAAACATAGATTTTCCGTCCTTCAGCAGAAAGTGAGGTTTGCATCTTTTCAATGTCAAATGCCTTAACATCAGATAAGTGTGCTAGTCCATCAGATGGTAAAGAAAAGATTTCTCCAAAGGAATCTTCGGAAATGGTCAGCAGCTGACCATTGATAGTAAAAGCGATGTTTCCATCAGAATTGATCGTACCGTTAGAGTAGATTTCCTGAATTTCTTTGGGGTAGATCTCTTGTGATGATTGTCCCAAGAATGTCCTTTACCCAGCAGTTTCGAGTTTTTGAAAAACGTTCTTGACATTAGTGTCGCCAAAAGATAGAATTGATCCAAAGTTGATAGCCATTGCATTCAGCATGTAAGCGGGAATTTGATTCGCCATTTTGATAGATAAAATGATCTGCAATTTTTAAACGAGAGCTCTGGAATTAGTATTCTCTTAGAAACTGATTGTACGCGTAAGAAGAAAAACTGAATTGAAGCGGGCTTAGTACAGTTGTTCGTGACTGTTTAAATTCGGGACACGTGTCAGTGCATTTAAAATTTGAGTAAAAATATGTGTACGTTTGCTATAAGCGTGTGTACAATTTAAATGATTCAAATGCTTCCACGTTTTCAAAATAGGATTTATCATTAGATAGTAGACAGTCACGTCACTTGATTTGGAATATAATTCGTTTTAATCAGTTAACTTATATGAGAAGATTAGTGAAATTCCCAACTGAAAGATCAGTTGAAAGACTGTTTCCTTTCAGTTTGAGAACTTACTAACATTTGTCTTCTCAGTTAACCTCTTAAAATCATTATTCCCCCTTAATTAATTCATAAGATAATTAAAGCGAATAAATTCAAAGATTAGAAAGATTATCGGTCTGCTGAAATGTTGACGACTCTTCAGCTTCCTTGATATTCTGCTATAAAAAGACATAACACGGTTAGTTTCAGTTATATTGGTGAAAAATATTCAAAACTAAAGAATGGCAGATGCGAATAGCTCGAGTGCTTCGCCATTTTCTCTGGAAGCTAGGAAGACTGCCATAGAAGACGAAGTCTTCTATAAGAGTCTTCCCTACTGGGAAAGGTTACAGGAGCTAGAGTTCCTGTATAATTCTGGAGAGGCTACTACTCCCAAGCTGATGGCAGAGTTGAGAGAAGTGCGAGAGCACTTGAACATAGCTGTGCGGGTGGATGTCTTCAAGGAAGGTCATATCTATCAGCTGATGCTTCAAAAGGAACTGGAGCTCCTTAATCGCATAGCTTCTTCTCACAGCTTTTGCAAAACATCTTCCTCAGCTCTATCTGTTTGGTTGAGAATGTGGATAGATGGTATAGAGGAAAAATATGAAAATGTAATTCAGGCAAATATTTATTGTTGAATGAAGTATTTATTTTGGCTTATCTTTGTTTTTCTTTTTCCTGCAAATAATAAATTATGATCATAAACAAATGAACTGATGAAAGACTAACTGATATAAGTTGATTAAGAATTGAAATCAGTTAATTGTTGAGTAGTAAATGGAAGACTGATATCAGTTGACAATGAATCAACTGATAGTTAAGAGGCCTCGGTAAATGAGAAAAACGCTTCGGTTGACTAGAGTCTCTTCAGTTTCTTTATCATTCAAATTTTATCTGTCTATAAATAAGATGATAGAATGTGAGACAACAACAGTTCAAAATGTCGAATTCAAGTGACTCTGATGCTTGCAGCAGTACACACGTTCATGTTATACTGAACAATCGAATCCACGTTCAGAAGAGATGAAGAGAAGGATGGAGGAATATGTTTTCAAAAAGGTGATGTCAACATGGTTTAAGATCCATGAGTTGCAGAGAGTGAGTAGAAGTTGTGTGATTCCTACTTTTGCTCAGGAAGCAACAGCAAGAAAGTATCTTGAACGTTTTGAAGTTAGGCATGTTACAGATTTGATTGAGGACAAATGTTTATTGGAGGCGATGTTATGGAAGGAGAGGCATGTGGTTGATAAGATTTCTAAAACTAGGGCATTTTCTATAATTCAAATTTATGAGATGAATGATTGGGTTCGGGATTGGCTAGATACAGTTGGTTCTATGATTTCTGCTGTAAACTGGGAACGGTGGTATTCTTAATGAATTATTATTTTCAATTTGTTGTGTTCTTATTTTCTGCAGATAATTCTATTAGTGAAAGCAACATTAGTAATAATTTTAAGACAAATCAATTAAACCAAGAATATTGCGAAAGTAAGAAAACTTAGTCTCGGGTAATGGTTTGGTAAAGATGTCGGCTGCTTGTTGTTCAGTTGATATATACTCCAGTCTAATGTCCTTCTTCAAAGCACGATCTCTGATGAAGTGGTGTATGACATCTATATGCTTTGTCCTTGAGTGGAGAACTGGATTATAAGTGATGGCAATTGTACTCGTGTTGTCACAAAATATGGGCGAATTATTTGTAATTACTCCATAATCTTTCAGTTGTTGCTGGATCCAGATCAGTTGTGCACAGCAACTACCAGCAGCAAGGTATTCTGCTTCAGTTGTTGAGGTAGCTATAGATGTCTGCTTCTTGCTGAACCAAGAGATCAGTCTGTCTCCTAGAAACCGACAAGATCCACTTGTACTTTTTCGATCAAGCTTACATCCTGCATAATCTGCATCTGAATATCCAACTAAATTGAAAGTAGAGTCTTTAGAATACCATAACCCAACATTTTGTGTGCCCTTTAGCAGCTGAGAAATGTGATTGCTTAGGATTTGCTTGAAATCTAGCACACATACACACAGCAAATACAATATCAAGGTGACTGGAAGTTAGGTATAATAATGACCCAATTAAACCTCGATATAGTGTCGCCTCAACTGATATTCCCCCTTGATCAGTGTCCAATTTAACTGATGAGCTCATGGGAGTATTTGCAGCTGAACATGATTCCATGCCATATTTCATCAGCAACTTCTTTGTATATTTAGTCTGACTGATGAATATGTCAGTCTCCAGTTGCTTCACTTGCAGTCCAAGGAAGAATGTCAGTTCACCCATCATGCTCATTTCGAACTTTTCCTGCATCAACTTAGCAAATTTCTCGCATAATTTGGGGTAAGTTGACCCAAATATGATATCATCAACATAAATTTGAACTAATAAAATGTGATTATTCTTAGTAAATTTGAACAAGGTCTTATCAACTGATCCAACAGAAAAATCATGATCAGTTAGAAATTTTGAAAGAGTTTCGTACCAAGCTCTAGGAGCTTGTTTAAGACCATATAATGCTTTGTTCAAATGATATACATGATCAGGAAAGATGTGATTTACAAAACCTGGGGGTTGTTCAACATATATTTTCTCTTGCAATTGGCCATTTTGGAATGCACTTTTTACGTCCATCTGAAAGACCTTGAAATTCTTGTATGATGCATAACAAGAAACATTCTGATTGCTTCCAGTCTTGCAACTGGAGCATATGTCTCATCATAGTCAATTCCTTCTTCTTGTCTGTATCTTTGTGCTACTAATCTTGCTTTGTTGCGTCCAACTGAACCATCTTCGTTCAGTTTGTTCCTGAAAACCCATTTTGTACCTATGACAGTTTTTGAAGTTGGTCTTGGAACTAAGTTCCAGACATTGTTATGAGTAAACTGATTTAGCTCTTCTTGCATTGCATTTACCCAGTTAGGATCAGCAAGAGCTTCATCAGTTTTATTTGGTTCTATTTGTGAAACAAAAGCTGAATAGATAAATAGATTTAGCATTTGATTGCGAGTTCTAACTGGATCAGATGGATTTCCAATTATCAATTCAGGTGGGTGTGATTTTCTCCATCTGTACTCAGTATTTGTTGTATCAGCAATTTCTTCAGCTAGTAACTGAATATCATCAGTTTGCTCAATCAACTAATCATTAGGAATGGCTTCTGGTTCAGTTGATTGATCTGACACTTCTGGTTCGGGTGTTTGAAGAGTGTTTTGATTAATATGATTGTCTTCTTCATTATCATCCTCCAAACTGATATCTGTCAGTCGATCAACTAGCTCAACTTGATCAGTTGGCTTATTAGTTAGTTCAGTTTCATCGAAGTCAACATGAGCAGATTCTTCAACATTTAGGGTTTTCTTGTTAAAGACTCTGTAAGCTATACTAACTGATGAGTATCCAAGAAATATTCCCTCTGCAGATTTAGCATCAAATGCTTTTAAAATTTTTTTACCATTATCAAGGATAAAACATCTGCACCCAAATATTTTGAAATAAGTGATTTTACTTTTTCTTCCATGCCAGATCTCATATGGTGTTTTCATATGATTCTTATTAATCATTGATCTGTTCTGACTATTGAAATGGGATCGGTTACGGTGACCGGAAGCGCAACCGAAGTTAAAAATTTTGATTTTTCATCAAGAAATTTCGGCCACCTCTTATTTTGTGTAGCAAATACAATAAAATACCAAATATCATACATAGGATGTTGAGAAAACCGTTACCTATCAACCTCTTGAGGTTGATGATGGCTCCAACTTTGTTGTCAAACAACAAAGCTCTTGAATGGGATGGCAATCTACAAGCTCTCCTCCTATCCTTCAAGAATTAGGCCCACCACCAACTTTGTAGATCCACCTCACACTTGCACTAGAAAATGTAAGGCTTTTTCAAAGAGAAGTGACTTGTTTCTCCAACAATTGAAGAACACAAGAGGAGAGAAAAATTAAGGAAAAGCTCCTCTTAATTTTCGGTCAAAACCATTTGAATGAGAGGGGGAAGACTTGTCTTGGGTGTGGAAAAAGGTGTTGCAAAAAGTTGCATGCCATACCAATTTTTTAATCAAAAGTATTCCCCAACCTTTCACCTCTCAAGCATGCATATCAAGTAGGCTTGTAACAATTACAAGGCCCATGAACTTTTATTTAAATGTCCCAAACATATTTGAGCTCATTTATAGTTTACTTGATTTTATTCAAGCCCACTAGCTAAATAATTATTTCCAATTGGGCTCTACAAGGCCCAATGTTATTTAATTAATTCAACACTTGAATTAATTTAATTATTTGGACTCTACTAGGCCCACTATTGTTTTATTAATTCAACACTTGAATTAATTTAATTTAGTCCATAACAATGTTTATGAAAATCACAATTTTCAAATACATTATTTACTTGGCCTATTTTTAATTTAGGAACACATTCATAAATTAAAAAATTACATTTCTCTCATAGAAGTCATACTTCTATTTTTCTCAACGCTTATTAACTCATTTATAAGCCGTTCAACACATTGAACTATTTTTATTTCTCAACGGGAAGTAGAAAGCTAGTACTTGTGTGGCCCTCAATGGTTCATTGATACAACTAGCCGTGGGTTCACATATCCATGTGATTCGGACTAAACATGTCCTTATATGAGCATACCCCAATTGCTCCATTCTTACTTATCAACTTCTTGATAACAAGAACGTCAGAACTCAAGTCTTATAGTACCCAACCAATCATGTTAAACGCCTAGCAGCATCGCTTACATGATTCCCTAGGTATCAAATGATAGTGCCTGCAAGAACCATTCAATTATGGTTAGCGTACAGTACGGTCCCTTCAACTCATATATTCCGACCGATTCGACAACCATTGGTTTATCGAGACTTGTCAATGAATCGATACTATGTTTCATGTCGTAGTTGCATCGATGGTGTAATCTATGAAACCCCTTTCATAATTACCACCATATTCTGATCAGAGATTTCAACCTACATACACATGATAACACATAGGATATCCATACCCGAAGGTAAGCGGTGAATCCCCGACTACAATGCATCGACTCCTATATGTTTCGACAGAACACCCAACCTTGCCACCTGAAGACCCCATGAGAGTCGGTAAACAAGTCAAAGTGTAATTCTAGCACATAGAGTCTCAATGTTGTCCCGGGTCATAAGGACTAATGGTGTACAATCATAAACTAGGACTTTTCCACTCGATAAGTGAGAACCACTTGGAAAGTACTTTTATGGAGGGTTGTTCAGTGCACTCTACAAGGAGCACCTATCTGCATGCTCGGAAATCACAATGTCCCCTACCAATGAAACATGGTACTCACATCGCAGACACTAGTCTCGAACTCGACGGCCTATATCCTTCTTAGTGGCGGCTGAATCGACTAGGAACTGTTTGGAATATACATTATTCCAAATATGAGTTTCATGATACTCATCATATGAGCATCTCATATTCTTTCTACTATTTGTATATTCAAGGACTTTATCTATGCAACTAGCATGGGTATACAGATAAAGAAGTGCCAAAATGATAAATTCAAATATTATTAAAATAAAGACTGTTCATACATAGAGTTTAATCATGAACCATCGGCCAACACTTGGCTCGACGGGCACCTACTCTAACAATCTCCCACTTGCACTAGAGCCAACTACCCATATGCTTCAAACCCATCGATTCGCGATGCTTCTCGAACAATGGTCCAGGTAAAGGCTTAGTTAGTGGATCAGCAACATTATCTGCGGAGCCGACTTAGTCAATCGTGACATCTCCTCTCTCCACGATCTCTCTAAGGATGTGGTACTTTCTCAATACGTGTTTGGACTTCTGATGAGACCTCGGCTCCTTTGCTTGAGCAATGGCTCCCGTGTTGTCACAAAACACCGGGACAGGAGCAACTCCATTAGGAATGACGCCCAACTCTTGGACGAAATTCCTTATCCAAACTGCCTCCTTTGCTGCAGCTGATGCAGCAATATATTCTGCCTCAGTGGTGGAATCCGCTGTACTGTCTTGCTTGGAACTCTTCCAAGAGACAGCAGCACCATTGAGCATGAATATGAATCCAGAGGTTGACTTCGAGTCATCGATATCGCTTTGGAAGCTAGAGTCGGTATAGCCTTCCAATTTCAGTTCTCTACCCCCATAGACCAAGAACAATTTATTGGTCCTTCTCAAATACTTGAGGATGTCTTTCACAGCTTTCCAGTGTGGAAGACCAGGGTTGGATTGATATCTACTCACTACACTTAGTGCAAAAGCCACGTCAGGACGTGTAGATATCATCCCATACATGATGCTACCAATCGCAGATGCATAAGGAATGTTGGTCATCGCAGCTATCTCTGCATCAGTCTTGGGAGACATAGACTCGGATAGGGACATGCCATGACACATTGGTAGATGTCCTCTCTTGGACTCATCCATCGAGAACCGCTTCACGTTGGTATCAATGTATGTGGACTGGGTGAGACCAAGCAATCTTTTTTATCTATCTCTATAGATCTGTATTCCCAATACAAAAGATGCTTCACCCAAGTCCTGCATTGAGAACTTACTCGCTAACCATATCTTCGTTGATTGCAACATTCCTACATCATTCCCAATGAGTAGAATGTCATCAACATACAACACCAGGAATGTCACAGCACTCCCACTGAGCTTCTTATACACACAAGGTTCCTCAGGATTCTTAGCAAAACCAAACTCTTTGATTGTACTATCGAATCTGAGGTTCCAACTCCTAGATGCCTGCTTTAGACAATAAATAGATCTTTGAAGTTTGCATACCATATGCTCACTTCCGATAGATGTAAACCCTTCGGGTTAAGACATGTAAATCTCTTCCTTAATATCCCCATCAAGAAAGGTTGTCTTAACATCCATCTGTCATATCTCATAGTCATACCATGCAGCTATGGCTAGCAAAATCCTTATGGACTAGAACATTGCAACTGGAGAAAAGGTTTCCTCAAAGTCAACTCCTTGTCTTTGAGTATATCCTTTTGCCACCAATCGCGCCTTGAAGGTCAATACCTTCCCATCCGCCCCAAGTTTCCTCTTGTTAATCCATTAACACCCTATGGGAACAATTCCCTCAGGTGGATCCACGAGATTCCACACTTGGTTCGAATGCATGGAATTCATCTCAGATTCCATCGCTTCAAGCCACTTGGATGAATCGGCATCAGATAATGCTTCCTTGAAGGTCCTTGGATCACATCCATGGTTAGGCTCATCATGGCCCTCTTCAAGAAGTAGACCATACCTCATAGGTGGTCTCGAGACTCTCTCGGATCTTCTAGGAGCTTGTATCTCCTCTCTTGGCTCTTCGGGTGTGGGTTATACAATTGTGGGTGTCTCTCGAACCTCTTCGAGTTCTATCATCTCACCTTTTCTATCTAATAGAAATTCCTTTTCCAAAAAAGTTGCATTCCTAGAAACAAAAACATTTGTTTCTTGGGGATGATAGAAGTAGTATCCAACCAAATTCTTTGGATATCCCACAAAGTAGCATAAAATGGATCGACTATCCAATTTATCTCCCACTACCTGCTTCACATAAGCAGGGCACCCCCATATTCTAAGAAAAGAATATTTGGGTGGCTTACCCATCCATATCTCATATGGTGTCTTATTAAATGCCTTTGTATGGACATTGTTCAACAACATTGCCGCTGTCTCAAACGCATATCCCCAAAAGGATGGCGGCAACTCCGTGAACCCCATCATAAACCGAACCATGTCCATCAAAGTCCGGTTACGAAGCTCCGAAACACCATTCAACTGTGGTGTAGCGGGCCGAGTCCACTGCGAGAGAACTCATTGTCCCTAAGATACTCTTGGAACTCGGCACTCAAGTACTCACCACCTCGATCCGATCGAAGTGTCTTGATGCTTCGTCCCAATTGCTTCTCTACTTCACTTCTGAATTCTTTGAACCTTTCAAAGGCTTCAGACTTGTATTTCATCAAATACACATACCCGTACCTCGAAAAGTCATCGGTAAAGGTGATGAAGTAGGCATGTCCATGCTTAGGGGTGATGCTAAGCGGACCGCACACATCGGTATGGATCAAATCCAATTACCCTTTGGCTCGCTCCACATGGCCCTTAAAGGGAATCTTGGTCAACTTTTCTTTTAGACAGGATTCACAAGTCGTGAGAGCATTAATATCAGACATATCAAACATGCCTACTCCCACTAACTTGTTCATCCTTCTTAGGGAAATATGTCCTAATCAAGCATGCCATAATTGTGCCGAATTTAGAGTATCTTGTTTGCGCTTGTTTGTTGTTGTTATAGCTTGGACATTGTTAAGTGGAATATCTTTCAATTTTAAGGTGTAGAGATCGTTTTCAAGTTCTCCAGTACCAATTAAACATTCATTCCTGTAAATATTGCAAACACCTTTGCTAAATAAACAAGAAAATCCATCTTTGTCTAACATAGAAATGGAAATAGTGTTTTTCACCAAGTCTGGTACAAACAAAACATCTCTTAACAACAACTTAAAATCATTGTTCAAAATTAAAGAAACATCTCAAACAGCTTTGGCAGCAACTCTTGCCCCATTGCCCATCCTCAAGAAGGTCTTACCTTCCCTGAGCCTCCTACTTCTTCCCATCACCTGCAAATCATTACAGAGATGTGAGCCACAGCCGGTATCCGATACCCAAGAAGTAGAGTTAATTGTAATGTTTACTTCGATATAGAACATACCGTTTCCAGAACTCTTCTGGGCAAGATATTCCCTGCAGTTACGCCTCCAATGTCCAGGCTTCTTGCAGTGATGACAGATGTCAACAGTCTTGTCAGCCTTCACTGGTGTGGCTACCACTACGGGACCCGGAGTCTGCCTCTTCAAGGGCACGCTCTTCTTGGGACGTTGGAAAGAACGCTTCTTTCCCTTCCAAGGTGGACCGGTCTTCGTACCAGATGAAGAGCCCATAAAAAGAACCGGCTTCTCTTTCTTGATCGTGGACTCAAAGGTCACAAACATGTTCACCAACTCCTCAAGGGTCGGCTCCATCTTGTTCATATTGAAGTTCACCACAAAAGGATCAAATGAGCTAGGCAGCGATAAAAGCAATACGTCGGCGGTCAACTCCGAAGGCAAGATCAGATCCATGCCAACGAGCTTGTCCACGAGCCCAATCATCTTCAAGCCATGCTCATGGACCGAGGCCCCATCTCGCATGCGCATTGTGATCAGCTCCTTGACGGTAGCATGCCTAAGAGGCCGAGTCTGCTCACCAAAGAGCTCCTTGAGGTGCATATGAATGTCAGCAGCATTCTTTGCATCCTCAAAACGCCTCTGCAGCTCATCATTCATAGAAGCCTGCATATAACACCTAGCCTTCAAGTCATGGTCACACCAATCCTTGTAGGTCTGCAATTCCTCAGGAGTGCAGCTAGTCGGAGCCTCAGCAGGGAGCGACTCAGTCAGTGTATATGCAATCTTTTCCGAGTTTAGGACGATTTTCAGATTTCTTAGCCAAGTGATATAGTTAGGTCCGGTTAACACATGTTTTTCGAGTATGGCAGAAAGCGGATTGCGAATTGAAGACATTATCAAATTTTTGTACTGAAAAGTAAAATAGATAAAAGTTAATGACTATTTTAAAATATTTAATAAGATATAAAGTTTGGACTTTAACTTTATAAATTTTCACTCCCACTGTTTTGACATTTCCACTACCCCCTAGTGAAAACGGGAAACTCTTTTCCTCAGTAGGTACGTAAGGTCCAATTAGCGAATTATGATCCCGAATAATATCAGCTAATCACAATTCATAAAAGGTAGTTTTCAATTGCATCACAATGCAACCCTTACGTAAGCTTTTGTCTCACGTTTGATTAGGACCCAATAATATGACGTCTTTCATCTTTACGTGTCAAGCCTTACCCATCGATGTTGAACCTTAATGGACGGTCGCCATGAGTTCCCTCAATAATATGAGCCGAAATCATGGGAGTTCCACGTATTTCACATCACCATGTCAATGGATGTCACAGCTTTCCGGCACCCAGGGCCCCCCAATAATATGAGCCGAGCCCCGAGTACGAGTAGCGTTCATCATGCACCCATTGTCGATGGAAGACAAGTAAATTATAAACAAATTTATAATTCTCCTTTTCGGGCTTGATATTAATTTTGAATCTTATTCAAAATGATGGTTTTTAATTTTGAAATGTCTCATCATTAATTTTATTTAAAAGCTCGCCATGTTTGATCGTATGTTTGCCAGATTCATGCAACTTTGTTATTATCATAATAATAACGCACATACTCATTATTTATAACATATCATGCATATATTATAAACTGTAAACAAACAAGGATGATCAATCGTCCCAATACTAATGGCCCGTGTGAGCTAAACACGGGCCTAGGTCCAATCCTAGGGAAATGCAAGGGATGCAAATGCAACTATTACATTAGCATCCAATATTTACATGTCTTCGATCTTCATAATCATCATGACCACCATCTTCCAATTTTGATCATCCACTATACTAATATTTACAAATAAATATCCATGGCAAATAGGGATACATCTCATGGGGGTGGGAACGGGCCATAAACCAAGCCCACTTTATAAATTGATAATTATTACAATCATTCAACATAAAATATCCTATCATACACCTAGAAAATTGGGCTTGGGCTTTTGATCCTCCTTCATGCATAATATCACATATCATACACCATCAATTAATTATCACAATAATTAATTGATTCAATATTATATATTTTGATCCAATCACTAACCGCCACGATTATAAACTAAATTAACAAAGTATACAAACACCTTTGTCTACTTTCCAATTAATTTATTTATAACCGAATTTTTTATAAATCACAATTTACTATAAATAATTTAAGTCCAACTTCAATTATTTATTTTATGAGAAAAATTTGCAAATTTTGTAATTTTAAACTTAAGGGCCCAAAAACTTATTTTTCACCAAAAATATTTTGTCCCATTTAAAATTCACAAATATGTTAGCCATCCAATGGCCCAACAACTCAAGGCCCATGACACTTTGATATTCCAAAACACTTTTGGAAACCCTAGTCGTCATCGCCGTCGCCGGATTCCGGCAACAAAAAAATTTTTTTTTTTATTTAAAACATCGGGGTTTCGGGCAGCCCAAAGGGCTTCCTTGCTGCCTCTTTCGGGCTGCCCGAAATGGGCAGCAACAAGCTGCCGAAATATGTCCCCAAAGTGGCCTTGATTTTGTTGCAAAATTTTGTTCTCATGCGGTTAGAAATCGATCTCAACATAATATCTTGTAATTGCTACACAAAATCGTAACCATAGCTCTGATACCACTTGAAAGGGGATCGGTTACGGTGACCAGAAGCGCAACGGAAGTTAAAAATTTTGATTTTTAATCAAGAAATTTCGGCCACCTCTTATTTTGTGTAGCAAATACAATAAAACACCAAATATCATACATAGGGTGTTGAGAAAATCGTTACCTATCAACCTCTTGAGGTTGATGATGGCTCCAACTTTGTTGTCAAACAACAAAGCTCTTGAATGGGATGGCAATCTACAAGCTCTCCTCCTATCCTTCAAGAATTAGGCCCACCACCAACTTTGTAGATCCACCTCACACTTGCACTAGGAAATATAAAGCTTTTTCAAAGAGAAGTCTTGTTTTTTCAACAATTGAAGAACACAAGAGGAGAGAGAAAAATTAAGGAAAAGCTCCTCTTAATTTTCGGCCAAAACCATGTGAATGAGAGAGGGAAGACTTGTCTTGGGTGTGGAAAAAGGTGTTGCAAAAAGTTGCATGCCATGCAAATTTTTTAATCAAAAATATTCCCCAACCTTTCACCTCCCAAGCATGCATATCAAGTGGGCTTGTAACAATTACAAGGCCCATGGACTTTTATTTAAATGTCCCAAACATATTTGAGCCCATTTATAGTTTACTTGATTTTACTCAAGCCCACTAGCTAAATAATTATTTCCAATTGGGCTCTACAAGGCCTAATGTTATTTAATTAATTCAACAATTGAATTAATTTAATTATTTGGACTCTACTAGGCCCACTATTGTTTTATTAATTCAACACTTGAATTAA
The DNA here is from genome assembly GCF_025594145.1 of Primulina tabacum. Lineage (NCBI taxonomy): Eukaryota > Viridiplantae > Streptophyta > Magnoliopsida > Lamiales > Gesneriaceae > Primulina > Primulina tabacum. The sequence continues at coordinate 39,080,741 of NC_134552.1, forward strand.
TTTAATTTTGTCCATAACAATGTTTATGAAAATCACAATTTTCAAATACATTATTTACTTGGCCTATTTTTAATTTAGGAACACATTCATAAATTAAAAAATTACATTTCTCTCATAGAAGTTATACTTCTATTTTTCTCAACGCTTATAAACTCATTTATAAGCCGTTCAACACATTGAACTATTTTTATTTCTCAACGGGATCTAGAAAGCTAGTACTTGTGTGGCCCTCAATGGTTCATTGATACAACTAGCCGTTGGTTCACATCTCCATGTGATTCGGACTAAACATGTCCTTATATGAGCATACCCCAATTGCTCCATTCTTACTTATCAACTCCTTGATAACAAAAACGTCAGAACTCAAGTCTGATAGTACCCAACCAATCATGTTAAACGCCTAGCAGCATCGCTTACATGATTCCCTAGGTATCAAATGATAGTGCCTGCAAGAACCATTCAATTATGGTTAGCGTACAGTACGGTCCCTTCGACTCATATATCCCGATCGATTCGACAACCATTGGTTTATCGAGAGTTGTCAATGAATCGATACTGTAACGCCCCGAAAATTTAAGAGTCCACGCGAACTACATGCATGCGATTTATTAAATTCTTTTGTATTTTAATTAATTATTTTAATTGCATTAATTAATTATGTTGTGCATATTTACATATTTAAAATATATTTTTCTACATGATTGCATAAAATTATATTTTTAAAGGATATTCAAGTTGCGATCGAGGAACGGAGACTGAGTGCTGAAAAATAGAAAATGTTTTTATTAAAAAATATTTTTTAATTATTTTAATTATGAGTGATACTTTTTCTTATTTTTGAAAATATGGGGTTTTTGAGGTGATTTTATACGCCGGGACATAATTTTTATCGGTTTTGGTTTTTCAACAAAAATGCAAACTTTTTGGCAACCCGGCTATTAAATTCACAATCTTATTTTAACAAAACTTTTTTTATACTAATTAAATCCTAATCAAGCACTAGTGGGCCTAATTTGAGGGATTAATGGGCTTAAGTTTAATTAAAGGTTTAATTAGTATAAATTATGTAAAAACACACCAAACCATTCACAAGGAAACTCACGCCCAAGTTTTTCAGAATTTGTCTCCCCCAAAACACCCCAAATTTACACGACACACATAATAAAAAAATCAAGAGAAAAGCTTTGAAAGTTCAAGGGAAAATTCACCCAAAGTTTCTCGTCGCCGTTCTTCGATTCGTCAACGATTATTCGTGCGTTAAATACGCAAAGGCACGCCATATTCTCCTTTTACTCATCTTTCACACTATATTATGTGTTTGATACATGATTGCATGAAAAACATGATACAACTTTTATATTTTCGTTTTTATGGTTATACATGCACAAAACAAGAGTTTTTCTTTTTTAAAACTCTTCATAAAGATGCACAAAGGGGCTGCCATGGTAGGGGTACTTGAAGGGATATTTTTCCACATGTTTAAGGGTCCCTAGGTGTATGTTTAAAGGCTGAAAAAAATAGAGAAAGAATAAAAACGAAAATAGACTCCTTAAGGAAAAGGACTCTTCGACTAGAAGTGTTTGAGGGTCACGGCCGCTAGATGCGGTTAGTGAGGGTCCACTAGACTTAATTGGGCTGCATAGGAGGGATGGGTAGAGGATGGACATGGTGGTTAAGGGTTGGAGGCGAAGCTAGCCTAGGTTCGAATCATATTAGGACTAGGACTCTTGTGCAGAAAAATTCAGTAGCTTCTTAGGCATATCCAAGGGACTTAATGGGCTGGAATTTTGTTGTATATGGGTTAGTTAGGTGTTATTAAGCTTTGGTTCAAGTTTTGTAAAGTTTGGTTAAGTTTCGAGTCCATACGAGTCAAAACTAGGAAGTACGTCTAAATTTAAAAACGAATAGGAAAACACCTAGATTTAAGCTTAATAAAATTATGAAAAATTATATTTAAGTTTAATAATTATTAGAAGTCTAATTTTTTAATTTGAGAATTTTATTTTAAGGTTTGGTTTAATTCGGGATTAAAACGCATTAATACGTTACATTTAAAGATTAAATTAAAAGTCATCGATTTATGCCAAATAAAAATATGAGAAAATTAATTTAGGCTTAAATAATTATTTGGGACATGTTAGAGTCAATGAATTCAAGAAAATATCAAAAACTAGAAATTATACGTTCAGGGGTAAAACGGTCTTTTTAAACCTAGAAATTAGTAAACGTCATGGCAGTGTCCTGAATGCTGTTTTATGTGATAATATGATTATTTTCAATGGTTATGTATGTTTATGAATTTTTATATGTGTAAATATGATTTTGAAATGTTCATGAATTATTAAAGATTAAATTGGACATGTAAAAGATATGCTGCATGCTTGGTTTCAAAATAAAATGATATTATATGCATGTTTTTATTAAGTGATGATAACATGTTGAAGGACGTGAAGAGATTGTGACTACTACATGTTGGAAATATCGTGAGGGTTATGGTCCCAGTGGGAGCCCAACGATCATGTTTCTTTGGATACGGATACGAATACGAATATGAATATGATGAATATAATTGGAGATGTCGTGAGGGGAGAAGGCCCCAGAGGGAGCCCATTTATGGGAAAAGGCCCCAGAGGGAGCCCCGACGATCGTATTTCCAATGCCTTGATATGTTAATACGTAGGCCAGGGCCCAGTTGACCGGTGAGAGTGTTGCTGGTGTCACCCGCCGCCCAATACTGTGGTTAAATGTAGATGGATCCATCGCCCAATACGTTTAAGAATACGAGTCACAATCACGATCTGAATTCAACAAACACGAACATGAACATGAATATGAATATGAATATGGACATGAATATGGATATGAATATGTTTATGTGATATGTTTATGTTTATATGAAAACGTTTTTATGAAAATGTTTTTATGCATCATGAAAATATTTACGAAAATGTTTAAGTTTATGCATCTTCATGAAAACGATATTTTAAGTACAAATATTTTTCACCGTTATATGTTGACGGTAGTACGTATTACTCGTTATAAAGATTATGGTGTGTTGATACTTTAGACTCATTAGGTGTGATGGATGCAGGTGGTATTGAGGGAGGACTTGATGAGTGATTTGACTGGACTGAAGGCGCACACAACCCGAGGACCAGCGCTTCTACTTTTTCCGCATTATGACTTTTGACTCATGCTTTACGATTAAAGATTTTTAAGTTTATTTATTTATGCATTTGAGAGATTTTTGAGAGGTTTAGTATGGAATATTCTTTTCAAATTATTGCTTTTTAGGTTTGGTAAAATGTTTGACGATTTTATGCTTTAAAATATTTTCCTTTGTATTTTTAAATGTGAGTTGGTTGATTTATTTTTAAAATGATGTCAAAAATATTTTATGGTTAGGCCGAATACTACGTGAGGTTTTTAAAAAAAAAATTCTAGTACATTTTAAGAAAACAGATCGGCTGATGTTTCAGTTGGTATCAGAGCAAAGGTCCTGTAAAGGGTTGTGCCACCATCAGCGCCGGAAAGATCAGTCGTCAAGCCTCAATCTGTAAGTTTTACATGCTTTCTATGATTTAATGATGTTACCTGCATAATTATATGAATTAAATGTTTATGTCACATGTTTAATTGCTTCATGATAATAAATGTTTTATATGCTTTAGAATTTTTATACATGTTACGATATGAAATAAGAAATTATTTGATTTCAACGCATGTTGGCTTCGTGGTGGAATTAGACTATGTTGATTTTTGGGTTTTAGTATTGACATTCTACTTTTGGGCCATAAGTTGATCGTGAATATTATGAATGCTTTTTGAGACACGTAGATTTTCTAAGAGAATATTTATGATTCATGGTTACTAGTCGAATGAATTTTTGGGAGTTAGACGTAAGGAATAATGATTTAAGGATTTGCAATGACTTGGGAATAAGAAAATGTATAAATTAGGATTTTAAGTTTTGATGAAAGGTAAAATTAGTTATATGAATTGATTTCGGGAAAATAAGCTTAAAATTATTGAAATTATGTTATGGGAAACCCCTAGAATAAAATTAAGAATACCAAGAACTTATGGGTTAAATGTAGGATTTTTGAAATTAAGGACCAATTAGGATAATTTTTGAGGAAATTAAGATTTTGTTTTGCAATTATTACGGAATTTGGGGACTAGTTTAGCGATAAGAAGGAATTGAATGGGTTATACGGTAATAATTTTGATGATTTAAACTTTAAGAATATTCATAACCTTGGGATATCTGTGTTTTAGTATTATAAGGAATTTGAATCAAGGGTTATTATGGGATGAATCGATATTAAGCTTGAAATTCTAAGCGTTAGCGGATGCTTTTGGGATTTTAAGATTGAAATTTGATAAGTTGATGAATATTTTGGGTATAAAATAAGGAAAATAATATAAGATAAGTATGATCATCCATTTTTTTATATTGGGAATTTTCAGGAAAATTGAAATTTGAGATTATAATAGTAATAGCACTAAGTCATTTGGGTCCTTTAAGTTGCGATTTGAAAATAAGGATTTAGAAGGTAAAATTTAATTGGGATCGAGGAGACGTAAAGACATTCTAGAAATTAAAGTTTTATCAAAGTAGCGCAGCGGAAGCGTAGATTTTTGGGATGCTAGAACTAAGACAGATTTTTGGGATGCTAGAACTAAGACTAAACTTTGGGTTATTAAAGATAAGCGAATTTCGAGGACGAAATTCAATTTAAGGGGGGAAGATTGTAACGCCCCGAAAATTTAAGAGTCCACGCGAACCACATGCATGCGATTTATTAAATTCTTTTGTATTTTAATTAATTATTTTAATTGCATTAATTAATTATGTTGTGCATATTTACATATTTAAAATATATTTTTCTACATGACTGCATAAAATTATATTTTTAAAGGATATTCAAGTTGCGATCGAGGAACGGAGACCGAGGGCTGAAAAATAGAAAATGTTTTTATTAAATACTTTTTTTTAATTATTTTAATTATGAGTGATACTTTTTCTTATTTTTGAAAATATGAAGTTTTTGAGGTGATTTTATACGCCGGGACATAATTTTTATCGGTTTTGGTTTTTCAACAAAAATGCAAACTTTTTGGCAACCCGGCTATTAAATTCACAATCTTATTTTGACAAAACTTTTTTTATATTAATTAAATCCTAATCAAGCACTAGTGGGCCAAATTTGAGGGCTTAATGGGCTTAAGTTTAATTAAAGGTTTAATTAGTATAAATTATATAAAAACACACCAAACCATTCACAAGGAAACTCACGCCCAAGTTTTTCAGAATTTGTCTCCCCCAAAACACCCCAAATATACACGACACACACAATAAAAAAATCAAGAGAAAAGCTTTGAAAGTTCAAGGGAAATTCACCCAAAGTTTCTCGTCGCCGTTCTTCGATTCGTCAACGATTATTCGTGCGTTAAATACGCAAAGGCACACCATATTCTCCTTTTACTCATCTTTCACACCATATTATGTGTTTGATACATGATTGCATGAAAAACATGATACAACTTTTATATTTTCGTTTTTATGGTTATACATGCACAAAACAAGAGTTTTTCTTTTTTAAAACTCTTCATATTGATGCACAAAGGGGCTGCCATGGTAGGGGTACTTGAAGGGATGTTTTTCCACATGTTTAAGGATCCCTAGGTGTATGTTTAAAGGCTGAAAAAAATAGAGAAAGAATAAAAACGAAAATAGACTCCTTAAGAAAAAGGACTCTTCGACTAGAAGTGTTTGAGGGTCACGGCCGCTAGATGCGGTTAGGGAGGGTCCACTAGACTTAATTGGGCTGCATAGGAGGGATGGGTAGAGGCTGGACATGGTGGTTAAGGGTTTGAGGCGAAGCTAGCCTAGGTTCAAATCATATTAGGACTAGGACTATTGTGCAGAAAAATTCAGTAGCTTCCTAGGCATATCCAAGGGACTTAATAGGCTGGAATTTGGTTTTATATGGGTTAGTTAGGTGTTATTAAGCTTTGGTTCAAGTTTTGTAAATTTTGGTTAAGTTTCGAGTCCATACGAGTCAAAACTAGGAAAGACGTCTAAGTTTAAAAACGAATAGGAAAACACCTAGATTTAAGCTTAATAAAATTATGAAAAATTATATTTAAGTTTAATAATTAAAAGAAGTCTAAGTTTTTAATTTGAGAATTTTATTTTAAGGTTTGGTTTAATTCGGGATTAAAAAGCATTAATACGTCACATTTAAAGATTAAATTAAAAGTCATCGATTTATGCCAAATAAAAATATGAGAAAATTAATTTAGGCTTAAATAATTATTTGGGACATGTTAGAGTCAATGAATTCAAGAAAATATCAAAAACTAGAAATTATACGTTCAGGGGTAAAACGGTCTTTTTACACCTACAAATTAGTAAACGTCATTGCAGTATCCTGAATGCTGTTTTATGTGATAATATGATTATTTTCAATGGTTATGTATGTTTATGAATTTTTATATGTGTAAATATGATTTTGAAATGTTCATGAATTATTAAAGATTAAATTGGACATGTAAAAGATATGTTGCATGCTTGGTTTCAAAATAAAATGATATTATATGCATGTTTTTATTAAGTGATGATAACATGTGGAAGGACGTGAAGGGATTGTGACTACTACATGTTGGAAATATCGTGAGGGTTATGGTCCCAGTGGGAGCCCGACGATCGTGTTTCCTTGGATACGGATACGAATACGAATACGAATATGATGAGTATGATTGGAGATGTCGTGAGGGGAGAAGGCCCCAGAGGGAGCCCATTTATGGGAAAAGGCCTCAGAGGGAGCCCCGACGATCGTATTTTCAATGCTATGATATGTTAATACGTAGGCCAGGGCCCAGTTGACTGGTGAGAGTGTTGCTGGTGTCCCCCGCCGCCCAGTACTGTGGTTACATGTAGATGGATCCATCGCCCAATACGTTTAAGAATACGAGTCACAATCACGATCTGAATTCAACAAACACGAACATGAACATGAATATGAATATGAATATGCACACGAATATGGATATGAATATGAATATGTTTCTGTGATATGTTTATGTTTATATGAAAACGTTTTTATGAAAATGTTTTTATGCATCATGAAAATGTTTACGAAAATGTTTAAGTTTATGCATCTTCATGAAAACGATATTTTAAGTACAAATATTTTTCACCGTTATATGTTGACTGTATTACGTATTAGTCGTTATAAAGATTATGGTGTGTTGAGTCTTTAGACTCACTAGGTGTGATGGATGCAGGTGGTATTGAGGGAGGACTTGATGAGTGATTTGACTTGACTGAAGGCGCACACAACCCAAGGACCAGCGCTTCTACTTTTTCCGCATTATGACTTTTGACTCATGCTTTACGATTAAAGATTTTTAAATTTATTTATTTATGCATTTGAGAGATTTTTTAGAGGTTTAGTATGAGCTATTCTTTTCAAATTATTGCTTTTTAGGTTTGGTAAAATGTTTGACGATTTTATGCTTTAAAATATTTTCCTTTGGATTTTTAAATGTGAGTTGGTTGATTTATTTTTAAAATGATGTCAAAAATATTTTATGGTTAGGCCGAATACTACCTGAGGTTTTAAAAAAAATATTCTAGTACATTTTAAGAAAACGAATAGGCAGATGTTTCAGATACTATGTGTCATGTCTTAGTTGCATCGATGGTGTAATCTATGAAACCTTTTCATAATTACCACCATACTCTGATCAGAGATTTCAACCTACATACACATGATAACACATAGGATATCCATACCCGAAGGTAAGCGGTGAATCCCCGACTACAATGCATCGACTCCTATATGTTTCGACAGAACACCCAACCTTGCCACCTGAAGACCCCATGAGAGTCGGTAAACAAGTCAAAGTGTAATTCTAGCACATAGAGTCTCAATGTTGTCCCAGGTCATAAGGACTAATGGTGTACAACCATAAACTAGGACTTTTCCACTCGATAAGTGAGAACCACTTGGAAAGTCCTTTTATGGAGGGTTGTTCAGTGCACTCTACAAGGAGCACCTATCTGCTTGCTCGGACATCACAATGTCCCATACCAATGAAACATGGTACTCACATCGCAGATACTAGTCTCGAACTCGAGCGACCTATATCCTTCTTAGTGGCGGCTGAATCGACTAGGAACTGTTTAGAATATACAGTATTCCAAATATGAGTTTCATGATACTCATCATATGAGCATCTCATATTCTTTCTACTATTTTTATATTCAAGGACTTTATCTATGCAACTAGCATGGGTATACAGATAAAGAAGTGCCAAAATGATAAATTCAAATATTATTAAAATAAAGACTGTTCATACATAGAGTTTAATCATGAACCCTCGGCCAACACTTGACTCGACGGGCACCTACTCTAACAAGTATAACACGCAGTGTTTACTGCTTTTGCCCAAAACCTTTGAGAAATACCAGAATCAGCAAGCATTGTTCTAGCAGCTTTTTTAAGGGTCCGATTTCTTTTCTCAGCTACACCATTTTGCTGAGGAGTTCTAGCTGCTGAGAGCTCATGCTTGATTCCAGCATTTTCTAGAAAATTTGAAAGAGTTTGATTGATAAATTCAGTTCCTCGATCTGATCTGATTCGATCAATTCCAACTTATTTTTCATTTAAAAGTCTTTTGAAGAGCTTGATCAGTTGTGCAGCAGTTTGGTCTTTTGATTTGAGAAAGATAACCCAAGTAAATCTTGAAAAATCATCAACAATCACCAAGGTGTATTTCATTCCCCCTAAACTCATGACTTGTACAGGACCAAAGAGATCCATGTGCAATAGTTCTAAGCATCGGGATGAAGATTTATAGCCCTTGTTTTTAAAAGACGATTTTACTTGTTTTCCAAACTGACATGCTGAGCAAAGTTTTTCTTTTGAAAACTCTATTTTGGGAAAACCAGTCACAAGTTCATGTTTACTCAGATAGGCAATGGATTTAAAATTTAGGTGACTTAGTCTCTTGTGCCACAACCAGTTCTTAGATGATTTGGAAGCAATAAAACAAACTGGTTCATTAGTTTGATCATTCCAACTGACTTTATATGTGTTTCCACAACGTTTGCCAGTTAGTATGATTTCATCAGTTGAAGTTTTAACTGAGCATGAGTTTTTGTCAAAATGTACTGAAAATCCACTGTCGCATAATTGACTGATGCTGATCAAGTTATACTTCAGGTTTTCTACTAGTATAAATCTTTAAAAGTAAAATTACCATGGATAAGCTTACCCTTACTCACAGTTCTACCTTTGGAATTGTCCCCGAAACTGATATTTGGACCACTGTATTTGATCAGTTGATATCCTGTCATATGTCGCGAGCATCCACTGTCCAAATACCATATTGAGTTCTTGTTTGTACCTGTTACATGCAGTCACACACATATTATAATTTGGTACCCATATCTATTTGGGTCCTGAACTGATTAGTCCCTTAGGAACCCATACCTGAATTAGTCTAACAAACTTTCCAGTAGGTGTATTCCAAATGGTTTTTCTCGGCTTTTGTGTGCTTGTGTAGTGTATGGATGATACAATATGAGTTTTAGCTTTATTCAACTGATTGTTCAGTCTATATCTCTTCTGAGCTGGCTTGCAGTTATAGTAATTGGAATAGCCATTCGAATAGTTTTTGTAAAAGCTTTTTGGTGACTGACTACATGAATCAGTTACAACTTTTGGGCTATAACCAATACCATATCTTTTGCCCTTGTTCATACTTTCAGTTGGCTTTTCAACCAGTTTACTTGGCTCTGATTGTACTTGTACCATAACTATTATGATAAAGTGAATGTATTTTCCTTTGCTCATATTCAGTTTTGGTTGAGTATCATTGGTTGACATTTCATCTTGGTTACAGAACCCCAAACCAGTTTTATCAGTTACTGATTTTTGGGAGTTCTGTATATCAGTCATTGCGATAGATGATTTGTTCCACGACTGAATAAGCTCAGTCTGTTTTGTGTTCTTAAGCATCTACTTCTGTATTAATGACTGATTTTTATTTCTTTCTGCTTTTAGCTCAGCAATTTCCCTTTTAGACTCAACCCTTCAACTGATTCATCAGTTTTGGCTTTATTGTCTGTGGGATCAGTTTGCTTTGCTTTAAGTTTTTCAAATGATGATGCAAGTTTCTGATACTCATCTACCATGTCATGTAATGTAAAAATGAGTTCTTCTCGTGTAAAATCAGTTGAACTAAAATCAAATACCTGTTGTCTAGATGACTCTTCTGCTGCATCATTAGCCATCAAGCACTTTACTTCCTCATCATCACTAGAACTGCATGAGCTTTCTGGTTCCGACTCTTCACTTTCAGTTTCTTCCCATTCTGATTTGTTTTCTTCAGCTAAGAGTACTTCATGTTTCTTTCTGAAGAACTTTTTATCTTCTTTTGGTCTTCTTTTGTGTTCATATGATTTCTTTCTTCTATCAGTTGAGCCTTGAACATCCTTCTTAGGTTTAGGACAATCAGCAATAAAGTGGCCTGATTTGCCACAGTTGTAGCATGCATTTGATTCATCCTTGGCGTTGTTTCTTTGATATGGTTTCTGGAAGTTCCCTTGATTCTTTCTCATGAACCTTCCAAATTTTTTGATAAACAATGACATAGCATCGTTACTCAACTGATCAGCAGATTTTTCAACTGAACTGATTTGTTCAGTTGTGACAGCGGCTAGAGCAGTTGTGGCTGCAGAAGTAGATGGTTCTCCTTCTCTGGTCTGCAGCTCAAATTCAAAGGCTTTTAAATCAGCAAAGAGATCATGGAGTTCGATTTGGTTCAGATCTTTGGACTCCCTCATTGCCATGGTCTTGACATCCCATTCTTTGGGAAGACCTCTCATTACCTTTAGTGCAATTTCTTTGTTGGTATACACTTTTCAAAGTGCATTTAGCTCATTGATGATACTACTTACTCTTTCATCATACTCGTGCATCGATTCTCCTGCTTTCATTTTGATGTAATCAAACTTTTGCACAGCAACAGAAAGTTTATTTTCTTTGGTTTGATCATTTCCTTCACACAGCTGGATCAGCTTTTCCCAAATTTCTTTGGCTGTTTTACACATATTTATTTTACTGAAAGTTACTTTGTCTAGCGTTTTGTACAGAATGTCTTTAGCCACATTGTCAAGATTTGCTTTTCTTTTCTCTTCAGTTGTCCATTCATCTCTAGGCTTTTCTATTCTTTGTGGCGCCCCTGCTGTGATGGCAATTGCTGTATTTGCTTTTAGAATCTTCATGGGTCCATCAGTTATGACATACCACATGTCATCATCTTGTGCTGCTAAATGAGCTTGCATTCTAATTTTCCAATCATCGAATTCTTCTCTGGAAAACATAGGAATTTTGTTGAAATAAGTCATGCTAGCAAGTTTATATATCAAAAGTATTCAAGAACAAGATTCACCCGCTCTGATACCACTTGTTAGGATCGGTTAACGTATCAAAAGTGTTTAGAAGGGGGGTTGAATAAACACTCACAATTAAAATTGATCTTTTCAAATTTTGAGTTCATTTTGGTGACAAACTGATTCTCGGAATCTTGTTGATCAATATCAATCAGTTAAACTTAATCAGTTGCGGAAGGTAACTGACTGAAAGATAGAATACAAAAATAAAATGCGCAAGGGTTGTTTCTGGATGTTCGGAGATTTCAATTACTCCTACGTCACCCCTTCTATCACAAGGATAGGATATTCACTAAAAGACTTTGATCAAATACAAGAATTGTACTGACCCACTTCAGCTTAGACTTAACACTGCCAAAACTGAAACTCTTAGTATAGCAGAATGTTCTTAGTGCTTAACTGATCTTAGCACTATCGAATTTCAATGATTATTACAACTTGCTTGTAAGCTCAAATTGTAGCCTTAACTGCTACGAATAAATCAAGTAAGAGGTGAGCTGAGATTTTGACAGAGTGACAGCAAGCTTTTTGAATAGTATTCACTTCGTTGTTTTTCAGCTGCTCTTCTGTCATATTTATATGCTTCTTTTCCAACGGTAACTTGAGATAAATTTGAATCTATGTATCCGTTGATTTCCACTTCATTATTCATTGGACTTTGTTTGCGGCGTCTTAATTGCTTTAGCCGGAATGCGTTGTTCTAGGTATTCTTGGTTGTGGTGCGGCGTTTCATATTCAGTTGTAATCTTTTATGTCTCTTTGTCGGTTGAAAGTTCTTTCCCGAGACATCTTCAGCGGAGAGATACTTAATTTTAAGGCATTCGGCTGGATGTATTAACTGATCGGTTTCCAACTGATCAGACAATTGATTTCAGTTATTAAGTCCAGTTGCTGAGTTCAGTTGGTTGATCAGTTTGTCAAACTCCAGAATTTAGTTTCCAACACAATATCATCATCTCAAGACAACAATCATCATCAAATCACAAGTTATCATCGAGCCATAGAATTTTCAAAATAAAATAAAAATGATACTTTTTCCTCGTATGTTACAGACCGTAACATACCTTTCAAATATTACCAAAAGGAGATTAAAAGGTGTAGTTGAGAAGTCTTGAACCTCTTAATTTTACTATAACTCAAGAACTCAGATCATCTATCAAAACAGAGCAGGTTCTGTACAAAATTCATAATTAATTCAATATTGCCTCAAATAAAGATCCGTATATTGGATATGCAAGAAAACGCAAAGCCCAACAATTGTTCTTCACAAAGTTTTGTCAAATAAAGTCGTTTACTTAGTCGTTTATAATCCGAAACATACAACATCATTCCCACGAATTATGCGTCAATACATTTCTGGCACATTTTAGTATTTTGAGCATAACTTCCTTAATATCCAATGAAATCAAGCCAATTTTGTATCATTTTGAATACAAGACAATGTTCTATAACTTTCATTTGAACACCAAATCCAGAATCGTAACCAATAAATCCTAGAATTCGAATAAACAGAAGTCATGTACACAAATCTTCACTAACTCGGATTTTCAGACCAGTTTTAGTAAAGGTCACATATCTCTCTCATTTCTTCATGGAATTGAGTGATTCAAGAACCAAATCGAAGCAACTCGATTTTCTACAAGTTTGATGAAGACCATAACTCCAAAATCCAAACAAAACTGTCACATATACTCGAAATACAGAAGGTATAAAAATCGTTCTTTGCACATAAACAAGAAACCATTCTCTTATCCCTTTTAAATTCAAACCAACTCAAATATAACATCTTCAACATCTTAATATCTCAAATATCAATTCTAAATTTCAACCCATTTCCAAACATGAACAAAAATGGGAAAAACCGTACATCCTTGTGAAGCCCGTGATGAGATGATCACAAATCTATCCTTATTTCAAAATTTCCTTGAGCAAATCTCCCTTAAATTGAAGAATAAATTCGAAAATTGAGAGGACAGAAAAGTTTCGATGGAGGAGGAGGAGAAATTATTGGAGGATGAATGGTGGAAGTCAAAGTGAGCTTAAAAAAATCAATTTTCGCATCTGTTAGCGCCGCAGCGCCACATTGCCAAATTTTTGTAACTCTAGCGCCGCAGCGCTTGAATAGTAACTGATGAACAGTAAATTTTTTTTTTCAAATATTTTTTAAATTCAGGCATTACTTTTCCTCCCCTCTAAAAATAGATTTTTTCCTCGAAATCAAATCATCAATTTCAAGTCTACATTGTAATGATCAATACTGAAAGTAAGACCGAGAATAGAAGCATACTTCATTTGAATAACTTTGGATATTTACGTCTCATGTTGTCTTCTAATTCCCATGTTGCCTCCTCGGCACCATGTCTGTTCCACTATACTTTAATCAACGGTATCAATTTATTTCTGAGTTGCTTATCTTTTATGTCTAGAATTTGAATCGGTCTCTCAATGTAGCTCAAGTTCTGATCTAACTAAACCTCATCGGGTGGAAGTACATGAGAAGGATCTAGATGATATTTCCTCAACATAGACACATGAAAAACATCATGAACACCTGATAATGAAGGATTAAGAGCTAATCTATAAGCCAAATCACCAACACGTTCCGAAATCTCATATGGACCTACAAATCTCGGCGATAATTTTCCCTTCTTTCCAAATATAACTGTACCACGGAAAGAATATATTTTCAGAAAAACTCTGTCACCTTTCTCAAATATCAATGGTTGTATCCTGATGTTCGCATACTTAGCCTGCCTATCCTGATCAGCTCGCATACGACTCTGAATCAATTTCACCTTCTCTGTCATATCTCTTATCATATCAGGTCCTACAATTGGTGCTTCAGATAAATCGTCCCAATATAGAAGAGATCGACACTTCCTGCCATATAGTGCTTCAAATGGTGACATTCCAATGCCCACTTGATAACTGTTGTTGAAAGAAAACTCAACAAGTGGTAACGAATCCTGCCAACCAATACCAAAATCCATCAATACAGCTCTCAGCATATCCTCTAATGTCTGAATAGTACGTTCTGACTGTCCGTCTGTCTGAGGATGATATGCTGTACTCAAATGCAAACGAGTACCAAGGGCCTCTTGTAAACTCTGCCAAAAATGAGAAGAAAATCTGGGATCACGATCTGATACAATGGACTTAGGCAGACCATCCAATCTCAAAACTTCTCTGATGTACAATCTAGCCATCTGATCATGCCTATATGTCATCTGATAAGGAATGGAACACGAAGACTTGGTTAATCTGTCAACGATGACCCAAATTGAATCGCAACCCCTCGACGACCTCGGCAATTTCGTTTCAAAGTCCATGGTGATATGGTCCCACTTCCATTCTGGAACCTTAAGGCTATGCAAAAGACCTCCTGGTCGTTTTCTTTCTGCTTTCACTTGTTGACAATTCAAACAACGAGATACAAATTTTGCTATGTCAGATTTCATTCTTTTCCACCAAAATTGTTTCTTCAGGTCATGGTACATCTTTTTACTTCCAGTGTGTACACTGAACTTACTGCAATGAACATCACGCAAAATCTGTATCCTCAACTCTGAAATATTAGGAACTACAATACGATCATTCACAAACAAAATACCCTTATTATTGACCTGAAATCTTGATCAATGTCCTGATCTGACGAGTTCAACTGATTTCTGAATGCTTTGATCTAACTTTTGGGCCTCTCTAATTTTGACAAACAACTTTGGCTCTGCCTGAATCATAAATACTCTTACAAGTTGAGTGTCTACCACAAAATCCAAACCAGAAAGACAACAGTCTTCTACTAGATCAAATACACTTCTAGTGATCAAGGTCATATTGCATACTTTTCTGCTGAAAGCATTGGCTGCTGAATTCGACTTGCCTGGATAATATTTTATCTCGCAATCATAATCTTTCAACAAGTCTAACCAACGCCTCTGTCTCATATTCAACTTCGCTTGTGAAAAGAGGTATTTCAAACTCTTATGATTAGTGAATATCTCAAATGTCTCCCCATACAAGTAGGGACGCCAAATCTTTAGGGAAAAAACCACTGCTTCTAGTTCCAAATCATGCACTGGGTATGTAGACTCATGTGGCTTCAACTGTCGTGAAGCACATGTTACAACACTGCCATGCTGCATTAATACACAACTCAGTCCTTGATGTGAAGCATCAGTGTGCACTGTAAATCCTCCTACACCTGATGGGATATTCAGAACTGGAGCACTAGTCAATCTCTTCTTAAGTTCAACAAAACTATCCTCACATGCCGATGACAAATTAAATGGTACATTCTTTTGTGTCAGCTGGGTAATTGGCCTCGCAATCTGTGAGAATCCTTCAATAATTCTGCGATAATAGCCTACCAAACCCATAAAACTACGTACCTCAGGAACTTATGTAAGTCTAGACCAATTGATAACTGCCTCAACTTCACTCCGATCAACTGCTATACCAGCACTCGAAATCACATGTTCAAGGAAAACCACTCTATCCAACCAAAACTCGCATTTGGATAATTTAGCATACAACTTTTCAGTTCTCAAAATCTGCAATTCAATTCTCAAGTGTTCGACATGCTCAATTTAAGATTTTGAATAAACAAGAATATCATCAATGAAGATCACAACAAATTGATCTATATACCTTTGAAAAACATGGTTTATAAAATTTATAAATACCGTAGGTGCACTGGTCAACCCAAAAGGCATAACCAAAAATTCAAAATGCCCATACCTTGTACAAAAAGCAGTCTTAGGCACATCTGCCTCTCTAACTCTTAACTGATGATGAAACGTCTGCCCTTTTTATTTCTTTTAAAACTACTTAGAAATTTTATTTTTTTTTAAACCTTACCAATCAATTCTATATTTCGGCCGCACCATATAAAATAATTAAAGTATTTTTGCCATCATTTTTAATAATAAAACCAACCAACTAATATTTGAAAATCAAAAGAAATAGTTTAAAACGTAAAATCGTCTACTGTTTTACCAAACCTAAAAAGCAATAATTTGAAAAGAATAGCTCATACTAATCCTCTCAAAAATCCCTCAAAAGCATAAATAAAATGTCATAAAAAAAATCTTTAACTTAGAATCGTAAACTTAAATGCGGAAATAGAAGCGCTGGTCCTCGGGTTATGTGCACCGACAGTCCAGCAAAGTCACCCGTCAAGACCTCCAACCTCATAATTATTAATATCACCTGCATCAACACACCTAGTGAGTCTAAAGACTCAACACGTCCTATCTTTGATAACAAGTAAAACGTAATACAGTTAACATATAACAGTGAAAAATACTTGTACTTAAAATATCATTTTCTTAATAATGCATAAACTTTAAACTTAAACTTTTTCAAAACATAAACATTTCCTACACATAAACATATCACATGTTACATATTCATATTCGTATCCATATACGTATTCATATTCATATCCATGTTCGTGTTTTGTTGAATTCAGATCGTGATTGTGACTCGTATTCTTAAACGTATTGGGCGATGGATCCATCTAAAGAAAACCATAGTACTGGGCGGCGGGGGACACCAGCAACACTCTCACCGGTCAACTGGGCCCTGGCCTACGTATTAACATATTCGTATTCGTATCACGTATTCGTATTCGTATCCGTATCCAAGGAAACACGATCGTCGAGCTCCCACTGGGACCATAACCCTCACGATATTTCCAACATGTAGTAGTCACAATCCCTTCACGTCCTTCAACATGTTATCATCACTTAATAAAAATCATGTATATGCATATCGTTTTATTTTTGAAACCAAGCATGCAACATATCTTTTAAATGTCAAAGATTAAACCATAAAAATTCCATAGACATTTAAAAATCATTATTTAACATTTTAAAATCATAAACATCCATAAACATTTTAGAATAAACATTTTCACATAAAAAATCCCTAAACATTTAAAATAAACGTTTTAACACATAAAAATCATAAAAAGCCATAAAAGTTATAAAATTAACATCATAAAAATTCATAAACATTTAAATTAATCATATTAACACATAAAACAACATTCATGACACTGCCATGACGTTTACTAATTTCCAGGTGTAAAAAGATGGTTTTACCCCTGGACGTAAAATTTCCTGTTTTAGACGTTTTCTTAATTTCATTGATTCTAACATGTCCCAAATAATTATTTAAGCTTACATTAATTTTCTCATATTTTTATTTAGCTTAATTCGATGACTTTTAAATTAATCTTTAAATGTGACGTATTAATGCGTTTTAATCCCGAATTAAACAAAACCTTATTATAAAATTCCCAAATTAAAAACTTAGACTTCTTATAATTATTTAAGCTTAAAACTAATTTTTCATAATTTTATAAAGCATAACTAGGTGTTTCAATTAACTCGTTAATTAGCGTTTCGTGCGGCGATTAAATCACGATTAAATCCAAAACTCATTATTTTGACCCCAAATTTTTAACATAGCTTTTTTATTGTTTATTCTACCCTTCCATGTCATGAACCACTCCCGTGGACCCATGGAATCAATTTTGGCTTAATTAATCTCGTTTTTTACCCTTTGACATACACACAGAGCCATCTCCTAATTTACTCGAGCCACGCCCGAGCCACCTTGAACCAAAACCTAGCCAACCTATCTAGGGACCCTATTGTGCAAGCCCAGCCCGTAAGACAAGCCCTAGCCCGCTTAAAACCTTCCTGAAACTTGACCCAAAAATCTGTACATGTGTGTGTGAGGTGTTCTAGTTGAAGTGGGTTTCCTAGTTGCCCAGGACTCTTCCACCCACCTAACTGTTAGAGTAGGTGCCCGTCGAGCCAAGTTTTGGCCGAGTGTTCACATTGAAACTCTATGTATAAGCAATCTTTATTTAAATAATATTTGAAATTATTGTTTTGGCAAATCTTTATCTGTATACCCATGCTAAATGCAAAGATAAAGACCTTGAATATACAAATAGTAGAAAGAATATGAGATGCTCATACGATGAGTATCATGAAACTCATATTTGGAATACTGTATATTCTAAACAGTTCCTAGTCGATTCAGCCGCCGCTAAGAAGGATATAGGCCGCTAGAGTTCGAGACTAGTATCTGCGATGTGAGTACCATGTTTCATTGGTAGGGGACATTGTGATGTCCGAGCATGCAGATAGGTGCTCCTGGTAGAGTGCACTGAACAACCCTCCATAAAGGACTTTCCAAGTGGTTCTCACTTATCGAGTGGAAACGTCCTAGTTTATGGTTGTACACTATTAGTCCTTATGACCCGGGACAACATTGAGACTCTATGTGCTAGAATTACACTTTGACTTGTTTACCGACTCTCAAGGGGTCATCAGGTGGCAAGGTTGGGTGTTCTGTCGAAACACATAGGAGTCGATGCATTGTAGTCGGGGATTCACCGCTTACCTTCGGGTATGGATATCCTATGTGTTCTCATGTATGTGTAGGCTGAAATCTCTGATCAGAGTATGGTGGTAATTATGAAAGGGGTTTCATAGATTACACCATCGATGCAACTACGACATGACACATAGTATCGATTCATTGACAACTCTCGATAAACCAATGATTGTCGAATCGGTCGGGATATATGAGTTGAAGGGACCGTACTGTACGCTAACCATAATTGAATGTTTCTTGCAGGCACTATCATTTGATACCTAAGGGATCATGTAAGCGATGCTGCTAGGCATTTAACATGATTGGTTGGGTACTATCAGACTTGAGTTCTGACGTTCTTATTATCAAGGAGTTGATAAATAAGAATGGAGCAATTGGGGTTTGCTCATATAATGACATGTTTAGTCCGAATCACATGGAGATGTGAACCCACGGCTAGTTATATCAGTGAACCATTGAGGGCCACACAAGTACTTGCTTTCTAGATCCCGTTGAGAAGTTAAAATAGTTCAATGTATTGAACGACTTATAAATGAGTTTATAAGCGTAAATAAAAATAGAAGTATGACTTCTATGAGAGAAATATAACTTTTAATTTATGAATGTGTTCCTAAATTAAATGTAAGCCAAATAAATAATGTATTTGAAAATTGTGATTTTCATAAACATTATTATGAACTAAATTAAATTAATTCAAGTGTTGAATTAATTAAACACTAGTGGGCCTAGTAGAGTCCAAATAATTAAATTAATTCAAGTGTTGAATTAATTAAATAACATTGGGCCTTGTAAAGCCCAATTGAAAATAATTATTTAACTAGTGGGATTGAGTAAAATCAAGTAAAGTCTAATTGGGCTCAAATATGTTTGAGACAATTAAAAAGTCCATGGGCCCTTTGTAAATGTTACAAGCCCACTAGGGTTTGCATGCTTGGGAGGTGAAGAGTTGTGAATACTTTTTAATAAAATATTGCATGGCATGCAAGACAACTTTTCCACTTTTCCAACAACCAAGGCAACTCTCCCCCTCCCTCATTCAAGGGTGTTGGCCGAAAATTGTGAGGTGTTTTTCCCTCAATTTTTCTCTTATTTTGTGTTCTTCAATAGTTGAAGAAACAATTTACTTCTCTTTGAAAAAGCCTTACATTTTCTAGTGCAAGTGTGAGGTGGATCTACAAAGTTGGTGGTGGGCCTAATTCTTGAAGGAAAGGAGGAAAGCTTGTAGATTTTTCTTGCCATACCAGAGCTTTGTTGTTTAACAACAAAGTTGGAGCCACAATCAATCTTTTAAAGATTGATAGGTATATCTCTCAAACACCCTATGTATGACATGTGTTTGTTTTTGTATTTGCTACACAAAATGTGGGGTGGCCGAAAATTCCAAGCAAAATTTTAATTTTTTAAACTTCCGTTGCGCTTCCGATCACCGTAACCGATCCTCTTTCAAGTGGTATCCGAGCTATGGTTACGATTTTGTGTAGCATTTACAAGATATTATATTGAGATTGATTTCTAACCGCATGAGAACAAAATTTTGCAACAAAATCAAGGCCACCTTGGGGCACATTTTGGCAGCTTGTTGCTGCCCATTTCGGGCAGCCCAAGCTGCCCGAGGGGCTGTCCGAAACGGGCAGCAAGGGCAGCCAAAACCCCCCTTTTTAAAATAAAAAAAATAATTTTTTGTTGCCGGAATCCGGCGACGGCGATGACAACTAGGGTTTCTGAAAGTGTTTTGGATTATCAAAGTGTCATGGGCCTTGAGTTGTTGGGCCATTGGATGGCTAACATATTTGTGAATTTTGAATGGACCAAAATGTTTTTGGTGAAAAATAAGTTTTTGGGCCATAAGTTTAAAATTACAAAAGTTGCAAATTTTTCTCATAAAATAAATAATTGAAGTTGGACTTTAATTATTTATAGTAAATTGTGATTTATAAGAAATTCGGTTATAAATAAATTAATTGGAAAGTAGACAAAGGTGTTTGTATACTTTGTTAATTTAGTTTATAATCGTGGCGGTTAGTGATTGGATCAAGATATATAATATTGGATCAATTAATTATTGTGATAATTAATTGATGGTGTATGATATGTGATATTATGCATGAAGGATGATCAAAAGCCCAAGCCCAATTTGCTAGGTGTATGCTAGGATATTTTGTGTTGAATGATTGTAAAAATTATCAATTTATAAAGTGGGCTTGGTTTATGGCCCGTTCCCACCCCATGAGATGTATCCCTATTTGCCATGGATATTTATTTGTAAATATTAGTATAGTGGATGATCAAGATTGGAAGATGGTGGCCATGATGATTATGAAGATCGAAGACATGTAAATATTAGAAGCTTATTTAATAGTTGCATTTGCATCCCGTGCATTTCCCTATGATTGGACCTAGGCCCGTGTTTAGCTCACACGGTCCGTTAGTATTGGGACGATTGATCATCCTTATTTGTTTACTGTTTATAATATATGCATGATATGTTATAAATAATGAGTATATGCGTTATTATTATGATAATAACAAAGTTTCATGAATCCGGCAAACATACGATCAAACATTGCGAGCTTTTAAAATAAAATTAATGATGAGACCTTTCGAAATTAAAAACCCTCATTTTGAATAAGATTCAAAATTATTATCAAGCCCGAAAAGGGGAGTTATTAATTTGTTTATAATTTCCTTGTCTTCCATCGACAATGGGTGCATGATGAACGCTACCCGTACTCGGGGCTCGGCTCATATTATTGGGGGAGCTCTGGGTGCCGGAAAGCTGTGACATCCATTGACATGGTGATGTGAACTACGTGGAACTCCCATGAATTCGGCTCATATTATTGGGGGAACTCATGGCGACCGTCCATTAAGGTTTAACATCGATGGGTAAGGCTTGACACGTGAAGATGAACGACGTCATATTATTGGGTCCTAATCAAACGTGAGACAAAAGTTTACGTAGAGGGTTGCATTGTGATGCAATTGGAAACTACCTTTTAGGAATTGTGATTGGCTGATATTATTCGGGATCATGATTCGCTAATTGGACCTTACGTACCTACTGAGGAAAGGAGTTTCCCGTTTTCACTAGAGGGTAGTGAAAGATGTCAAAAAACCCTGTGAGTCGTTTTCCAATTTTCTTCTTTTTTTAAAAACCCTATTTGACATCTAAACTTCGACCCCTAGCCAACTTCCGATTTTCACGAGTTACCCCGACCCATGTTGGTCCGAAACTTGCCCAACATCTTAAATTAACTTACTGGACCCTAACTTCATAAAGGAAACCATTCTAATGCAAAAAACGAGGTCCCTCTACACACACCTATGCTGTCCGAGAATTTCACTTTGTGTGGACTCTATCTTGTGTGATCGTGTGGACCTAGCCGATGACTCAGGCCGTAAACCAGTGTCTTGTGCACCACCTAAGGACCCTAATGAGCCACCCTGGCCCAGCCCATGCCCCATGCATCGAGCCCCTGGCCCCTGCAGCCGTGCGAAGGCACCCCAGCAGGACTCCTATATTCTCGGGTAGAGACCTAGCTTGGCTAGGACTCTTTCCCGACCCTTAGTGTGAGTCCTATTGTGGCTAGGACTCCCACCATGACTCACTCACGTCCTTGGCTAGCCCCTGGAACCAGCCAACCGAGCCCCCCGTCCCTGCACAACAAAAACCGAGCCCCAAACTTGACAGCAACAACCGGTTCCTGCACGAGTTCTGGTTTCGTCTTTC
Organism: Primulina tabacum; assembly: GCF_025594145.1. Classification (NCBI taxonomy): domain Eukaryota; kingdom Viridiplantae; phylum Streptophyta; class Magnoliopsida; order Lamiales; family Gesneriaceae; genus Primulina; species Primulina tabacum. Next base: position 39,103,354 of record NC_134552.1, read on the forward strand.
TTTCTTGGTTTTAGTCGATTCATGTGTGGTGTGTGGGACTCCAAAACACGTGTAATACTTACCTATCCATGCCTAGAAATCATGGCAGCCACTTAGTAAAAAAAACGCGAGTCATGGCATCAAACAAATTGCATATAAATCACAAATCCAATGCATGTACAAGATGGTCTTTTTTTCGAAAATTCTGAATATATACATGTATGACTTCAAGCTTTTCATGCACACATACTTTAAACAATATTATGATGTAATGGATGAGAAAAGGGAGATTAAGGTGTGCCTTTGCACAGTATACGCTCGAATAATCGTTGACGACGAAGAACGGATCGAAACCTTTGACTTGTTTCCTTTGAACCCTTCGAATTATCTCATCCAAAAAGCTTAAAGTGAAGTGTTGTGTGTGTTGTAGTTGGGAGAGGGTTTTTCAGAATTTTGGGAGTGGGGAGGCGTGAGTTCTTTGATGCAAAAATGAAGGGTTTTGTGATTTTTTTGCACTTTAAATACTAATCTAACCACTAAGTAGGCTTTAGGCCTAATAAGCCCCAAAATTCAAGCCCATTAGTTAAATTAGGATTTAATAAAATATTAACCAAAGTTTTGATTAATTAAATATGTGAATTTATTAGCCGGGTTGCCAAAAAGTTCGTATTTTAGTTGAAAAACCAACACCGATAAAATTTTCGTCCCTGTGTATAAAATCACTTCAAAACCCTTTATATTCAAAAATACTAAAAAACATCGACCATCTTTTAAATAATTAAAAATAATTATATAATAAAAATATTTTACGTTTTCTTCAGCCCTCGGTCCTTGTTCTTCGATCGTCATTTGAATATTCCTAAAAATACATTTTTTATCCATGATGACAAATAAATCTCATTTAGCATATAAACAAGTACGTCACATAATTAATTAGCAACTAAAATCAATTAATTACTCAATTTTTCATAATTTCCTAGATTCGCATGCAGTTGGATTACGTCGTCTTAATTTTGTGGACCTTACATAAACAACCAAAGTTGGAATCAAAATCATGCTTGAAAACTCATGGATTGCATAAAAACGAAATTTATTCAAGATGTCACTTATTTCCCAAACTTTTCTTGCATAAAAATTTAATATGATGTGATGATGATTTTAAAAGGAAGAATAGGCGTGCCTTTGCGTAATTAACGCACGAAAAACTTGTTGACAATCACGGAGAACGGACGAGAACCTTTGGCTTGAATCTTCCTTGGCTTCTCACGATTTTTCCTCTAAATATTGTAGATGGTGTGTGTCGTGTGAGGGGTATTTTGGGAGGAGAGAAATTTCAGAATTTTAAAAGAGGGTGGCCGTGTGTCTTGTGTAGAATTGTAGGGTTTTTGGTTGATTAAACATATATTATATAGCTTAATTAAATACTAATAAGGATTTAGTCCTATTAAGCCCTTAAATTAAGCCCATTAGTCTAATTAAGATTTAAATAAAATATTAAAATAGTTTTTGGTAAAATAGTTTGTAGATTAAATAGCCGGGTTGCTAAAAGGTATATATTTTTGTTGAAAAACCAACCCCGATAAAATATAAGTCCCGGCGTATTAAATCACCTCAAAACCCATCAATTTCAAAAATAAGAAAACTTCCCAGGAGGTCACCCATCCCAAAATTGCCCCAAGTCAAGCACGCTTAACTTTGTAGTACTTATGTGATGAGCTACCGAAAAGAAGATGCACCTTCGTAATATGAGTAGTACCAATCAAATCTTTTAAGCCCTCTTCAACTGTACAGTCCATTACATTGAACAATTTCGGAATCCCTCTCATTCAGGTGTGGGATCGGTTCATGCATGTTCCCTCGACCTAGAAGCCTGCCAGGAGCCGCTCATTGTCCGTGCAACCTCATGGCACCGGCGATTATCCGCTGCCCTCTTCGGCCCCGGGCCTCACAAATTATATATTTGTTCAATTGATATTGATAAAGAAAATATTGAAATTGGTCTTGATGATTTTTTCAGGTATCACTCGTTATTAGGATCAGAGAATGAATTTGAGGAAAAATATGAGAACAAAAATGAACCACCCGTATTGGAGTTGAATCCCTTGCCAGAAGAATTAAATTATGCATTCCTTGGAGATTATGAAACATATCCGGTGGTAATTTCTTCCAAACTAGCAAGTGATAAAGAAGGTAAATTAGTTGATATGCATAAAAGACATAAAAATACAATTTGTTGGACACTAAAATATCTAAAGGGCATTAATCCAATAATTTGCACTCAAAAATTCACTTAGAAGAAAATGTTAAAACATCTCGACAACCACAAAGGAGATTAAATTCACACATCAAAGATATTGTGAAAACTGAAGTTCTCAAACTACTTGATGTTTGAATTATCTACCCTCTTTCTGATAGTAAGTGTGTAAATCCAACACAAATAGTTCCAAAAAAATCTAGCATCACAGTGATAAAAAATGAAAAAGGTGAATTGTTAACAAGTTGAGTCCCATCTAGTTGGCTGATATGTATTGATTATAGAAAATTAAATGACGCCACTAGAAAAGATAATTTTCCATTACCATTTTTGGAACAAATTTTAGAAAGAGTAGCAGGTCATCCCTACTATTGTTTTCTTGATGGATATTATGCCTATTATCAAATTCGCATTGCACACGAAGATCAAGATAAAACTACATTCACATGTCTTTTTGGAACATTTGCATTCATAAGGATGCCATTTGGTTTATGCAATTCCCCAACAATATTTAAAAGATGTATGCTAAGCATTTTTAGCGACATAGTTGGAAATTGTTTGGAGATTTTCATGGATTATTTAACTGTTTTTGGGAATATATTTGTTAATTGTCTTGAAAATTTTGAAAAATATTTAAACAATGTGAGGAAAAATGTCTTATTTTAAATTGGGAAAAATGTCATTACATGATTACTTCAGGGATTGTTTTGGAACATGTTGTGTCAATTCATGGAATTGAATTTGATAAAGCAAAAATTTATGTCATTGCCAATTTTATAGTAGGTTTATAAAAGACTTTAGTTTAATCACTATACCCATTTGCAACCCATTTGTAACCCCTTAACAAAAGACACTGCATTTGAGTAGACTTAAGAATGTCAAAATGCTTTTGATAAAATCATTTGACATTTAACATCTGCTCTTATCATGCAACCTCCTGATTGGTATTTACCATTTGAAATCATGTGTGACGCGAGTAATTATGCAGTCGGTGCAGTATTGGGTCAAAGAAGAAACGGTAAGCCTTGTGTGATATGTTATGCAAGTAGAACATTAAACAATGCTTAAATGAATTATTACACAAATGAAAAAGAACTACTTGCTGTAATATTTGCATTAGATAAATTTCGTTCTTTTTTGATTGGATCAACGACTATTGTGTTTACTGATCATTCTACTATTAGATATTTATTGACCAAACAAGATGCAAAGCCACGATTGATTCGATGGTTTTTGTTGGTACAAAAATTTGACATTGGAATCAAAGATAAAAAAAAGGAACCGAGAATGTCGTAGCGGATCATTCATCGAGACTAGTAACAAGATCATCTTGTGAAATGACACTAATTGATGATAATTTTCCTGATGAACATCTATTTTCAGTCACAACTACACCTTGGTTTGCTAACATAGTAAATTTTCTTGTGACAGGAAAAATGCCACCGCAATGGACTTCCCAAGATAAGAAAATTTTTGAATGAGGTAAAAAACTTTTATTGGGATGATCCATATCGGTTCAAGTATTGTCCAGATCAAATTTTTCGACGTTGCATATCCGACAATGAGGTAAGTAGTGTCATTAAATTTTGTCATTCAGAAGCATGCGGAGGACATTATTCTTTAAAGAAAACGGCTGCAAAAATCTTGCAGTGTGGATTTTATTTGCCCACTTTATTTAAAGACACCCACGAAATCTGCAAGACCTGTGAAAATTGTCAAAAATTGGGAACGATTTCAAAAAAAACATGATACCTTTGAATCCTGTCATTGAAATTGAAATCTTTGTCTGTTGGGGAATTGATTTTATGGGACCTTTTCCACCGTCGTTGGAATACCTAATGTAACATTTTTTTCTATACTTGACACGATTAATTATACTTATACTCATAATAAAAATAGGGTTTGATGATATCCTTTATTATGAAGTAATTCTAATAAGAGTATCTATTTGACGGTTTATAAAAATTTTAACATGATGTCCCCACATTTTGTAAAAGCCAAAACTCAAGCAACAACATCGATGCATATATATAAGCATATTTTCACATACAAACATACACCGTATCGTTATACATATAATCATAAACGTCGTTTCAAACCATGACATAAAATTCATCATAATACATATGTAGAAGCTATACAATAAGATGTCGAGGTTCTTGTCGAGGTAGGGAAAGTCACAAATATCCATTGGTGAACCGGCATCCTATGTATCTTCATTACCTGATCTTGTGATACATGAGCTACGTGAGTTTATAAAACTCAATAGGTTGGCACTTATACGTATCATTATACATAGAAAGAGCATACGTATCAAGTCATGATCAATAATGAATCTTTAAACCATGTCATACCATAGAATATATTCATGTTCATTTTTGTACTTGAGCCTCATTAGTTGACCCGTACAACTGTGCTTTATTTATTATATAGCTACTACTGTATTGGACGTCAGGGAGCACATTTGACAACCCCACGCCTAATGAACATATATTGGCCAATAGGTTTGGTGGACTTAAAACCACCGATGATGTCAACAAGCTCATATATCATATCAAAATAAGTCATTTACCTTTTCTTTCAAGTTCATGTTCATGACATAGCGCACATCTTTAATATTCATAATGTCATTCATATTTAATACATAACAATGAAATATTGTAATATTCCAACCTCTTATCCTTCTATTGTCAATGATGTTATTCATGGTTATTGTATATTCATGGTTATTATTGTATGGTATTGTTAGTTGTCATGGTTGTGAAGGTTAAATGGTGTAATTTTAATTGTTGGTTTATATAGATGATTTGAGCATGCATTTTGATGGTTTTTTGCATTGGTATTGCATGGAATTGGTAATGGAAGTTTATGGTTATAGTGTATCATAGGTGGGGTTGAGTTGTTGGTGTAGAGCAGGAGCGACGCCGCAGCACTAGAGGAATGGTGCTGTAGCGCTGATGGGCACGTTACCAAGCAGCGTCGTAGCGCTGACAGACAGCGTCGCGGCGCTGCTAGCAGCGTAGCTTGGGCGCCGCAACGCCAAGGAAGAGGCGCTGTGGCGCTAGACGGGGCTTAAGTGCTACTTGGGAATGAGATTTTGGGTACAAGAAGGGCCTATATTATTCCTGTGTAGAGACTTCTACTCACTTCCTAACCTTCTCCTTCTCATTATCGGTTCAAGCTTCTTCCCCTACAAGGTTTTCTCTTCTTCATATTTTGCACTTCAAGTTCAAGGGTTCTAGTAGATTCTTTGTACCTCCTACCTTAAGTTCCAAGCTCCAAGGTAAGAATTCTTTATATTTTGTATTTAGTGGGTTTGAGGAGTTGAAGATATAAGTTGGTTTGAAGTTTTTCTATGATCAATGGTGATGATTAATGGTTGATTGTGTGTATTATATTATAGGAATACCTTTGAGATCATCATAGCAATCGTGTGCTTCTTGGGTTGTTAGTAAAGTCTCTTATTCTTTGCTCACATTATAAATATATGTACAAAAGCCATGTTTATTGATGTTTAGCTCCTTTTATTGATATATTCTTGATATATGTATTGATATATATTCATTGATCAAAAAATACCATTGAATTCATTGATAAAGGAGCTAGTAATCCATATGTTTGTTAAATTGCCTCAATGAAGTTTCTTTGATTAAAGTGAATAATTGATAGTAAATATCATGCATGTTATTGGCCAATTTCATGTTAAAGGTGTATCTCTCACAGTTTTGATATTTATATTAAAGAGGCACATACTTCACAGGTCACAGGTCACAGGTCACAGGTCACAGGACTATCAATTTTTTTATTTAATCCATGCCATGAAATACCATCTATTATGCCTTGTTATCTATTGTTCATTGAATATGGTATTATATAGCTTTCATTGCCATAGCCATGTTATTAAAGCCCAAGCCTATGTATATTCAATCGGTGTTCTTCGCTTTCTACTTACTGAGTTATAAACTCATTCCAGTTAATATCATGTAATACAGGTGATAAGAAAGAATGAAAAGGATTGTTAAAGGTGGAAGAAGTCATATGGCAAGGGAAAGGGAAAAACTTTTGGCATGTATTACATATTTTGGTATGGTAAAACATTGGTAGTTATAGGTATCATGTATTTTGTAAAAATGATACATGTTTCATGGTGACTTTTGATTATATTTTAAATGATGGTTTTAGGAATGATTACATTAAAGGTTTGGTAACGTATTGTTTTTACTTTACCAGTTTCATATATTTTTTTATTTTCCCTTTAAAATATAATGCTTCCGCGTATGTTATTTCTTTTAAAATTTAATGTCATGGGAGTGGGGTGTTTCAATTGGTATCAGAGCTGATTCTTCGGACCATATATGACTTCTTCTACCTAAGACAATCCGGTATGTTTATTATCCTGCATCTATTGATTTTAACAATGTGAAATGATTCTATTTTATTGTCATTGATATCTCATTGTTTCCTAGCTATGTTGAAGTGAGCTTATGTGTATGAAATGCCTCCCAAAAGGAAAGGTACCAAAGGGGACGATAGTACCCCTACCTTTGATAAGACTGCGAAAGTTGTGGACGAATTCAGTAAGTTATTAAAAGAACATGCAAAAGTTCAAGGTGAACAGATTCAGCAGTTATTGAGCATGCACACGACGACTCAGGGTTGTGGCCATGGAAGGGGTCAAGGTAGAACGGAAAGCACTGAAGATGGTTCTTATGATCGGTTCAGGCGAATGTACCCTCCTGAATTTATCGGTGGTCCTAATCCACTAGTTGCTCTTGATTGGGTCAAGTCATTGGAGGCTATATTTGATTATCTGAAGCTCACTGATAGAGATAAAGTGAGTTGTGCTGTATTTATGCTAGTGAAAGCGGCCCATATTTGGTGGGAAGCCACCAATGTTACTGTTAATGTTTGTGAATTAAAGTTGAATGAGTTCAAGGATTTATTCTATGCCAAGTATTTTTCAATTGAAGTCAAAGCCAAAAAAGTAAAAGAATTTCTTGAGCTGAGACAAGGTTCCATGAATTTCAACGAGTATACTATTAAATTTGAGGAAGGATGCATCTTTGTTACATTTATTTCTGAAAATGATAAAGATAAAGGAGAGCATTTTCTTCATGGGCTGAGGCCAGATATTAGGAGGAATTTTCACATGTCGAAAGTTGTCACATATCAAGATATTGTTGAGAAAGCATTTCTTGCCGAACATGATGAACAGGAGATCGAGAAGGAGCGACAGTTAAGAAGACAGACTTTCCAAGCGAGAGGTCAAGGAGCAAGTGCTCTTGTTCGAGGCGGCCACAAAGGGAAAGGTGAGATGGAACCGCGTAATAAAGCTCAGTTGTCTTCTTTGGATCCTGAGATAACATTGTGTCCTAAGTGTGGCAAGCCACACAAGGGAGAATGATTGATTGGAAGCGGCCGATGTTACAAATGCAAAGAATTGGGGCACACGGCACTGGAGTGCCCTCTTACTTCGGATAAAGGAAGAGTACAGGGTATAATTTTCGCAATGACAAAAGAGGGTGCTAATGCAAATTCTTCGGTAAAAACAGGAAATATTTTAATATCCGGCAAGGAAGCACTTACATTAATTGACACTTGTGCGACTCACTCTTTTATTTCTGAAGTGTATATGCACTCTTTATCTGGTGAACCTTCTGTCATGCATTTACATTTCAATATTTTGTTGCCTTCTGGAGATGAAATTTGGCAAACTTGTATCTTTAAGGCATGTCCTGTACAGATGGATACGAGATTATTGTTTTCTGATTTAATTGTTATTCCGTTGGTTGCCTTTGATGTCATACTGGTATGGATTGGTTGTCTGCTTACCATGCAGTGATTGACCTGTGTGGGCAAGACAGTGAAGTTTTTATCCGATGATCGTGAGAGTGAAATGTTTGTTGGTTTAGGTTCTTCCCTGAGTAATTCCATTATTTCTTGTTTGCAAGCTACTAAATTGTTGTACAAGGGGTGTATTGGTTTTCTGGCTTCATTATTGGATGTGAGGAAAGAAAGTAATATGCAATTGCAGGATATTGATGCGGTACAGGATTATCCTGATTTGTTTGCTGAAGAGGTGTCTAGATTACCACCTGATCGAGAGGTAAAGTTTGTTATTGAATTGATTCCAGGTACAGCCCCAATTTCTAAGGCTTCGTACAGAATGGCTCCGACCGAGATGAAAGAATTGAAGAATCAATTGCGTGAGCTATTAGATAAAGGTTTCATTCGTCCTAGTTCCTCCCCATGGAGAGCTCCAGTTTATTTGTGAAAAAGAAAGATGGATCTTTGAGATTATGTATTGACTATCGAGAACTAAACAAGGTAATTTTTTTAAAAAAATGTCCTTTGCCACGGATTGATGACCTTTCTGATCAATTGAAAGGAGCAGCAGTGTTCTCGAAAATTGACCTCCGGTCCGATTATCATCATTTGAAGGTGAAAAAGGAGGATATACCGAGGACTGCGTTTAGAACGAGGTATGGTCATTATGAATTTTTGGTGATGTCATTTGGGCTAATCAATGCTCCTTCAGTTTTCATGAATTTAATGAATCGTGTCTTTAAGCCTTATTTGGATAACTTTGTCATTGTTTTTATTGATGACATTTTGATCTACTCTAAGACACGAGAACTCCATAGTGAGCATTTAAGGACTGTGTTGCAGCTATTGAGGGATAAGAAATTATATGCTAAATTAAAGAAATGCGAATTCTGGTTGGAGCAGATGGCGTTTTTGGGCCATATCGTTTCAAAAGAGGGAATATCGGTGGATCCAGCCAAAATTGAGTCCATTAAGCAATGGACTATTCCAAAGATAGTTTCAGAGGTTAGAAGTTTTCTTGGTTTGGCAGAATATTATAGACGGTTCATAGAGGATTTTTCAAAGATAGCATTGCCACTGACGAGCTTGACAAGGAAGTCTATCAAGTTCGAATGGACCATCGAGTGCCAAAGATCATTCAAAGCACAGAAATATAAGTTGACTTCTGCCCCTGTGTTAGTATTCCCTTGTGGTACTGAGGATTTTGTTGTGTATATAGATGCTTCAAAGCATCGATTAGGTGTCGTACTGATGCAGCGTGGGAAAGTGATAGCTTATGCTTCTCGTCTGTTGAAGGACTACGAGAAAAATTATCCCACTCATGATTTGGAATTGGCATCTGTGGTTTTTGCCTTAAAGATTTGGCGGCACTATCTTAATGGTGAGAAGTGTAAAATTTTTACGGATCACAAAAGTTTAAGTTATTTGTTTTCATAGAAAGAAATGAATATGCTGCAGTGGGGATGGTTGGAACTTGTGATGGATTATGATTGCACCATTAGCTATCATCCTGGTAAAGCTAATGTGGTTGCAGATGCTTTGAGTCGCAAGTCGAGTTCCTTATTGGGTTCCATAATTTTGAGACCATTGCTGCTTGATTTGCAAAGAAATGAAATAACTCTGGTATCTTCAGGTACAGTAGCTCAATTATCTGCATTAGTTCTTCGCTCAACTTTGTTTGATAGAATTTTGAAGGAACAAAAGTTTGATAATCAGTTATTGGAATTGAAGAGAAAGAGTGAGCTAACATGGGTTTCTGAGTTTGGGTTGAATCGTGATGGTTTGTTAACTTTTCGAGGTAGTATATGAGTTCCTTTGGGTGATGACATTCGAAGACTTGTACTTATTGAAGCTCATACAGTGCCATATTCGGTACACCCTGGTAGTACCAAGATGTACCAAGATCTTCGACGCCTTTACTGGTGGCCAGGTATGAAGAAAGATATCTTATTATTTGTTTCTGAATGTCTAACCTGTCAGTAGGTTAAGATTGAGCATGAAGCTCATACAGTGCCATATTCGGTACACCCTGGTAGTACCAAGATGTACCAAGATCTTCGACGCCTTTACTGGTGGCCAGGTATGAAGAAAGATATCATATTATTTGTTTCTGAATGTCTAACCTGTCAGTAGGTTAAGATTGAGCATCAGAAGCCTGCACGATTGTTGCAATTATTACCTATACCGCAATAGAAATGAGAATCAATATGCTGAGGCTTATGTTCAATAGATTGTGAGACTTCATGGGATACCACTGTCGATAGTTTCATATCGTGATCCAAGGTTTACCTCGGTGTTTTGGAAGAGTTTACATAGAGCCTTGGGAACAAATCTAGCCTTTACTACGGCTTATCATCCTCAAAGCGACGGGCAATTAGAAAGGGTCATTCATATTCTTGAGGATATGTTGAGGGCTTGTATAATTTATTTTCCTGGTAGTTGGGATTCAAAACTACCGCTTGTCGAGTTCACATATAATAACAGCTACCAGTCTTCAAACGGCATGGCACTCTATGAAGATTTATATGGAAGAAAGTGCCGATCTCCTTTGTATTGGGACGAAGTAGGTAAAAGGAAGATGTTGAGCCCGGAGTTGGTTCAATAGACTGCAGATGTTGTGGCATTGATCCAAGAGAAAATGAAGACCGCTCCTAGACAGAAAAGTTATGCCGATGTGAGACGACAGCCATTGGCATTCGAGGTTAGTTACCATGTTTTCATTAAGATAGATCCTCTCAAGGGAGTTATGCGATTTGATAAGAAAGATAAACTTAGTCCTCGATACATTGGACCGTTTGAGATTCTTGATAAGATTGGAGACCTAGCCTATCGTCTTCCATTACCACCGGACTTGGATCGAGTTCACAATATTTTCCATGTTTCTATGCTCTGAAAGTATCTTCCTAATCCATCTCATGTTCTGCGGCACGAATCATTGGACCTTTTACCTAACTTGAGCTACGAGAAAGTGCCGGTTCAAATACTTGATAGCAAAGTTAAAGTGTTAAGGAATAAAGAAATTGGTCTTGTCAAAGTTCTTTGGAGGAATCATGTGATTGAAGAGGCCACATGGGAACCAGAGGAGGAGATGAAGCAACGTTATCCGATTTTATTTGATGGTAAGCAAATTTCATGGACGAAATATTTATGAGGAGAGATTGTAATATCCCAACCTCTTATCCTTCTATTGTCAATGATGTTATTCATGGTTATTGTATATTCATGGTTATTATTGTATGGTATTTTTAGTTGTTATGGTTGTGAATGTTTAATGGTGGAATTTGAATTGATGGTTTATATAGATGATTTGAGCATGTATTTGGATGGTTTGTTGCATTGGTATTGCATGGAATTGATAATAGAAGTTTATGGTTATAGTGTATCATAGGTGGGGTTGCATTGTTTGTGTAATGCAGGAGCAGCGCCGTAGCACCAGAGGAACGGCGCTGCAGCGCTGATGGGCACAGGAGGCAGCGCCGCAACGCCAAGGAGGAGGCGCCGCGGCGCTAGACGGGGCTTAAGTGCTACTTGGAAATGCGATTTTGGGTACAAGAAGGGCATATATTATTCTTGTCTAGAGACTTCTTGTAATGCCCAAGAATTTTGTTATTGTAATCTGAAATGATTTATTGATAATTGATGTGATTATAGACGGAAAAGAACTGACCGGGAAAGACGAAAAGAAGACGTGAATTATGTTCGAGGAATGAGCCTCGCGCATACGCGCGACCAAGCCGGGCGCATATGCGCGGAATAGGCAGAGAACCTCGCGCATATGCACGACCAGGACCCGCGCATATGCGCGAGATTGGCAGAGAACCTCGCGCATATGCGCTGGGAGAGGGCGCACATATGCGCGAGCTGCCGAGAAGACACGCGTCGAGGCAGAATGTCTTGCGCATATGCGCCGAGGAGGGTCGCGCATATGCGCGAGACGTGCAGCACAAGGATGAAGCCACTTGCCTCTAGCCATGCATTGATATATATATATTGTTACATTCCTTCAAATGGACCGGCAAGGAAACGAGAGAAAGCTTCAGGAAAAGCTTCAAGGCCTCGAATCATAGTTTGTGATTTACGAAAGATCCGTCCATCCGATTTTTAATACGAATGCAGTACCGTACTCCTATCGACGAGAGCTTCAAACGAACGTAAGTTTTATTATGTTCTGATATGGTTTGAAAACATGGTATTGAAGGAATAATGATTTGATCTATATATGGTGTTCTTGAGATATTAGATATTGTATAATCGAAAATGGATTGAAGAACAGATACCGTATGAAATTGTTATGATTTATCAGATTTGATTTGATTGAGATTATACATATTTTGTAACGAACCATTACAGGCCCAGTGGAGCGCTGGGTAGAATAGAAAGTTGATCTTAAGCCAAATAGGAAATGGAAGCGCAGAAACGGTATGAAAAATGTGGCAGTAGTTGTGGTTTTTAGCATAATGTTTTGTATATTGATCCAATTGATGTTAGACCACTTTCATTGGAAAGATAAGATATAAGGCTATAACTTTCATGTTTTGAGTTTTGTTTAAATCATTAGGGGAGACGAGCCAAAAGTTGCCCGAAGTGTGTCATGTGTATCGTTGCTTCTGTATTGACACATTTTGGGAGATTGAGCATAACCTTTCACTCAGACCTTCAAATGACATGAGGCTAATTGGAGATGCAAGCCAAGACATAGAGCTACAACTTTCTTGTTTACCACTTTTCCAGATTATGAAGGGAAGAGTCGTTTCGGAAGTGATCTTTGTTGGAGCTGTGCGCAGAGCACTGTTGTGGAGTGCAGGTGGCAAGCAGCGCCGCAGCGCTGCCAGGGCCGTAACCCTGGCGCCTAGGCGCTGTCAGACAGCGCCGCGGCGCTCCCAGCGCCGTATAGCAGGCGCCGCAGCGCCAATTAGTGGCGCCGCGGCGCTAGACATGCGAAATTGTTTTTTTATAAAAACACGTTTTTAAGGGATTGAAGGCTTATAACATGATTCTAGAGGCTTCTACTTCATTCTAACCTTCTCCCTTTTCCTTAAAATCGATTCATGCCATTTTCTTTCTAGTTTTCTCTCCTTCAATCTCTACACCAAGTTCAAGGATTTTAGTTGTATTCTTAGTGATTTCTACCTATTCCTTCAAGATACCAGGTGAGGGTTCTATTATTTTGGAGTTAAGTAGGGTTTGGATGATTGAAGGGTGTTGATGAATTTCTTAGAGTAATGTTGATGATTGTTGGTTATTATTGTGTTGATGTTTGTAGGAATCATTCAAGTTTATCATAGCCACCATATTGTTGGATTGGTTGTAAGTAGAAGCTTTTCCTTTTAATGCTCACATGATATATATGTATATAAGCCATGTTTATTGATGTCTAGCTCCTTCCATTGTTAGATTATTGATGTATGTATTGTTTTTTGTTCATTGAGCCAAGAATATCATTGAATCCATTGATAAGGAGCTAGTACTCTATTGTTGCTTACCAAATGTTTGCTAAAATGTCCCAATGAAGTTTTCGATGATTAAAGCCAAGGAATGATAGTAATTCATGCATGTCATTGGCCAATCACATGATTATGAGTATCTCTCACAGTTTTGATATATTTATATATCAAAGAGATACTATCCACAGGTCACAGGTCACAGGTCACAGAACTATCATTTCCTTTCCTTTAATTCATGCCATGAAATACCATCTATATTGCTTTGCTACCTATTGTTCATTTAAGATGGTATTATTCATTGTTCATTGCTATTTATTTATCGTCCATTGCCATTGCTTCATTGTTTATTGTCATTGCGATATCTATATTTCAAACCAACCACATGTATATGTACTTGTTACGTATAGCTTTCTGCTTACTGAGTTTTATCTCATTCCAGTTAATATCATGTGATGCAGGTGACAAAAAGAATTAAAGCGGATCGTCCAAGGGGAAGAAGTCATATAAAAGTCAATGGGAAAGACTTTTGATCATGTCACTTTTATTCTATTTTGGGTGAACATGAGAAGTTTAAATATTGTCATATTTTGTAAAATGAATTATGGGGTAAAACTTATGTTAGTTTGTGGATTTCTTTTGGGATACTACAAAAGTTAATGTTTATGTTAAATCATTTTTGAAAATGCTTTTGATGTAAATGGTTTATTGTTCTTTCCCGTGTAATTTTAAATGCTTCCGCGTTTGTTTTTCTTTTTAAATTTCAATGTCATGAGAGGGGGTTGTTACATATTTGATATCAGATTGAGTTTGTTATCGATTATGAGTTGAGATTGGTATCTATTGATATTTGTATTGCTGGGTATATTGAGATTGTGCAATTATGCCGTCGAAACAGAATTAGACTGAGTTCTGATTATATCGGGTATTAAATTAAGGTATATGTTGATATTGTATTCCTCGATTATGTTATGACAGATTGATATTGTTAGCTTCAGAATCGATAGCAAATAGATCAGAGTTGCCAAGATTCTGTGTAGAACCCGTAAATTAGACTACGTATAAGCCATGCATAATTCTAATATTTTAAATTAAAATGATTTTATTGCATGAGTATTTAATTTCTTTTCTTTAAAGTTAATTATTTTATGCAGTAGTTTAAATTTTTATCTTTTCAGTTAATTCAGTGAGGCCGGACTGGAGTTGGAGTTTTGAGATAAAATTTAAGATTTAGAAATCATTCCCAGAGTTTAGTTTAGCTAGCTAATAAGTTGATTTAAGTTAAAAGGAGGTTTAAGGAATTATGTTAGTAACTTGAGGTGAGTAGGAAATAAGTTCATTTAAGTTCCTTAATTGAGGTGTTAATTCACTAAATTAATTAAAGGATAGGTAAGGCTCTTCAGGTTTAAAAATTTACTAACTAAACAATATTTCCACTCCATTTAATTGTTTAAGTTTCGGCCCTTAGATGATTAATCAAATTTTTTTTGCCAACTCACCTTTGACCCTTTCCTTGTCATCCCTTAGCATGATAATCTTTTCATTTATTAATCACCCTTAATTAATTATTATTAGACCATTATCCTAGCCTTGGTGGACACAATAAATCGGCAACACCTCATCCTATATCCCTCCAACAATAGTTGATATCAAACCATTTCAAAAAAATTCAAAAAGAGGGAGACTTGGTCATACCATTTGTATCCCTTTATTATTGGATCTCCCTCACTCTCCTAACCATCATTCCCCCCTCCCTCACCACCGAAATTCAGTACCATTCAGAGCATTTTCGTGAGATATAGTGAGGAAAACCGAGAGCACTTAGAGAATAATAATCGAGCAGCAAGCAAGAAAAGAAAACGCTCAATCTCCTCCGCGCCGCGTCGTTGCTTTTCGTTCGTTTTCTTTTCAAAATGAAACCAGGCATGTATATGTTCTTCTTTGCTCTTCAATCAAGCCACATTAATATTTTGAAACATCATACTCATGATTTTATTAAGGCAAAAACCGAAATATTGATGAATCATTTTCAAAAAGGTAGTGCAGATTTTTGTTGGCTTCACTCTATGCCTCACGGTTTTGCTGTTTTTGTTGAGTTACAGGTTGGTTCGATTCCAGGCTTCCAAGGCTGCATATAGACACGTACTAGGGTGTGTCAAGGCCATGTTAGTCCATTCAAACAAGCCACATGCATACAAGAAACCGAAAATGACAGCAGCTCTTCATTCTTGCTATTTGAGTTTCGAATTTTTTTGTATTGCTGTCAAAAATGGAAATGGATCGGATCTTGGTTGCCCTAAGGGCTATAGCCATAATTAGAACCTCTCCTTGTGATGTCTAAGACGTGATCAAGTTGCCCTTTTGAGGCTTGGTCCATGGTGGAATCGGTTTTTAAATCAAACAACAAGAACAGCCCCTTCGACCCTTTTTAAATTCTACATGTGTCCTCTCGGTTGTGGGTGTTGGTGTGGATCTTGGTTGGCTCTTTAGCCCTTAGCCATGGTTCAAACCATACCCTAGGATGTTGGTAAGAGGTTCTGGTTGGTGGTTCAAGCCCCAATGGCCATTAGCCTTGCAAACGACGCAAGGAAACCAAAGCACAGCTGCTGTATTTGTGTGGACAGAAACTTGCTGCTTCGGTTCAGTGGCTCGTTAGAGTTATTGGTTGGATTTTAGCCTATGGACTTGGACTGGACAGTGCCTCATTGAGTTAGGAAGGTCATGTTTTTCGCCGTTCGTGATTCGGATCATTTTTGAGGTCGTACGAGAAATTACGGTGCGATGTGCCAAATTGACTCTCGAAAGAGCGTTTTATGTTTTGGCCTTCATTCACAAAAATTTCGGCCCTTGTCATTTTAGGAGCATTATTTCATCATTTTAAGTGTATTTTAATCATGACTAAATGATGATGGTTCGGTGTTGGTTTGGGTTGGCTCGGAGTCATGATTAAATACGAAGTCGTTGGGCGTAATTGTCTCGTTTTTGAATTCAATTACTAAGTTTGGTCAAGAAAATCATTTGCATATTTTTCATGTTAAATTTAGGTTGCAGCGAGCCTGGGAACGATCCAATCCATGTGGTAAAATAATACAAGATATTTCATTATGCCAATTAATTATATTACGTGCAAAAAAATATAAAATATTCATTTTTGAGATTTATGCGATATTGCTTGTGGCCATTTCACTATCATGGGAGCATTATTTCACCCGATCGCCAGTTACCGGTCAGTTCAATTATGTACCACCCAATATACTGTGGCATTAGTTTGATCAGACGTTCATTACTACACCCGGTCGCCAGTTACCGGTCAGTTCAGTTCAGTTCAGTGCAGGGGCCACTTCCGTAGACCATAATCTCAACAGAAAATTTATGACATGCTATTTTATTCAGGGCTCCAAGGAGCAAACATTTTCACTTTGATTTTCAGTTCAGTTATGCACGTATTATAATTGCTCATGACAAGTTATTTTCACATTATGCCTCATGACATGATATTTTTACTCCCATGCAACTTTATTACATTATTTACTCGTTATTTACGATATATGCATGCTGAGTCTTTAGGCTCACTAGACTTGATTGTTGTAGATACTGATGAGGTCGGGACCGAGGGCGGGGACTAGTGAGCTAGCTTGGGGTCGGCAGTAGTGGAGCCCGAGGACCTCATTTACAGCACTTGCCATTTTTTTATGCTCAAACATTTTATCAGTTGTTGGATACTTTAACTTGTTATTTTGGCGAGTAATAATTTCTTCGGCTGCTATTTTGAACATCTAAACTTGATTTATCAGTTGATTTTGTGAATGAGGCAGTTTTGATTATTTTAAAAAGAAAATTTTAATATTCCCGCAAATTTTCAAACATGAATTTTCGGGCCTTTATAGCTGGTATCAGAGCAATGGTTCTGTAAAGGGTTGTACTACTACTGACCACGAGAAGCTCACGAAGTCACGTCTTTGGTCTGTAAGTTTTAAATTTACGCATTTTATTCAAAGCATGAATTATTTGACAGCATGTTTTCATGAATTATTTTACGTCCAGATTTATTTTATTGTTCGTTATTTAAATTTAAATAAATTATGGAATTATGCATGTTGGATGCGTATGGGTTATGTATGGAACAATATTCCCCCTAGACGCATTCTCGAGCGCACTAGAAATGATGAGCCTCGCCAAGAGGACAGGGAGGAGCAGAGGCAGGAGAGAGACTTACCATTTCCACCACCCCCTCCACCAGACATGAGTGCCTAGATGCTAGCTGGGATGACTCAGTTCTTCGCACAGTTTGCAGGGAACCATGCTATGGCGACCAGGCCGACAGGGCCCGAGGCTGTCTATGAGAGATTCATGAAGATGCGTCCTAAGGAGTTTTCAGGGACGACGGACCCCATGATTGCCGAGGGCTGGATCAAGTCCCTCGAGGTTATCTTCGAGTTCATATAGCTTGGAGATGCAGACAGAGTCCGATGTGCCACATATTTATTCGGAGGAGATGCCCGTTTATGGTGGAAAGGAGCATCGGTAGCCCTGAACTTGGCTACACTGAGCTGGACACGCTTCACGGAGGTATTCTACTCCAAATATTTCACTGAGGAGGTGCGCACCAGGTTGACCATTGAGTTCATGAGCCTGAGACAGGGTGATCTGACTGTTACGGAGTTCATCCGTAAGTTTGAGAGGGGTTGTCATTTTGTGCTCCTGATCGCGAATGATGCTAAAGCCAAGTTGATGAATTTCTTGGTGAGTCTACGGCCAATCTTGCATCATGATGTTAGGGTGTCTAACCCTACTAGTTATGAGGTCGCTGTCTCCAAAGCTCTAGCCGTAGAGCAGGATCAGCGTGATATCGAGAGAGACCGCCAGGGCAAGCGCCAGAAATAGGGGTCAGCAGCAGCAGCAGCGGGGACGCCCAGCCCCGAGGACTTTTGAGCACCCAGTTTGCCCTAAGTGCTCACGTCGCCATCCTGGAGCATGTATGTTTGGCTCAGGGAAGTGTTACAAGGTGGCAGTCCAGACCACATGTTGCTGTAGTGCCCTCAGAGGAATCTGCCTACCCAAGGCAGAGTATTTGCTCTCCATGCTACGGAGACGAAACCAGATACAATGCTCATGACAGGTACATTTAAAGCTTTAAGTTTACATTTGGGATTTAATGTTTTGGGAATCAGGATTGAGATCTTGAACTTAGAATTGCGATAGGATTGCATGCTCTACTCAGTATTATTTTCGGGAAATTTAAGTTAGAAGAACTTTGACCTTTGCATGTCTATAAGTTAGTTCTTGTGATTATTGGGTTCCGCTTAGTATTCCAACCTTTCAGGGAGAATATTTATATCTGGTTCCGCTACGAAGGCCTTGATAGATTCAGGGGTCACTCACTCATTTATTACGGAGGTCTTTGCTAATTTCCTCAAGGTCAAGACCGTTGGGCTAGATGTAGCCTATTCAGTAGTATTGCCTTCTGGTAAGGAGATGGCAGCTACCAATGTGATCCGAGACATAGATCTTGAGCTCCATGGCAACCTTGTTTATGCGGATCTGATCGTGTTGCCGATACCAGAGTTTGACATCATCCTAGGGATGGACTGGATATTGCGGAACAGAGTTTTGATTGACTTCCAGCGGAGATCTATTCTAGTCCGACCGCCTGGAATGACGCAGTTCTTATTCGAGCCGGACAGGTACTTTCCCTTACCGCGCATTATTCCTTATGTCAAGGCTAAGAAGCTCATGCATAGAGGGTTTCGGGCGTTTTTAGCAACTTTTATATCTGTCCCCGAGGCACCCAGTCGGTCAGCTTCAGATGTCCCAGTTGTCAGGGATTTTCTAGATGTTTTTCCGAAAGACGTCTCTGGTATGCCACCCGAGAGAGAGGTGGAGTTTTCTATCGAGCTTATGCCAGGTACGGTTCCGATCTCAAAACCACCGTACCGACTAGCACCGACAGAGATGGCAGAGCTTAAGAAGCAGATTCAGGAACTTATTGACAAGGAGTTCATTCGCCCGAGTTTTTCACCATGGGGCGCGCCAGTCTTATTTGTGAAGAAGAAGGATGGCTCTACGAGACTTTGTATTGACTACCGGGAGTTGAACAGGGTCACAGTGAAGAACAAGTACCCACTTCCGAGGATCGAGGATTTGTTTGATCAGTTGCAGGGAGCTTCGATATTCTCCAAGATAGATCTGCGTTCCGGTTATCACCAGTTGAGGGTGAGAGATGCTGATGTTTCCAAGACTGCCTTCAGGACTTGTTATGGCCACTATGAGTTTATTGTGATGCCGTTCGGTCTGACGAATGCGCCAGCGATCTTCATGGATCTCATGAATCGCGTATTTCAACCGTATCTTGACCAGTTTGTGATAGTATTC
This sequence comes from Primulina tabacum, assembly GCF_025594145.1. Lineage (NCBI taxonomy): Eukaryota > Viridiplantae > Streptophyta > Magnoliopsida > Lamiales > Gesneriaceae > Primulina > Primulina tabacum. The sequence goes on from NC_134552.1 coordinate 39,123,226, forward strand.
ATAGACGACATTCTCGTCTACTCGAAGAATCAGGAGGATCACAGCAGATATCTGACCACGGTGCTGCAGACCTTGCAGAAGCACAAGTTATTCGCAAAGTTCAGCAAGTGCAAATTTTTGTTAGAGAAGGTGGCGTTCTTAGGCCACATTGTTTCTAGCAGTGGTATTGAGGTAGACCCAGCGAAAGTTGCAGCAGTCAGAGATTGGGTTGTGCCGCAGAATGCATCAGAGATCCGCAGTTTTCTTGGGCTAGCAGGATATTATCAGAAGTTCATTAAGGGATTCTCCTCTATTGCCGTTACACTCACATCATTGACCAAGAAGAATGCTAAATTTTGTGGAGCGAGGAGTGTCAGAAGAGCTTCGATACTTTGAAGCAAGCTCTTATCTCAGTACCAGTTTTTTCAAAGCCGTCAGGGCCCGGAGATTTTGTTTTGTATACCGATGCTTCGAAGCTCGATTTGGGCGCAGTATTGATGCAGCATGGGAAGGTGATAGCATATGCTTCTAGAAAGTTGAAAACTCATGAGAAGAACTACCCTACCCATGATCTAAAGTTGGCCACCGTGGTTTTTGCCTTGAAGATTTGGAGGCACTATTTGTATGGGTAGAAGTGTCAGATCTTTACCGACCACAAGAGCCTCAAGTATTTCTTTACGCAGAAGGAGCTGAACATGCGTCAGAGGCGTTGGTTGGAGCTTGTGAAGGATTATGACTGTGACATTAGCTACCACCCGGGTAAAGCTAATGTAGTTGCGGATGCATTGAGCAGAAAAGTCGCAGTGATGGCTCATTTGACGATTCAGAGACCTCTTCCGATTGAGATGCAGAGGTTTTATCTAGAGTCATATCCTAGAGGTAGAGTTCCCCGTCTATCTACCTTGACTATTCAGTCCTCTCTTCTTGACCGTATTCGCAGTGGTCAGTCAGCAGATGAGCAATTAGTAAAGTGGAAGCAGAGAGATGAGGCCATGGGCAGTGCCTTGTATTCAGTCAGCGATGGTATTTTGAGATACCGAGATAGGATGTGGGTTCCCAGCAGTGGTTCTATTCGAGCAGATATTCTATCAGAGGCCCACATGTCGCCGTACTCTATTCATCCAGGGAGTACGAAGATGTACCGAGATCTGCAGTCATTGTATTGGTGGCCTGGGATGAAGAAAGACATCAGACGGTTTGTATCCGAGTGTCTGACTTGCCAGTTAGTGAAGGCAGAGCATCAGAGATCAGCAGGTTTGCTCAAGCCTCTTCCTATTCCCGAGTGGAAGTGGGAGAATGTTACCATGGACTTTGTGACCGGATTGCCGAAGTCAGTCAGAGGATCAAATGCTATCTGGGTGATTGTAGATCGTCTTACCAAATCAACGCACTTCTTGCCTACTAAGACGACTTTCACCATGATTCAGTATGCAGAGTTGTATATCCGGGAGATAGTCCAACTTCATGGTATTCCAGTTTCTATCGTATCTGACCGAGATCCAAGATTCACTTCCTCATTTTGGAAGAGTTTGCATTCAACTATGGGTACGAAGTTGCTTTTTAGCACAGCTTTCTATCCGCAGACAGATAGGCAATCAGAGCGAGTTATTCAGATCTTGGAGGATCTTCTCTGTGCTTGTGTGATGGATTTCTCTGGGAGTTGGGAGTCGAACTTGCCATTAGTAGAGTTCACCTACAACAACAGCTTCCAGTCGTCTATAGGTATGGCACCATATGAAGCACTGTATGGTCGCAAGTGTAGATCTCATGTTCATTGGGATGAAGTAGGAGAGAGAGAAGAGTTGAGTCCGGAGATCATTCAGCAGGCTGCCGATGTAGTAGTCAAGATCTGTGATAGGATGAGGACTGCTCAGAGTCGACAGAAGAGTTATGCCGATCAGAGAAAGAGAGATCTAGAGTTCGCCGTTGGCGACCATGTCTTTGTGAAGGTAGCATCTATGAAGGGTGTCATGCGATTTGGAAAGAAAGGGAAGCTCAGTCCGAGATTCATTGGACCATTTGAGATCCTCGACAGAGTTGGGACGCTAGCTTATCGTGTGGCTCTTCCGCCAAATCTGGCCGGAGTACACAATGTGTTCCACGTCTCTATGCTGAAGATTTATATGGCGAATCATTGGCATGTCTTGAACTTTGAGCCGTTACAACTTACTCCGAACCTATCTTATGAGAAGAGACCAGTGCAGATCTTAGACAGACAGGAAAAGAAGCTTCGGAACAAGCAGGTTAAGCGAGTGAAAGTCAAATGGCTCAACCATTCAAAGGAGGAAGTTACGTGGGAGTCTGAGTCAGAAATGGGGGATCATTACCCCGAGTTATTCGGTAAGTTTTAATTTCGAGGACGAAATTTCTTTTGAGGGGGGAAGAGTTGTAGAACCCGTAAATTAGACTACGTATAAGCCATGCATAATTCTAATATTTTAAATTAAAATGATTTTATTGCATGAGTATTTAATTTCTTTTCTTTAAAGTTAATTATTTTATGCAGTAGTTTAAATTTTTATCTTTTTAGTTAATTCAGTGAGCCCGGACTGGAGTTGGAGTTTTGAGATAAAATTTAAGATTTAGAAATCATTCCCAGAGTTTATTTTAGCTACCTAATAAGTTGATTTAAGTTAAAAGGAGGTTTAAGGAATTATGTTAGTAACTTGAGGTGAGTAGGAAATAAGTTCATTTAGGTTCCTTAATTGAGGTGTTAATTCACTAAATTAATTAAAGGATATGTAAGGCTCTTAAGGTTTAAAAATTTACTAACTAAACAATATTTCCCCTCCATTTAATTGTTTAATTTTCGGCCCTTAGATGATTAATCAAATTTTTTTTGCCAACTCACCTTTGACCCTTTCCTTGTCATCCCTTAGCATGATAATCTTTTAATTTATTAATCACCCTTAATTAATTAATATTAGACCATTATTCTAGCCTTGGTGGACACAATAAATCGGCCACACCTCATCCTATATCCCTCCAACAATAGTTGATATCAAACCATTTCAAAAAAATTCAAAAAGAGGGAGACTTGGTCATACCATTTGTATCCCTTTATTATTGGATCTCTCTCACTCCCCTAACCATCATTCCCCCCTCCCTCAACACCGAAATTCAGTACCATTCAGAGCATTTTCGTGAGATATAGTGAGGAAAACCGAGAGCACTTAGAGAATAATAATCGAGTAGCAAGCAAGAAAAGAAAACGCTCTATCTCCTCCGCGCCGCGTCGTTGCGTTTCGTTTGTTTTCTTTTCAAAACGAAACCAGGCATGTATATGTTCTTCTTTGCTCTTCAATCAAGCCATATTAATATTTTGAAACATCATACTCATGATTTTATTAAGGCAAAAACCGAAATATTGATGAATCATTTTCAAAAAGGTAGTGCAGATTTTTGTTGGCTTCACTCTATGCCTCACGGTTTTGCTGTTTTTGTTGAGTTACAGGTTGGTTCGATTCCAGGCCTCCAAGGCTGCATATAGACACATACTAGGGTGTGTCAAGACCATGTTGGTCCATTCAAACAAGCCACATGCATGCTAGAAACCGAAAATGACAGCAGCTCTTCATTCTTGCTATTTGAGTTTCGAATTGTTTTGTATTAATGTCAAAAAGGGAAATGGATCGGATCTTTGTTGCCCTAAGGGCTATAGCCATGATTAGAACCTCTCCTTGTGATGTCTAAAACATGATCAAGTCGCCCTTTCAAGGCTTGGTCCATGGTGGAATCGGTTTTTAAATCAAACAACAAGAACAGCCCCTTCGACCCTTTTTAAATTTTGCATGTGTCCTCTCGGTTGTGGATGCTGGTGTTGATCTTGGTTGGCTCTTTAGCCCTTAGCCATGGTTCAAACCATACCTTAGGATGTTGGTAAGAGGTTTTGGTCACTGGTTCAAGCCCCAATGGCCATTAGCCTCGCAAACAACGCAAGGAAACAAAAGCACAGCTGCTGTATTTTTGTGGACAGCAACTTGCGGCTTCGGTTCAGTGGCTCGTTCGAGTTATTGGTTGGCTTTTAGCCTATGGCCTTGGACTGGACAGTGCCTTATTGAGTTAGAAAGGTCATGTTTTTGTCCGTTTGTGATTCGGATTATTTTTGAGGTCGTACGAGAAATTACGGTGCGATGTGCCAAATTGACTCTCGAAAGAGCGTTTCATGTTTTGGCCTCCATTCACCAAATTTCGGCCCTTGTCATTTTAGGAGCATTATTTCATCATTTTAAGTGTATTTTAATCATGACTAAATGATGGTTCGGTGTTGGTTTGGGTTGGCTCGGAGTCATGATTAAATACGAAGTCGTTGGGCGTAATTGTCTCGTTTTTGAATTCAATTACTAAGTTTGGTCAAGAAAATCATTTGCATATTTTTCATGTTAAGTTTAGGTCGCAGCGAGCCTGGGAACGATCCAATCCATGTGGTAAAATAATACAGGATATTTCATTATGCCATTTAATTATATTACGTGCAAAAAAATAAAAAATATTCATTTTTGAGATTTATGCAATATTGCTTGTGGCCATTTCACTATCATGGGAGCATTATTTCACCCGGTCGCCAGTTACCGGTCAGTTCAGTTATGTACCACCCAGTATACTGTGGCATTAGTCTGATCAGACGTTCATTACTACACCCGGTCGTCAGTTACCGGTCCGGTCACCAGTTACCGGTCACTTCAGTTCAATTCAGTGCAGGGGCCACTTGCGTAGACCATAATCTCAACAGAAAATTAATGACATGCTATTTTATTCAGGGCTCCAAGGAGCAAACATTTTCACTGTGATTTTCAGTTCAGTTATGCACGTATTATAATTGCTCATGACAAGTTATTTTCACATTATGCCTCATGACATGATATTTTTACTCCCATGCAACTTTATTACATTATTTACTCGTTATTTACGATATATGCATGCTGAGTCTTTAGGCTCACTAGACTTGATTGTTGTAGGTACTGATGAGGTCGGTACCGAGGGTGGGGACCAGTGAGCCAGCTTGGGGTCGGCAGTAGTGGAGCCCGAAGACCTCATTTACAGCACTTGCCATTTTTTTATGCTCAAACATTTTATCAGTTGTTGGATACTTTAACTTGTTATTTTGGCGAGTAATAATTGAAAGGGATCGATTTTAGGGTGTTCAAATGCGCAACGGAAGTAACAAAAATTTTTCAAGCAAGAAAACCGAAAATTTTTATAAGAAAAATTGAACACCACATGTACTAGGATGTAGCATATACAAAAACACCAAGATGTCATACATAGGGTGTTTATAGAAATGTACCTATCAATCTTAAAAGATTGATGATGGCTCCAACTAAGATGTAAACACCTTAGCTCTTGAATGGCAAGACAATCTTCAAGCTTCCCTTTGAGCCCAACTTGCTCAAATATTAAGCCCACCACCACCTAGCTAGAACCACTCTAATTTTGCACTAAAAGAATTAGAACATTTTTCTTTGAGAAATATTTTCTTTCTTCAACAATTGAAGAACAAAATGGAGAGAAAAATGAGGAGAGAACCCTTGCAATTTTCGGCCATATGCTCAAGGGAGGAAGGAGAATGGGTTTTCATGGTGTTGTAAAAAGTTGAGTTAAGCATGTGCATGCCATGCCTTGGTTATACAAAAAGTTGTCTCCCAACTCTTCACCTCCCTTGCATGCTTTTTGAGTGGGCTTGTAACATTTACAAAGCCCATGGACTTTATTTAAATGTCTCAAACACATTTGAGTCCATTTAAAACTTTACTTGAATTTATTCAAGCCCACTAGTTCAATAATTATTTCTAATTGGACTCTACAAGGCCCAATGTTATCTAATTAATTCAACACTTGAATTAATTTAATTATTTGGACTCTACTAGGCCCACTAGTGTTAAATTAATTCAACACTTGAATTAATTTAATTTAGTCCATAATAATGTTTATGAAAATCACAATTTTCAAATACATTATTTTACTTGGCCAACTTTTAATTTTAGGAACACATTCATAAATTAAAAGTTACATTTCTCTCATAGAAATCATACTTCTATTTTTTTTTACGCTTATAAACTCCATTATAAGCCGTTCAACACATTGAACTATTTTTAGTTCTCAATGGGAAGTAGAAAGCTAGTACTTGTGTGGCCCTCAATGGTTCATTGATACAACTAGCCGTGGGTTCACATATCCATGTGATTCGGACTAAACATGTCCTTATACGAGCATACCCCAATTGCTCCATTCTTACTTATCAACTCCTTGATAACAAGAATGTCAGAACTCAAGTCTTATAGTACCCAACCAATCATGTTAAACGCCTAGCAGCATCGCTTACATGATTCCCTAGGTATCAAATGATAGTGCCTGCAAGAACCATTCAATTATGGTTAGCGTACAGTACGGTCCCTTCAACTCATATATCCCGACCGATTTGACAACCATTGGTATATCGAGAGTTGTCAATGAATCGATACTATGTGTCATGTTGTAGTTGCATCGATGGTGCAATCTATGAAACTCCTTTCATAATTACCACCATACTCTGATCAGAGATTTCATACTACATACACATAGGATATCCATACCCGAAGGTAAGCGGTAAATCCCCGACTACAATGCATCGACTCCTATATGTTTCGACAAAACACACAACCTTGCCACCTGATGACCCCATGAGAGTCGGTAAACAAGTCAAAGTGTAATTCTAGTACATAGAGTCTCAATGTTGTTCCGGGTCATAAGGACTAATGATGTACAACCATAAACTAGGACGTTTTCACTCGATAAGAAAGAACCACTTGGAAAGTCCTTGATGGAGGGTTGTTCAGTGCACTCTACCAGGAGCACCTATCTGCATTCTCGGACATCACAATGTCCCTTACCAATGAAACATGGTACTCACATCGCAGATACTAGTCTCGAACTCGAGCGGCCTATATCCTTCTTAGTGGCGGCTGAATCGACTAGGAACTGTTTAGAATATACAGTATTCCAAATATGAGTTTCATGATACTCATCATATGAGCATCTCATATTCTTTCTACTATTTGTATATTCAAGGGCTTTATCTATGCAACTAGCATGGGTATACAGATAAAGATATGCCAAAATAATAATTTCAAATATTATTAAAATAAAGACTTTTCATACATAGAGTTTCATTGTGAACACTCGGCCAACACTAGGCTCGACGCGCACCTACTCTAACAATCTCCCACTTGCACTAGAGCCAACTACCCATATGCTTCAAACCTATTGATTCGCGATGCATCTCGAATAATGGTCCAGGTAAAGGCTTAGCTAGTGGATCAGAAACATTATCTGCGGAGCCGACTTTGTCATTGAGACATCTCCTCTTTCCACAATCTCTCAGAGGATATGGTACTTTCTCAATACGTGTTTGGATTTCTGATGAGACCTTGGCTCCTTTGGTTGAGATAAAGCTCTCGTGTTGTCACACAACACCGGGACAGGAGCAACTCCAGTAGGAATGACATCCAAATCTTGGACGAAATTCCTTATCCAAACAGCCTCCTTTGCTGCATCTGATGCAGCAATGTATTAGGCCTCTGTGCTGAAATCCGTAGTATTGTCTTGCTTGGAACTCTTCCAAGAGACTGCAGCACCATTGAGCATGAATACAAACCCAGAGGTTGACTTCGACTCATCGATATCACTTTGGAAGCTAGAGTCGGTATAGCCTTCCAATTTCTGTTCTCCACCCCATAGACCAAGAACAACTTATTGGTCGTTCTCAAATTCTTGAGGATGACTTTCACAGCTTTCAATGTGGAAGACCAGGGTTCGATTGATATCTTCTCACTACACTTAGTGCGAAAGCCACGTCAGGACGTGCAGATATCATCCCATACATGATGCTACCAATTGCAGATGCATAAGGAATGCTTGTCATCGCCGCTATCTCAGCATCAGTCTTGGGAGACATACACTCGGATAGGGACACGCCATGACACATTGGTAGATGTCCTCTCTTGGACTCATCCATCGAGAACCGCTTCACGATGGTATCAATGTATGTGGACTGGGTGAGACCAAGCAATCTTTTTGATCTATATCTATAGATCTGTATTCCCAATACAAAAGATGCTTCACCCAAGTCCTGCATTGAGAACTTACTCGCTAACCATATCTTCGTTGATTGCAACATTCCTACATCATTCCCAATGAGTAGAATGTCATCAACATACAACACCAGGAATGTCACAGCACTCCCACTGACCTTCTTATACACACAAGGTTTCTCAGGATTCTTAGCAAAACCAAACTCTTTGATTGTACTATCGAATCTGAGGTTCCAACTCCTAGATGCCTGCTTTAGACCATAAATAGATCTTTGAAGTTTGCATACCATATGCTCATTTCGGACAGATGTAAACCCTTCTAGTTGAGACATGTAAATCTCTTCCTTAATATCCCCATTAAGAAAGACTGTCTTGACATCCATCTGCCATATCTCATAGTCATACCATGCAGCTATGGCTAGCAATATCCTTTTGGACTTGAACATTGCAACTGGAGAAAAAGGTTTCCTCAAAGTCAACTCCTTCTCTTTGAGTATATCCTTTTGCCACCAATCGCGCCTTGAAGGTCAATACCTTCCCATCCGCCCCAAGTTTCCTCTTGTAAATCCATTTACACCCTATAGGAACAATTCCCTCAGGTGGATCCACGAGATTCCACACTTGGTTCGAATGCAAGGAATTCATCTCAGATTCTATCGCTTCAAGCCACTTGGATGAATCGGCATCAGATAAGGCTTCTTTGAAGGTCCTTGGATCACATCCATGGTTAGGCTCATCATGGCCCTCTTCAAGAAGCAGACCATACCTCATAGGTGGTCTCGACATTCTCTCGGATCTTCTAGGAGCTTGTATCTCCTCTCTTGACTCTTCGGGTGTGGGTAATATAATTGTGGGTGTCTCTCGAACCTCTTCGAGTTCTATCATCTCCCTTTTTCTATCCAATAGAAATTCTTTTTCCAAAAAGGTTGCATTCCTAAAAACAAACACATTTGTTTCTTGGGGATGATAGAAATAATATCCTACTGAATTCCTTGGATATCCCACAAAGTAGCATAAAATGGATCGACTATCCAATTTATCTCCCACTGCATGCTTCATATAAGCAGGGCACCCCCATATTCTAAGATAAGAATACTTGGGAGGCTTACTCTTCCATATCTCATATGGTGTCTGCCTTTGAATGGACATTTAGTGGAATATCTTTCAATTTTAAGTTATAGAGATCGTTTTCAAGTTCACCAGTACCAATCAAACATTCATTCTTGTAAATATTGCAAAAACCTTTGCTAAATAAACAAGAATATCCATTTTTATCAGCATAGAAATGGAAACAATGTTTTTCAAAAAATAAGGTACAAACAAAACATCTCATAAAATTAACTTAAAACTATTATTCAACAATAAGTAAACATCTTCAACAGCCTTGGCAGCAACTCTTGCTCCATTGCCCATCCTCAAGAAGGTCACACCTTCTCTAAGCTTCCTACTTCTTCCCATCACCTGTAACTCATTACAAAGATGTGAGCCACAGCCGGTATCCAATACCCAAGAAGTAGAGTTAATTGAAATGTTTACTTCAATGTAGAACATACCATTTTCAGAACTTTTCTGAGCAAGATATTCTTTGCAATTACGCCTCCAATGTCCAGGCTTCTTGCAGTGATGACAAACATCACTAGTCTTGTCAGCCTTAATTGGTGTGGCTGCCACAACGGGATTCGGAGATTGCCTCAATAAGGGCACGTTCTTCTTGGGATGTTGGAAAGAACGCTTCTTTCCCTTCCCATGTGGATCAATCTTCCTACCAGATGAAGAACCCACATAAAGAACCAGCTTCTCTTTCTTGATAGTGGACTCAAAGGTCACAAGCATGTTCACCAACTCCTCAAGGGTCGGCTCCGTCTTGTTCATGTTGAAGTTCACCACAAAAGGATCAAATGAGCTAGGCAGCGATAAGAGCAACACGTCGGTGGTAAACTCCGAAGGCAACATCAGATCCATGCCAACAAGCTTGTCCACGAGCCCAATCAACTTCAGGCCATGCTCATGGACCGAGGCCCCATCTCGCATGCGCAAAGTGATCAGCTCCTTGACGGTAGCATGCCTAAGAGGCCGAGTCTGCTCACCAAAGAGCTCCTTGAGATGCAAATGAATGTCAGCAGCACTCTTTGCATCCTCAAAACGCCTCTGCAGCTCATCATTCATAGAAGCCTGCATATAACACCTGGCTTTCAAGTCATGGTCACACCATTCCTTGTAAGTCTGCAATTCCTCAGGAGTGCAGTAAGTCGGAGCCTCAACAGGGGGCGACTCAGTCAGTGTATATACTATCCTTTCCGAATTCAAGACAATTTTTAGGTTTCTCAGCCAATTGAGGTAGTTAGGTCCAGCTAATACGTGTTTGTCGAGTATTGTAGATAGCGGATTGCGAATCGAAGACATTGTCAAAAATAGTACTGAAAAGTATAACAGATAAATTTTAATGACAATTTTAAAATATTTAGTAAGATATAAAGTATGGACTTTTACTTTATAAATGTTTACTCCCACTGTTATGACATCTTTCACTACCCTCTAGTGAAAACGGGAAACTTCTTTCCTCAGTAGGTACGCAAGGTCCAATTAGCGAATCATGATCATGAATAATATCAGCCAATCACAATTCCTAAAAGGTAGTTTCCAATTGCATCACAATGCAACCCTCTACGTAAACTTTTGTCTCACGTTTGATTAGGACCCAATAATATGACGTCGTTCATCTTCATGTGTCAAGCCTTACCCATCGATGTTGAACCTTGATGGACGGTCGCCATGAGCTTCCCCAATAATATGAGCCGAAATCATGGGAGTTCCACGTAGTTCACATCACCATGTCAATGGATGTCACAGCTTTCTGGCACCCAGGGCCCCCCCAATAATATGAGCCGAGCCCCGAGTACGGGTAGCGTTCATCATGCACCCATTGTCGATGGAAGACATGGAAATTATAAACAAATTTATAATTTTCCTTTTCGGGCTTGATATTAATTTTGAATCTTATTCAAAATGAGGGTTTTTTAATTTTGAAAGGTCTCATCATTAATTTTATTTAAAAGCTCGCCATGTTTGATAGTATGTTTGCCGGATTCATGCAACTTTGTTATTATCATAATATTAACGCACATACTCATTATTTATAACATATCATGCAATATTATAAACAGTAAACAAACAAGGATGATCAATCGCCCCAACACTAATAGCCCGTGTGAGCTAAACACGGGCCTAGGTCCAATCCTAGGGAAATGCATGGGATGCAAATGCAACTATTACATAAGCTTCCAATATTTACATGTCTTCGATCTTCATAATCATCATGGCCACCATCTTTCAATCTTGATCATCCACTATACTAATATTTACAAATAAATATCCATGGCAAATAGGGATACATCTCATAGGGTGGGAACGGGCCATAAACCAAGCCCACTTGAAATTTGATAATTATTACAATCATTCAACACAAAATATCCTAGCATACACCTAGCAAATTGGGCTTGGGCTTTTGATCATCCTTCATGCATAATATCACATATCATACACCATCAATTAATTATCACAATAATTAATTGATCTAATATTATATATCTTGATCCAATCATTAACCGCCACGATTATAAACTAAATTAACTAAGTATACAAACACCTTTGTCTACTTTCTAATTAATTTATTTATAACCGAATTTCTTGTAAATCACCATTTACTATAAACAACTAAAGTCCAACTTCAATTATTTATTTTATGAGAAAATTTTTGCAACTTTTGTAAATTTAAACTTAAGGGCCCAAAAAATCATTTTTCACCAAAAACATTTTGGCCCATTTAAAATTCACAAATATGTTAGCCATCCAATGGCCCAACAACTCAAGGCCCATGATACTTTGATATTTCAAAACACTTTTTGAAAACCCTAGTCGTCATCACCGTCGCCGGAGCTCCGTCGTCGAATTCCGGCCAACATGCAAAATATTTTTTTTTTATTTTTCAAGGGGGTGGATTCGGGCAGCACCTCGGGCTGCCCTTGCTGCCCGAAATGGGCAGCCCCTCGGGCTGTCCGAGCTGCCCGAAATGGGCAGCAACATGCTGCCCGAAAACACCTTTGTTTTGGCCTTGATTTTGTTGCAAAAATTTCATCTCATGCGGTTAGAAATCGACCTCAATATAATATTATGTATATGCTACAAAAACTAGTACCCTTAGCTCATGATACCACTTGAAAGGGGATCGATTAAGGTTCCCGAATGCGCAACGGAAGTTGAAAAATTAATTTTAATGAGAAAAACCTTGGTTATACAAAAAGTTGTCTCCCAACTTTTCACCTCCCTTGCATGCTTTTTGAGTGGCCTTGTAACATTTACAAAGCCCATGGACTTTATTTAAATGTCTCAAACACATTTGAGTCCATTTAAAATTTTACTTGATTTGACTCAAGCCCACTAGTTCAATAATTATTTCTAATTGGGCTCTACAAGGCCCACTAGTGTTAAATTAATTCAACACTTGCATTAATTTAATTTAGTCCATAATAATGTTTATGAAAATCACAATTTTCAAACACGTTATTTACTTGGCCAACTTTTAATTTTAGGAACACATTCATAAATTAAAAGTTACATTTCTCTAATAGAAGTCATACTTCTATTTTTCTTTACGCTTATAAACTCATTTATAAGCCGTTCAACACATTGAACTATTTTACTTCTCAACGGGATCTAGAAAGCTAGTACTTGTGTGGCCCTCAATGGTTCATTGATACAACTAGCCGTGGGTTCACATCTCCATGTGATTCGAACTAAACATGTCCTTATACGAGCATACCCCAATTGCTCCATTCTTACTTATCAACTCCTTGATAACAAGAGTGTCAGAACTCAAGTCTGATAGTACCCAACCAATCATGTTAAACGCCTAGCAGCATCGCTTACATGATTCCCTAGGTATCAAATGATAGTGCCTGCAAGAACCATTCAATTATGGTTAGCGTATAGTACGATCTCTTCAACTCATATATCCCGACCGATTCGACAACCATTGGTATATCGAGAGTTGTCAATGAATCGATACTATGTGTCATGTTGTAGTTGCATCGATGGTGTAATCTATGAAACCCCTTTCATAATTACCACCATACTATGATCAGAGATTTCATACTACATACACATTGGATATCCATACCCGAAGGTAAGCGGTGAATCCCCGACTACAATGCATCGACTCCTATATGTTTCGACAAAACACCCAACCTTGCCACCTGATGACACCATGAGAGTCGGTAAACAAGTCAAAGTGTAATGCTATCATAAACTAGGACGTTTCCACTCGATAAGTGAGAACCACTTGGAAAGTCCTTTATGGAGGGTTGTTCAGTGCACTCTACCAGGAGCACCTATCTGCATGCTCGGACATCACAATGTCCTCTACCAATGAAACATGGTACTCACATCGCAGATACTAGTCTCGAACTCGAGCGGCCTATATCCTTCTTAGTGGCGGCTGAATCGATTAGGAGCTGTTTAGAATATACAGTATTCCAAATATGAGTTTCATGATACTCATCATATGAGCATCTCATATTTTTTCTACTATTTGTATATTCAAGGGCTTTATCTATGCAACTAGCATGGGTATACAGATAAAGATGTGCCAAAATAATAATTTCAAATATTATTAAAATAAAGACTGTTCATCCATAGAGTTTCATTGTGAACACTCGGCCAACACTTGGCTCGACGGGCACCTACTCTAACAATAATTTCTTCCGCTACTGTTTTGAACATCTAAACTTGATTTATCAGTTGATTTTGTGAATGAGGCAGTTTTGATTATTTTAAAAAGAGAAATTTTAATTTTCCTGCAAATTTTCAAACATGAATTTTCAGGCCATTATATTCTGTACTACGAAAAGAAAGGTATAAATCAATGTCGAACCGGGAGGATATGACTCGAGTTTGATTTGACTTGAGTTTCCCAAAACTCACATACTTTACTTTATGGCATTGATATTTGCAATTATGAGATTGATATGCTTAGTCTATTGATTTATAGCAAAGCACGAGTCGAGTCATGGGCTGATGTGCCTAGTCATTGGCGGAGGTGTCAAGTCTTCGGTGGATGTGCCAAGACACTGGATGTTTGGTTTATATCGATGTTGTGTAAAAGCGGACTGACTTCTATTGCGGAGATTCGATATAGTACGCCAATTGTCCAGGAACCGGGATCCCTAGATTAGAGATTATTCGAGTCTGAGATGATGAGTCCGAGTTTGATTTACAGTTTTATATCGATTCATGTCTTTCAGATTTGATACATGTTATTGATATCTGTTTCATACGTTTGTATCTATTTATATGATTGCATGTATACATTGTTTATACTGGGATTATATTCTCACCGGAGTTATCCGGCTGTTGTTGTGTTTGTATGTGTGCATGAAAACAGGGGAGACTGGAAAAGGGTCACGAAGAGGATGAGAGATTCAAGATTAGCGTGGAGATCCGGACGTAGAGTAGATGGGTTTTCAGTACTTGATGTAGTGACTGAAAATTAGTTTGAAATAAATGTACTTGTACAGGACTTGTACTTTATGTTGATATTTATATCAGACTGATTTCATTATGTTCCGCACTTATGTATTTTAAAAAAAAATTTAGACCCAGATTAATTAAATGATCCTTATAATGATTAAAAAGATGAATTAGGTTCGGGTCCCCACAGCAGGAGCAGTAGGTTCCTTAGACTGAGATAGAAGCTAGTGAGCGGGGTAGATTGAGTTTTCTTTCCTGCTTTTATGTGCTAGCATGATAACATGTTTTAATACTTTGAAATGCATGTTTACCTGAATATCTGAGTTGATTGGAAACATGTGTTATTGGGAATGAATCAGAACCGATTCTTGATCAGCAGTAAGTTGATCAGAGGAGGACTGAAACAGATTTGTTTTTTTTTTGTTGCTAACCCTTTTGATAATCAAATTTGCCACCTCGAAGAGTCCCAGAACAGGGTAGTACTACCGTTAAACTGATGGATGTTACAGCAACTCTGATGGAAACACTACTGAAGAGATTTCAGTCGTTCAAACCGCCGATTTTAAAGGGTACGGAGAATTCTGTTGAGTGTGAGATTTGGCTCGATGATATAGAGATGCTTTTTGATTCATTGGATTACGCAGATGAGCGTAGAGTCAGACTGATTGGGCACCAGTTGCATGATGTTACGAAGAATTGGTGGCTCACTACGAAGAGGGCTTTGGAGCAACGAGGTACAGTCATTACTTGGAAAATATTTAAGACTGAGTTTTATCAAAGATTTTTCCATGTATCGTACAAGAAAGACGAAGTGGAAGAGTTTGCTAATTTGAGACAGGGTCAGTTGAACATTGAAGTGTATGTGATCAAGTTCTCTACTTTGTTGCGTTTTGCTCCACACGTTGCTGAAAATGATGAAGCTGTTGCTGATCAGTTTATCAATGGATTGAATCCTGAGATTTTTACACTGGTGAATACCGGACGATCGAATAATTTTGCTGACGCCCTGAACAGAGCAAAAGGAGCGGAAGCCGGCCTGATTAGGCAGAAAGGAGCTTCATATGTTCCTCCAGCACCGACACCACAGCAACCACCTTCTACTCAATTTCAGCAACCCCCTCCCAGATTTGAGAGTGGCAGTAGCAGTGGTGAAAATAACGATTACTTGAAAGCCCGAGGAAAATGATTCAAGAAGTCAGAGAGCAGTTCATCTAGCTCCGGTGGTTCTCGACAGAGCCAAAGTAGTACAGGGGTCTTTTGCAGGACTTGTGGAGGGAGACATCCCACAGAGCAATGCCAAGGAGTACTTGGTAGTTGCCGTATTTGTAAACAGCAGGGACATTTTGCTTAAGTTTGTCCACACAGAGGTTCCCAAGGATCCTAGGGAGCAGAATCAGCTGGATCAGTGGCTCAGACTCACAGACGATCATCTGCTGTTCACTCCTTCCAGCCACCACCGACTACTCCTCAGTCGCAGTAGAGGCAGGAGGAAGCCAGAATGTGAGTCAGCCTCCTAGACAGCAGGCCTGAGTATTTGCTTTGACTGAAGAACAGGCTCAGGAAGCACCAGACAATGTTGTTGCAGGTAACTGTTCTTTATGTGGTTATCCTGCTTACGTATTGATTGATACGTGTGCATCTCATACATTTATTTCTGAGCAATTTGCATTGAGTCATGCATTTTCTGTTGAGTCTTTATCATCTGTAGTATTTGTTTCTTCACCTTTGGGGAGAGGTCTTGTATCAGTGACGTCTGTTAAACATTGTATGCTATAGTATGACGGGCATGAGATTGAGTTAGATGGTATCGTACTTGGGTTGTCTGATTTTAACTGTATTATCGGTATTGATATGCTGACCAAGTACAGAGCTACCGTTGATTGTTTCCATAAGATTGTGAGATTCAGACCTGAGATGGCTGATGAATGGAAATTTTACGGTAAGGGTTCTAGATCTAGAATTCTTTTGATATCCGCTATGTCTATGACTCGATTATTGCAGAAAGGAGGGAAGGGATTCCTTGTATATTCAGTTGACTTACTGAAATCGAGCCCATCATTGGCTGATTTGCCAGTGGTCTGTGAGTTTGCTGATGTTTTCCCATATGAGATTCGGGATTTGCCTCCGATTCGAGAGATAGACTTCAGCATTGAATTGGTACCAGGTACAGTTCGGATTTCTAGAGCTCCGTACAGAATGGCACCGATTGAATTGAAAGATCACTTAGAAGATTTACTGGCCAAGGGTTACATCAGACCGAGTGTTTCTCCTTGGGGTGCTCCAATGTTGTTTGTAAGAAAGAAGGACGATTCAATGAGAGTTTGTATTGACTACCGGCAACTAAACAAGGCTACGGTAAAGAACAAATACCATTTGCCTCGTATTGATGATTTATTTGATCAGTTGCAGGGTTGTTCTGTCTATTCCAAGATCGATATGAGATCTGGATATCATCAGCTAAGAGTAAGAGATTCTGATATATCAAAGACAGCTTTCAGAACAAGGTATGGCCATTATGAGTTTATTGTCATGCCGTTTGGTTTAACCAATGCTGCAGCTGTATTTATGGGATTGATGTACCGGGTATTTCAGAAATATCTTGATGATTTTGTGATTATATTTATTGATGATATTCTGATATATTCGGAAGAATATGATTGATCATGCCGAGCATTTGAGAACTGTATTGAAAATTCTGAGAAAAGAGAAATTATATTCAAAGCTGTCTAAATGTGAATTTTGGTTGAAACAAGTTGTATTTCTGGGGCATATTATATCTTGAAATGGTATATTTGTTGATCCTAGCAAGGTTGAGGCTGTGATCAGTTGGCCTAGTCCAACATCTGTGCCAGAGATACGCAGTTTTATGGGTTTGGCAGGCTATTATCGTCAATTTATTAAATATTTTTCGAGTATTGCTAAACCTATTACTCAGTTGACGCAGAAGAATGCACCATTTGTTTGGTCAGAGAAGTGTGAATCCTATTTTCTAGAGCTGAAGAAGTAGTTAACCAGTGCTTCGGTGTTGACTATCCCATCAGGTACTGGTGATTTCGTTGTTTATTGTGATGATTCTCACAGAGGATTGGGTTGTGTTTTTATACAGCGACGACATGTTATTGCTAATGCCTCGAGACAGTTGAAGCCACATGAGACTCACTACCCAATTCATGATCTTGAATTGGCAGTCATCGTCTTTGCACTGAAGTTTTGGCAACACTACCTATACGGTGAGAAGTTTGAAATCTATTCTGATCATAAAAGCTTGAAATATCTGTTTTAACAATCATAATTGAATATGAGACAACGAAGATGGCTTCATTTGCTTAAAGATTTTGATTCTGAGATCAAGTACTATCCAGGGAAATCTAATGCAGCAGCTGATGCACTGAGTCGAAAGGTATGTTCTTTATCCTTATCGACGATTGGTGTTTCAAATTTGATTGAAGATTGCTGTTTGTGTGGATTAGCATTTGAGACAGATTGTAGATCGCTGAGACTTTATGCTATTCAAGTCGAACCAGAGCTGATTTTGAGAATTAAAGAAGCTCAAAAAGTTGATCAGAATGTGCAGAACTCGATTTTGATGGTCATAGTAGGGCATCGATCAAAATATCAGGTACGTGATCATGTACTGTATGTGAATAATCGTCTAGTTGTGCCAGAAGTTTCAGATTTGAAACGACATATATTGTCAGAAGCGCATAACAGCCGATTCAGTATTCATCCTAGTGGCAGAAAGATGTATAATGATTTGAAAAGACAGTTTTGGTAGAAACAGATGAAAGCAGATATTGCAGTATTTGTATCAAAATGTCTGAATTGCCAACAGGTGAAAGCCGAAAGAAAGAAACAAGGAGGTCTATTACAGAATTTGTCTATTCCTCAATGGAAATGGGATCACATTTCCATGGACTTCGTGATGAAGTTACCGCGTTCCTCCCGATGTTGCGATGCGATTTGAGTTGTGATTGACAGATTGACCAAATCCGCATGTTTTATTCCGTAAAAGATGACGTATAGACATTACCACATGGCAGAGATTTATGCGAGAGAGGTGGTCAGATTGCATGGAGTGCCAAAGTCGATTGTATCAGACCATGATCCTCGGTTTACTTCACACTTTTGGCACAGTTTGCAGCAAGCTCTGGGTACGAAGTTACATTTGAGTACCGCATATCATCCTCAGACCGACGGACAGTCAGAACGGACTATCCAGACAATGGAAGATATGCTGAGAGCTGTAGTGCTGGATTTTGGCATTAGTTGGCAAGAATCTTTGCCACTTTGCGAGTTTTCGTACAACAATTGCTATTGGACGAGTATTGAAATTGCTCCATTTGAAGCGTTGTATGGTAAGAAGTGCAGATCCCCTCTGTATTGGGATGATATCTCTGAGGTACCTGAGATTAGGCCTGACATTATTAGAGATATGACTGAGAAAGTGAAGCTGATTCAGAAGAGAATGAGAACAGCTCAAGATAGACAGGCCAAATATGCCAATATTCGTCGTCGATCATTGGTATTTGAGGCAGGAGACAGAGTATCTTGAAGATTTCTCCTTTCAGAGGTGTTGTGAGATTTGGCAAGAAAGGGAAGTTGTCTCCACGATATATTGGGCCTTATGAGATTCTCGAGAAGATAGGAGATCGTGCCTATCGACTCGCTTTACCGCCTTCTCTATCTGGAATACATGATGTCTTTCATGTATCTTTATTGCGGAAATATCTCCCTGATGCTTCTCATATTATTCAGCCAGACAAGGCCAAACTTTACGAGACACTGAGTTACTTTGAAAAGCCGATTCAGATTCTCGATCGTAAAGAAAAGCAACTCAGAACGAAGACTATTCTGTTTGTGAAAGTTCAGTGGAGTCGTCATGGCACTGAAGAAGCTACGTGGGAAACTGAATCAGATATGAGACAGAAATTCCCAGAGTTATTTCACTTATGTGAGTCTTTTTATTTAGATTCAGTTATACCTTCTCATTTGATATGATTTGATTTCCTGTGATTTCGAGGACAAAATCGTATCTTAGGGGGGGAGAAATGTAATGCCCGAGAATTTTGTTATTGTAGTCTGAAATGATTTATTGATAATTGATGTGATTATAGATGGAAAAGAACAGACCGGAAAAGACGAAAAGAAGACGTGAATTATGTGCGAGGAATGAGCCTCGCGCATATGCGCTACCAAGACGAGCGCATATGCGAGACCAAGCCGGGCGCATATGCGCGGAGTAGGCAGAGAACCTCGTGCATATGCGCGACCAAGACCCGTGCATATGCGCGAGATTGGCGAATAACATCGCGCATAAGCGCCAGGAGAGGGCGCGCATATGCGCGAGCTGCCGAGAAGACACGCGCCGAGGCAGAATGTCTGGCGCATATGCGCCGAGGAGGGTCGCGCATATGCGCGAGACATGCAGCACAAGGATGAAGCCACTTGCCCCTAGCCATGCATTGATATATATATTGTTACATTCCTTCAAATGGACCGGCAAGGAAACGAGAGAAAGCTTCAGGAAAAGCTTCAAGGCCTCGAATCATAGTTTGTGATTTACGAAAGATCCGTCCATCCGATTTTTAATCCGAGTGCAGTACCGTACTCCTATCGACGAGAGCTTCAAACGAACGTAAGTTTTATTATGTTCTGATATGGTTTGAAAACATGGTATTGAATGAATCATGATTTGATCTTTATATGGTGTTATTGAGATATTAGACATTGTATAATCGAAAACGGATTGAAGAACAAATACCGTATGAAATTGTTATGATTTATCAGATTTGATTTGATTGAGATTATACAGATTTGATATCAGATTGAGTTTGTTATCAATTATGAGTTGAGATTGGTATCTATTGATATTTGTATTGCTGGGTATATTGAGATTGTGTAGTTACGCCGTCGAAACAGAATTAGACTGAGTTCTGATTATATCGGGTATTGATTGAGGGATATGTTTATATTGCATTCCTCGATTATGTTATGTCAGATTGATATTGACAGCTTCAAAATCGATAGCAAATAGATCAGAGTTGCCAAGCTTCTGTACTACGAAAAGAAAGGTATAAATCAATGTCGAACCGGGAGGATATGACTCGAGTTTGATTTGACTTGAGTTTCCCAAAAATCACATACTTTACTTTATGGCATTGATATTTGCAATTATGAGATTGATATGCTTAGTCTATTGATTTATAGCTAAGCATGAGTCGAGTCATGGGCGGATGTGCCTAGTCTTTGGCGGATGTGCAAAGACACTGGATGTTTGGTTTATGTCAACGTTGCGTAGGAACGGACTGACTTCTATTGCGGAGATTTGATATAGTACGCCAATTGTCCAGGAACCGGGATCCATAGATTTGAGATGAGTCGAGTCTGAGATGATGAGTCCGAGTTTGATTTACAGTTTTATATCGATTCATGTCTTTCAGATTTGATACATGTTATTGATATTTGTTTCATGCGTTTGTATCTGTTTATATGGTTGCATGTATACATTGTTTATACTGGGATTATATTCTCACCGGAGTTATCCGGCTGTTGTTGTGTTTGTATGTGTGCATGACAACAGGTGGGACAGGATCAGGGTCACGAAGAGGATGAGAGATTCAAGATTAGCATGGAGATCCGGACTTTGAGTAGATGGGTTTTCAGTACTTGATGTAGTGACTGAACATTAGTTTGAAATAAATGTACTTGTACAGGACTTGTACTTTATGTTGATATTTATATCAGACTGATTTCATTATGTTCCGCACTTATGTATTTTAAAAAAAAATTTAGACCCAGATTAATTAAATGATCCTAATAATAATTAAAAAGATGAATTAGGTTCGAGTCCCCACACTTCTACTCACTTCCTACCCTTCTTCCTTCTCATTATCGGTTCAAGCTTCTTCCCCTACAAGGTTTTCTCTTCTTCATATTTTGCTCTTCAAATTCAAGGGTTCTAGTAGATTCTTTGTTCCTCCTACCTTAAGTTCCAAGCTCCAAGGTAAGAATTCTTTATATTTTGGATTTAGTGGGTTTGAGGAGTTGAATGTATAAGTTGGTTTGAATTATTCCTATGATCAATGATGATGATTAATGGTTGATTGTATGTATTATATTGTAGGAATTCCTTTGGGATCATCATAGCAATCGTGTGCTTCTTGGGTTGTAAGTAGACGTTCTTATCCTTTGCTCGCATGATAAATATATGCACCAAAGCAATGTTTATTGATGTGTAGCTCCTTGTATTGATATATTCTTGATATATGTATTGATATATATTCATTGATCAACGAATACAATTGAATTCATTGATAAATGAGCTAGTAATCCATTGTGCCTACCATATGTTTGTTAAATTGTCTCAATGAAGTTTCTTTGATTAAAGTGAAGAATTGATAGTAAATATTATGAATTTTATTGGTCAATTTCATGATAAAAGTGTATCTCTCAAAGTTTTGATATTTATATCCAAGAGTTACATAATTCATAGTCACAGGTCATATGACTATCAATTTCTTTCTTTAATCCATGCCATGAAATACCATCTATTATGCCTTGTTATCTATTGTTCATTGAAGATGGTATTATATATCCTTAATTGCCATAGCCATGTTATTCAAGCCCAAGCCTATGTATATTCAATTGTTGTTCTTCGCTTTCTATTTACTGAGTTATAAAACTCATTCCAGTTAATATCATATGATGCAGGTGATAAGAAAGAATGAAAAGGATTGTTAAAGGTGGAAGAAATCATATGGCAAGGGATAGGGAAATTTTTTTGGCATTTATTACATATTTTGGTATGGCAAAACATTGGTAGTTATAGGTATCATGTATTTTGTAAAAATGATACAAGTATCATGGTGACTTTTGATTATATTTTAAATGATGGTTTTAGGAATGGTTACATTAAAGGTTTGGTAACGTATTGTTTTTATTTATACGAGATTCAATTTTTTTCCTTTCAAAATGTAATGCTTCCGTGTATGTTATTTCCTTTAAAATTTAATGTCATGGGAATGGGGTGTTTCAAATATGGTGCTATGTTTTCATCAATAAACATACTAACAATATACATATAGCAAAAATCAATGGGAAGCATTTCAAATACATAATATTACTCATGTATTACTTCAAGAACATGCCAAATTACATTCCAAGCATAAGAATACTTGTTTGAGGCGATGTTTCTCGCTCCTTTGCTGTCAAATACATCAATAAACCAATTACTGTGTCCATACTAGGTTAAAGTCACTCCCTTATTATCCTCTACATGTATAACAATCAAAAGAGATGGAAACTTACAACCCTAAGATGTTTTTGTGATGGAGAATGCAAGTCCAGCTTCAAAATGAGGAAGAAGAAGAAAGGAGCTTTTATAGGAAGATTTCTTATTTTCTTCTCGAGTTTCTTGCTGTGAAAAGAAAGGAAGAACTGGTGTTGATGCCAAGAATATCAAAACTTATCTTCTCATATATAAGGCGGCGCTCGGGCGGTAAAATATTACCACTCAAGCGCGGAACATTCTGCCCAAGTACTGACTTTTTAGTGCACCGGCGCTCGGGCGGTAAGATCTTACCGCTCGGGCGCCAAACATTCTGCCTCTGCACTATTTCATCAAAAATTGCTCCAGAAACGTCTCTTCCGTTCGTAATCTGAAAAAGTGGTAAACATGAAAGTTATGTCCCTATGTCTTGGCTTGCGTCTCCAACTAGTTTCATGTCATGTGGAGGTATGAGTAAAAATTTATGCTCATTCTACCAAAATGTGTCATTGTAGGAATGAGTATACACACGACACACTTCGGGGCGTTTTTGACTTGTCTTCCACATAGATTTGGACAAAACCCAAAACATGAAAGTTCTAACCTTATATCTTAGCTTTCTAATGGTTGTGGCCTCACACAATTTGGATCAATATCCAAATCCTTATGCTAAAATACGTAAGAACTGTCATATTTTTATCTAATTTCTTGCAGTTCCATACCAAATTTCATTACACTACTTTACCTACACCTTTTACTATCACTATTTAGACATATATTCATTGTCAATACACCATAGATAATATATAAATCATATTCAATCTCACTATCGATACCTCAATCAACACGTGAAACATAATGAGTCAAATAACTACATAATAAATGACATAAAAGCATCATTAATCATTTGTACGAGTAACCAGGCATTACAATTCTCCCCTCCTTCAAAGAATTTCATCCTCCAAATTTGACGTACTATATAATTCGGGATATCTCTGTTACATTTTGTCTTCTCGGTCCCAAGTTGCTTCTTTGATTGCATGCTTGCGCCATAATAGTTTTACTACGAGTATTTCCTTCCTTGCCTCGTAATACTTTGGATTTTCTATCAAGGATTTGGACCGACCTTTATTCATACGAGAGATTCGATGCAAGCTCCAATGGTTCGTAATGAAGAACATGAGATAGATTGGCCAAATACTTCTGTAGCAAGGAAACATGAAAAACGTTATGAACATTTAACAAGTTTGGCGGTAATGCAACTCGGTATGCTCTGTCTCCTATTCTGTCCAAGATTTCAAATGGACCGATATATCTTGTGTGACGTCCCGAAAATTTGAGGTCTACGTGAACCACATGCGTGCAATTTATTAAATTCTTTATGTATTTTATTAAATGGTTTTAATGCATGTTTATTTCATTAATTTGTGTTTTAATTCATGATTTATTAATTTGCATTATTTTAAATTATCTATGCTTATGTGTTGCACGTTAAAATGTGAAAGGATCGGTTATAAGGTGATAAGTGTTTAGAAGGGGGGTTGAATAAACACTCACATATTTTGTATTCTTTTCGAATGTTGAGTTCATTTTATGACAAACAGATTCTCGGTATCTCGTCAGTCGATAACAATCAGTTTAACTGAGAAAAACAGTTGCGGAAGTAAACTGACTGAAAGATAGAATGGCTAACTGAATGTAATAACTGAAATGAAAATGCACACGGTTTGTTTCTGGATGTTCAGAGAATAGAATAACTCCTACGTCACCCCTTCTATCACGAAGATAGTATTTTCACTAAAAGACTTTGATCGAATACAATAGTTGTACTGACCCGCTTCAGTTTGGACTTAACACTGCTAAAACTGAAACTCTTTGTTCACAAAAACTTTTACAGTGCGTGACTGAAATTTTACACGACTGAATGAATCTAACAAAGATTTCAAAGTGCTAACAGGCTCGTAAATGTAGCCTTGATTGCTACTGATATATCTGATAAGAGTGAGCTCTTGATATTTGAATACGAGTGGTGATTTTAGTAGAGTAACAGCAATCTTGAATAGAATAGTAGTTTGTGTTGTGTTCTCAGCTGCCCTCTTCACCTATTTATAGGTTTCCCTCTCAACGGTAATATTAAATAACGTTCGAATCCATATATCCGTTGATTGCCACGTCAATATTCTCTGACATTCGTACACTGCAATCTCTGAAATGCGGCGTTCCACTACTAGTTGCAATCTGTTGTATTATTTGTCGGTTGTCGTTCTCAACTGATGACATGTACAAATGAGAGATGAACTGAAGGATAATAGCTTGAGTGTTTTCGGCTGAATATATAGACTGATAATTTACGACTGATCAGTCGGTTGACTGCTCATTCAATTGTGTAAATCAGTTGCGTTGGTATCAGTTGCCTTTAATATTAAGCACATTAATCATCAGTTAGGCAAGTGATAGTCGATTTGCGAAGCCTGGTAACTTGATCAGTTAGTCCAATAAATTCGATGCTTAGTTTGTCAAATCACTGAAATTTAGTTTCCAAAAATTTCTCCCTTTTTGGTGATTGACAAAAATTGGAATTTAATAAACTGATCGGCAGAAGTAAAATACTGCTTTGAATCATTGTAAATAAAATAATTTTTCTAATGTAAAGATTCGTACAAAGAAAACAAATAATCTTCAACTAATAACCGACAATGGTTGTCTCTTCAGTTTCATCCTCTCTTACTCCTTCATCAATCTATCTGCTTCCCCCTTTTTGTCAAGCACATTGACTTTGAGAGATAGAATCATAACATCAGCTGCAATATCTTTGACAGCAGTCAATACAGTGGTTTGCAGCAAGTCGATTTTCTTTGAGACAGATGTCTCCATAGATTCTATTCGCTTGCTGATTGAGTCTTAAGTAAGAGATAGACTCTCAGCTAAGCCTCTGTTCTTTTTAAGATCGTCCATCACAAAAGAGATGGAGGTCACAGCTGTTTGAATGGATTTAAGTTTCCCTGAGTTGAATTCATTGGAGGAGTCTAGCTTCAGAGAGTGAGCAAGCTAAGTTCTTTGAATCTCCTTTATTTCTTGAATTATCTTTGACATATTTAGCTGAATGTCCTGAATCTCTTCAAGGACTAAATCCATGCCTGATGATGGATGAGGAGATACAGGTCTAGACGGCCCTGGTTCTTGTTCCTTGGTAGATTGATCAAATATCACCAAATTCCGGTCAGAAACCTCTGTTTCAGCATGTTTCAGTTCTGTGACGTCTTGTATACTGAGTTCTTGTTGAATAGGAGGAGAAGAAGATTGATTTGGATCAGCAGAGGACTGTCCTGCTGATTAATTTGATTATCTGTGGAAGTTGCAGTTGGAGGATCAGTGACAGGTGGTTCTGATTGTGGGTCAACTGAAACTTGTTGCGGTTTGTCAACATGCAACTAAGCCTCCTCAGTGACAACATTTTCTGCATTTGGTTCAACAGTTGAGTGAATTTGCACATCACTTTGAACATATTGTTCAGCAGAGACAGGGATATGAGCATCTGTAACTGATTGATCTATTGTAAGATCAACTGATTCAGTTGAAGGCACAGTTGTTTGAAGTTCTTGGGCTACTGACTGAATGATTTCATCGATATCAGCAAGTGTCAAGTCAACGTCCGAGTATGGTTGAGGATCAGCAACAGAAAAAGATGGTGGCACATCCTGAATTGGCTCTACTGTTGTAGCAGCAGCTTGTTTATAGGGATGGCTCTTTCTGCTGAGAAGTCGATTCATCTTCTTCATCTTCGGAAGAGCCTTCATAAATGACTAATTCCTGATCTATTTCCCAAAACTTTATCTGCGATTGCAGAGCAATAAGATCTGTGTCCAACTGAGTGAGCACTTCACGATCATTATAAGTAGTTGGACTTGTAGGAATGTAGTTGCTTTTGAGCTTGTCAATCAGTTGGCCCAACTTTTTGGCTCTTATTTGGTCAAAGAAATAATTCTCTCTCCAATGCCTGAACAATTGTAGCAGCTTTGACCATTTTGAGAACAGTTGCTTCCAATTTGATGAATGTATTCAGTTTAGAATTCTTTTTCAACTGTTTGGCAAAAGTTTTTGTTGAAGCTCGTCCAAGCATTATAAACTTTCGGTTTTGATTCAGCAAAGGCGTTGACCTGTTCCCATATAAGGTCAATGTGAGTCTGAGTTGCATTTGATGGCCTTGGCTTTTCGATCAACTTGCCCTTCCCTTTCTCATCAGATAGGATGTGTGGGATGTTCAGTCCAGAATGAGTAGCGTCCACTTGTTCCTGAATTATGATTCCTTTTGGTCGAGCAGGAGCAAGGATTGTTGGTCGATTGATATAGATCAGTGGAGCTGGAACTCTTGCCGATTCTTTCTTTTTACCAGTTGTACTGATGGCCTTTTTTGATGGATCAGTTGGTTCGGGTAACTGATCTTTAGCTGAAACATCAGCTGGAACGGCTTTTAAAGGAATAGCCTGAATAGGCTATTGAGCGTCTGATTGCTTCAATCTATCAGCTGGGAAAGATGCCAATATTGCTACTGGCTTGGTTTTCTGAGTCCTTTGTTTCTTGGTAATCATTTGAAAAGATGTTTCCTCAGAATCTGATTTACTGACAATTAGTTTTCGCTTGATTGTTTTTATTTGAGCCAAAGTTCTTCCCTTCCTGACTGACTTGGGAACATCCTGCTATGCCGCAATATCATTTTTGATCTTAACAAACTGAACAGGAGAGATGTCCAGTTTATTTTTGGGTTGCTGAACATTCTTGGCGTGGAAGACTTTGAATTTTGATGATCTCTCTGAATCATCAGCCACCAATCCTTTGACTTTCATCAAATAGCTCAGTTGCACTACGAATCCTTTGGACTGCTTGGTGGATTGAAACATATTCAAGATATTGAAGATAAGGTGCTTCCAATTCAGCCTTTGACCAGCCATAATGACAGTGATGGCTTGAAATTTCTCCAAGGTTAGTGCAGCAAATGATCTTGCTTTTGTTAATAGCCCCTTGGCTACAATATCAGCCAGCAACTGAACTTCGTGCTTCAGTTCCTTCTTTGGATCGGAAACTTTGATTTTCCATCCATCAGCAGAAAGTAGAGTTTGCATCTCTTCGACATCACATGCCTTAACGTCAGCAAGGTTTGCCAGCCCATCAGAAGGCAATAAGAATACTTCTCCAAACGATTCTTCAGAAATGGTCAACAACTGACCATTGACAGTAGTGATGATGCTTCCATCAGAATTGATATTTCCATTAGAGTAGAAATCTAGAAGTTCCTTCGGGTAGATCTCCTGTGAAGATTGCCCCAAAGATGTCCTCAGCCCAGCTGATTCTAGCTTCAGAAAGACGTTCTAGACATCGGCTTCTCCGACTGATATAACTGATTCAAAATTGACAGACATAGCATTCAACATGTGAGCGGGAATTTGATTTGCCATTAGAACTGAATGATTTCCTGCGAAAAAGAAAGCTTGAATTTGCTTTTGCTCTGAGAATTTTAGGTAAGCGTAAGGAAGAAGAACTGAAATATAGTGGGCAAAGTACTTATGTATGTGACTGTTTAAATTCTTGGACACGTGTTAGTCCAAAAAATTTTGATTTAAAAGACATGTGTACGTGTGATAAAAGCGTGTGTTGAAAATACATGGATTAAAATGATCCACGTCTCAACCTATCATTTGTAGAAAGATAGCATTTAATGCTTTGATAATCAGTCACGTCACTAAATTTGGAATAAAAAAATGTCAAATTTGTTAAATTATGTGAGAAGATTAGTGAAATAATCAGCTGAATGATCAGTTGGAAAACTGTCTCTTTTCAGTTGAAGATTTACTAACTGCTGTCTTCTCAGTTAACCTTTTAAACCAATATTCCCCCTTAATAAATGCATATAAAGATTACGAAAATTTAAGCAAGACAAATCAAATAAAATCTTATGCTTAGAAGGTTAATCGTCTGCCGTAATGACTTCGTCCTTTTATCTTACTTGACCCTAGGCTATAAATAAAAATAACTTGGTTAGTTTCAATCATATCAGCAAATAACAATCAAAACATAAAATGGCAGATGTAGGTAGCTCAAGGACTCCAGATATAGTCAAGGCGTTTATGGACGCAGCTTTGGAGAAACAGAAGACTGCTATGGAAGATGAATTCTTCCACAAAATCCTTCGATACTGGGAGGAGCTTCAAGGGCTCCAGTTCCTCTATGAGTGTGGAGAGGCTACCACCCCCAAACTGTTGGAAAAAATAAGGAAATATCGAGAACGCTTGCACGTTGCTGATACAGTGGACCTCTTCGAAGATGAATATGTCTACCAGGTAATGCTCCAGAAGGAAAGAAAGATCCTTGAGCGTATAGCTGACTCAGATAGCTTCCTGAAGACTTCCACCGGAGAGTTAACCTGTTGGTTGACCAAGTGGAGGTCTTTTGTTGAAGAGGAATATTTCGATGTAATCCGTGCTAATTTCTTTCGATGAATAAAATGTTTATCAGTTTATCTTTGTATTTTATTTTCCTGCAAAGATTAATCTCAACAGTTGATGAATAAATTACGAACTGACCATAATAGTTGAGAAATAACAAACTGACATCAGTTAGAAAGTAAGAACTGATTTATAACCCAATTTAATCGACAACTGACATATTAGCAGTAAAACTGATCATGATAAATCAATTAATCCAAGTATATTGCGAAAGTGAGAAAAATTAGTCTCGGGCAACGGTTTGGTGAAGATGTCACCTACTTGTTGTTCGGTTGAGACATATTCCAGTCTTATGTCCTTTTTCAAGGCATGATCTCTGATAAAGTGATGCCTGACATCTATGTGCTTCGTCCTAGAGTGAAGAACTAGATTGTAGGTGATAGCAATCGTGTAATGCCCGAGATTTTGATTATGATAATCCGAAATGATTTGGGAATAATTGATATGATTATAAAAGGAAAGGATCGGACAGGGAAAGACGAGATAATGCATGAAAATGTGCGAGGAACAGTAGCCCTCGCGCATATGCGCGGCACAGATGCGCGCATATGCGCGACATGGGCAGAGGACCTCGGGCATATGCGCGAAGTGAGTCGCGCATATGCGCGAGCCTGTGCAAGTGAAGTCTAGAGGACCTCGCGCATATACACGGAGATGAGTCGCGCATTTGCGCGAGCTGCCGAGAAGCTTATTCACGAGACCAGTAGGTCTCGCGCATATGCGCCGATATTAGTCACGCATATGCGCGAGACGTGCAGTATGAGGGATGAGCCACTTGCCCTCTTGCATGTACGAGATACATATATATCTATATCTATATATCATGAATTCGTTGAGAATTTATAAGAAAAGGAGAAGCCTTCAGAGAAAAGGTGAAAATCCTTACGCCTTTATATTTCAATCCGTCCGTTAGATTTTGAATCCGACTTCAGTATTGAGTTCCTAGCGACGACAGCTACAACTGGACGTAAGTTTTGTTACGTTTTGATATGTTTTGAAATTATGGTATTGTCAGAATCTGATATGATTCATATATGATGTTCTTGTCATGTTAGACATCGTATAATCTAAACCGGACTGAAGAACAAATACCATATGGAATTGTTATGATTTTCAGAGTTGATTTAGTTGAGATTCTATATCAGAATTGTGTTATTATTCAGATTTTGAATGGTACGGATACTGATTATGAGTTCTGGTATTATGTCTGTGATGTTGAGATTGACGGGGTATCAAGACTGTATTGTTATGCCGTCGAAACATCAGTAGATTGATATTGATCAGATTCAGTATTGATTGAGACTGATCAGATTCAGTAATAATTTCGATTGTATCGTGATATCATTGATATGAATTAGATTTTACCTTGTTCAGATATGGATCAGATTATATACCGATTTGAGTATTGATCAAAACAGGTCTTGAATTGAGTTATATACTGATATGGTATTTATGTGACTTCTCATTGCCAGACTGGGTATGGACAGATTGACATACAAGACTTCGTCTTCATCAGATCGTGAAGAGAAAGGTATAAATAAATGTTGATTCGGGATTGCACAACTCGAGTTAGGTTTGACATGAGTTTCCCAAAATCACATACTTTACTTTATTGCAATGATATTTGCAGATTATCAGATTGATATGTTTAGTCTATTGAATTATAGCAGAGCCAGAGTTTGAGTCTAGGGCAGATCAGCCTAGCTAGGGCAGAATCGCCGAGTCTTTGTCAGAACCGCGTAGACTCTAGACTTACGGTGTATCAATGAGCTTGGATGTAGATCGATGTCTATTGTAGACATTCGATACATCATACCAAAGTCTAAATTAGATCGGGATCCCTAGATTAGAATGAGAGATGAGTCAAGTCTTAGATATCGAGACTAGAACTTGATTTACAGATCCGTATTGATTTATGTTTCGTAGATTATGATTCATGTTTTATTTACAGACTGGTATTGATACATGTTGTTTGATTATGCTACATGTGATAAGATATAATTCATGCTTTTATGTTAATTCAGTTAACTGCATGTATACATTATTTATACTGGGATTTATTCTCACCGGAATATCCGGCTGTTGTCTTGTTTTGTATGTGTGCATGACAACAGGTGGGACAGGATCGGGGTCAAGAAGATGATGAGAGAAGACGAGTTTAGAGTGGTGATTCCGGACTTATTGTAGATTTGGTTTAATACTTGAACTTTAGTAGTTAAACCTTAAACTAGTTCGAACTAAAAGCAGTTTGTATTATTATACTGGTTTGTATAATAGATTGATTCCATTACCTTCCGCATTTTAAAGAAAAAATTTTTAGACCCTGTTTATCTTAATTGATAATTAAATCCCAAAGATGATTAAGAAGATGATTAGCGTCCGGGTCCCCAAAAATCGTGCTTGTGTTGTCACAAAATATGGGCGATTCTTTGGCAATGACTCCATAGTCTCTCAGTTGTTGCTGAATCCAGAGCAGTTGAGCACAGCAACTTCCAGCAGCAAGATATTCTGCTTCAGTTGTGGAAGTAGCAATGGATGTCTGTTTCTTGCTGAACCAAGAGATCAGTCTGTCTCCTAGAAACTGACTTGATCCACTTGTACTTGATCAGTTGAGATAACAAGTTTGCATCTCCAGTCATGTGTCGTGAGCATCCGCTATCCAAGTACCAGATTGATTCCTTGCTTGTACCTGTTACCTGCAATCACATACAAGATATAATTTTGGTACCCTTAGTTATTTGGGTCCTACATTGATTAGTCCTTTAGAAATCAAGACTTGGATCAGTCTTACTGACTGTCCAGTTGCTGTATTCCAGATGGTCTTTCTCGATTTGTGTGTGGTAGGTGTGTAGTGTGCAGATGAGACAACGTGTGATTTAGCTTTGTTTAACGGATTGTTTAGCCGATATTTTTTCTTAACTGGCTTGTTGTTATAGTAATTGGAGTGGCTATTTGAATAATTCCTGCTGAATCTTTTTGACGACTGACTGCGTGAGTCAGTTAAAACTTTTGGACTATAACCAATACCATATCTTCTAGCCTTGTTCGTACTTTCAGTAGGCTGTTCAACCAGTTTACTTGGCTCAGGTTGTTCTTGTACCATAACTGATTTGACAACGTGAATGTATTTCCCTTTAACCATATTCAGTTTTGGTTGAGTATCATTGGAAGACATTTCATCTTGGTTACTGAACCCTAAACCAGTTTTATCAGTAACTGATTTCTGAGAGTTCTGTATATCAGTTAATGCAGCAGATGATTTGTTCCAAGCCTGAATAAGCTCAGTTTGCTTTTAATTTTCAAGCATCAACTTCTGAATCATTGATTGATTCCTGCTTCTTTCAGCATTGAGCTCAGCAATCTCCGTTTTTAGACTCAACTCATCAACTGATTCATCAGTTTTAGTTTTATTGTCTATGGGATCAGTTTGTTTTGCTCTGGCCTTTTCAAAAGATAAGGCAAGCTTTTGTTACTCATTAACCATGTCATGAAGAGTTGAAATAAGTTCTTCTCTAGTGAAATCAGTCAAGGTGAAGTCAAATACCTGTTGACTGCTTGACTCCACTTCTGTATCACCAGCCATTAGACACTTTACTTCCTCTTCACCATCACTGGAACTGCATGAGGTTTCTGGCTCTGACTCTTCGCTTTCAGTTTCTGCCCATTTAGATTTACTCTCTTCAGCTAAGAGTACCTCATGCTTCTTCCTGAAAGATTTCTTATCATCCTTTGATCTTCTTTTGTGCTCATATGACTTCTTCTTTCTTTCAGTCGAGCCTTGTGAAAGGGGATCGGTTACGGTGGCCGTATGCGCAACGGAAGTTAAAAATTTTAAATTTTACAAGAAAATTTCGGCCACCTTGCATTGTGTGTAGCAAATACAATAAAACACCAAAATGTCATACATAGGGTGTTTAGAAATAGTTACCTATCAATCTTAAAAGATTGATGATGGCTCCAACTAAGGTGTAAACACCTTAGCTCTTGAATTGTAAGACAATCTTCAACCTTCCCTTTGAGCCCACCTTGCTCAAATATTAAGCCCACCACCAACAAGCTAGAACGACTCTAATTTTGCACTAGAAAAATTAGAGCATTTTTCTTTGAGAAGTGTTTTCTTTCCTCAACTATTGAAGAAGAAAAATGAGAGAAAAACTTGGAGAATCCCTTATGCAAATTTCGGCCATGCCCTTCAAAAATAGGAGGAGAGAAGACTAGTCTTGGTTGTGGAAAAAGGTGTGAATTCCAAAGGCATGCCATGCCTTGGATGTTGCAAAAGTTGTCTCCCAACTTTTCACCTCCCATGCATACAAGTCTTATTTGATTTTTAACAATTAAAAATCAATGGACTTATTTTAATTATCTCAAACACATTTGAGTCCATTTAAACTTTACTTGATATTACTAAAGTCCACTAGTTTAATAATTATTTCTCATTGCGCTCTACAAGGCCCAATGTAGTTTAATTAATTCAACACTTGAATTAATTTAATTATTTGGACTCTACTAGGTCCACTAGTGTTTAATTAATTCAATACTTGAATTAATTTAATTTAGTCCATAATAATGTTTATGAAAATCACAATTTTCAAATACATTATTTATTTGGCCAACTTTTAATCTAGGAACACTTTCACAAATTAAAAGTCACATTTCTCTCATAGAAGTCATACTTCTATTTTATTTATGCTTATAAACTCATTTACAAGCCGTTCAACACATTGAACAAATTTACTTCTCAACGAAATCTAGAAAGCTAGTACTTGTGTGGCCCTCAATGGTTCATTGATACAACTAGCCGTGGGTTAACATCTCCATGTGATTCAGACTAAACATGTCCTGATATGAGCATACCCCAATTGCTCCATTCTTAATTATCAACTCTTTGATAATAAGAACGTAAGAACTCAAGTCTGATAGTACCCAACAAATCATGTTAAACGCCTAGCAGCATCGCTTACATGATTCCCTAGGTATCAAATGATAGTGCCTGCAAGAACCATTCAATTATGGTTAGCGTACAGTACGGTCCCTTCAACTCATATATCCCGACCGATTCGACAACCATTGGTTTATCGAGAGTTGTCAATGAATCGATACTATGTGTCATGTCGTAGTTGCATCGATGGTGTAATCTATTAAACCCCTTTCATAATTACCACCATACTCTGATCAGAGATTTCAACCTACATACACATGAGAACACATAGGATATCCATACCCGAAGGTAAGCGGTGAATCCCCGACTACAATGCATAGACTCCTATATGTTTCGACAGAACACCCAACCTTGCACCTGATGACCCCATGAGAGTCAATAAACAAGTCAAAGTTTAATTCTAGCACATAGAGTGTCAATGTTGTCCCGGGTCATAAGGACTAATGGTGTACAACCATAAACTAGGACGTTTCCACTCGATAAGTGAGAACCACTTGGAAAGTCCTTTATGGAGGGTTGTTCAGTGCACTCTACCAGGAGCACCTACCTGCATGCTCGGACATCACAATGTCCCCTACCAATGAAACATGGTACTCACATCGGAGATACTAGTCTCGAACTCGAGCGGCCTATATCCTTCTTAGTGGCGGCTGAATCGACTAGGAACTGTTTAGAATATACAGTATTCCAAATATGAGTTTCATGATACTCATCACATATGAGCATCTCATATTCTTTCTACTATTTGTATATTCAAGAGCTTTATCTATGCAACTAGCATGGGTATACAGATAAAGATGTGCCAAAACAATAATTTCAAATATTATTAAAATAAAAATTGCTTATACATAGAGTTTCATTGTGAACACTAGGCCAACACTTGGCTCGACGGGCACCTACTCTAACAATCTCCCACTTGCACTAGAGCCAACTACCCAAATGCTTCAAACCCATTGATTCGCGATGCATCTCGAATAATGGTCTAGGTAAAGGCTTAGCTAGTGGATCAATAACATAATCTGCGGAGCCGACTTTGTCAATCGACACTTCTCCACTTTCCACAATCTCTCAGAGGATGTGGTACTTTCTCAATACGTGTTTGGACTTCTGATGAGACTTTGGCTCCTATGCTTGAGCTATAGCTCCCATGTTGTAACACAACACCGGGACAGGAGCAACTCTATTAAGAATGACGCCCAACTCTTGGACGAAATTCCTTATCCAAACAGCCTCCTTTTTCTGCATCTGATGCAGCAATGTATTCGGCCTCTGTGCTGGAATCCGTAGTACTGTCTTGCTTGGAACCCTTCCAAGAGACAGCAGCACCATTGAGCATGAATACAAACCCAGAGGTTGACTTCAAGTCATCGATAACGCTTTGGAAGCTAGAGTCGGTATAGCCTTCCAATTTCAGTTCTCCACCCCATAGACCAAGAACAACTTATTGGTCCTTCTCAAATATTTGAGGATGTCTTTCACAGCTTTCCAGTGTGGAAGACCAGGGTTGGATTGATATCTACTCACTACACTTAGTGCAAAAGCCACGTCAGGACGTGTAGATATCATCCCATACATGATGCTACCAATCGCAGATGCATAAGGAATGCTTGTCATCGCCGCTATCTCTGCATCAGTTTTGGGAGACATAAACTTGGATAGAGACACGCCATGACACATCGGTAGATGTCCACTCTTGGACTCATCCATCGAGAACCGCTTCACGATGGTATCAATGTATGTGGATTGGGTGAGACCAAGCAATATTCTTGATCTATCTCTATAGATCTGTATTCCCAATACAAAAGATGCTTCACCCAAGTCCTGTATCGAGAACTTACTTGCTAACCATATCTTAGTTGATTGCAACAATCCTACATCATTCCCAATGAGTAGAATGTCATCAACATACAGCACCAGGATTGTCACAGCACTCCCACTGAGCTTCTTATACACACAGGGTTCCTCAGGATTCTTAGTAAAATCAAACTCTTTGATTGTACTATCGAATCTAAGGTTCCAACTCCTAGATGCCTGCTTTAGACCATAAATAGATCTTTGAAGTTTGCATACCATATGCTGACTTCCGATAGATGTAAACCCTCCAGGTTTGAGACATGTAAATCTCTTCCTTAATATCCCCATTATGAAAGGTTGTCTTGACATCCATCTGCCATATCTCATAGTCATACCATGCAGCTATGGCTAGCAAAATCCTTATGGACTTGAACATTGCAACTGGAAAAAAGGTTTCCTCAAAGTCAACTCCTTGTCTTTGAGTATATCTTTTTGCCACCAAGCGCGCCTTGAAGGTCAATACCTTCTCATCCGCCCCAAGTTTTCTCTTGTAAATCCATTTACACCCTATGAGAACAATTCCCTCAGGTGGATCCACGAGATTCCACACTTGGTTCGAATGCATTGAATTCATCTCAGATTCCATAGCTTCAAGTCATTTGGATGAATCGGCATCAGATAACGCTTCCTTGAAGGTCCTTGGATCACATTCAAGGTTAGGCTCATCATGGCCCTCTTCAAGAAGCAGACCATACCTCATAGGTGGTCTCGAGACTCTTTCGGATCTTCTAGGAGCTTGTATCTCCTCTCTTGGCTCCTCGGGTGTGGGTTCTACAACTGTGGGTGTCTCTCGAACCTCTTCGAGTTCTATCATCTCGCCTTTTCTATCTAATAGAAATTCCTTTTCCAAAAAAGTTGCATTCCTAGAAACAAAAACATTTGTTTCTTGGGGATGATAGAAATGATATCCAACTGAATTCCTTGGATATCCCACAAAGTTACATAAAATGGATCGACAATCCAATTTATCTCCCACTACCTGCTTCACATAAGCAGGGCACCCCCATATTCTAAGACAAGAATATTTGGCTGGCTTACCCATCCATATCTCATATGGTGTCTGCCTTTGAATGGACATTTAATGGAATATCTTTCAATTTTAAGTTATAGAGATCGTTTTCAAGTTCACAGTACCAATCAAACAATTCATGTAAATGTTGCAAACAACTTTGCAAAATAAACAAAAATATCCATTTTTATCAACATAGAAATGAAACAATGTTTTTCACAAAATTAGGTACAAAAAACCATCTCATAAAATAAACTTAAAACTATTGTTCAACAATAAGTAAACATCTTCAACAGCCTTGGCAGCAATTCTTGCCCCATTGCCCATCCTTAAGAAGGTCACACCTTCCCTAAGCTTTCTACTTCTTCCCATCGCCTGCAAATCATTACAGAGATGTGAGCCACATCCGGTAGCCAATACCCAAGAAGTAGAGTTAATTGAAATATTTACTTTGATATAGAACATACCGTTTCCAGAACTCTTCTGGGCAATATACTCCTTGCAATTTCGCCTCCAATGTCCAGGCTTCTTGCAGTGATGACAAACATCACTAGTCTTGTCAGCCTTAACTGGTGTGGCTGCCACAACGGGATTCAGAGATTGCCTCAACAAGGGCACGTTCTTCTTGGGACGTTGGAAAGAACGCTTCTTTCCCTTCCCATGTGGATCAATCTTCGTACCAGATGAAGAACCCACATAAAGAACCAACTTCTCTTTCTTGATGGTTGATTCAAACGTAACAAGCATATTCACCAACTCCTCAAGGGTCGGCTCCATCTTGTTCATGTTGAAGTTCACCACAAAAGGATCAAATGACCTAGGCAATGATAACAGCAACACGTCGGTGGTCAACTCCGAAGGCAAGATCAGATCCATGCCAACGAGCTTGTCCACGAGCCCAATCAACTTCAGGCCATGCTCATTGATCGAGGCCCCATCTCGCATGAGCAAAGTGATCAGCTCCTTGACGGTAGCATGCCTAAGAGGCCGTGTTTGCTCACCAAACAGCTCCTTGAGATGCAATTGAATGTCAGCAGCACTCTTTGCATCCTCAAAACGCCTCTGCAGCTCATCATTCATAGAAGCCTGCATATAACACCTGGCTTTCAAGTCATGGTCACACCATTCCTTGTAAGTATGCAATTCCTCAGGAGTGCAGTCAGTCGGAGCCTCAACAGGGGGCGACTCAGTCAGTGTATATACTATCCTTTCCGAATTCAAGACAATTTTTAGGTTTCTTAGCCAATTGAGGTAGTTAGGTCCAGCTAATACGTGTTTGTCGAGTATTGTAGATAGCGGATTGCGAATCGAAGACATTGTCAAAAATAGTACTGAAAAGTATAACAGATAAATGTTAATGACAATTTTAAAATATTTAGTAAGATATAAAGTATGGACTTTTACTTTATAAATGTTTACTCCCACTGTTATGACATCTTTCACTACCCTCTAGTGAAAACGGGAAACTTTTTTCCTCAGTAGTTACGCAAGGTCCAATTAGCGAATCATGATCCCGAATAATATCAGCCAATCACAATTCCTAAAAGGTAGTTTCCAATTGCATCACAATGCAACCCTCTACGTAAACTTTTGTCTCACGTTTGATTAGGACCCAATAATATGACGTCGTTCATCTTCACGTGTCAAGCCTTACCCATCGATGTTGAACCTTAATGGACGGTCGCCATGAGTTCACCCAATAATATGAGCCGAAATCATGGGAGTTCCACGTAGTTCACATCACCATGTCAATGGATGTCACAGCTTTCCGGCACCCAGGGCCCCCCCAATAATATGAGCCGAGCCCCGAGCATGGGTAGCGTTCATCATGCACCCATTGTCGATGGAAGACATGGAAA
Source organism: Primulina tabacum (assembly GCF_025594145.1). Classification (NCBI taxonomy): domain Eukaryota; kingdom Viridiplantae; phylum Streptophyta; class Magnoliopsida; order Lamiales; family Gesneriaceae; genus Primulina; species Primulina tabacum. The sequence continues at coordinate 39,162,226 of NC_134552.1, forward strand.
TTATAAACAAATTTATAATTCCCCTTTCCGGGCTTGATATTAATTTTGAATCATATTCAAAATGAGGGTTTTTAATTTTGAAAGGTCTCATCATTAATTTTATTTAAAAACTCGCCATGTTTGATCGTATGTTTGTCGAATTCATGCAACTTTTTTATTATTATAATAATAACGCACATACTCATTATTCATAACATATCATGCATATATTATAAACAGTAAACAAACAAGGATGATCAATTGCCCCAATACTAATGGCCCGTGTGAGCTAAACACGGGCCTAGGTCCAATCCTAGGGTAATGCAAGGGATGCAAATGCAACTATTACATTAGCTTCCAATATTTACATGTGTTCGGTCTTCATAATCTTCATGGCCACCATCTTCCAATCTTGATCATCCACTATACTAATATTTACAAATAAATATCCATGGCAAATAGGGATACATCTCATGGGGTGGGAACGGGCCATAAACCAAGCCCACTTGAAATTTGATAATTATTACAATCATTCAACACAAAATATCCTAGCATACACCTAGCAAATTGGGCTTGGGCTTTTGATCATCCTTCATGCACAATATCACATATCATACACCATCAATTAATTATCACAATAATTAATTGATCCAATATTATATATCTTGATCCAATCACTAACCGCCACGATTATAAACTAAATTAACAAAGTATACAAACACCTTTTGTCTACTTTCAAATTAATTTATTTATAACCGAATTTCTTGTAAATCACCATTTACTATAAATATTTAAAGTCCAACTTAAAATATTTATTTCATGAGAAAATATTTGCAACTTTTGTAATTTTAAACTTAAGGGCCCAAAAACTTATTTTTCACCAAAAACATTTTGGCCCATTTAAAATTCACAAATATGTTAGCCATCCAATTGCCCAACAACTCAAGGCCCATGACACTTTGATAATCCAAAACACTTTTGGAAACCCTAGTCGTCATCGCCGTTGCCGGAGCTCCGTCGCCGGATTCCAGCAACAAAATTATTTTTTTATTTTTAAAGGGGGTTTCAGGCAGCCCCTTGGGTTGCCCTTGCTGCCCATTTCGGGCAGCCCCTCGGGCAGCCCCTCGGGCAGCTTGGGCTGCCCGAAATGGGAAGCAACAAGCTGCCGAAATATGCTCCAAAAAGGCCTTGACATTGTTGCAAAATTTTGTTCTCATGCGGTTAGAAATCAATCTCAATATAATATCTTGTAATTGCTACACAAAATCGTAACCTTAGCTCGGATACCACTTGAAAGGGGATCGGTTATGGTGACCGTATGCGCAACGGAAGTTAAAAATTTTAAATTTTACAAGAAAATTTCGGCCACCTTGCATTGTGTGTAGCAAATACAATAAAATACCAAAATTTCATACATAGGGTGTTTAGAAATAGTTACCTATCAATCTTAAAAGATTGATAATGGCTCCATCTAAGGTGTAAACACCTTAGCTCTTGAATTGCAAGACAATCTTCAACCTTCCCTTTGAGCCCACCTTGCTCAAATATTAAGCCCACCACCAACAAGCTAGAACCACTCTAATTTTGCACTAGAAAAATTAGAGCATTTTTCTTTGAGAAGTGTTTTTTTTCCTCAACTATTGAAGAAGAAAAAAGAGAGAAAAACTTGGAGAATCCCTTATGCAAATTTCGGCCATGCCCTTCAAAAATAGGAGGAGAGAAGACTAGTCTTGGTTATGGGAAAAGGTGTGAATTCCAAAGGCATGCCATGCCTTGGAAGTTGCAAAAGTTGTCTCCCAACTTTTCACCTCCCATGCATGCAAGTCTTATTTGATTTTTAACAATTAAAAATCCATGGACTTATTTTAATTATATCAAACATATTTGAGACTAATTAAACATTACTTGAATTCACTCAAGTCACTAGTTGAATAATTATTTCTAATTGGGCTCTACAAGGTCCAATATTGTTTAACTAATCCAACACTTGAATTACTTTAATTATTTTGACTCTACTAGGTCCACTAGTGTTTAATTAATTCAACACTTGAATTAATTTAATTTAGTCCATAATAATGTTTATGAAAATCACAATTTTCAAATACATTATTTATTTGGCCAACTTTTAATCTAGGAACACTTCCACAAATTAAAAGTCACATTTCTCTCATAGAAGTCATACTTCTATTTTATTTATGCTTATAAACTCATTTATAAGCCGTTCAACACATTGAACAATTTTACTTCTCAACGGGATCTAGAAAGCTAGTACTTGTGTGGCCCTCAATGGTTCATTGATACAACTAGCCATGGGTTCACATCTTCATGTGATTCGTACTAAACATGTCCTTATATGAGCATACCCCAATTGCTCCATTCTTAATTATCAACTCTTTGATAATAAGAACGTAAGAACTCAAGTCTGATAGTACCCAACGAATCATGTTAAACGCCTAGCAGCATCGCTTACATGATTCCCTAGGTATCAAATGATAGTGCCTGCAAGAACCATTCAATTATGGTTAGCGTACAGTACGGTCCCTTCAACTCATATATCCCGACCGATTCGACAACCATTGGTTTATCGAGAGTTGTCAATGAATCGATACTATATGTCATGTCGTAATTGCATCAATGATGTAATATATTAAACCCCTTTCATAATTACCACCATACTCTGATCAGAGATTTCAACCTACATACACACGAGAACACATTGGATATCCATACCCGAAGGTAAGCGGTGAATCCCCGACTACAATGCATCGACTCCTATATGTTTCGACAGAACACCCAACCTTGCCACCTGATGACCCCATGAGAGTCGGTAAACAAGTCAAAGTGTAATTCTAGCACATAGAGTGTCAATGTTGTCCCGGGTCATAAGGACTAATGGTGTACAACCATAAACTAGGACGTTTCCACTCGATAAGTGAGAACCACTTGGAAAGTCCTTTATGGAGGGTTGTTCTGTGCACTCCACCAGGAGCACCTATCTGCATGCTCGGACATCACAATGTCCCCTACCATTATAATGCTTCTGGTAGTTCCCTTGATTCTTCCTCATGAACCTTCCAAATTTCTTGATGAACAATGACATAGCATCATTGCTTAGTTGATCAACAACCTTCTCGACTGAACCAGTTGGTTCTGTTCTGACAGCAGCTAAAGCAGTTGTGGCTGCTGGAGTATATGGTTCTCCTTCTCGATTTTGCAGCTCAAACTCATAGGCCTTCAGATCAGCAAATAGATCATGAAGCTCAACCTTGTTTAGATCCTTGGATTCCCTCATTACCATGGTTTTAACGTCCCACTCCTTGAGAAGACCTATGATCACTTTTAAAACAACCTCTTTGTTGGTTTTCACTTTTCCAAGTGCATTAAGTTCATTGATCATACAGCTGACTCTTTCATCATACTCATGCATCGATTCTCAAGCTCTCATCTTTATGTTGTCAAACTTTTGAACATCAACATAAAGTTTATTCTTTTTGGTTTGTTCATTACCTTCACAAAGCTGGATCAGCTTTTCCCAAATCTTTTTAGCTGTCTTACACATTTTGATCTTGCTGAAAGTTATTTTATCCAGCGTTTTGTACAGTATATCCTTTGCCACATTGTCCAAATTTGCTTTTCTTTTATCCTCTGCAGTCCATTCATCTCTGGGCTTTTCAATTCTGTGAGGTGCCCCATCGGTGATTGCAACTGCTGTGTTGGCTTTTAGAATCTTCATTGGTCCGTCAGTGATGATATACAACATATCATCGTCTTGTGCAGCTAAGTGAGCCTGCATCCTGATTTTCCAATCATTGAATTCTTCTCTGGAAAACATTGGGATCTTGTTGAAGGATGCCATGATAATCAGTTTGAGTAGAAATGTTCTGAGATGAGATACAACCGCTCTGATACCACTTGAAATGATTGGTTATAAGGTGATAAGTGTTTACAAGGGAGGGTTGAATAAACCCTTACGTATTTTGTATTCTTTTCGAATGTTGAGTTCAGTTTAGTGACAAACTGATTCTCGGTATCTCGTCAGTCGATAACAATCAGTTTAACTGAGAAAAACAGTTTCGGAAGTAAACTGACTGAAAGAAAGAATGGCTTATTGAAAGTAATAACTGAAATGAAAATTCACACGGTTTGTTTCTTGATGTTCAGATAATAGAATAACTCCTACGTCACCCCTTCTATCACGAAGATAGGATTTCCACTAAAATACTTTGATCGAATACAATAGTTGTACTGACCCACTTCAGTTTGGACTTAACATTGCCAAAACTGAAACTCTTAGTTCACAAAAACTTTAACAGTGTGTGACTGAAATTTTACACGACTGAATAAATCTAACAAAGATTTCAAAGTGCTAACAAGCTCGTAAATGTAGCCTTGATTGCTACTGATATATCTGATAAGAGTGAGCTCTTGATATTTGAATACGAGTGGTGATTTTAGTAGAGTAACAGCAAGCTTGAATAGAATAGTAGTTTGTGTTGTGTTCTCAGCTGCCCTCTTCACCTATTTATAGGTTTCCCTCTCAACGGTAATATTAAATAATGTTTGAATCCATATATCTGTTGATTGCCACGTCAATATTCTTTGACATTCGTACACTGCAATCTCTGAAATGCGGCGTTCCACTACTAGTTGCAATCTGTTGTATTATTTGTCGGTTGTCGTTCTCAACTGATGACGTGTACAAATGAGAGATGAACTGAAGGATAATAGCTTGAGTGTTTTCGGCTAAATATATAGACTGATAAGTTTACGACTGATCAGTCGGTTGACTGCTCATTCAGTTGTGTAAATCAATTGCGTTGGTATCAGTTGCCTTTAATATTCAGCACATTAATCATCAGTTAGGCAAGTGATAGTCGATTTGCGAAGCCAGGTAACTTGATCAGTTAGTCCAAAAAATTCGATGGTTAGTTTTTCAAATCACTGAAATTTAGTTTCCAACAAAATGTTTCTTTAGTTTTATGTTTCAGGAGAATATTTGATGCGAGATCGGGAAAAAAGACTGGTTACGGTTTAGGCGATTCTTGTATCGTGGTATGTTATTCCAAGTCAAGAAAATTAGTTTTTTAAATGATTTATGAAAAATTTTAGCATGTTAAAATCTAATTTAATTTATTAGGTGATTTTAGATTTTTAAGCTTTTCAAACACTAATTTTATTATTGAGAGATTTTAATCTTGAAATTTGCACTCAATTATTGTTTTATTTAAAACTTTGTTTGGGGTTAACCAATTAGATTAGTATTATTTTATTTCTAATTATTTACTTAATCAATTCTTTAGCCCCTAATTGAGTAATTAAGCAATTATTTCCCTACAATACACCACACACTCACGCACACACACACAACACACACGTTTCATTTTTGAGATAGCCCAGGGTTCTTGAGCTCTAGCAGCAGCCACCCCTCTCATTTGCAAATTTATGAAGGTTTATGTTGGTTTTTCGAGCAAGAATCGCATACCAAGTGTTCCCCGGTCATCTCCCGTATTCCACCGCACCGGTATTCGCCATCTTTAATCGTTTCAAAACAAAGGCATGTATATTCTATTTTTCCTGCATCGATCTATTCATATTATATGTTGTGTTGATTAGTATGCTTAAAAATCCATGAATGATGTACAAAGTTGGATCGGAAACTTGTTGGATCGATTTTTGAAACGTTTTTTAGATCTAAAAATGAAAATTTATTGTTCTTTTAAATACTGCGATCTTTTTGTTGCTTTTCTGGAAAAACTTTCAACATATAAATCGTAGAACTTTTCAATACCTTCGATTTGATATAAAATTAGAAATATTTGGATGAAGAATGAGTTAGTTATGATCGTTTTCGTGGGATTGCCCAAACTGCAACTTTTATGAAAATTGTGTTCTTGAAGTTTATTTTTTGCAGGCTTTGTTGGGCATCGATGGGTGATCATTGCTGCGTTTAAGTATATCGAGAATGATGTTGGGATGTATGTTGGTATTTCTTTTCGTGACTTTAGACAATTGGTTGAGTTAGAAATCGTAGGAATTGATTTGGTGTCAAAATTCGTGTTCATGAGTTGTGTTGCGCTGTAAGTTGGACGTCGTTGTTTTGGAGTGTTTGTGTGAGTTTGAGTGAATGTTCTAGCAATATAGGATAGGTCTCGAGGTGTCAGTTCATAGTCTGTCACCTTCGTCCTTCAAAATACGAAATTTCATATTCTATCTGAACCCCTATCCGGACCCATACACGGGGTCCATGTCCTTTTTCCTTCAAAATGCGAATTTTAAGCGTCTACCCGGACCCCTACCCGGACCCCCTTTACGGGTCCGTGTACCCCTTTAAAAAATAAAAAATAAAATATTTTTTTTATTAGGATTTGCTTCGGGGTTCTATATCATGGTTTAGTACGATGGTTAAAATTTATTTATGTAAAAATATATGATTTGTTTTGGGGTCCTATATCATGGCTTAGTACGATTATTAAACGAAGTCAAGTCCCAAGTGATCTAGAATGTCATAAGCTATTTATTTACTTCGGTGGCGAGCACGAGTTACCTACGTATAAGTTATGCAAGATAAGTGTTTGAACTCATAATAGTATGTGCAGCAGTGGCCCCAAGCGAGATCCAATGAATCCCTCAACGTCAAGTAATTATGTTCGACGTGCAAACGAGAAAATGTTTTATTTTTAAGGTACGCTAAATGTCATGTGACCAATTTATGAATGGGATTGGAAGTCGGTGAACGTGGCCGATGACCTCTTCACCCTGTTAAAGCATGAACAGGTTTAGATCAGGATTGGAAAGCGGTAAAGCATGACCAAAGACCAATCCACCCATTAAAGCATGAACGGGGATATCATGTATGTGGCAGTGGATCTTCCCTGTCAGCCCAGTACTGTGGTTTAGTCTGATTAGGCGTATTTATGTATGGGTCACTTGCTTTGAAACATGCCTCTACACAAAATGATGTTATGTATGCTCAAGTATGTACGATGAAAGTATATTTATGAAAAGTCTTATTATGATGGCACGTCTATGTTTATGTATGTTACGTTCAAGTTTCAAGTATTTTACATTTATGTTTTAAGTATGATACGTTCAAATTTCAAGTATGTAATCTCTATTTTAAAGTTGCATGTGGTTTTATTACTTTTTTTTTGTTACCTCAAGTTTATACATGTTGAGTCTTTAGACTCACTAGACTTGATCGATGCAGGTGAGGAAAATGTTGAGGAGACGAGGGGTGGGGACCAATGAGCCGGCATGGACTGCGCAGGAGGCTAAACACGAGGATCGCCCATGTTTTAAGATCTTTATGCACGATTTTTAATACTCTGATTTCACATTATGATTACGATGTTTAAGCAAGAACTTTTAGCTAACTTTATTTGTGATCTTTGTATTGCAAATATTTTGGATGAATAGTTTTTGATTGAAGGTTTACTTCTTATTTAAGAAAATTTTTATTTTTCCGCAAATTTTAAAACAGTATGTGTAACGTAACGTATTTTGAACTACTTGAAATTTTGCTGAAAAATAAAAATTTTCTTAAATATGAAATAAACTTTCAAATTGCGATCATCCATAATCTGTTCTAAAAATAATTGCAACCAAACGTTCGAAATTTAAAATTTTTCTATAGCATTTGACTAAACATCATAACAGTAAAATAAAATCAGAGTATTTGAACATTTTATAAATTTTTAAAATAAGGCGGTCCTCGGGTTTAGCCTCCCACTCAGTCCAAGCCAGCTCATTGGTCCTCACCCCCCGTCTCTTCAAATTCATCCTCACCTGCATCAATCAAATCTAGTGAGTCTAAAGACTCAACACGTATAAACTGAGAATAACGAGTAATACGTAATAAAATCACGTGCAGCTTTAAAATATAACGTACATACTGGAACTAGAACTTGCACTTAAACTTGAACATACATACATAACATAGACGTGCCATCAACATAAAACTTTTCTTAAACATGCTTGCATACTTGTACATACATAAACTTCATCATTTTGCGTAGAGGCATGTTTCAAAGCAAGTGACCCATACATAAATATGCCTAATCAGACTATACCACAGTATTGGGCTGACAGGAAAGATCCACTGCCACATACATGAGATCCCCGTTCATATTTAACGGGTGAATTGGTCCCTGGTCATACTTTACAGCTTTCCAATCCTTATCTAAACTCGTTCCTACTTTAACGAGGTTGAGAGGTCCTCGGCCACGTTCACCGACTTCCAAACCCATTCATAAATTGGTCACATGACATTTTGCATACCTCAAAAATAAAATATTTTCTCATTTGCATGTCGAACATACTTACTTACTTGGCGTTGAGGGATTCGTTGGATCTCGCTTGGGCCACTGTGGCAAATACTAACCTGAACTCAACCACTTAACTCACATAACTTAGACGTAGGTATTCTTGCTCGCCACCGAATTAACTAAATAATTTATGACATTCTAAATCACTCGAGACTTGACCTCGTTTAACCATCGTACTAAACCATGAAATCCCAAATCGATCCCTAAAATATTTCCCAAAGACTGGAGTACATGGACCCCGTGCACCCCTCTGGGTCCTGGTCCGTGTAAGTACTATCAAATGCATGTGAAGAAAAAGGAAGGCACGGACCCTGTGCCAGGGTCCGTCTAAGGGTCCGTGTAGACTCTGTAAAAAGACACTTCGGAAGAAACTAGGGCACGGACCCCTTGCCAGGGTCCGTGTACAGGTTCGTGTACCCACTGTTGACGCGAACAAACTGAAATTCTGTGCTTGTGACTCAATCTCCATAACTCGATACTCCCGACCATGAATACATACATGCAGCACTGATCGCCCGGTTATCCCCAACGAAGCCTGCAACAATAAAACTTTAAGAACACGTCAAGAACATAATTTTCGGTAAAACGTAGTTTGAGCAGGCTCACGAAAACGATCATAACTTACTCATTTATTATCCAAATATTTTGAATTTTATATCAAATTGAAGGTATCAAAAACTTCTACATTTCATATGTTGAAAGTTTTTTCCAGAAAAGCGACTGAAAAATCGCAGTAATTAAAAGATCAGCAAAAACGAGATTTGAGATACAAAAAAATGGTTTCAAAAGTGATCCAAACATGATTGCTCAAACTTCTACACATCACACATGTACTTTCTCGCATAAAAATATCGCAACACATAATATGACTAGATCGATGCAGGAAAAACAGAATATACATGCCTTTGCATCTTTAACGTTATCGAAACGACGACTCAAACGCGAGAAGGAAGCGAGGGTTGATCCGGGACGATCGTGCCACGATTTTCTTGAAATAAAACTCACAAAAATTTGCTAGAATGCTGAAGGGGATGGGGCGGCTGCTCTAGCTCTCAAGAACCCTAAGTTTCCTCCTCTCCAAAAATAATAAAAATCTGTATTGAAATGTGTGTGTGTGGGGTCAAATTAGGGGATTAAAATATTACTTAATTAATAATTAACAATTAATTAAAATACTAACATTTCTCTAACTTTTAATAACATTTCTAGATTTAAAATAAAATGTACAAGTGACAAACCTTTGAATTTTAAAGTCATAAAAATCACTTAATAATTAAATTAGGCTTTTAAAATGCTAAAAATTAATTAAACCTTTTAAAATATCCCAAACCCAACTTAAAATAAAATATTACGTTTTAAAATTGCCAAAAATCGTCACCGGTCTCTTTTTCTCGATCCCGCATCGAATAATCGTCTGAAACATGAAACTCGAGATAATATTTTAATGTGCATCACATATGCATAAATAATTTAAAATAATAAAATTTAATAAATCATGCATCACTATAAATCATTTTAAATTTAAATAAATGATTTAACAATTAAATAAATGCATGAGATTTACGTGTACTGATTTTGGGCTCTACAGTTCCTCCTCCACTTATATAAATTTTGTCCTCGAAATTAAATCTTACTAAACAGTTCTGGGTAGCGGTTCCTCATATCTGTCTCGGTCTCCCAAGTGGCCTCCTCCACTGATTGGTCCTACCACTGAACCTTGACCAACTTGGTCACCTTGTTCCGAAGTGTCCGCTCCTGTCTGTCTAGGATTTGGACAGGTCTTTCCTCATATAACAGATCTGGAGCAAGCTGCAACGTCTCATAACTCAAAACATGCGAAGGATTCGCTATGTACTTCCTCAGCATCGAGACGTGGAACACATTGTGTACACCGGCCAGATTCGGCGGTAGGGCTACACGATAAGCTAGTGTCCCAACTCTGTCAAGAATTTCGAACGACCCAATGAATCTCGAACTAAGCTTGCTTCTCTTCCCAAATCTCATAACACCCTTCATGGGTGCTATCTCTACGAAAACGTGATCACACACAGCAAACTCGAGATCCCTTCTTTTCTTGTCAACATAACTCTTTTGACGACTCTTAGTGGTTTCATCCTGTCTCGGATCTTGACCACCACATCTGCAGTCTGCTGAACTATCTCTGGACCAAGCTCTGACTTCTCACCGACTTCATCCCAATGAATCGATGATCTGTACGTACTTCCGTACAATGCCTCGTAGGGGCCATACCATAGATGATTGGAAGCTGTTGTTGTAGGTAAACTCCACTAGAGGTAGCTTAGATTCCCAAGTCCCTTGGAAATCGTTCATACAGACTCGCAATAAATCTTCCAAAATCTGAATCACTCGCTCAGACTGGACATCTGCCTGCGGGTGAAAAGCTGTACTGAATAGCAACTTTGTCCCCACAGTTGCATGCAAACTCTTCCAAAAGGACGATGTAAACCTTGGGTCCCTGTCGGACACAATAGAAACTGGGATTCCGTGCAATCGGACTATCTCCCTGATATAGAGCTCCGCATACAGCGTCATGGAGAAAGTCGTCCTCACTGGCAAGAAGTGTGCCAACTTAGTACGTCGATCCATTGTAACCCAAATAGCATTGGATCCCCTGACTGACCTCGGCACCCCAACAACGAAGTCCATTGTGATATTCTCCCATTTCCACTCGGGGATAGGGAGTGGCTTAAGCATCCCTGCTAGCCTCTGATGCTGTACCTTCACCTGCTGACAAGTGAGACATTCAGACACAAACCGACAGATGTCTCTCTTCATACATGGCCACCAATAAAAATCTGCAGATCCTTGTACATCTTGGTACCACCTGGGTGAATAGAGTACGGAGATGCGTGTGCCTCTGACAAGATATCTTCTCTGATCAAATCCACACTGGGCACCCACATCCTTCCTCTGTACCTCACAATACCATCAGACACTGTGTAGAGTACACTGCCTTTGGCTTCATCATTCAGTCGCCATTTCTGTAACTGCTCATCTGAAGGCTGACCTGCACGGATTCGATCAAGAAACAAAGACTGAACTGTCAAATTAGACAGTTTAGGAGCTCTACCCTTAGGATAAACCTCTAACCCAAATCTCTGAAATCTCTGACTGAAGAGATCTCTGTACTGACAGTTGTGCTACTACTGCAACTTTACGGCTCAAGGCATCTGCCACAACATTAGCTTTCCCTGGATGGTAGCTAATTTCATAATCGTAGTCTTTTACCAACTCCAACCACCGTCTCTGTCTCATATTCAGCTCTTTATGCGTGAAGAAATACTTGAGACTCTTGTGATTGGTAAATATCTGGCATTTCTCGCCGTACAAGTAGTGTCTCCAAATCTTCAAGGCAAAGACAACGGCGATTAACTCAAGATCATGAGTCGGTTAGTTCTTCTCATGCACCTTCAACTGCCTGGAATCATAAGCTATAACCCGACCATGCTGCATCAACACTGCGCCTAACCCGAGCTTAGATGCATCGATGTATAACACAAAATCTCCTTGCCCGGATGGCATGGCTAACACTGGCACTGAAATCAGAGCTTTCTTCAAAGTATCGAAGCTCTTCTGGCACTCGCCACTCCACACAAACTTAGCATTCTTCTTGGTCAGTGAAGTGAGTGGCACTGCTATCGACGAAAACCCCTGAATAAACTTACGGTAGTAACCGTCTAGACCCAGAAAGCTACGGAGCTCTGATGCATTCATTGGCTCAACCCATTCCTTAACAGCTGCCACCTTTGCTGGATCCACCTCGATAACACTGCTAGATACTATATGACCCAAAAACGCTACCTTCTCCAATCAAAATTCACAGTTACTGAACTTCGCAAATAACTTGCGACTCTACAAGATCTTTAAAACTGTCCTCAAATGCTGACTGTGCTCCTCATGGCTCTTCGAGTAAATAAGAATGTCATCAATGAATACTATGACAAACTGGTCCAGGTAAGGCTGGAATACTCGGTTCATGAGGTCCATGAAAATTGCTGGGGCGTTCGTCAGTCCAAACGGCATCACTAAGAATTCGTAATGCCCATACCTGGTTCTGAAGCTTGTCTTATGAAAATCTGCATCCTTTACCTTCAGTTGATGATACACTGATCGAAGATCTATCTTAGAGAACACTGTAGCTCCCTGTAACTGATCGAACAAATCCTCGATTCTTGAAAGAGGGTATTTATTCTTGATCGTTACCTTGTTCAGTTCTCGGTAATCGATACACAGCCTCATGCTCCCGTCTTTCTTCTTCACAAAGAGCACTGGTGCGACCCAAGGTGAGAAACTAGGGCGGATAAATTCTTTGTCTAGGAGCTCCTGAATCTTCTGTTTGAGCTCTAACATCTCAGCTAGAGCTAACCAGTACGGTGCCTTAGTGATTGGCACAGTAACTGGCCTAAGATCAATGGCGAACTCCACATCTCTCCCTGGTGGAAGGCCGGTGACGTCATCTGGAAAGACGTCAGGAAAATCTCTTTCCACTGGTATATCAGTTATAGACGGAGTGGGTACGTCAGGTGCAGAAACAATGCTGGCCAAGAAAGACTGACAACCCTTGTGCATAAGTCTCCGTGCTTGCATGTAAGAGATCATGCGAGGGAAATTCCTCCATCTAGCTGGCTCGAAGAAAAACTGCTCCATGCCTAAAGGTCTTACTAACATTGACCCTTTCTGAAAATCAATCAGAACTCTGTTCTTTGTCAGCCAATCCATTCCCAAAATGATATCAAACTCTGGCATTGGCAGCACAATCAGATCGGCGTACACTAGGTGGCCTTGCGGCTCGAGATCGATGTCCCTGACCACGCTAGTAGCTGACAATTCTTCCCCTGATGGGAATGTCACTGAATAGCACACGTCGAGTCCAATAGAATTGACGTCCAAGTGACTAGCGAATGTCTCTGAAATAAAAGAGTGGGTGGCTCCGGAGTCCATCAGGGCCTTCGTGGATACTCTCTTTATGAAAATATTTCCTGAGAGACGTTAGCATACACAAACTTATATTCCAAATTCTAACCTCAACCTCAAGCATAGAAGAAAATTTCTATCCCAAGTTACCAAAATATTAACTAGCACACTAATAATCCCAAATAAGATTCAAAACATGCATAGCGAGAATAATACGGTGCTTAACTAAATTAGTTTACCAGTCGAAAGCGTTGTGTCTGGGTTCGCCTCCTGAGCATGCATGGCGAACACTCTCCCCTAGGTTGGCTGCCTCCACTGTGGGCACTCCTTTAGCATGTCATCACTAACTCCACATTTGAAACATTTGCCCGACCCATATAAACACTGCCCCGGGTGCTGGCGGTTGCACTTCGGGCACACTGGGTACTCCGGCCTCTGAGGAGCCTTTGGCTGTGGGATAGGACCCTTGCCTTTCGGCGGTCCCTGATATGGCTTCTTTCCCGGCTGCCCCTGGAATGGCCTCTTGAACTGAGGTCGCTGTTGCTGCTGCTGTGGTGCCTGATAGGGCCTCTTGCCCTGCCTATCGACCTCGATATCTTTCTGGTCCTGCTCTGCCACCAAGGCTCTAGATACTGCAATGGCGTAGGTAGTCGGACCAACAACTCTCACATCGCAGCGCAAGATCGGCCGCAATCCATCCATAAAATGCCTTAGCTTTCCCTGGGCATCATTAGCTATCAGGGGCACAAAATGACACCCCCTCTCGAACTTTCTCACGAACTCAGCTAAGCTGCTGTCTCCCTGACGCAACGTCATGAACTCCCTGATCAGTCTGGATCGTACTTCTTCAATGAAGTACTTGGAGTAGAAGACCTCCTTAAATCCATCCCACGTCAGTGTTTGCAAGTTAACTGACACTAGTGCACTTTCTCGCCATAGCCTGGCGTCTCTAGTCAACAAGTAGGTGGCGCACCTAACCCGGTCTGCATCCTGCAACTCCATGAACTCGAATATCACCTCGGTGGACTTAATCCATCTTTCAGCTATCATCGGGTCAGTAGTCCCCAAAAAATCCTTTGAATTCATCCTCCTGAACCTCTCATAGACCGCTTCCGGTATGGGCCTATCCCCTGCATCCACTGTCGCTGGTTCCTCGCAAACTGTAAGAAAAACTGAGTCATTCCTGCAATCGAGGAGGTGGAGCGTCTCTCCCCTCCTCTCGAGCCTCTCTATTCTCATCTCTAGCTTCCCGGTTAATTATTCATCTAGGAGGCATACTGTTCCAACAATTTACCCAATACGTAAACCCAATATGCATGCATGAACATAATATCAATAGCATAAGATGCACGTAATTTGAACTTGAATCATGACATGCCGAAATAATGACATAATGCTTAATACATAACATAATTCAAAACTTTAAAACTTACAGACTTGAGGTGTGGCTTCGTGAGCTTCTCGCAACTGGCAGTAGACATAACCCTTTACAAGAACACCGCTTTGATACAAACTGTAACATACCGTAATTTGAACTACTTGAAATTTTGCGGAAAAATAAAAATTTTCTTAAATATGAAATAAACTTTCAAATTGCGATCATCAATAATCCGTTCTCAAAAATATTTGCAATCAAACGTTCGAAATTTAAAATTTTGCTAAAGAATTTGACTAAACATCATGACAGTAACATAAAATCAGAGTATTTGATCATTTCATAAATTCTTAAAATAAGGCGGTCCTCGATTTTCGCCTCCCCTTCAGTCCAAGCAAGCTCACGGGTCCTCACCCCTCGTCTCTTCAAATTCATCCTCACCTGCATCGATCAAGTCTAGTGAGTCTAAAGACTCAATACGTATAAACTGAGAATAACGAATAATACGTAATAAAATTACATGCAGCTTTAAAATAGAACATGCATACTGGAACTTAAACTTGCACTTAAACATGAACATACATACATAACATAGACGTGCCATCAACATAAAACTTTTCTTAAACATGCTTGCATACTTGTACATACATAAACTTCATCATTTTGCGTAGAGGCATGTTTCAAAGCAAGTGACCCATACATAAATACGCCTGATCAGACTAAACCACGTTACTGGGCTGACAGAGAAGATCCACTGCCACATAAATGAGATCCCCGTTCATAATTTAACGGGTTGATTGGTCCTTGGTCATACTTTACCGCTTTTCAATCCTGATCTAAGCCAGTTCTTACTTTAACGGGGGGGAGAGGTCCTCGGCTACGTTCACCGACTTCCAAATCCATTCATAAATTGGTCACATGACATTTTTCATACCTCAAAAATAAAAATTTTCCCATTTGCACGTCGAACATACTTACTTACTTGGCGTTGAGGGATTCGTTGGATCTCGTTTGGGGCCACTGCGGCACATACTAACCTGAACTTAACCACTTAACTCACATAACTTAGACGTAGGTATTCTTGCTCGCCACCGTATTAACTTAATAGTTTATGAAATTCTAAATCACTCGGGACTTGACCTCGTTTAACCATCGTACTAAACCATGAAATCCCAAATCGATCCCTAAAATATTTCCCAAAGACTGGAGTACACGGACCCCGTGCACCCCTCCGGGTCCGGGTCCGTGTAGGTACTGTAAAATGCGTGTAAAGAAAAGAGAAGGCACGGGCCCTGTGCCTGGGTCCGTCTAAGGGTCAATGCAGACTCTGTAAAATGACACTTTGGAAGAAACAAGGTCACGGACCCCGTGACAGGGTCCGTGTACCCACTGTTGATGCGAACCAACGAAAATTATGTTCTTGTGATTCAATCTCCCTAACTCGATCCTCCCGACCATGAATCGACACCTCGAGACACATCCTAGGATACTATAAAACTTACTCATGCCTATACAATTGCCCCAAAACAACCACTCATCACAAGTAACACAATAAACCCGTGAACACGACTTTTGACAACAAAACGATTTTCACGACTACTCTTTATCCCGAGTGCCTAATGACACAAAATGAAACGTCAATAACCATCCCAACATCATTAAAAATATACCTACACGCCGCAGTGATCGCCCGTCGATCCTCAACGAAGCCTTCAACAATAAAACTTCAAGAATACATCAAGAACATAATTTTCGGAAAAATGCAGTTTCAGAAGTCCCACGAAAACGATCATAACTCAGTCATTTATTATCCAAATATTTCGAATTTTATATCAAATTGAAGGTATCAAAAAGTTCTACGTTTCATATGTTGAAATTTTTTCCAGAATAGTGACAAAAAAATCGCAGTATTTAAAAGAACAGCAAAAACAAGATTTGATATCCAAAAAAAAAGGTTTCAAAAGTGATCCAAACATGATTGCTCAAACTTCTACACATCACACATGTACTTTCTCGCATAAAAATATCGCAACACATAATATGACTAGATCGGCGCAGGAAAAACAAAATATACATGCCTTTGGATCTTTAACGTTACCGAAACGACGACTCCGACGCGAGAAGGAAGCGAGGGTTGATCCGGGATGATCGTGCCACGATTTTCTTGAAATAAAACTCATGAAAATTTGCTAGAATGCTGAAGGGGATGGGGCGGCTGCTCTATCTCTCAAGAACCCTAAGTTTCCTCCTCTCCAAAAATAATAAAAATCTGAATTGAAATGTGTGTGTGTGTGTGTTGAACGTGTATGTGTGTGTGTCTCGGTGTGTGTGTGTGCGGTCAAATTAGGTGATTAAAATATTTCTTAATTAATAATTAACAACTAATTAAAATACTAACATTTCTATAACTTTTAATAACAACTCTAGATTTAAAATAAAATGTACAAGTGACAAACCTTTAAATTTTAAAGTCATAAAAATCACTTAATAATTAAATTAGGCTTTTAAAATGCTAAAAATTAATTACACCTTTTATAATTTCCCAAACCCAACTTAAAATAAAATACCACGTTTTAAAATTGCCAAAAATCGTCACCGTTCTCTTTTCCTCGATCCCGCATAGAATAATTGCCTGAAACATGAAACTCGAGAAAATATTTTAACGTGCATCACATAAGCATAAATAATTTAAAATAATGAAATTTAATAAATCATGCATCATTAAAAATCATTTCAAATTTAAATACATGATTTAACAATTAAATAAATGCATGGGTTTTACATGTACTGATTTTGGGCTCTACAGTATGAAAGTATGGTACGTTTCAGTTGGTATCAGAGCGGTGTTCTTGTAAAGGGTTATACCTATTGCCAATTGCGAGAAGCTCACGAAATCACACCTCAAGTCTGTAAGTTTTAAAGTTTTAAATTCTTTTATGTAGTAAGCATCAAGTCATGGTTTCAGCATGTGCTTGTTTTTAATGCTATCACTTGTATGTTTGCATGACATATTTTTCAGAGTGCATATGTATATGTCGTTGTGATTTGAGATTGGATCTTTAAAGTTTTTATGCATATTACGACATCAAATGCGAAATTATATGATTTTCATGCATGTTGGTTTTGTGGTATTGGACATGATTAAGAATTTGGCTTTTGGGCGTTACGAAATGTTGATAACGATTTGAGCATATTGATTTTTGGTTAATAAGCACTGATGTTCTACTCTTTGAGTCATAAGTTAGTTATGAAAATTCTGAATGCTTTCGGGAAGTAGATATTTTTTTAAAAATACTGATGATGATTCGTGGTTACTAGTTGAGTTAAGTTTTGAAAATTTCGTTTTAGGATTAATGATCCGAAATCTGTGACGACCTTTAGAAATATAAAAAAAATTGTATAATTTGTGATATTAAGTATTGATGGAAATGTAAGATTAGTTATAAGGATTGAATTGCATGAATTGAGAATTTTAAGGACCTGATAGTAATAACTAGTAATTGAGGACTTAAGTACAAAAAAAAAAAATTCTATGGGGCTATCTTCGAATTTACCAAATTTTTAGGATATAATTCTGAGTTTCAAGAATTTTAAGGTTTAATGAGGCAAAAATTAAAAATTTATGGGGATCTACAAGCAAAATTCGAAGAATTGTAGGGCCAAAATTATATTTTTTTAGAACTTTAAGGACTAAATTACAAATTTCGAAATTTTTGAGGATTAAGTTCAAACTTTTGAGGAACACTTGATTAAGATCAGTAGCTTTTTGAGGTTATGGAATTTATTTTGGGTTTAATAAGCTTAAAAATATTGAACTTTATGTTACGAGAAATCAATAAGATGGAATTAGGAACGCCAAAAACTTTTGGATAATTGTATGATTTTCAAAAATTATGGACAAGTTTGAGTAATTATCGAGGAAATTAAGAATTTATTTTGCAATTGTTAAGAAATTTGGGACTAGTTTAGTGATAAGTGAGCATTCAATGGTTTAAATGATAGGAGCTCTCGCTGACTTATGCTTGGAGAGATAGTTCGAACCTTGAAATAATCTGAGTTATAATATTATAAGGAATGTTAATCGGGGCATTGTATGATGAATCAATATTGGACTTAAAAATCTAAGTGTTAGTGGATTAATGCAGAGGAAAATGAAGAATTTAGAGTGATAACAAAGTTAAGATAAAGTTGATCAATTAGTTAAGTTATAAGATTAGACAAAAAGTTAACTTATTTTTGGGAGCTTAAGGTTTGATGTAGCAAAACTTTTAGTCACGATCTTTACAGTTAAAGTTATACTTTTGTTAGGATTAAATTTTTCTAGAAAGTTGCGTACGATTGTTGGCTATGTTACTTATTAGTCGTATGTATGAAATGAGTCAGACACCTTGTGTTGAAGAATTTTTGTAAGTCATTAAGAAACTTAGGATTAAGTGAATATGATTGCTGGATTTAGATTATCTAAGATTACTTGGGTTGTGTAAGTTTGAACTTCATGTTTATGAAATAGGTATTCATACAGAGGTTTTGGGTGAAATAAAAACAAAAAGGGATTAGTTGCGTTCAACATGGATTACCAATGAACGAATATTAAGATTTTTATCGAGTAAGAATCTAAAAACTTGATATGGGGATTCTGGAACTCTATGAGTGATAAGTAAAGTTGATTTTTTAGAGTTAGTCTATCATGAACAGGAGGAACTTATTAAGTCTTATACGCTAGAATTAATTAAGTATTGAGGATACGTCAAAGTGTGACATTCGTTCCAATGAAGAAGAGCCAAGTGTCTTAGGTCTCAACTATATTGTAATTGGGAAGAAAATAGTTTAAACATGTGATTGATGTTAGAAAGGTTTTATTATTTAAAGAGAGGGTCGATATTGTATATTTTGGAGTTTTATGGATTAATGTTACTCGAAATTTAAGATTGGCAACAACTTTATATTTGGGATGTACTCGTAAATAGCTAAGTTACGTAAGTTTGGTATCGTAAGGCAAAGATTCTATTCAAGAATTGTAGGCCAATATTATTATGGGGTAAGATAAGTTTTAATTTTTAAGTGTATTGCCGATGATAGAAGTTGATCAGTAACTTTTGGTGCTAAGATTTATTAGGTTGAACTGCATAAATGCTGATGTAATAGGTCGATGGACATTACGAGTATGGTATAAGCAAAGTAAGATACGATAAGTCTGGACCTCCATTTCTAATATTGGGAATGGTGAGAAAAGTCAGAAGTCGAGATCATAGTAAAGTAAAAGTAAGTCGCCATAAGTCGCTTTAAGTTGCGATTCGCGAACGAATTTTTTGATAGGCAATTTAATTAGGATTGAAGATAAGTAACGATAGCCTAAGACTTAATTTTTTTTTTATCAGAGTAACGTAGCGGTAGCGTGGATTGTTGCGATACTAGAATTAAGAATCTAAACTTTTGGATTATCGAGGATTAGCGAATTTCGGGGACGAAATTCTATAATATCCAAGCTTGGTGAACGGTATAGTTTAAGATTTCTTATGTTTATGGACTATTTGGTTAAGTTTAAGTATAGTTTAGATGTTAAGAATTTAGATTTATGATTTATAGTATTCTGGAATATAGATGGTGTGTAGTCATAGTGTAGCGTCGTTACGATTTAATTCATGATAATTTGTATGTTGAGCCAATTGGTGTGAGGCCAATTATAGTGGTTAGATAAGACATAGTGGTGCAACTTTCTTGTTGAGAGTGTTGTCAAATTATGAGGAGAAGCAACGTTGCGATTCGATTTTAGTTGCAAAGAGTATATTGTTGGCTACAGAGGAGAGTGCACCCGCGGTCCTTTATGCAGTGCACCCGCGGTCCTTTATGCAGTGCACCCGCGGCATTTGGGCAAAAGGTCTATCGCACCCGCGGTAGGAAAGGCAGCGCACCTGCGGTCGTTTTCTTCGGATTTTTGGATGTGGTTCAGTAAGCCTATCGCACCCGCGATAAGAAGAGTAGCGCACCCGCGGTCGATGAACAGTGAATTCGTGTTTTCGAGATTTAAGTGATATAATACAAGAGTTGGCTCATTTTTCCTCATTCTTTCCCAATCCTATCGGTTCTTCAGCTCAAGGAGACCTAGGGTTCTCATTTTCTTTCATTTGTTCCTTTGATTCAAATTCTTAGTTGGATTATTGAAGTGAGAACAAGATCATTTTTGGTTCAAGGAGCTAAGGTAATCTTGTGGCTTAAGTTATTTCTTGGTTTATGGTGTTGGGGGAAATCATGGAATGTTTGATTGTGTTGGTTTTGAGGGTTTTATGGTATGGGTTTGTGATTATTAAGTTGTTGATGATTCAATTCATGGTTTATTGTTGTAGGATTTGTACCAAGAGATTAGAATCAAGCTTTCCATTGGTTGTAAGTGGAATTCATTTCTTGTGCTCACATGAATTATATGTATTGTATTTCAATAGTTTTAATATGGTATTCCCTTCCATTTGATTAATGTTATGCATAGATACACTTTGCTGTATACTAGAGACTTTTATATGTCTCAATAGTATAAAAGAAATGCAAGAGAAAAGAGTCTTCAAAGTGTTTGATTTAATGTCCAAGAGAGAATTCAAATGATTTATTGGATTGATAAAGAGATAGTCAGAGATTGCATGCAATTAGTTGATCAACGACCATAGGCTTATATCCCAACAGAGTAATCGATTTATATCGGTGGGATATAGGTACAGAGACAGAGATACTATTGAAATATCAATCCACCAGAAAAAAGAGTAATACCATCGTTATGTTCATGTTCTATTATATTATTCATGTTTAAGAGTTAGATGGTATTTAATGATTTCAAAGTCATGTTGATATGTACAGATTGTTATGTAAGAGTTCCACTTACTGAGTTTTATACTCATTCCAGTTATTTCATGTGATGCAGATAAGAGCGACGAGCCAGGACGTTGATTGGAGTCGAGGTCATATGCATACAAGAGATTGAAGGTAGAAAGATATTTTGCTAGCATTTTGACATGATCAAAAATGATATTTTGTATTTTGTTATAACACTTGATTGATCATGTATATATTTTTGGATTGTAAATATTTTATGTCAAGAAAATTTTAAATCCTTCTTCCCTCTAAGAAACTAATTTTTAATATTCCGCTGTGTTATTTTATTAAATCAGTCGAGGGCGTTACATTTAGTGGTATCAGAGCAACGTTCTTCGGACCAATGCATATGACTTCGTCTACTTTCAACAGTCCGGGTATGTCTTCTTCTACATCTATTTATTGTTATTGGTTGATATGTATTATGTGAGCACATTGTAGGATTTAATGCCTCCTAAGAGAAAATCTTCAGAGGGTGAGGATAGTTCCTCATCGAGAGTTGTCGACGAGTTCGGCAAATTATTGATAGAGCAAGCCAAGGTTCACAGTGAGCAGATTCAACAGTTGCTCCATTTGCAAGGTTCAGGTCAAGGTAGAGGCCAAGGGAGAGGCCAAGTGGTTCAAGCAGTTGGGACTGATGGGATCTTTACTGCTTTTAAGAAGATGGATCCGCCTGAGTTTGCAGGAAGCACTGATCCATTGGTGGCTTTAGAGTGGATTAAAGCACTTGAGGCGATATTTGATCATCTCAGGTATGAAGAAAAGGACAGAGTTGGTTGTGCAGTATTCATGCTAGTCAAAGCTGAACGTATTTGGTGGAATGCTACCAAGGTAAGTGTTGATGTTCCGGCATTGAAGTGGCAAGATTTTACGGATCTTTTCTACGACAAGTATTTTCCGGATGCACTTCGAGCTCGGAAGGTGACTGAGTTTTTGGAGCTTCGACAGGGAGGTACGAATGTTGACGAGTACATTTTGAAGTTTGAGGAGGGATGTTTGTTTGCCCCATATATTGACTCAAATGACAAAGACAAGGGTACTCATTTCATTAGAGGACTTCGAGCAGAGATCAGGAGGGACATCAATATGTCTAAGGCGGTGACATTTAAAGAGATTGTGGCTAAAGCATTACTAGCCTAGCAAGATGAGAAAGATATTGCTAGAGAGAGACAGGCGAGGCAGCAGGCTATTGCTCAAAGAGGTCAAGGTTCAAGACAAAGAGGGAAAGGCAATTTCAAGGGAAAAGGCAAGATAGAGCCGAGTTCTAAAGCACCGACAGTCCCATTTGATTCAGAGAAGCCGTTGTGTCCCAAGTGCACTAGGCATCATATGGGTGAGTGCAGGTTTGGTACTCATACATGCTACCGGTGTGGTACTGCAGGCCATATCGCCAAGGACTGTCCGAGAGGATCGAGTAAAGAGAAGGTGCAGGGTCGCATCTTCACCATGACGAAGGAAGGTATTAATCAGGATTCTTCTGTGATCCCTAGCAATATCTTAATTTCAGGCAGAGTAGCTACGACATTGATTGATAGAGGTGCTACTCATTCTTTTATGTCTGAACTATTTTTGAGATCTTTGGGTTTAGTTCCTTCTGTTCTTCCGCTTCAGTTTAATGTTGTATTGCCTTCTGGTGATGTGTTATGCCCGACGTCTATTATGTATCCGTGTTCTGTTCAAATTGATGAGCGAGTGGTTTATGCCGATTTGATTGTTATTCCGATGGTTGCGTTCGATATTATACTTGGCATGGATTGTCTATCAACTTATCGTGCAGTGATTGATTGCGTTGCCAAGACTGTGAAATTTGCAGATGATGGAAATAAGGAAGGTATGCTCGCCAGTGCAGTTACTTCGCTGGTCCTACCTTTTATTTCATGTCTCGAGGCTAAGAAGTTGTTGTGTATAGGTTGTGATGGGTTTTTGGCTTCGATTGTGGATATGGATAGAATTGTGAAATTGAATATTGATGATATTAATGTTGTGAGAGAGTTCCCTGATGTATTTGAGGATGATGTGCCGGGTTTACCGCCGGACAGAGATGTAGAGTTTGTGATTGATTTAGTCCCCGGGACGGTTCCTATTTCTAAGGCTCCGTACAAAATGGCCCCTACAGAGATGAAAGAATTGAAGACGCAGTTGCAGGATCTATTGGATAAAGGTTTTATACGGCCGAGTTCTTCGCCTTGGGGAGCTCCGGTTCTTTTCGTCAAGAAGAAAGACGGGTCTTTGCGGCTGTCCATTGATTACAGGGAAATCAACAAAGTGACGATTAAGAATAAATATTCGTTGCCGCGAATAGACGATCTTTTTATCAGCTACATGGGGCTACAGTGTTTTCGAAGATTGATTTGCGATCTGGATATTACCAATTGAAAGTTAGGGAGTCTGATATCCCTAAGACGGCGTTCCGGACCAGGTATGGTCAATACGAATTTCTTGTTATGTCGTTCGGTCTGACTAATGCTCCTTCAGTCTTCATGGATCTTATGAACCGGGTGTTCAAGTCGTATTTGGATAGCTTTGTTATTGTTTTCATCGATGATATATTGATTTATTCCAAGACCAGAGAACTTCACGCAGAGCACCTCAGAGTCGTCCTTCAGTTGTTGAGAGAGAAGAGGTTGTATGCTAAGTTGAATAAATGTGAGTTCTGGTTGGAGCAGATTTCTTTCTTAGGCCATGTTGTCTCGAAGGATGGTTTAGCTGTTAATCCAGCAAAAATAGAGGCGATACAGAAGTGGCATATCCCTACCACTGTGTCATAGGTACGCAGTTTTCTTGGTTTGGCGGGTTATTATCATTGTTTTATTTCAGACTTTTCCAAAATTTCCCTCCCGTTAACCAATCTGATGAGGAAGACGGTGAAGTTTGAGTGGTCCAATGAATGCCAAAGTGGATTCCAAGAGTTGAAAGATAGATTGACGAAAGCTCCGGTACTTGCATTGCCCAGTGGTACAGAAGACTTTGTTGTTTATACCGATGCGTCGAAGAAGGGCCTCGGTGCAGTGCTGATGCAACGTGGATAGGTTATAGCTTATGCTTCTCGTCAGTTGAAAGATTACGAGAAAAATTATCCTACGCATGATCTGGAAGTGGCAGCTGTGGTATTCGCCTTGAAAATCTGGAGACACTATTTATATGGCGAAAAGTGTGAAATTTTCACGGACCACAAGAGTTTAAGGTATTTGTTTTCCCAGAAAGAACTCAATATGCGGCAGAGACAGTGGTTAGAGCTTGTCAAATATTATGATGTGACGATTAGTTACCACCCTGGGAAGGCGAATGTTGTAGTGGATGCATTGAGCCGTAAGTCGAGTTCATCTTTTAGTTCTATGATCCAGAAACCGTTGTTGTTAGACTTGCAACGAGAAGAGATAACTTTGGTAGTACCGGGAACCATTGCTCGCTTTTCAGCGTTGGTCATTCGGGCTACATTGACGGACAGAATCCGTAGAGAGCAGGCCAATGATGCGCAGTTGACAGAGATGAGAGCTAGAGCAGAAGAGAGAGGTAATTCAGAGTTTGGGATGAATAAAGATGGTTTGATGACATTCAGAGGCCGTACTCGATACATCCAGGTAGTACCAAGATGTATCATGATCTTCGAAGACTTTATTGGTGGCCAGGTATGAAGAAGGATATTGCTATGTTTATTTCTCAGTGTTTAACTTGTCAGCAAGTGAAAATCGAACATCAAAAACCTACTGGGACATTGCATTCATTGCCGATTCCTCAATGGAAATGGGAGCACATTACAATGGACTTTGTGGTTGGTCTTCCTAGAACGCAGAAAGGTTATAACTCTATTTGGGTTATCGTTGATCGGTTGATCAAGTCAGCGCATTTTCTCCCAGTCAAGACAACGTATTCCATGAATCAGTATGCCGAAGAGTACATAGCAGAGATTGTTAGACTTCATGGTGTTCCTATGTCGATCGTGTCTAATCGTGACCCTAGATTTACTTCAGAGTTTTGGAAGAGTTTAAACAGAGCCTTGGGTACACGGTTAGAATTTAGTACATCATATCATCCCAGAGCCACGGTCAATCAGAGAGAGTTATTCAGATTTTAGAGTATATGCTCAGAGCTTGTACTATCGACTATCCTGGAAGTTGGGATTCCAAATTGCCTCTTGTTGAGTTCACGTACAATAACAGCTACCAGACGACGATTGGCATGGCACCGTATGAAGAACTTTATGGCATAAAATGTAGATCCCCCTTATATTGGGATGAGATTGGTGAGAGAAAGATGTTGGGTCCAGAGTTGGTCCAACAGACAGCTGATGTTGTTGCTGTTATTCGGGAGAGGATGAAGACAGCACAGTCAAGACAGAAGAGTTATGCTGATGTACGACGAAGGCCGTTGAAGTTAGAGATTAGCGATCACGTGTTCTTGAAGATTGCACCTCTTAAAGGTGTGATGCCGTTTGGAAAAAAGGAAAAGTTGAGTCCAAGGTTTATTAACCCATTTGAGATTTTGGATAGAGTTGGTGATCGAGCTTACAGGTTAGCCTTACCACCAGATCTTGATAGAGTTCACAATGTTTTTCATGTCTCCATGCTCAGGAAGTATATTGCGAATCCTTCCCATGTTCTTCGTCATGAGCCATTGGATTTGACGCCGAATTTGACGTACCAAGAGATTCCAGTCCAGATTCTGGATCGCAAAGTTAAAGTATTGAGAAACAAAGAGATTGGCATTGTTAAAGTCCTTTGGAGAAATCAATTGATTGAAGAAGCCACGTGGGAACCAGAGGATGAGATGAAAGTAAAGTATCCTGAGTTGTTTGCGCAGTGACGTTAATTTCGGGGACGAAATTCCTTTAAAGAGGGGAGATTGTAATATCCAAGCTTGGTGAACGGTAAGGTTTAAGATTTCTTATGTTTATGGACTATTTGGTTAAGTTTAAGTATAGTTTAGATGTTAAGAATTTGGATTTATGATTTATAGTATTGTGGAATATAGATGGTGTGTAGTCATAGTGTAGCGTCGTTACGATTTAATTCATGATAATTTGTATGTTGAGTCAATTGGTATGAAGCCAATTGTAGTGGTTAGATAAGACATAGTGGTGCAACTTTCTTGTTGAGAGTGTTGTCAAATTATGAGGAGAAGCGACATTGCGATTCGATTTTTGTTGCAAAGAGTATATTGTTGGCTACAGAGGAGAGTGCACCCGCGGTGTTTGGGCAGAAGGTCTACCGCACCCGCGGTAGGAAAGGCAGCGCACCTGCGGTCATTTTCTTCGGATTTTTGGATGTGGTTCAGTAAGCCTAGCGCACCCGCGGTAAGAAGAGTAGCGCACCCACGGTCAATGAACAGTGAAGTCGTGTTTTCGAGATTTAAGTGATATAATACAAGATTTGGCTCATTTTTCCTCATTCTTTCCCAATCCTATCGGTTCTTCAGCTCAAGGAGCTAAGGTAATCTTGTGGCTTTTGTTATTTCTTGGTTTATGGAGTTGGGGCAAATCATGGAATGCTTGATTGTGTTGGTTTTATTGGTGTTATGGTATGGTTTTGTGATTATTAAGTTGTTGATGATTCAATTCATGGTTTATTGTTGTAGGATTTATACCAAGAGATTAGAATCAAGCTTTCCATTGGTTGTAAGTGAAATTCATTCCTTGGGCTCACATAAATTATATATTTTGTATTTCAATGGTTATAATATGGTATTCCCTTCCATTTGATTCATGTTATGTATAGATACACTTTATTGTATATTAGAGACTTTTATATGTCTCAATTGTATCATAGGGAATGCAAGACAAAAGAGTCTTCAAAGTGTTTGATTTAATGTCCAAGAGAGAATTTAAATGATTTATTGGATTGATAAAGAGATAGTCAGAGATTGCATGCAATTAGTTGATCAACGACCATAGGCTTATATCCCAAGAGAGTAATCGATTTATATCGATGGGATATAGGTACGAGAGAGAGATACTATGGAAATATCAATCCACCAGAGAAAAGAGTAATACCATCGTTATGTTCATGTTCTATTATATTATTCATGTTTAAGAGTTAGATGGTATTTAATGAAAGAGGATCGGTTTTAGGTGTTCAAATGCGCAACGGAAGTTCAAAATTTATTTTCTAGGAAGAAAATCGGACACCTCATGTACTAGGATGTGTAGCAAATACAAAACACAAAATATGTCATACATAGGGTGTTTTAAGAAAATATACCTATCAAGCTTAAAAGATTGATGTTGGCTCCAACTTAGTTGATATACAACTAAGCTCTTGATGGCAAGACAATCTTCAAGCTCTCCTTGCTCCAAAATTAGGCCCACCACCAACTAGCTAGAACCCCTCTTATTTTGCACTAGAAAAATAAAAGGATTTTTCTTTGAGAAGTGTTTTCTTCCTCAACAATTGAAGAGGAAAATTTTAGTGAGAATATGAGGTAGAATTTCGGCCAAGGGGTGTATGGAATGAAGGGAGGATGACTTTTCTTAGTTGTGGAAAAAGTAAGTATGTCCCCAAAGGCATGCCATGCCTTGGATGTTGAAAAAGTGACTCCAACCCTTCACCTCCCTAGCATGCCTTTCTATTTGGGCTTGTAACAATTACAAGGCCCATGGACTTTTATTTTAAATGTCTCAAACACATTTGAGTCCATTTAAACTTTACTTGATATTACTCAAGTCCACTAGTTTAATAATTATTTCTAATTGGGCTCTACAAGGCCCAATGTAGTTTAATTAATTTAACACTTGAATTAATTTAATTATTTGGACTCTACTAGGTCCACTAGTGTTTAATTAATTCAACACTTGAATTAATTTAATTTAGTCCATAATAATGTTTATGAAAATCACAATTTTCAAATACATTATTCACTTGGCCTACTTTTAATTTAGGAACACATTCATAAATTAAAAATTATATTTCTCTCATAGAAGTCATACTTCTATTTTTCTTTACGCTTATAAACTCATTTATAAGCCGTTCAACACATTGAACTATATTAACTTCTCAACGGGATCTAGAAAGCTAGTACTTGTGTGGCCCTCAATGGTTCATTGATACAACTAGCTGTGGGTTCACATCTCCATGTGATTCGGACTAAACATGTCCTTATACGAGCATACCCCAATTGCTCCATTCTTACTTATCAACTCCTTGATAACAAGAACGTAAGAACTCAAGTCTGATAGTACCCAACCAATCATGTTAAACACCTAGCAGCATCGCTTACATGATTCCCTAGGTATCAAATGATAGTGCCTGCAAGAACCATTCAATTATGGTTAGCGTACAGTACGGTCCCTTCAACTAATATATCCCGATCGATTTGACAACCATTGGTTTATAGAGAGTTGTCAATGAATCAATACTATGTGTCATGTTGTAGTTGCATCGATGGTGTAATCTATGAAACCCCTTTCATAATTACCACCATACTCTGATCAGAGATTTCAACCTACATACACATGAGAACACATAGGATATCCATACCCGAAGGTAAGCGGTGAATCCCCGACTACAATGCATCGACTCCTATATGTTTCGACAGAACACCCAACCCTGCCACCTGATGACCCCATGAGAGTCGGTAAACAAGTCAAAGTGTAATTCTAGCACATAGAGTCTCAATGTTGTCCCGGATCATAAGGACTAATGGTGTACAACCATAAACTAGGACTTTTCCACTCGATAAGTGAGAACCACTTGGAAAGTCCTTTATGGAGGGTTGTTCAGTTCACTCTACCAGGAGCACCTATCTGCATGCTCGGACATCACAATGTCCCCTACCAATGAAACATGGTACTCACATCGCAGATACTATTCTCGAACTCGAGCGGCCTATATCCTTCTTAGCGGCGGCTGAATCGACTAGGAACTGTTTAGAATATACAGTATTCAAAATATGAGTTTCATGATACTCATCATATGAGCATCTCATATTCTTTCTACTATTTGTATATTCAAGAGCTTTATCTATGCAACTAGCATGGATATACAGATAAAGATGTGCCAAAATAATAATTTCAAATATTATTAAAATAAAGATTGTTTGTACATAGAGTTTCATTGTGAACACTCGGCCAACACTTGTGTAATGCCCGAGATTTGAGGTGTTGTTAATCTAAAATGATTCGTTAATTAATTGATGAGAGTATAGACGAAACGGATCAAATTAGGATATCCGAAAAGGAGATTAAATTATGAATTAAAAATGATATGACATGGAAGAGGACATGGGATAGCATGAACAAAGGTTGAAAACCAGTAGGCATCACGCACATGCGCGGAGAAAGGCGCGCATATGCGCGAAAGATCCTTCGCGAGGACAGAACACCTCGCGCATATGCGCGAGAAGAGGCGCGCATATGCACGAGGCAAGTATTTGGGGTGATTGCCGAGACAGTAAGTCACGCGCATATGGGCGAGACATGACACGCATGTGCGCGAGCAGGTGTATTCAAGAATGCCGAGTCCAGAGAGTTGGGCGCATATGCGCGAAAATGTGTCGCGCATATGCGCCAGCAGTTGGGAAGACACGCGCCGAGACTTAAGGTCTCGCGCATATGCGCGACATCGCATATGCGCCGGTTGATGTCGCGCATATGCGCGAGACGTTTTGCTTGAAGGATGTGCCATTTGCCTTGCTGCATGTACGGGTATGTATATATATATATATATATATATGAATTGAAATGATCCTCGTGGAATTTAGAGAAAAAGTCGAAGGATTGGGACAGAAAATCCTTACGCCTTTTGGGAGAAATCCGCCCGTCCGATTTTGAATCCGACCTCGGTATTGAGTTCTTATCGACGTAGGCTACAACTAGACGTAAGTTTTTCTACGTTTTTATATGATTTGAAATTATGGTTTTGTCAAAATCTGATATGATTCATATATGATGTTTTTTTCATGTTAGACATCGTATAATCGAAACCGGACTGGAGAACAAATACCATATGAAATTGTTATGATTTTCGGAGTAGTTTTGGAGTCGATTTGATATCAGAATTGAATTGTTATCGATTAGGAGGTGTTGGGATTGAGACTGACTGATATGGTAGTGCTGGATATATTGAAATCATGACGTTATGTTGTTGAAAAAGAATTTGATTGAATTCTGATTTTATCCAATATCGATTGAGTGGTATATTGATGTCGTACCCTCAATATTGTTATTGTCAGATTGAGTATTGACAGGCTTTGAGTTCGAGACTTCGACAGAGTCAGAGTATCAGAAAGAAAGGTATAAATTAATGTTGAGTTGGGATTGCACAACTCGAGTGAGGTTTGACTCGAGTCTCCCTAAATCACATACTTTAGTTTATTGCATTGATATTTGTAATTGATGAAATTTATGTCTGTAGTCTATTGATTTATAGCCACTGCATGTATTGACTACTTATTCGTTTAGTCATTGGCTGATTCGCCTAGTTACTGGCTGATTCGTCTGGTTATCGGCTGATTCGCCTAGTTACTGGCTGATTCATCTAGTCATTGGCTGATTCGCCTATTCTCTGACTGATTCGTCAATTCTGCGGCCGATTCGCCCAGACACTGGATATATGAATTATATCGATGCCGTTTAAGGATTGATTCATTCCTATCGACTGAGATTCGGTATATTTATCATTATTCAGACACCGGGATCCCTAGATTAGAATTGAGTCGAGTCTGAGACGACGCTTCAGTTTAGTCGAGTCTGAGACGACGTGTCGGTTGAGTTGAGTCTGAGACGACACGTTGATTTACAGTGTTTATATCATTCATGTTTGTTGAGTTGCTACATGTTAATGATATCTTATTTATGCGTTTATATATGTTTTTATATAATTGCATGTTTACATTGTTTATACTGGGATTTATTCTCACCGGAGTTATCCGGCTGTTGTCTTGTTTTGTATGTGTGCACGACAACAGGTGGGGCTGGATCAAGGTCAAGAAGAGGATGAGAGAAGACAGTTAGCGTGAAGATCCGGACTTAGGAGTATATCTGTTATATCACCTTAGTGAAGAAACATTAGTTATTATGATTTATGGTTGTACAGGACTTGTACTTAGATCTGAATAGTGATCTTGTAAATGAGATAGGACTTATTTCATATGCTGCGTACTCTCGTATTTTGAAAAAAAAAATTAGACCCTGTGTATTTTAATTGATTAATTATTCCCAGAAAGTGATTAAGAATTGAATTAAGTTGGGTCCCCACAACAGGTGGTATCAGAGCGATAGATCCTTTAGACTGAGATAGAAGCTAGTGACCGGGGTAGATTGAGTTTTCTTTCCTTGCTTGTGATTTCTAGCATGCTTTACTGCTTTATATAATACATGTTACTTGACTTATCTGATTTGATTGTGTAATATGTATTATTGGGAATGAATTTGAAGCGATTCACGATCAGCAGTAAGATGATCGGAGGAGGGAACTGAAGTGAAACAGGTTGATTGGATTGGGGTACTAATCCATTTGATTATCAGATATGCCTCCTCGAAGAATACCAGAACAGGTTAGCACATCGAATCCTCCAATGGATGTGACAGCAACTCCGATGGAAACGTTATTGAAAAGGTTTCAGTCATTCAAACCACCGACTATGAAGGGTACTGAGACATCAGTTGAATGTGAGAGTTGGTTAGATAACATTGAGATGCTGTTTGATTCACTGGATTACAGTGATGAGCGCTGAATTAAATTGATTGGGCACCAGTTGCTTGATGTTGCAAAGAACTGGTGGATTACGATGAAGAGGGCCTTGGAGCATCGAGGTACGACTATTACTTGGGATGTATTTAAAACTGAGTTTTATCAAAGATTTTTCCCAGTGTCGTACAGGAAAGACAAGGGGGATGAGTTTGCCAATTTGAGACAGGGTCAGTTGAACATTGAAGAATATGTGACCAAGTTCTCTACCTTGTTGAAGTTTGCTCCCCATGTGGCTGGAAATGACGAAGCCGTTGCTGATCAGTTCATCAATGGCTTGAATCCCGATATATTTACATTGGCGAACACAAGGCGACCGAATAACTTTGGTGATGCCATGAATAGAGCAAAAGCGCTGAAGCGGGCCTGATAAGGCAGAGAGGAGCTGCAGATGTTCCTCCCGCACCGAGACCACAGCAACCACCTCCCCGATTTGAGAGTGATAGTAGCAAGGGTGGGAAGAAAGATTTTCTGAAGGCTAGAAGAAAGCAGTTTAAGAAGTTTGGCGACAGTTCTTCTAGCTCCAGTGGTTGCAAGCAGAGTTACACCGGAGCTTACTGCGGAAATTTTGGAGGGAGACATTCCACTGAGCAATGCCAAGGAGTACTTGATAGTTGCCACTTCTGCAAACAACAGGGACATTTTGCCAGAGTGTGTCCATAGAAGGGTTCTCAAGGATCCCAGAGAGCCGAATCATCTGGATCAGCGGCACAGTAAAGTAGACGATCAGCTGCTGTTCATTCATTTCAGCCAGCACCATCTCAGTCACAGCAGAGGCCAGGAGGAAGTCAGACAGTTGGCCAGCCTCCTAGACAGCAGGCCAGAGTATTTGCTTTGACTGAGGAGCAGGCTCAGGAAGCACCAGATGATGATGTTGCAGGTAACTGTTCTTGATGTAGTTATCCTGCTTTTGTATTGATGAATACGGATGCTTCCCATACGTTTATTTTTGAACGATTTGCATTGAGTCATGCATTACCTGTTGAGTTTGTATCTACTGTAGTATATCTCTTTACTGGTTGGGGAAAGTTTTTATAGCAGTGAATTCTGTAAAATATTGTATACTACAATAGATGAGAATGAGAATGAGTTAGATCGTCTGGTAACGGGAATTGTACTAGTGTTGTCTGATTTTGGGACTGCATTACTGATATTGATATGCTGACCAAGTACAGAGCTACCCTAGATTAGTTCAAGAAGATGGTGAGAATCGGACCTGAGATGGCCAAAGGAGGAATATTGCACGATAAGGATTCTAGATTGAGAATTCCTTTGATAATCCGTACTATCTATGACTCGATTATTACAGAAAGGAGCAAAGAGACTCCTTATGTATTCAGTTGATTTACTGAAGTTGAGTCTATCATTGGCTGATTTACCAATGATATGAAAGTTATTGATGTTTTCCCCAGATAAGACTTTAGATTTGATTTCAGTCAGAGAGATTGATTTTAACCTTGACTTGATATCAGAAATTGTGAAATGGTGAATCCTGATTGAGACAGATTGCATTCAGGGTATGTTATATCTGAAGATGATGTATCTATTGATTTTAGCAGAATTAAACCGTAATTAGTTGGCCGAGGTGGATATTAATGTCAGATATTTGCGGTTTTATGAGTTTAGCAGATTAGTACCGATGAGTGATGTGTTGAATCTGGTTGAATATTGCTGAATTTGTAGCCAAATGTCGGAATTTCCAACAGGTGAAAGCTAAGAGAAAGAAATCCGGAGGACTATTACAGAGTTTGTCTATTCCTCAAGAGAAATGGGATCACATTTCCATGGATTTTATAATGAAGTTACCAAGATCCTCCCGAGACTGTGATGCGATTTGGGTTGTGATTGACAGATTGACCAAATCCGCATGCTTTATTCCGTACAAGATGACGTACAGACATGACCAAATGGCTGAGACTTACGTCAGAGAGGTAGTCAGACTGCATAGAGTGCCGAAGTCGATTGTAGCAGACCATGTTCCTCGGTTTACATCGTACTTCTGGCAGAATTTACAGCAGATTTTGGATACGAAGTTATATTTTAGTACTGCATATCATCCATAGACCGATGGATAGTCTGAGAAGACGATCCAAACATTGAAAGATATGCTGAGAGCAGCAGTGCTTGATTTTAGCACTAGCTGGCAAGATATATTGCCACTTGGTGAGTTTCCTACAACAACAGCTATCAGACAAATATTGAGATGGCTCCTTTCGAAGCGTTGTACGGAAATAGGTGTCGATCTCCTCTTTATTAGAATGATATCTCTGAGGTTCCTGAGATCGGACGTAGCATGAC
This sequence comes from Primulina tabacum, assembly GCF_025594145.1. Taxonomy (NCBI): domain Eukaryota; kingdom Viridiplantae; phylum Streptophyta; class Magnoliopsida; order Lamiales; family Gesneriaceae; genus Primulina; species Primulina tabacum. The sequence continues at coordinate 39,196,680 of NC_134552.1, forward strand.
TAGAGATATGATTGAAAAAGTGAAGCTAATTCAAAAGAGAATGAAGGCAGCCCAAGACAGACAAGCCAATTATGCCAATGTCCGACGACGACCGTTGGTATTTGAGGCTGGTGACCGAGTATTTTTGAAAATTTCACCTTTCAGAGGAGTTGTTCACCTGTTGTTTACCTTTCAGAGGAGTTGTCAGATTTGGCAAGAAAGGGAAACTATCTCCATGATATATTGGGCCGTACGAGATTTTTGAGAAGATAGGAGATTGTGCCTATCGACTCGCTTTAATCGCCTTCATTATATGGGATACAGGACGATTTTCATGTTTGTTCTTGCGAAAATACCTGTCTGATGCTTCACATGGCATCCAACCAAATGAGGCCGAGTTGGATGAGACATTGAGTTATTTCGAAAAGCCGATTCAGATTCTTGATCAGAAAAAATAAGTAGCTCAGTCCGAAGAATATTCCACTTATGAAGATTCAGTGGAGTCGTCATGGCATTGAAGAAGTTATCTGGGAAACTGAGTCAGATATGAGACAGAAGTTTCCAGAGTTATTTCACTGATGTGTGTTCTTCAATTTAGCTTATTCCATATACCTCCTTATTAACATGATTTAACTGCCTGTGATTTCGGGGACGAAATCGTATCTTGGGGGGGAGAATTGTAATGCTCGAGATTTGAGGTGTTGTTAATCTAAAATGATTCGTTAATTAATTGATGAGAGTATAGATGAAACGGATAAGATTAGGATATCCGAAAAGGAGATTGAATTATGAATTGAAAATGATATGACATGGAAGAGGACATGGGATAGCATGAACAAAGGTTGAAAACCAGTAGGCATCACGCACATGCGCGGAGAAAGGCGCGCATATGCGCGAAAGATCCTTCGCGAGGACAGAACACCTCGAGCATATGCGCAAGAAGGGGCGCGCATGTGCGCGAGGCAAGTATTTGGGTTGATTGCCGAGACAGTAAGTCACGCGCATATGCGCGAGACATGACGCGCATGTGCGCGAGCAGGTGTATTCAAGAATGCCGAGTCCAGAGAGTTGGGCGCATATGCGCGGAAATGTGTCGCGCATATGCGCCAGCAGTTGGGAAGACACGCGCCGAGACTTAAGGTCTCGCGCATATGCGCCGGGTTGATGTCGCGCATATGCGCGAGACGTTTTGCTTGAAGGATGTGCCATTTGCCTTGCTGCATGTACGGGTATGTATATATATATATATATATGAATTGAAATGATCCTCGTGGAATTTAGAGAAAAAGTCGAAGGATTGGGACAGAAAATCCTTACGCCTTTTGGGAGAAATCCGCCCGTCCGATTTTGAATCCGACCTCGGTATTGAATTTCTATCGACGTAGGCTACAACTGGACGTAAGTTTTGCTACGTTTTGATATGATTTGAAATTATGGTATTGTCAAAATCTGATATGATTCATATATGATGTTAGACATCGTATAATCGAAACCGGACTCGAGAACAAATACCATATGAAATTGTTATGATTTTCGGAGTAGTTTTGGAGTCGATTTGATATCAGAATTTAATTGTTATCGATTAGGAGGTGTTGGGATTGATATCTGACTGATATGGTAGTGCTGGATATATTGAAATCATGACGTTATGTTGTTGAAACAGAATTTGATTGATTTCTGATTTTATCCAGTATCGATTGAGTGGTATATTGATGTCGTACCCTCAATATTGTTATTGTCAGATTGAGTATTGACAGGCTTTGAGTTCGAGACTTCGACAGAGTCAGAGTATCAGAAAGAAAGGTATAAATTAATGTTGAGTTGGGATTGCACAACTCGAGTGAGGTTTGACTCGAGTCTCCCTAAATCACATACTTTAGTTTATTGCATTGATATTTGTAATTGATGAGATTGATGTTTGTAGTCTAATGATTTATAGCCACTGCATGTATTGACTACTGATTCGTTTAGTCATTGGCTGATTCGCCTAGTTACCGGCTGATTCGTCTGGTCATCGGCTGATTCGCCTAGTTACTGGCTGATTCTTCATTATACCCCACAACAGGGCTCGACGGGCACCTACTCAAACAATCTCCCAGTTGCACTAGAGCCAACTACCCATATGCTTCAAACCCATCAATTCGCGATGCTACTCGAATAATGGTCCGGGTAAAGGCTTAGTTAGTGGATCAGCAACATTATCTGCGGAGCCGACTTTGTCAATCGAGACATCTCCTCTTTCCACAATCTCTCAGAGGATGTGGTACTTTCTCAATACATGTTTGGACTTCTGATGAGACCTTGGCTCCTTTGGTTGAGCTATAGCTCCCGTGTTGTCACACAACACCGGGACATGAGCAACTCCATTAGGAATGACGTCCAACTCTTGGACGAAATTCTTTATCCAAACAGCCTCCTTTGCTTCATCTAATGCAGCAACGTATTCGGCCTCAGTGGTGGAATCCGCAGTACTGTCTTGCTTGGAACACTTCCAAGAGACAGCACCACCATTGAGCATGAATACGAACCTAGAGGTTGACTTCGAGTCATTGATATCGCTTTGGAAGCTAGAGTCGGTATAGCCTTCCAATTTAAGTTCTCCACCCCCATAGACCAAGAACAACTTATTGGCCCTTCTCAAATACTTGAGGATGTCTTTCACAGCTTTCCAGTGTGGAAGACCAGGGGTGGATTGATATCTACTCACTACACTTAGTGCAAAAGCCACGTCACGACGTGTAGATATCATCCCATACATGATGCTACCAATCGCAGATGCACAAGGAATGCTTGTCATCGCCGCTATCTCTGCATCAGTCTTGGGAGACATAGACTTAGATAGGGACATGCCATGATACATTGGTAGATGTCCTCTCTTGGACTCATCCATCGAGAACCGCTTCACGATGGTATCAATGTATGTGGACTGGGTGAGACCAAGAAATCTTTTTGATCTATCTCTATAGATCTGTATTCCCAATACAAAAGATGCTTCACCCAAGTCCTGCATCGAGAACTTACTCGCTAACCATATCTTAGTTGATTGCAACAACCTTACATCATTCCCAATGAGTAGAATGTCATCAACATAAAGCACAAGGAATGTCATAGCACTCCCACTGACCTTCTTATACACACAGGGTTCCTTAGGATTCTTAGCAAAACCAAACTCTTTGATTGTACTATCGAATCTGAGGTTCCAACTCCTAGATGCCTGCTTTAGACCATAAATAGATCTTTGAAGTTTGCATACCATATGCTCACTTGCGATAGATGTAAACCCTTCGGGTTGAGACATGTAAATCTCTTCCTTAATATCCCCATTAAGAAAGGCTGTCTTAACATCCATCTGCCATATCTCATAGTCATACCATGCATCTATGGCTAGCAAAATCCTTATGGACTTGAACATTGCAACTGGAGAAAAGGTTTCCTCAAAGTCAATTCCTTGTCTTTGAGTATATCCTTTTGCCACCAATCGCGCCTTGAAGGTTAATAACTTCCCATCCGCCCCAAGTTTCCTCTTGTAAATCCATTTACATCATATGGGAACAATTCCCTCAGGTGGATCCACGAGATTCCACACTTGGTTCGAATGCATGGTATTCATCTCAGATTCCATCGCTTCAAGCCACTTGGATGAATCGGCGTCAGATAACGCTTCCTTGAAGGTCCTTGGATCACATCCATGGATAGGCTCATCATGGCCCTCTTCAAGAAGCAGACCATACCTCATAGGTGGTCTCGAGACTCTCTCGGATCTTCTAGGAGCTTGTATCTCCTCTCTTGGCTCTTCGGGTGTGGGTTCTATAATTGTGGGTGTCTCTCGAACCTCTTCGAGTTCTATCATCTCCCCTTTTCTATCCAATAGAAATTTCTTTTCCAAAAAGGTTGCATTCCTAGAAACAAATACTTTTGTTTCTTGGGGATGATAGAAGTAATATCCAACAGAATTCTTTGGATATCCCACAAAGTAACATAAAATGGATCGACTATCCAATTTGTCTCCCACTACCTGTTTCACATAAGCAGGGCACCCCCATATTCTAAGATAAGAATATTTGGGTGGCTTAGCCATCCATATCTCATATGGAGTCTTGTCAACTGCCTTTGAATGGACATTGTTCAACAACAGTGCCGCTGTCTCAAGCGCATATCCCCAAAAGGATGGCGGCAACTTCATGAACCCCATCATAGACCGAACCATGTCCATCAAAGTCCGGTTACGACGCTCCGAAACACCATTCAACTGTGGTGTAGCGGGTGGAGTCCATTGCGAGAGAATCCCATTCTCCCTAAGATACACTTGGAACTCGGCACTCAAGTACTCACCACCTCGATCAGATCAAAGTGTCTTGATGCTTCGTCCCAATTGCTTCTCTACTTCACTTCTGAATTCTTTGAACCTTTCAAAGGCTTCAGACTTGTATTTTATCAAATACACATACCCATACCTCGAAAATTTATCGGTAAAGGTGATGAAGTAGGCATGTCCATGCTTAGTGGTGATGCTAAGCGGACCGCACACATCGGTATGGATCAAATCCAATAACCCTTTGGCTCGCTCCACATGGCCCTTAAAGGGAATCTTGGTCATCTTTCCTTTTAGACAGGATTCACAAGTCGTGAGAGCATTAATATCAGACATATCAAACATGCCCACTCCCACTAGCTTGTTCATCCTTCTTAGGGAAATATGTCCTAATCGAGCATGCCATAATTGTGCCGAATTTAGAGTATCTTGTTTGCACTTGTTTGTTGTTATAGCTTGGACATTGTTAAGTGGAATATCTTTCAATTTTAAGGTGAAGAGATCGTTTTCAAGTTCTCCAGTACCAATTAAACATTCATTCTTGTAAATATTGCAAACAGCTTTGCTAAATAAACAAGAATATCCATCTTTATCAAGCATAGAAATGGAAACAATATTTTCACCAAATCAGGTACAAACAAAACATCTCTTAAAATCAACTTAAAATCATTGTTCAACAATAAGTAAACATCTCCTACGGCCTTGGCAGCAACTCTTGCTCCATTGCTCAACCTCAAGAAGGTCTCACCTTCCCTAAGTCTCCTACTTCTTCTCATCCTCTGTAAATCATTACAGAGATGTGAGCCACAGCCGGTATCCAATACCCAAGAAGTATAATTAATTGAAATATTTACTTCAATATAGAACATACCGTTTCCAGAACTCTTCTGGGCAAGATATTCTCTGCAGTTACGCCTCCAATGTCCAGGCCTTTTGCAGTGATGACAAATATCAGTAGTCTTCTCAGCCTTTACTGGTGTGGCTGCCACAACGGGATTCAGAGCTTGCCTCTTCAAGGGCACGTTCTTCTTGGGACGTTGGAAAGAACGTTTGTTTCCCTTCCCAGGTGGACCAGTCTTCGTACCAGATGAAGAGCCCACATAAAGAACCGACTTCTCATCTTTCATAGAAGCCTGCATATAACACTTGGCTTTCAAGTCATGGTCACACCATTTCTTGTAAGTCTGCAATTCCTCAGAAGTGCAGTTAGTCGGAGCCTCAACAGAGGACGACTTAGTAAGTGTATACACTATCCTTTCCGAATTCAAGACGATTTTTCAGATTTATTAGCCAATTGAGGTAATTAGGTCCGATTAATACGTGTTTGTCGAGTATTACAGATAGCGAATTGCGAATCGAAGACATTGTCAAAAAGTATTGAAAAGTAAACAGATAAATGTTAATGACTATTTTAAAATATTTAGTAAGATATAAAGTATGGACTTTTACTTTATAAATCTTTACTCCCACTGTTTTGACATCTTTCACTACCCTCTAGTGAAAACGAGAAACTCCTTTCCTCAGTAGGTACGCAAGGTCCAATTAGCAAATCATGATCCCGAATAATATCAGCCAATCACAATTCCTAAAAGGTAGTTTCCAATTGCATCACAACGCAACCCTCTATGTAAAATTTTGTCTCACGTTTGATTAGGACCCAATAATATGACGTCGTTCATCTTCACGTGTCAAGCCTTACCCACCGATGTTGAACCTTAATGGACGGTCGCCATGAGTTCCCCCAATAATATGAGCCGAAATCATCGGAGTTCCAAGTAGTTCACATCACCATTTCAATGGATGTCACAGCTTTCCGGCACCCAGGGCCCCCCAATAATATGAGCCGAGCCCCGAGTACGGGTAACGTTCATCATGCACTCATTGTCGATGGAAGACATGGAAATTATAAACAAATTTATAATTCCCCTTTTTGGGCTTGATATTAATTTTGAATCTTATTCAAAATGAGGGTTTTTTAATTTTGAAAGGTCTCATCATTAATTTTATTTAAAAGCTCGCCATGTTTGATCGTATGTTTGCCGGATTCATGCAACTTTGTTATTATCATAAAACGCACATACTCATTATTTATAACATATCATGCATATATTATAAACAGTAAACAAAACAAGGATGATCAATCGCCCCAATACTAATGGCCCGTGTGAGCTAAACATGGGCCTAGGTCCAATCCTAGGGTAATGCAAGGGATGAAAATGCAACTATTACATTAGCTTCCAATATTTACATGTCTTCGATCGTCATAATCATCATGGCCACCATCTTCCAATCTTGATCATCCACTATACTAATATTTACAAATAAATATCCATGACAAATAGGGATACATCTCATGGGGGTGGGAACGGGCCATAAACCAAGCCCACTTTAAATTTGATAATTATTACAATCATTCAACACAAAATATCCTTGCATACACCTAGCAAATTGGGCTTGGGCTTTTGATCATCCTTAATGCATAATATCACATATCATACACCATCAATTAATTATCACAATAATTAATTGATCCAATATTATATATCTTGAACCAATCACTAACCGCCACGATTATAAACTAAATTAACAAAGTATACAAACACCTATGTCTACTTTCCAATTAATTTATTTATAACTGAATTTCTTGTAAATCACAGTTTACTATAAATAATTAAAGTCCAACTTCAATTATTTATTTTATGAGAAAATATTTGCAACTTTTGTAATTTTAAACTTAAGAGCCCAAAAACACATTTTTCACCAAAAATATTTTGGCCAATTAAAATTTCACAAATATGTTAGCCATCAAATGGCCCAACAACTTCAAGACTCATGACACTTTGATATTCCAAAACACTTTTGGAAACCCTGGTCGTCATCGCCATCGCCGAAGCTCCGTCGCCGGATTCCGGCCAACTTACAAAATTTTTTTATTATTATTTAAAACAAAGGGGCAGTTCGGGCAGCCCCTCGGGCTGCCCTTGCTGCTCGAAATGGGCAGCCCCAATGGCAGCCCGAGCTGCCCGAAATGGGCACCAACTTGCTGCCCAAAAACACCCTAAAATCGGCCTTGAATTCGTTGCAACAAATCATCTCATGCGGTTAGAAATCGACCTCAATATAATATCTTGTATAAGCTACACAAAATAGTATCCATAGCTCATGATACCACTTGAAAGAGGATCAATTTTAGGTGTTCAAATGCGCAACGGAAGTTCAAAATTTATTTTCTAGGAAGAAAACCGAACACCTCATGTACTAGGATGTGTAGCAAATACAAAACACAAAATATGTCATACATAAAGTGTTTTAAGAAAATATACCTATCAATCTTAAAAGATTGATGTTTGCTCCAACGTAGTTGATATACAACTAAGCTCTTGATGGCAAGACAATCTTCAAGCTCTCCTTGCTCCAAAATTAGGCCCATCACCAACTAGCTAGAACCCCTCTTATTTTAAACTAGAAAAATAAAAGGATTTTTCTTTGAGAAGTGTTTTCTTCCTCAACAATTGAAGAAGATAATTTTTGTTAAAAAAAAAGGTAGAATTTCGGCCAAGGGGTGTATGGAATGAAGGAAGGATGAATTTTCTTGGTTGTGGAAAAAGTAAGTATGTCCCCAAAGGCATGTCATGCCTTGGATGTTGAAAAAGTGCCTCCAACCCTTCACCTATCTAGCATGCCTTTCTATTTGGGCTTGTAACAATTACAAGGCCCATGGACTTTTATTTTAAATGTCTCAAACACATTTGAGTCCATTTAAACTTTACTTGATATTACTAAAGTCCACTAGTTTAATATTTATTTCTCATTGGGCTCTACAAGGCCCAATGTAGTTTAATTAATTCAACACTTGAATTAATTTAATTATTTGGACTCTACTAGGCCCACTAGTGTTTAATTAATTCAACACTTGAATTAATTTAATTTAGTCCATAATAATGTTTATGAAAATCACAATTTTCAAATACATTATTCACTTGGCCTACTTTTAATTTAGGAACACATTCATAAATTAAAAATTATATTTCTCTCATAGAAGTCATACTTCTATTTTTCTTTACGCTTATAAACTCATTTATAAGCCGTTCAACACATTGAACTATTTTAACTTCTCAACGGGATCTAGAAAGCTAGTACTTGTGTGGCCCTCAATGGTTCATTGATACAACTAGCCGTGGGTTCACATCTCCATGTGATTCGGACTAAACATGTCCTTATACGAGCATACCCCAATTGCTCCATTCTTACTTATCAACTCCTTGATAACAAGAACGTAAGAACTCAAGTCTGATAGTACCCAACCAATCATGTTAAACACCTAGCAGCATTGCTTACATGATTCCCTAGGTATCAAATGATAGTGCCTGCAAGAACCATTCAATTATGGTTAGCGTACAGTACGGTCCCTTCAACTCATATATCCCGATGGATTCGACAACCATTGGTTTATCGAGAGTTGTCAATGAATCGATACTATGTGTCATGTCGTAGTTGCATCGATGGTGTAATATATGAAACCCCTTTCATAATTACCACTATACTCTGATCAGAGATTTCAACCTACATACAGATGAGAACACATAGGATATCCATACCCGAAGGTAAGCGGTGAATCCCCGACTACAATGCATCGACTCCTATATGTTTCGACAGAACAACCAACCTTGCCACCTGATGACCCCATGAGAGTCGGTACACAAGTCAAAGTGTAATTCTAGCACATAGAGTCTCAATGTTGTCCCGGGTCATAAGGACTAATGGTGTACAACCATAAACTAGGACTTTTCCACTCGATAAGTGAGAACCACTTGGAAAGTCCTTTGTGGAGGGTTGTTCAGTGCACTCTAGCAGGAGCACCTATCTGCATGCTCGGACATCACAATGTCCCCTACCAATGAAACATGGTACTCACATCGCAGATACTAGTCTCGAACTCGAGCAGCCTATATCCTTCTTAGCGGCGGCTGAATCGACTAGGAACTGTTTAGAATATACAGTATTCCAAATATGAGTTTCATGATACTCATCATATGAGCATCTCATATTCTTTCTACTATTTGTATATTCAAGGGCTTTATCTATGTAACTAGCATGGGTATACAGATAAAGATGTGCAAAAATAATAATTTCAAATATTATTAAAATAAAGATTGTTTATACATAGAGTTTCAGTGTGAACACTCGGCCAACACTTGGCTCGACGGGCACCTACTCTAACATTTAATGATTTCAAAGTCATGTTTTAAAGAGTATGATATGTACATATTGTTCTATTAGAGTTCCACTTGCTGAGTTTTATACTCATTCCAGTTATTTCATGTGATGCAGATAAGAGCGACGAGCCAGGACGTTGATTGGAGCCGAGGTCATATGCATACAAGAGATGGAAGGAAGAAAGATATTTTGCTAGCATTTTGACATGATCAAAAATGATATTTTGTATTTTTATATAACACTTGATTGATCATGTATATACTTTTGGATTGTAAATATTTTATGTCAAAAAAATTTTAAATCCTTCTTCCCTCTAAAAAATTAATTTTTTTAATATTCCGCTGTGTTATTTTATTAAATCAATCGAGGGCGTTACAAATTTAATTTAAGGGGGGTAGATTGTGACGTCCCGAAAATTTGAGGTCTACGTGAACCACATGCGTGCAATTTATTAAATTTCTTATGTATTTTATTTAATGGTTTTAATGCATGTTTATTTCATTAATTTGTGTTTTAATTCATGATTTATTAATTTGCATTATTTTAAATTATTTATGCTTATGTCTTGCACGTTAAAATTTTTCTTGAACTTTATGTTTTAGGAGAATATTTGATGCGAGATCGGGAAAAGAGACTGGTTACGGTTTAGGCGATTCTTGTATCGTGGTATGTTATTCCAAGTCATGAAAATTAGTGTTTTAAATGATTTATGTAAAATTTTAGCATGTTAAAACCTAATTTAATTTATTAGGTGATTTCAGATTTTTAAGCTTTTCAAATACTAATTTTATTATTGAGAGATTTTAATCTTGAAATTTGCACTCAATTATTGTTTTATTTAAAACTTTGTTTGGGGTTAACAAATTAGATTAGTATTATTTTATTTCTAATTATTTACTTAATCAATTCTTTAGCTCCTAATTGAGTAATTAAGCAATTATTTCCCTACAATACACCACACACTCACGCACACACACAACACACACGTTTCATTTTTTAGATAGCCTAGGATTCTTGAGCTCTAGCAGCAGCCACCCCTCTCCTTTGCAAATTTCTGAAGGTTTATGTTGGTTTTTCGAGCAAGAATCGCGTAGCAAGTGTTCCCCGGTCATCTCCCGTATTCCACCGCACCGGTATTCGCCATCTTCAATCGTTTCAAAGCAAAGGCATGTATATTCTATTTTTCCTGCGTTGATCTCGTCATATTATATGTTGTGTTGATTATTATGTGTAAAAATCCATGTATGATGTACAAAGTTTGAGCAGAAACTTGTTGGATCGATTTTTGAAACGTTTTTTAGATCTAAAACTCAAAATTTACTGTTCTTTTAAATACTGCGATTTTTCGGTTGCTTTTCTGGAAAAACTTTCAACATACAAATCGTAAAACGTTTTGATACCTTCGATTTGATATATAATTCGAATTATTTGGATGAAGAATGAGTAAGTTATCATCGTTTTTGTGGGACTGCTCAAATTGCGACTTTTATGAAAATTGTGTTCTTGAAGTTTATTTGTTGCAGGATTTGTTGGGAATCGATGGGTGATCATTGCTGCGTTTAAGTATATCGAGAATGATGTTGGGATGTATGTTGGTATTTCGTTTCGTGTCTTTAGGCACTTGGTTGAGTTAGAAATCGTAGGAATTGATTTGGAGTCAAATTTCGTGTTCATGAGTTGTATTGCGTTGTAAATTGGACGTCGTTATTTTGGAGCATTTGTTTGAGTTTGAGTGGATGTTCTCGCAATCTAGGATGGGCCTCGAGGTGTCGGTTCATGGTATGTCCCCTTTGTCCTTCAAAATACGAAATTTCAGAGTCTACCCGGACCACTATTCGGACCCGTACACGGGGTCCGTGTCCTTTCTCCTTCGAAATGCGAATTTTCAACATCTACCCGGACCCCTACCCAGACCCCGTGTATGGGTCCGTGTACCCCTTCAAAATATATATATATATATATATATTATTAGGATTTGCTTCGGGGTTCTATATCATGGTTTAGTACGATGGTTAAAATTTATTTATGTAAAAATATAGGATTTGTTTTGGGGTCCTATATCATGGCTAAGTACGATTATTAAACGAGTCAAGTCCCGAGTGATCTAGAATGTCATAAGCTATTTATTTACTTCGGTGGCGAGCACGAGTTATCTACGTATAAGTTATGCAAGATAAGTGTTTGAACTTATAATAGTATGTGCAGCAGTGGCCCCAAACGAGATCCAATGAATCCCTCAACGCCAAGTAAGTATGTTCGACGTGCAAATGAGAAAATGTTTTATTTTTGAGGTATGCTAAATGTCACGTGACCAATTTATGAATGGGTTTGGAAGTCGGTGAATGTGGCCGAGGACCTCTCCACCCCGTTAAAGCATGAATGGGTTTAGATCAGGATTGGAAAGCGGTAAAGCATGATCAGGGACCAATCCACCCGTTAAAGCATAAACAAGGATCTCATGTATGTGGCAGTGGATCTTCCCTGTCAGCCCAGTACTGTGGTTTAGTCTGATCAGGCGTATTTATGTATGGGTTACTTGCTTTGAAACATGCTTCTACGCAAAATGATGTTATGTATGCTCAAGTATGTACGATGCAAGTAATTTTTATGAAAAGTCTTATGATGATGGCACGTCTATGTTTATGTATGTTACGTTCAAGTTTAAGTATGTTATGTTCAAGTTTTAAGTATGATACGTTCAGGTTTCAAGTATGTAATCTCTATTTTAAAGTTTCATATGGTTTTATTACGTATTAATTGTTACCTACAGTTTATACATGTTGAGTCTTTAGACTAACTAGACTTGATCGATGCAGGTGAGAAAAATGTTGAGGAGACGAGAGGTGGGGACCAATGAGCCGCCTTGGACTGCGCAGGAGGCTAAACCCGAGGACCGCCCATGTTTTAAGATCTTTATGCACGATTTTTAATACTCTGATTTCACGTTATGATTACGATGTTTAAGCAAAAACTTTTAGCAAACTTTATTTGTGATCTTTGTATTGCAAATATTTTGGATGAATAGTTTTTTATTGAAAGTTTACTTCATATTTAAAAAAAAATTTATTTTTTTGCAAATTTTAAAACAATATGAAAGTATGGTACGTTTCATCGTGGACTTAATTTTCCCTTCTAACCGAAACGCGAAATGCCCTTCAATGGTGATATTTTTACAAATTCATGGTCACCAACATGAAATTCCAATTGACGAAGTCGCACATCAGTATAACTTTTCTGTCGGCTCTGGGTGGTGTGCATTCTTTCTCTGATCTTTGTTACCAATTCTACCGTCTTTTGAACCAATTCAGGGCCTAATAACTTTTTTCTCCTATTTCATCCCAGTATACTGGAGATCGACATTTTCTACCATATAATGCAGTATACGGTGCCATTCCATTACTTGACTGATAAGTATTGTTATATTTAAACTCAGCCAACTGTAGTTTACTGTCCCAACATCCTGGAAAGTCAATAGTACAGGCCCTCAAGATATCTTCTAAGATCTGATTCACTCGTTTTGATTATCCATTAGTTTGAGAGTGGAATGATGTACTAAATTCTAATCGAGTTCCCATAGCATGATGTAAACATTTCCAAAATGCAGACGTAAATTTGGGATCTCTATCAGATATAATGGACACTAGGATGCCATGAAGCCTCACTATCTTGTTGATTTACTCTTCAGCATATTGATTCATCATGTAGGTAGTCTTTACCAGAAGAAAGTGAGCTGATTTTTTGAGCCGATCAACAACAACCCATAGAGCATTAAATCTTCTTTGTGTTCTTGGCAAACCAAGAATTAAATCCATCGTAATATGTTCTCATTTCCACTCAGGAATGGGTGATGGTTTCATTAGTCTGGTTGGTCTTTGATGTTCAGTCTTGATCTATTGGCAAGTGAGACATTGTGCAACAAATTGAGCAATGTCTTTTTTCATACCTGAACACCAAAATAATGGTTTTAAATATTTGTACATTTTCGTGCCTCTTGGATGAATCGAATAGGGTGTAGAATGTGCATCTATAAGAATGTCAGTTCTTATTGTTATTTGTTTTGGCACACACAATCTACCTCTATATGTCCACGTTCCTTCCCCATTCAATTTAAAGTTCAAATTTCCCTTTTCCTCATCTCCCTGTGTCAGTTGTTGTAATTCATTATCTGCACTTTGTTCAGCCTTGATTCTGTCCGCAAGTGTTAGTCAAACCATGAGGGATGATAGTCGGATTGCAGCTCCCTTTAAAATAACCTCAATTTTCAAGTTCTATAAATCCCATTAAATTTGTTCTTGTACTTGCATTGCGGCAATAGAACTGGATTTTCGACTCAATGCATCTGCAACAACATTGGATTTACCTGGATGATAATTAATAACACAATCGTAATCTTTCACTAATTCCAACTAATGTCGTTGTCGCATATTCAGTTCTTTTTTCTTGAAGAAATATTTCAAACTCTTGTGGTCAGTGTATATTTCACACCGTGCACCATAAAGATAATGGCACCATATTTTCAACACAAATACCACTGCTGCCAGTTCTAAATAATGTGTAGGATAGTTCTTTTCATATTCCTTCAATTGTCTTGATGCATAAGCAATCACTTTCCCGTACTGCATTAAGACTGCTCCTAGGCCATGTTTTGACGCATCACTATATACTATAAATCCTCACAGTCCTTCTAGAATCGCAAGAATTGGTGCTGATGTCAATTTTGTCTTTAGCTCTTGGAAACTGTGATCATATGCTTCGTTCCATAAAAATTTCATATTTTTTCTTGTCAAAGCAGTTAAGGGCAATGATATTTTTGAGAATCCTGCTATAAAACGATGGTAATAGCCATCCAACCCAAGTAAACTACGTACTTCAGCAACAGTAGTTGGTCGTGGCCAGTTCTTAACAGCTTCAATCTTGTTTGGATCAGCTGAAACGCCTTCTTTGGAGATGATATGGCCCAAGAATGCTACTTGTTCAAGCCAAAATTCGCATTTCTTCCATTTGGCATATAAATGTTTATCCTTAAAGGTTTGCACAACTAGTTTCAAATGTTCTCAATGCTCCTCGACAATTCGTGAGTAGATGAGAATATCATCTATAAATACAATCACAAACTTGTCTAAAAATGGCTTGAAAATTTTGTTCTATCAAATCCATAAAAGCAGCTGGTGAATTCGTTAGTCCAAATGGCATTATGAATTTGCATTACAAGAAATTCATAATGCCCATACCTCGTTCGGAAGGTAGTCTTTAAGATATCGTCAGACTTTACTTAAAGTTTATGATAGCTTGATCATAAATCAATCTTCGAAAAGATAGCAGCTCCTTGTAATTGATCAAACAAATCATCAATTTTAGGGAGTGGATATCAATTTTTGATTGTCACTTTGTTCAAATCTCTATAATCAATACATAGACGAAGGGTACCATCTTTATTTTTAAAAAATAAAATAGGTGCACCCCACAGTGAAAAGCTCGGTCTAACAAACCCTTTATGAAGTAACTCTTGTAACTGTTCTTTCAATTCTTTCATCTCTGTAAGAGCCAATCGATAAGGAGCTTCCAAGATCGGATGGGTTCCTGCTATAATATCAATCACAAATTCGATCTCTCTACCTAGGGTAAGCTTGTTATATCATCGGGAAATACCTCTTGAAATTCACAAACAACATCTGTATCTTTTAACTCACAAACAGGTGGGTCAATGGTTAGAACAGATGCTAAATATCCTTGACACTCCATCTGTAGTAATTTGCATGCCTTCATACAAGAGATTATTGGAAGAGATAAGGATATACCTGCACTTGTTACTATGAATGGTTTAGCTCATACTGGCGCAAACTTGATCATTTTCAAGCCACAGTCAATCGTAACTCTATACTTCGAGAGCCAATCCATTCCCAGTATCACATCAAAATCTGTCATTTTCACCACTATCAAGTTGGCATACATCTCATGGCCTTGGACATATCTGATTTGTCTGTATTTATTTCACGGAAGGTAGAGCTATGGAGAGTTGTGTCTCTGTTGTACTTGCTGTAATGCCCAGTCTCCATACAAATGACTCCGAAATAAAGGAATGTGTGGCTCCTGAATATAGTAAAACAATAGCAGTGATACCAGGAATCAAGAACATACCGGTG
The DNA here is from genome assembly GCF_025594145.1 of Primulina tabacum. Taxonomy (NCBI): domain Eukaryota; kingdom Viridiplantae; phylum Streptophyta; class Magnoliopsida; order Lamiales; family Gesneriaceae; genus Primulina; species Primulina tabacum. The sequence goes on from NC_134552.1 coordinate 39,212,331, forward strand.
ATCATCGATTTATCCGTATCCACTTCCTCTTTGGTCATCGAGAAGAGGCGTCCCTATACTTTCTCAGAACTTCCTGGACAATTTTTGGCCAGATGCCTTGGTTTTTTGCAACGATAACAAACATTGGTACGTCGCATACATTCCCCGCCATGCATTTTGCCACATTTAGGACAAAGTGATATGTCATGTTCCTTACGTGGAGGCGTACCCTTGCCACAAGGTTCCTCTGGTTGAGTACCTTTGCTATCAGACTTTTTTCCTTGTCCTGTTCTTTGGCTCTTCTGAAAGTACTGCTGCCTTCGCTGTTGCCTGTCTCTGTCAATGTCTTGTTCATCCTGTTCTGTCATAAGTGCTCTTTCCATTATCTTCCTGTACTTAACAACTTTCGACATTCGTACATCTCTTTTATTTTCAGAGCGAAGTCCCCACATGAAGTGTTCGCCCTTACTTGTGTCATCATGTGCTATATATGGTACATATTGAACTCCTGCCTCGAATTGTTGTATATATTCAGTCATTGACATGGTTCCTTGCTTCAAATTAAGGAAATCGCTGGCTTTCTTGGCTCGTGCATCTTTGTTAAAATATTTGTTGTAAAACGTGGACTTAAATGTATCCCATGTCAATGGTCTCGCGGATAATGCTACTTTTGCACTCTCCCACCATATTCTTGCATGTTTGGGTAATAAAAAGATGACACAAGTTACTTCGTCAGTATCTTACATATGGAGGTAGGAGAAGATGGACTCCAATGACTTAATCCATTCTTCTGCTACCACCGGGTCGGTGCTTCCCATGAATTCAGGAGGATTCATACGTCAAAAATGATCATATACATCTGTCTGAACAGTCATATATCTAGGTAGCATGGTTTGTGCTTGTGCCTGCTCATGAATAGTCCATGGCATCTCAACTAATTGTTGTATCTGCTCCCCATGAACTTTCGCTTGTTGTTAGAGTAGCTGAGCAAAATCGTCTATAGGTCGTGAAGCATCCTTCACCTTATACTGCTAGGGCTGATATGAATCCTCCTACGAAGAAAAGCAAACACAATTAATATGAATCGCGCCCTCAATTCAACAACGAATAAGGATCGTTGTTACGATGTCCCGATCTTTTGATTCAAGTATGACGGGATTTTCACTCCTAAACTCGTGGTTTAGGGGTGAAAATTACGTCATACTTGAAACAAAAGATCGGGACATCGTAACAACGATCCTTTATCGTTATTGAATTGAGGGAGCAATTCATATTTAATCGTGTTTGCTTTTCTTCGTACGAGGATTCATATCATTTTGTATCAGAGCTTTGGCTCATTGAATTCAAGTAAGTATCTTGTCTTAAATTTTCGGATCTGTGATATTTCTTCGTTCGTTTTCAGATCTGTTTTCTGTTCTATCGTTCTTCGTCTTTTTCGTGAATCTTTGATTCTCGAAATTTCGGTTTCTTTTTTTTTGGAATTTTCGAGTAGTACAAAAAAAAATACGAAAATTCCGAAAATTCACCATTATTTCTTTTTGGTATCTTGTTCTATTTGCTTCAGAGAGTCATATTCAATAGCCTCTCACAATCAAAAAAAAATTATATAATTCAAATTGCTTGTCTACGCAGTCTAAGTGAGTCGATCACAATTGTTCACAAGTTGAACTCGATTGTTTGATACATCCAAATACGAAGCTTGAGCACCTTGAGGGAACTCTCGAATTTGATTGAAAATACTTGAGTGCTAGTGAATTTCTTTGGAGTGAACGGTGAGTATTTGTTGTGAGCAAAAAAAAATAGAGAGGAGTGACGAGCGACTTTCTTTGGATTGATCGTGAGCATTTGGGTGGGGAATATCTCTTGTTTTCTACTAACGTTTTCTTGCAGGTACAAATCTGAAAGTAAAATGGAGAGGGAAGTAGGAGATAGTACGAACCAAGGGTTGTCTAAGACCCAAATGGAGTCGTTGTTTGGGCATTTCAGTCGAATGATGAGGGATGAGTTGGAACCATTACATGAGAGGATGAGTAGGCTTGAAGTTAGTACTAGTGGTGGTAAAACTAAGTCTAAAGATGTGGGTAGAGGAGAAGAAGAGGAAGAATATGATTTGGGAGGAGACGAGGAGAGCCAAAATAAGAATTGGGGTAGGAATGGAAGAGGTAGAGGATTTGGGAGAGGAAGGAGAGAAACTGTACGGTGTAGATATAATGGGAATAGGAAAGATGGTAACATGGGTAGTATTAAGATGAAAATTCCTTCGTTCCATGGGAAATCTGACCTGTAAGCATACTTAGAATGGGAAAAGAGGGTATGTTTGTGTTTGAATGTCACCTCTACTCCGAACAAAAGAAGGTGAGGTTGGCGGTGGTTGAATTCCTAGACTATGCTCTCATTTGGTGGGAACAATTAGTGACCACTAGGAGGAGGTATAATGAGAGACCCATTGAAACTTGGGATGAGATGAAGAGGGTCATGAAGAAGAGGTTTGTGCCCAATCATTACTCTAGGGAGATGTTTAAGAGGCTACAAACTTTGAGGCAAGACGTTAAGAGTGTTGAGGACTACTATAAAGAGATAGAAGTAGCCATGATTAGAGCAAATATTGAGGAGGATAGTGAGGCGACCATGGCACGTTTTCTTTGTGGTTTGAACAGGGAGATACAGGATCAAGTGGAGCTTAGGCACTACTTGGATCTAGACGAGATGGTGCAAATGGCCATAAAAGTGGAGCAACAACTCAAGAGGCGAGGAGTTGGCCGCACCAAATCAAACTGGGAGTTCGTCATCTTCTTGGTGACCAAATGGGACAAAACGTGATGAAAGCAAATTTGTGGCCAAACCCAAGATTGAAACTAAGAAGGAGACGCCTAAACAAAGAGTGCAAGGTAAATCTGAAACTCCTCTTAATCGTTCTAGAGATACTAAATGTTTTAGGTGTCAAGGGTTGGGTCATATTGCTAGCCAATGTCCTAATAAGAGGGTGATGATTTTGAATGACTATGGTGAGTATGAGTCTCAAAGTGAGGGTGATGACGAGGGTGATGATGATGAGATGCTTGTATTAGAGGATCCTGATGAGAGATATGGGGCAGTTGTAAGTAAAGCAATAGTGACTAGGCAGATCATGAGTGCCCAAGTCAAGGAGGAGGGGACTAACCAAAGGGAAAACTTGTTCCATACTAGATGCTTTGTGAATAGCAAGGTTTACAATCTTATCATAGATGGGGGAAGTTACACCAATGTGGCTAGTATTGAGATGGTAGAAAAGTTGGGTTTGCCTACATTAAAGCATACTCAACCATATAGGATTCAATGGTTGAATGATTTGTGCGGAGGTAAAGGTGAACAAACAAGTATTGGTTTCTTTTTTGATTGGGAAGTATGTTGATGAGGTCCTATGTGATGTAGTGCCAATGCATGCTTGTCATATCCTGTTGGGAAGACCGTGGCAATATGATAGGTGGGTGACACATGATGGGTTCAAGAATAAGTACTCAATTGTATTGACGAAGGAATCCATTGTATTACTTCCTTTATCCCCACAGCAAGTGTTGGAGGACCAATTGAAAAAAAAGAAGAGATATGAGGCCGAAAAAAAGAGTGAACTGAAAAGTGAGGTGGCCTATGAAAATAAAAATGAGATGACTAAAAAAAAGAGTGATAAAAAGAGTGAGATAGCCATACAAAATAAAAAAAGAAAGAAAAAAAATGAGAGGAAAGAGGCCAAAAAGAAAACATATATGGCCCAAAAATGTGAGTTGAAACAATTGATGCACACACATGAACCACTTGTGTTGATACTTTATAAAGAGATCCTCTTTAACACAAGTGATATAGCCGGGTCTCTTCCGAGCATTGTTGTATCACTTTTGCAGGAATTTGATGATATATTTCCGGTGGAACTACCTCAAGGACTACCACCATTGAGGGAGATTGAGCACCAGATTGATTTTATACCCGGGAGTGCATTGCCAAATCGTCCAACGTATAGGAGCAATCCGGAGGAGACTAAGGAGCTTCAACGACAGGTAAGTGAGTTGTTAGATAGAGGTTTTGTGCGTGAGTCCATATCACCTTGTGCTATACCTGTTTTACTAGTTCCTAAGAAAGATGGCTCATCGCGTATGTGTGTAGATTGTAGGGCAATTAATAATATAACCATCAAGTATAGACATCACATACCTAGGATAGATGATATGTTAGATGAATTGCATGGTGCTTGTATTTTTAGCAAAATTGATTTGAGAGTGGTTATCACCAAATTAATATGAGAGAAGGTGATGAGTGGAAAACTGCTTTTAAAACCAAGTATGGGTTATATGAGTGGATGGTCATGCCTTTTGGCTTAACTAACGCTCCTAGCACCTTTATGAGGTTAATGAACCATGTTTTGCGTGCATACATAGGAACATTTGTTGTGGTTTACTTTGATGATATCCTAGTGTATAGCAAAAACTTGGATGAGCATGGTAATCACTTGAGACTTGTGCTAATCACACCAAGGGCTGAAAATTTGTATGCTAACTTAAAGAAATGTGATTTTTGTGCAAGCAAACTTGTCTTTCTTGGGTTTGTGGTAAGCTCACAGGGAATACAAGTGGATGAAGACAAGGTAAGTGCTATTCGAGATTGGCCAACGCCTACTACTGTCGGTCAAGTCCGAAGTTTTCATAGTCTTGCAAGCTTCTATAGGAGGTTTGTAAAGGATTTTAGCACACTGGCTGTAGAGGCCCGTATTTCGTATTTGTAAATTTGCGGAATTATTAAAAATTTTCTCATTAAGTAAATAACATGCAACATTCATAAAATAATCTGATAAAATAAGTTTAACTTAAAAGTAACAGCGGAAGTAAATGTTGTGTTCAACAATCAATTAAAAATCATTCAACATATTAAAACTGAATTTGAATATAAAATAGTGCATAAACTGAAACGTGAGGTCCTTGGGTTCCTACTACTGCTGACCCAAGCTATCTCACTGGTCCTCGCCCTCAGTCTCGACCTCATCAGTACCTACAACAATCAAGTCTAGTGAGTCTAAAGACTCAGCATGCATATATCGTGAATAACAAGTAAATATATCATAAAATTTCGTGTAACGTAAAAATATCGTATCGTAACGCGTAAGGTGAAAATCATGTCATGAATAATTATAAATACGTGCATATCTGAAAATCATACGTAAAAGCTTTGCTCGATAGAGCTCTATCATAACATATCATATCGTAATTTTTCTGTAGAGATAATGTTTCTACGCAAGTGGCCCATAATATAACATAACATGCACGTCTGATCAGACTAAACCACAGTATACTGGGCGGTAGAGATCATCACAGCCCTTGGACTGGATATCCGTACCCATACTTAATCGTAAACCGGTCGTAAATAACCGGGTGAAGCAATCCCATAAGCGTAAGATGACCACAAGACATATCGCATATATCTCAAAAATAAACATTTATATTTTATGCACGTAATATAATTATAACCATGTTTTTACCGAATGAGTTTGATCGTTCCCAGGCTTGGTGCGACCTAATTCTAACATGAGAAACATGCAAATAATCTTGACTTAACAAAGACTTCATAACCAAACCAAAAACGAGACAAATACGCCCAACATACTTAGTATTCGACCATGGTTTCGTACCAACCCGAACCGACATTGAACCATCATTTAACCATGGTTAAAATACAACAAAAATACTGGAAAACATGACCCTAGAGCTGTAATACACGAAAAATGTGAATGGAGGCCAAAATCGTAAAACGCTCTTTCGAGAGTCACTTTGGCACATTGCACCGTAAATTCTCGTACGACTTCTAAACTTAACCAAATCACAAACAGCCAAAAAAATGACCTTCCTAACTCATTGAGGTATTTTCCAGTCCAAATCCATAGGCTAAAATCCAACCAAGAACTCGCACAAGCCTCCTGAACTGCAACACTGCTGCTGTCCAATTTCAGTGGCAGCAGCTGTGCTTGATTCGTTTCGTTTACAAGGCTAATGGTCATTGGGGCTCTAACCACCGACCAGAGCATCTTCCCAACATCCTAAGGTGTGGCTTTAACCATGGCTAAGGGCCATAGGACAACCACAATCCAAGCAAACGCCAAAGACATCCCGAAGCTCCACCCGAGAACACATATGCTGAACCGTGGGGGGTTTTGCTTCATCTTGCTGTCATATATCATTCCAGTGCCCATAAGATTGACCATGGCTTGATCTAGACATCATGAGGTTATGTGTGAACCCTAGATAAGGGCTAAAGCCAACCAAGATCCTTCCAAACCTCCAAAAAGCCGAAACCACTCACACAAAATTAGAAATGAAAAACCGAAGGGGCACTTGTGTAGTTTGTTTAAAAATTTCGATGGGACCATGAACCAATCCATGAAAGGTCATCTTGGTCACGTCCTAAACATGCCAAGGGAGGGTTCTAACCATGGTTACAGGCCTTGGGCCAACCACAATCCAAACCTTCACCTTAGACACCCAAACAACCAAAATCGAGACTCACATTGCAACTATGGAGGAAGTTGCTGTCAAGTCTATTCCTTGCATGCATGGGCTGGAACCAACGAGCCAACATGACTCCAACCCACCCTAGTACATGCCTAGATGCATCCTTGAGCGCCTGTAACCGACCAAATCCCTATAATCATCAAAGACACAAAATCGTGAAGCACGAAATAAAGGGGATCGAGGGGCTGTGCAGAATTTTTTGTGTAGTTGCTGTCATATTTCGGTTATTTCATGAATGAAGAACATGTAATGGTTTAAAAATATATATATGACTTGATTGAAGTGAAAAGAAACCATATATACATGCCTGGAATTTGTTTACAAAAAGAAAACAAACTATGCGACGAACACGACGCGACGGAGACGGAGTTCCTTCTCTTTTCTCTCTTGATTTTCTTGTTGATGGCTCATGATTTTCTCAGCCTTTTTCTTCTAAAATTTCGAAGGTGAGGGGTGGAGAGAATGCTAAGGGAATGGATGGGAAGTTCATTAACTAAATGGGGAGGTAGAATGGCAAACAAATCTTTCTATCCTAGTTGTTTGCTAGATAAGGAATGAGGTGTGATATCATGGGATTGAGGGGTGATTTAAGGGGAGTGATGGCCGATTCTTCCTATCAAAAACAAGGCAAGGATATTGCTTAATCACTAATTATTGGTGATTAAAAATGAAGGGGTTATCATACCAAGAAATGATAAGGAAAAGGATCAAAAATGGAGAGTTGCCAAGCATGATTAAATCTTCAAGGGGTGGCTGAAAATTGCTATCCAAAAATGGTGAGAAATATTGCTTAATTGTTTAATTTTAACTCCTTAAAGTTTTAAACACTTATTGTGTATTTTAGTGAATTAATAATATAATTTAGGATAGTAATTTTCTTGCATGCATGGCTAAATCTTAAAATAAATTACTAACATGTTAAGTTACAATTTCTTAAATAAAATAGGTCTAGATTAATTTATCCTCATTGGTTACACATTTTAATTTAGGCTTTTAAATTAATTATTGGACATAAGAGAGCTTATTTACTACTTACCTCCAATTAATTAAATAAATTCTTAAACATTCTTTTACCTTAAAATAAATTATTCTTTGGCTTAAATTAAATTTAGGAATATTTTCTTATTATTAAATTTAATATCAATACTCCAACTCCAGTCCGGCCTCGCGTATTTAACCGAAAAGATAAAACTAAACTTCTGCGATTTAAAATAAATGATCATGACCTAACAAATTTTAAAATTAGTTAAACACTCATGCATGTATGAAAATCATTTTAATTTAAATAATAGTAATTATGCATGGCTTATACGTAGTCTGATTTATCGGGTTCTACAACTCTCCCCCCTTAAAAAAAATTTCGTCCTCGAAATTAAATCTTACCGAATAACTCAGGATATCGACTCTTCATATCTGGCTCCGATTCCCATGTAGCTTCCTCCTCCGAATGATTATGCCATTTGACTTTCACTAGCTTCACCAGTTTCTTCCGAAGCTTCTTCTCCTGTCTGTCTAGGATTTGAATTGCTTTCTCTTCATAAGACAGGTTCGGAGTGAGCTGCAACGGTTCAAAGTTCAAGACATGCAAAAGATTTGTCATATACTTCCTCAGCATATAGACGTGGAACACGTTGTGTACTCCGGCCAGATTCGGCGGAAGAGCAACATGATAAGCTAACGTCCCAACCCTGTCGAAGATCTAAAATGGTCCGATGAATCTCGGACTAAGCTTTCCTTTCTTCCCGAACCGCATGACACCTTTTATAGGTGCTATCTTCACAAAAACATGGTCGCCGACGGCAAACTCTAGATCTCTCCTCATCTGATCCGCATAACTCTTCTGTCGACTCTGAGCAGTCCTCAACCTATCACGGATCTTTCTTACTACGTCGGCAGTCTGCTGAATAATCTCCGGACCCAATTCTGATCTCTCCCCTATTTCATCCCAATGAATAGGCAATCTGCACTTACGACCGTACAGTGCTTCATATGGAGCCATACCTATAGACGACTGAAAACTTTTGTTATAGGTGAACTCTACCAATGGCAACTTCGACTCCCAGCTCCCTGAGAAATCGATGACACATGCACGGAGAAGATCCTCCAAAATCTGGATAACTCTCTCTGACTGACCATCTGTCTGTGGGTGGAAAGCTGTGCTAAACAACAACTTCGTACCCATAGCCGAATGCAAGCTCTTCCAAAATGAGGAAGTGAATCTAGGATCTCGGTCAGACACTATAGAAACGGAAATACCATGAAGTCTAACTATCTCTCGGATATGCAAATCTGCATACTGAATCATGGTGAAAGTCGTCTTAATAGGCAAGAAGTGCGCTGATTTGGTAAGACGATCAACAATCACCCAGATAGCATTTGATCCTCTGACTGACTTCGGCAAACCGACAACGAAGTCCATGGTAACATTCTCTCACTTCCACTCGGGAATAGAAAGAGGCTTGAGTATACCTGCCGGTCTCTGATGCTCCGCTTTTTCACTAACTGACACGTCAGACACTCGGATACATAACGTCTGATATCCTTCTTCATTCCGGGCCACCAATACAACAATTGTAGATCTTTGTACATCTTCATACTCCCAGGATGAATAGAGTACGGCGACATGTGGGCCTCGGATAGAATATCTGCTCGAATAGAATCACTGCTAGGAACCCACATTCTGTCTCGATATCTCAGAATGCCGTCACTAACTGTATACAAGATACTGCCCTTGGCCTCATCTCTCTGCTTCCACTTTGCCAACTGCTCATCTGCTGACTGTCACCTACGAATACGGTCTAGAAGAGAAGACTAAATCGTCAAAGTAGATAGACGGGGAACTCTACCTCGAGGATATGTCTCTAGATCAAACCTCTGCATCTCAAACTGAAGAGGTCTCGGAATTGCCATATGAGCCATCACTGCGATTTTCCTGCTCAGTGCATCCGCAACTACATTAGCTTTGCCCGGGTGGTAGCTAATATCAGAGTCATAGTCCTTCACTAGCTCTAACCAACGCCTCTGACGCATATTTAGCTCTTTCTACATAAAAAAGTACTTGAGGCTCTTATGGTCGGTAAAGATCTGACACTTCTCTCCGTACAAATAATGCCTCCAAATCTTCAAGGCAAATACTACGGCTGCCAACTCTAGATCGTGGGTAGGGTAATTCTTCTCATGGATTTTCAACTGACGAGAAGCATATGATATCACCTTCCCATGCTGCATCAACACTGCGCCTAGACCGAGCATAGAAGCATCGGTATACAAAACAAAGTCTCCGGGCCCTGACGGCATGGCTAATACTAGTGCTGTGATAAGAGCTTGCTTCAAAGTATCGAAGCTCCTATGACACTCCTCGCTCCACACAAATTTTGCATTCTTCTTTGTCAACGATGTGAGTGGAACTGCGATAGAGGAGAATCCCTGAATAAACTTCCGATAATATCCTGCTGGCCTAAGGAAACTACGGATCTCTGATGCATTCTGCGGCACAACCCAATCTCTGACTCCTGCAACTTTCGCTTGGTCTACCTCAATACCGCTGCTAGAAACAATGTGACTTAAAAACGCCACCTTCTCTAACAAGAACTCACACTTACTAAACTTTGCGAATAGCTTGTGCTTTTGCAAGGTCTGCAATACTGCGGTCAGATGTCTGCTGTGCTCCTCATGATTTTTTGAGTAGACGAGGATGTCATCTATGAATACTATCACGAGCTGATCAAGATATGGCTGAAATACGCGATTCATGAGATCCATGAAGATCGCTGGCGCATTCATCATACCGAACGGCATCACAAGGAACTCGAAGTGGCCATAACGAGTTCTAAAAGCAGTCTTGAGAACACGGCATCTTTCACCCTCAACTGGTGATAACCAGAACGCAGATCAATCTTTGAGAATACTGAGGCTTCCTGCAACTTGTCAAATAAATCTTCAATCCTCGGAAGTGGGTATTTGTTCTTCACTGTCACTCTGTTCAACTCCCGCTAATCAATACAAAGCCTCATCGAACTATCATTTTTCTTCAGGAATAAGACTGGCGCGCCCCATGGTGAAAAACTCGGACGAATGAACTCCTTGTCGAGAAGTTCATGATTCTGCTTCTTGAGTTCTGCCATCTCTGTTGGTTCTAATCAGTACGGTGCTTTTGAGATCGGTGCGGTACCTGGCATGAGCTCAATAGAAAACTCCACTTCCCGCACAGGTGGCATACCAGAGACATCATCAGGAAACACATCTAGGAAGTCCCTAACAATTGGGACGTCGGAGGCTAACTGACTGGGTGTCTCGGGAACAGATACAAAAGTCGCTAAAAACGCTTGACACCCTCTACGCATAAGCTTCCTAGCCTGGACACAAGGTATTATACGCGGTAAAAGAAAGTACCTGTCTGGTTCGAATAAGAACTGTTCTCTCCCAAGAGGTTGGACTAAAACAGATCTCCACTGGATGTCAATAAAAACTCTGTTCCTTAATAGCCAGTCCATACCCAGAATGATGTCAAACTCTGGCATCGGTAATACGATAAGATCCGCATAAACAAGGTTACCATGAAGCTCGAGGTCTGTCTCTCGGATCACATTAGTAGCGGCTAGCTCCTCTCCAGAGGGCAACACTACTGAATACGCTACATCTAGCCCAATGGTCTTGATCTGGAGAAAATTTGCGAAGGTCTCCTAAATGAACGAATGAGTAGCCCCTGAATCTATCAAGGCATTCGTAGCTGAACCAACTATAAAAATTCTCCCTGAAAGGTCGGAACATCAAGCTGAACCCAATAATTACAAGAACTAAACTTATAGACATGCGAATGTCAAAGTTCTTCTACTATAAATTCCCGAAAGTAACACTGATTAGAACATCAATCCTATCATCAATTCTATTTTCAGAATCTCGACCCAAACCCTCGAAACAATAACTTTCAAATATAAACTTAAAGCTTTAAGATACCTGTCAAGAGCATTGTCTCCGGGTTCGTCTCCGCTGCATGGAGGGCAAAAACTCTGCCTTGGGTAGGCAGACTCCCTTCAGGGCAATTCTTAAGTAAGTGGTCAGGACTACCACACTTGTAGCACTTCCTCGAGCCATTCATACAAGCTCCAGCGTGACGGCGTGTGCACTTAGCACCGACTGGATAATCTGTGGCCCTCAGGACTACACGTCCCTGCTGCTGCTGTCCTCTGTTCCTGGATGGGCCGTGGAAAGGCCTCTTACTCTGATGCTGCTGATGGGGAGGGCGGTGCGGCGCTTGGACTGGTTGCTTGCCCTGGCGGTCTCTCTCAATATCATTCAGATCCTGCTCTGCAGCTAGAGCTCTGGAGACAGCGACATCATAAGCAGTAGGGCCAGCCACCCTAACATCACGGCGCAAGATCGGCCGCAGACCATCCATAACCTGCCTCAACTTGGCTCCAGCATCATTTGCAATCAGTGGTACGAAATAGCAACCCCTCTCAAACTTACGGATAAACTCCATAACAGTCATGTCTCCCTGCCTCAGGGTCATAAATTCCCTGGTCAACCTGGAACGCACCTCGTCAGTAAAATATTTAGAGTAGAATACCTATGTAAAGCGCGTCCAGCTCAGAGTTGCCAAATTCAAAGCTACCGATTGCTCCTTCCAACCACAAGCGAGCGTCTCCTCCAAACAGATAGATCGCACAACGTACCCTATCCTCATCTCCAAGCTCCATGAACTCGAAGATAACCTCGAGGGACTTAATCCAGCCCTCGGCAATCATAGGATCTGTCGTCCCTGAGAACTCCTTCGGTCTCATCTTCATGAACCGCTCATAAGTAGCCTCAGGCCCCGTCTGCCTGGCTACCCCATCATTGTTCCCCGCAAACTGCGCGAAGAACTGAGTCATTCCGGCTAACATCTGGGCGTTCATGTCCGGTGGAGGGGGTGGTGGTAAATCTCTCTCCTGCCTATGATCCTCACCGTCCTCATGACGATGCTCATCATCTCTCAAGCGCTCAGGAATGCATCTATGAGGCATACTCTTCCATACATATAACCTATACGTAACCAACATGCATAATTCAATTATTTCTTTAAATTTAAATAAATACTGCATAATCTTGAAATAAAACATTTCATGAAAACATGCTGTTAAAATATTTCAAGCTTTAAACGAAGTGCGTAAACGTAAAATTTACAGACCGAAGACGTGATTTCGTGAGTTTCTCGAGGTCAGTAGTAGTACAACCCTATACAAGAACATAGGCTCTAATACCAACTGTAGAGGCCCGTATTTCGTATTTGTAAATTTGCGAAATTATTAAAAATTTTCTCTTTAAGTAAATAACATGCAACATTCATAAAATGATCTGATAAAATAAGTTTAACTTGAAAGTAACAGCGGAAGTAAATTTTGTGTTCAAAACAATCACTTAAAAATCATTCAACATATTAAAACTGAATTTGAATATAAAATAGTGCATAAACTGAAACGTGAGGTCCTCGGGTTCCTACTACTGCTGACCCAAGCTAGCTCACTGGTCCCCGCCCTCAGTCTCGACCTCATCAGTACCTACAACAATCAAGTCTAGTGAATCTAAAGACTCAGCATGCATATATCGTGAATAACAAGTAAATATATCATAAAATTTCGTGTAACGTAAAAATATCGTATCGTAACACGTAAGGTGAAAATCATGTCATGAGTAATTATAAATACGTGCATATCTGAAAATCATACGTAAAAGCTTTGCTCGATAGAGCTCTGTCATAACATATCATATCGTAATTTTTCTGTAGAGATAATGTTTCTACGCAAGTGGCCCATAACATAACATAACATGCAAGTCTGATCAGACTAAACCACAGTATACTGGGCCGTAGAGATCATCACAGCCCTTGGACTGGATATCCGTACCCATACATAATCGTAAACCGGTCGTAAGTCACCGGGTGAAGCAATCCCATAAGCGTAAGATGGCCACAAGACATATCGCATATATCTCAAAAATAAAAATTTTATATTTTATGCATGTAATACAATTATAACCATGTTTTTACCGAATGAGTTGGATCGTTCCCAGGATCGCTGCGACCTAATTCTAACATGAGAAACATGCAAATAATCTTGACTTAATAAAGGCTTCATAACCGAACTAAAAACGAGACAATTACGCCAAACATACTTAGTATTCGACAATGGTTTCGTACCAACCCGAACCGACATTGAACCATCGTTTAAACATGGTTAAAATACACCAAAAATACTTGAAAACATGACCCTATGGCTGTAATACATGAAAAATGTGAATGGAGGCCAAAACCGTAAAACGCTCTTTCGAGAGTCACTTTGGCACATTGCACCGTAAATTCTCGTACGACTTCTAAACTTAACCAAATCATAAACGGCCAAAAACATGACCTTCCTAACTCATTGAGGTATTATACGGTCCAAGGCTATAGGCTAAAACCCAACCAAGAACTCGCACAAGCCTCCTGAACTGCAACACTGCTGCTGTCCAACTTCAGTGGCAGCAGTTGTGCTTGCTGCGTTTCGTTTACAAGGCTAATGGCCATTGGGGCTTGAACCACTGACCAGAGCCTCTTCCCAACATCCTAAGGTGTGGCTTGAACCATGGCTAAGGTCCCTAGGCCAACCACAATCCAAGCAAATTCCTAAGACAACCCGAAGCTCCACCCGAGAACACATATGCTGTACCGTGGGGGGTGTTGCTTCATCTTGCTGTCATATATCATTCCAGTGGCCATAAGATCGACCATGGCTTGATCTAGATATCATGAGGTATTGTTTAAACCATGGATAAGGGCTAAAGCCAACCAAGATCCATCAAAACCTCCAAAAAGCCGAAACCACTCACACAAAATCATAAATGAAAAACCGAAGGGGCACTTGTGTTGTTTGTTTAAAAATTTCGATGGGACCATGAACCAAGCTATGAAAGGTCATCTTGGTCACATCCTAAACATGCTAAGGGAGGATTCTAACCATGGTTACAGGCCTTGGGCCAACCACAATCCAAACCTTCACCTTAGACACCCAAACAACCAAAATCGAGACTCACATTGCAACTATGAGGGAAGTTGCTGTCAAGTCTCTTCCTTGCGTGCATGGGCTGGAACCAACTATCCAACATGACTCCAACCCACCCTAGTACATTCCTAGATGCAGCCTTGAGCGCCTGGAACCGACCAACTCCCTGTAATCATCAAAGACACAAAACCGTGAAGCACGAAAGAAAGGGGATCGAGGGGCTGTGCAGAATTTTTTGTGTAGTTGCTGTCATATTTCGGTTATTTCATTAATCAAGAACATGTAATGGTTTAAAAATATATATATGACTTGATTGAAGAGAAAAGAAACCATATATACATGCCTGGAATTTGTTTACAAAAAGAAAACAAAGTATGCGACGAACACGACGCGGCGGAGACGGAGTTCCTTCTCTTTTCTCTCTTGATTTTCTTTTTGATGGCTCACGATTTTCTCAGCCTTTTTCTTCTGAAATTTTGAAGGTGAGGGGTGGAGAGAATGCTAAGGGAATGGATGGGAAGTTCACTAATTAAATGGGGAGGTAGAATGGCAAACAAATCTTTCTATCCTAGTTGTTTGCTAGATAAGGAATGAGGTGTGATATCATGGGATTGAGGGGTGATTTAGGGGGAGTGATGGCCGATTATTCCTATAAAAACAAGGTAATGATATTGCTTAATCACTAATTATTGGTGATTAAAAATGAAGGGGTTATCATACCAAGAAATGATAAGGAAAAGGATCAAAAATGGAGAGTTGCCAAGCATGATTAAATCTTCAAGGGGTGGCCGAAAATTGCTATCCAAAAATGGGGAGAAATATTGCTTAATTATTGAATTTTAACTCCTTAAAGTTTTAAACACTTATTATGTATTTTAGTGAATTAATAATTTAATTTAGGATAGTAATTTTCTTGCATGCATGGCTAAGTCTTAAAATAAATTACTAACATGTTAAGTTAAAATTTTTTAAATAAAATAGGTCTAAATTAATTTATCCCTGTTGGTTACACATTTTAATTTAGGCTTTTAAATTAATTATTGGACATAAGAGAGCTTATTTACTACTTAACTCAAATTAATTAAATAAATTCTTAAACATTCTTTTACCTTAAAATAAATTATTCATTGGCTTAAATTAAATTTAGGAATATTTTCTTATTATTAAATTTAATCTCAATACTCCAACTCCAGTCCGGCCTCGCGTATTTAACCGAAAAATAAAACTAAACTTCTTCGATTTAAAATAAATGATCATAACTTAACAAATTTTAAAATGAATTAAATACTCATGCATGTATGAAAATCATTTTAATTAAATAATAGTAATTATGCTTGGCTTATACGTAGTCTGATTTATCGGGTTCTACACTTGCGGCATCAATGACGGCGGTGATTAAGAAGAACGTTCCATTCCATTGGGGCGAGGAGCAAGAGAAGTCTTTTAATATTATTAAGCAAAAATTAATTAATGCTCATTTACTTGTTTTACCTTATTTTTCTAATACTTTTGAAATTGAATGTGATGCTTCAGGTGTAGGTATTGGTGGCGTGTTGATGCAAGGAGGACGGCCGATGGCTTACTTCAGTGGGAAACTTAATGGAGCAACGCTTAACTACCCTACGTACGACAAGGAGGTTTACGCACTTGTGAAGAAGCTAGAGACATGGCAGCACTACTTGAGGACTAGGGAGTTTGTGATTCATACGGATCATGAATCCTTAAAGCACCTTGAGGGACAACAGAAGCTGAACAAGAGACATGCCAAGTGGGTGGCGTTTGTGGAAACCTTCCCCTACATAATCAAGTACAACCAAGGTAAGGAAAATGTAGTGGCCGACGCACTATCACGGAGGTACGTACTGATCTCTACCTTGGAATCTAAAATTTTATGGTTTGAGCATGTGAAAGAGTTGTATGTGCTAGATGAGGATTTTAAGAGTGTGTTTGAAACTTGTATGCATGGTCCACATGAGAAATTCTATTTGCATAACGGTTTCTTGTTTAGAGAAGACAGGTTGTGAATCCTTAAATCATCCATTCGTGAATTACTTGTTAGGGAAGCACATGGGGGTGGTTTGATGGGGCATTTTGGTGTGGCTAAAACTTTAAGTGCGTTGCATGAACATTTCTATTGGCCACATATGAAACGTGATGTTGAACAAGTATGTGATAAGTGTATAACTTGTAGGCAAGCTAAGTCTAGAACACAACCACATGGATTGTATACACCACTTTCCGTCCCTAGTTAACCTTGGGTTGATATTTCTATGGATTTTGTTTTGGTGTTGCCTAGGACAAAGAAGGGGAGGGACTCTATATTTGTTGTTGTTGATAGATTTTCGAAAATGTCGCATTTTATAGCTTGTCATAAAACTGATGATGCTTCTAACATTGCGAGTTTGTTCTTTAGAGAAGTCGTTAGGTTGCATGGCATGCCTAGGACTATTGTTTCTGACCGTGATGTTAAGTTTTTGAGTTACTTTTGGAAAACGTTGTGGGCTAAACTGGGCACAAAATTGTTTTTTTCTACTACATGTCATCCTCAAACGGATGGACAAACTGAAGTTGTTAATAGAACTTTAGGAACACTTTTGCGTTCCATTCTTAAAAAGAACTTAAAGAATTGGGAAAATTGTTTGCCATTTGTTGAGTTTGCTTACAATCGTTGCGTGCATTCTACTACAAATTATTCGCCATTTGAAATTGTTTATGGTTTTAATCCTTTGACTCCGTTGGATTTGATGTCTTTACCTGTGAGTGAAAGGTTAAACATGGAGGGCAAAAATAAGGCTGAATTTGTTAGGAGTTTTAATGAAAAGGCCAAGGCCAACATTGAGAAGAAAAATGAGCAATATGCCAAGCAAGCCAACAAGGGGAAGAAGAAGGTAGTATTAGATAAAGGTGATTGGGTGTGGCTGCACTTACGGAAGGAAAGGTTCCCCGAGAAGAGGCGCTCGAAACTACTACCTAGTGGTGATGGACCATTTCAAGTTCTTGAAAGGATCAATGACAACGCCTACAAACTCGACCTAACAGGTGAATACAATGTGAGTTCCACTTTCAATGTTACTGATTTGTCGTTCTTTGATGTAGGTGATGAACAAGATTTGAGGACAAATCCTTTTCAAGAAAGGGAGGATGATTCGAACATGGTTGGTCAAGCCCTAAGGAAAGCATGGGACCCTTTATAGTTGTCGGAGGGACCAATCCTGAGGGGATGTCTGAAGAGGTTCAAAGAAGCATTGAATGCGCATATGAGCAAAGAAGATGGATTTACGAGCGAGGTACAAAGTGATGGAAGGTTCGTGATGCATGGGAATCATATGAACATTATTCAAGCATCCATGCAAAACGGAGCGCAAATCTGGACAGAAGATCTCGCGCACATGCGAGAAGACAAGGCGCGCATCTGCGCGAGCTCGCACACATGTGCCGAGAAGGTGCGCGCATATGCGCGAGAGGTACTGGACACCAAAGATTTTAACATAGGACTTTGCGCATATGCGCCGGACTAGGCAGAGACTTGCGCGCATATGCGCGCGGCGCAGATTTTCCTAGTTTAGGGTTTTCAGTATTTTGGTAACTAGATTTGGTATCTTTGAGTATATGTAAACATATTAGACGAAATTTTGGACACAATTCAAATATTATTATTGAGTTTATCAAATTTTTGATAATTTTCTCTCAAGCTCTTTCAAGGCTTTTTGCTTTGTAATCAAATCAAACTTATCAAAGTTTTACTTTGTGGCGTTTGTCGGTTGATTTCATACGGATTGTCAAGGACAGGTTCTTTGAAGGTTCGTTTGGTTTTCAATTGTTTTCATTGTTATTCTTTGTTACTAAACCACGTAGTTTAAGGGTGAAAATCACATCATACTTGAATCAAAAGATCGGGACATCGTAACAACGATCCTTGTTTGTTATTGAATTGAGGGCGCGATTCATATTTAATCGTGTTTGCTTTTCTTCGTATGAGGATTCATATCAGGGGCCTTGCTCTTAGATGACTCTCCCTCATGCACCTTGCGTTTAGGTGGCATCGTCTTTTATCCTACATGTAGGTCACGTAGAAGCACATAACTTAGCATAAACTAGAAGATACAAAGATACTTATTGCCGAGTTCCCCATGTATGGATGAAGTGCAGTGTCTTCCCTCTCGAAGAACCGGGGGCTCTGATACCATGTAAAGTGTAACATCCTTCTTCTATACTTGACACGATTAATGATAATTATACTCATAATCAAAATAGGGTTTGAAGATATCCTTTATTATGAAGTAATTCTAATAAGAGTATCAATTTGACGGTTTATAAAAATTTTGGCATGATGTCCCCACATTTTGTAAAAGCCAAAACTCAAGCAACAACATCGATGTATATATACATAATCATATTTTCACATACAAAAATACACTGTATCGTTATACATATAATCATAAACTTCGTTTCAAACCATGACATAAAATTTATCACATTACATATGCAGAAGCTATACAATAAGACGTCAAAGTTCTTGTCGAGGTAGGGCACGTCACAAGCATCCATTGGCGAACTGGCATCCTATGTATCTTCATTACCTGATCCTATAATACATGAGCTACATGAGTTTATAAAACTCAATAAGTTAGCACTTATACGTATCAATATGCATAGAAAGAACATACGTATCATGTCGTGATCAACAATGAATCTTTAAACCATGTCACGCCACATGAACATATATTGACCAATAGGTTTGGTGGACTTAAAACCACCCATGATGTCAACAAGCTCATATATCATATAAAAATCATTCATTTTCCTTTTCTTTCATGTTCATGTTCATGACATAGCACACATCTTCAATATTCATAATTTCTTTCATATTTAATACGTAACAATGAAATTTGGTGCTAAGTTTTCATCAATAAAACTTACTAACAATGTACATATAGCAATAATCCTTGGGAAGCATTTGAAATATTATTCATGTAATACTTCAAGAACATGCCAACTTACAGTCCAAGCATAATAATACTTGTTTGAGGCGATGTTTCTCGCTCCTATGCTGTCAAATACATCAATAAACCAATCACTATGTCTATACTAGGTGAAAGTCACTCTCTTATTATCCTCTACATGTATAAAAATCAAAAGAGATGGAAACTTACTCCCCTAAGATGTTCTTGTGATGGAGAATGCAATTCTATCTTCAAAATGAGGAAGAAGAAGAAAAAAGAGCTTTTGGAGGAAGATTTCTTGTGTTCCTCTCGAGTTTCTTGCTATGAGAGGAAAGGAAGAACTGATGTTGATGCCAAGAATTTCGAAACATATCTTCTCATATATAAGGCGGCGCTCGGGGGTTAAAATATTACCGCTCGAGCGCGGAACATTCTGCCCAAGTACTGAATCTTTAGTGCACCGGCGCTCGGGCGGTAAGATCTAACCACTCGGGCGCCAAACATTCTGCCTCTGCACTGTTTCATCAAAGATTGCTCCAGAAACGTCTTTTCTGTTCGTAATCTGAAAAAGTGGTAAACATGAAAGTTATGTCCCTATGTCTTGGCTTGCACCATGTGAAGGTATGAGTAAAAATTTATGCTCATTCTACCAAAATGTGTCATTGTAGGAATGACGATACACACGACACACTTCGGGGCTCTTTTGACTTGTCTTCCACAATGATTTGGACAAAACCCGAAACATGAAAGTTGTAACCTTATATATTAGATTTCTAATGGTTGTGGCCTCACACAATTTGGATCAATATACAAATCATTATGCTAAAACACGTAAGAACTGTCATATTTTCATCTCATTGCTTGCAGTTCCATACCAACATTCATTACACAACTTTAACTACACATCTTACTATCACTATTTAGACATATATTCATTGTCAATACACCATGGACAATATATAAATCATATTCAATCTCACTATCGATACCTCAATCAACACGTGAAACATAATGAGTCAAATAACTACATAATAAATGACATAAACGCATCATTAATCATTTGTACGAGTTACCGGTATTACACTTGTATATTTTAGTTGTAGTTGAGTATGTTTTCAAATGGATAGAGGCAATTTCATGTCGAACAAATGATCATAAAATCGTCATCAAATATTTGAAGAAAATATTTTTAGTAGATTTCGAATTCCTCGAGCCATGATAAGTGATGGGGGAACTCACTTTGTTAATAAATCATTTCCTTCATTAATGAAAAAATATGATATTACTCACAAAGTAATTACTCCTTATCATCCTCAAAAAAATGGACAAGTTGAATTAGCTAATATGGAGATAAAACAAATTTTGAAAAAAATGTTAACCCAAATAGAAAAGATTGGTCTCTGCGACTTAATGATGCACTTTGGGCATATCGAACAGCTTTTAAAACATCATTGAATATGTCTACCTATAGATTGGTTTACGGAAAATATTGTTATTTGCCTGTGGAATTGGAACATAAAGCTTATTGGGCGATCAAAACTTTTAATTCAAGCATGGATGATGCAACCAAATTGAGCAAATTGCAACTTAATGAACTTGATGAACTCAGAAATGACGCGTATGAAAATTCAAAGATTTAAAAAGAAAAAATCAAATCAATTTATGATAGAACAATTCTTAGAAAATCATTTGAGATTGGTAAAAAAATTTTGCTTTATAATTCTCGACTTCACATATTCCTGGAAAAATTACGATCAAGATGGACAGGCTCATATTTTGTAAAACATGCGTATCCTTATTGAGCTATGGATATTGAAAATCTTAAAAATGATGATGTTTTTAAAGTAAACGGACAAAGGCTTAAACCATTTTTAGAAAATGAAATCTTTAAGGAAGAGTTTATTTTCCTTTCTGATCCTTAATTTTTTGTGTTGCATTTAATTGTGTTTGTTGTTATTTGAGGTTTCCTTAATCATTTTATTTCCCTGTTAAATGGCGAATAACGGTACTCCATGGCTTTCATAGTCGGTTAAATAATTTCCCACAATTGCTGAGAAAAAAATCAAAAAAAAAAATCATTTCTTTTCATTCAAAATAGATGAAATTCTCTCAAAAATTTGAAAATATTTTCCCTCTGTTTCTAAAAATGTTCTAAGAAAAATTTATGCAATTAGGTGTAAAAAATTGAGATTGCTAATGCAAAAATAAATTCCAGAAGATATTCGTCTTGTAATAGAAGCTAAGGTCCGATTAGGAGGAGAAGTTCCACAGTCATTGCTCATTCGGTAAATGCCTGGATTAGGAAAAAAGCACTTATGTAAAAAAACGAAGGGCCAAAAGGTTAGGGGTTTGTCATAAGTGTGCAAGATGGACTTGTGACAAACGATGTAGATCTTTTGGATGTGTTTCTAATAACAAAGAAGATAAAATTGGTTTCATTAAGAATGGGCTGAGTAACGAGTCTTTAGATAACATCTTATTGACTCTTGATACGCATTCTAGTGGACACGTGCATATTGAACTTTTAAGTCTATGGAAACAATTCCAAGATGAGCGTAATCGTAATAGTCTTGGGAATTCAACTAAAAAAGACCATGTTTGCCAATTTATAAGAAAATTGGATGGGAAGCATATCTTTGACTTATAGAAGGCGTTGAAGCTGTTTCTGGACGTAAAACCAGAGGAAAATTGTGAGCCACAATCACACTACTGTCTATATGCATGTGTGTCATTAATGTTTTTACTGTTTATTCTGCTTACAGCTGACCCATAGTTTTGTGATGATAATATATTACCCCTATAAAATATCTCATCTTTCTCTATACTTTCACAGACCAAAAAGAAAGTAAAAACATGGCTGGATCCTCTGCACAAACATTGAAAAATATTTGTGTATTTTGTGGGTCGAGTCCTGGAAAAAATGAAGTGTTTGTAGAAGCAGCCAATAATCTTGGAAAGATAATGGATGAGAGAAAAATTCACTTGGTATATGGGGTAGGTTATATTGGGTTAATTATATCTGTTTCAACATCTGCTCATCTTGGAGGTAATCAGGTTTTGGGTATTATTCCTACAGATTTAGCTGAAGGAAATATTACAGGTGTTACGATTGGAGAGGAATTAAAATTTATTCTATGTATGAAAGAATCACCATAATGATTGAAAATTATGATGCTTATATCGCACTACCAGGTGGTTTTGGTACATTAGAAGAAACTTTTCACACTAATTCTTGGGCACAACTTAATATCCATAATAAACATGTGGCTTGTTGAATATCAATAATTATTATGATAGTTTGTTGATATTTCTTGATAAAGCTGTAGAACAGAATTTCATTTCAGAAAATTCACGACGGATGCTCATCTCTGCTTCGACTGCTAACCAATAAATTGATGATTTGGAAGCTTTTGTTCATAAGCCTGAAAAAAATGATAACAAAGATCAATTGGCCGCAATCTAGCAGTAAGACAAGAAAGTTGGATCATTGATTCAAAAGTCGTGGATTGGTTTATGTTTGTTATCTTCAATAAAATTCCAGGTGATATCTCTTTCATTATGTACTCTTTATTAATAGTTATTTTGACATTAGAGACAATGTCATATTCTGATTGAGGGGAAGAACAATCTTATAAAAAAAAACTTTAAAAAAATTTAAATTAAAAAAAAATATTTTAAAATAAAAACATGTTTATTGTTTGTATCTTAGTAATTTTGCGAAAATAAAACACAATACATGTTTGAAATATTTAAAGTAAAAAATATATTAATCTATCTAAGGATGTTTAAATTTTTGTTTTAAAAAAAAGTCAATTTTAATATTCTGATCACTATAAAAATATGATTTATGAAATGTTTTTGAGTGATTAACCATTGTGAGTGAGTGAGGAGGATTGAGAAAACATCTTTCGAGCCATTATTTATCATTAGAGAGGCTATTATTGTTTAGATATTGAGTTCTTATTTTGAAGGAAAAAAATAGGTATTTCCTGAAAAAAAAGAGAAAAAATAATGTTGAAGATCTATGTAATTTTGAAGTTATATGCTACGACCCTATTATCTTTCATAATAAAAAGAAAAAAAAATAGAAAGAGAGAAATATATTGTACAAATTAAATAAATTTTTACTCAGACCTGCATACCGTTTCAGCACTTCCATTATCTTTTTGGCTAATGATCAACTTTCTATTCTACCCATACATTCTCTGTTTCATTCTATATCATTCAATACCATTAATATCATATCTTGAAGCCATAAACCATCAACATTGCATCACGTATCCCAAACGATCAACATAATAAACCATAAAAAGAATAATGAACATACTTAATCATAATCATTACCTTACATCAGAAACATACGAATGTCGGGGCGTTACAATTCTCCCCTCCTTAAGAAATTTCATCCTAGAAATTGCCATTACTGTGCGAATAACTCAGGATATCTCTTTTTCATTTCTTCCTAAGGCTCCCACGTTGCTTCTTCAACCAACTGATTACGCCAAAGAATCTTGATAATGCCGATTTCCTTATTCCTCAGTACTTTAACCTTGCGATCTAAAATCTGGATTGGTACTTCTTGATACGTCAAGTTCGGCATCAGATCCAATGGTTCATGTCTGAGAACATGGGAAGGGTTCGAGATGTACTTCCTGAGCATTGAGACGTGAAATACATTGTGGACTCTATCCAAGTCTGGCGGTAAGGCTAGACGATATGCTCTTTCTCCAATCCTATCCAGAAATTCAAATGGGTCGATAAATCTTGGGCTTAGCTTACCTTTCTTCCCGAATCTCATTACCCCTTTGAGGGGAGAAATTTTGATAAAGACATGATCTCCAACTTCAAACTCCAAAGGCCTTCTTCGATTATCGGCATAACTTTTCTGTCTGGATTGGGCCATCTTCATTCTATCCCGAATTAAAGCAATCACATCAGCTGTCTGTTGGACCAATTCTGCTCCTAACATCTTCCTTTCACTGACTTCATCAGAGTTCAACGGTGACCTAAATCTCCTGCCATACAATGCCTCGTATGGTGCCATGCCAATCGTCGCCTGATAAATATTGTTATATGTAAATTCAACAAGTGGGAATTTAGAATCCCAGCTACCAGGAAAATCAATCGTGCAGGCTCGTAGCATATCTTCAAGAATCTGAATCACCCTCTCTGACTGACCGTCACTCTGAGGATGATATGTTGTGCTAAAAGCCAACCTGGTGCCCAAGGCTCTGTGAAAGCTCTTCCAGAATTCAGAAGTAAACCTTTCGGTCACGATCAGATACAATTTACACAGGGATACCATGAAGTCTCACAATCTCAGCTACATAGAATCAGCATAATGGTTCATTGTAAACGTTGTCTTGACCCGAAGAAAATGAGCCGACTTGGTTAACCTATCAACAATCACCCAGATGGAGTTGTAACCCTTTGGTGTTCTTGGAAGTCACGTTACGAAGTCCATAGTGATGTTCTCCCACTTCCACTAAGGTATTGGGAGAAAGTTCCAGCAGGTCTTTGATGCTCAAATTTACCTGCTGACATGTTAGACATTCGGATATAAACCTTGCAATATCACTTTTCATACTTGGCCACCAATATAGACGTCGGAGATCCTGATACATCTTGGTGCTACCTGGATGTATCGAATATGGCGTGGTATGAGCTTCTGTCAAAACATCCCTTCGAATATCATCACCATTGGGAACACATATCCGACCTCTAAACGTTAACAAATAATCAGTTTTCATTGCAAACTTTGTATTTCCTTTCTTATCGGCTTTGGATATCAATTCCATCAATTGATTGTCATTAGGTTGCTCCCGTCGTATCCTATCTGTCAACGTAGGTCGAATAACCAAAGCTGAAAGTCTAGCGATGGTCCCTTGCTCTACTATAGCAATCTCGCTCCTCTGAAGATCCAATAACAACGGCTTCTGAATCAACGAGCTCAAAGAAAAACTGACTTGCGGCTCAAAGCATCTGCAACAACGTTTGCTTTACCTGGGTGGTAGCTAATGGTCACATCATAATCTTTAACAAGTTCTAACCACCTCCTCTGCCTCATATTGAGTTCCTTCTGTGATAATAGATATTTCAAGCTCTTGTGGTCTGTGAAAACTTCACATTTCTCGCCATACAGATAATGCCTCCATATTATCAATGCGAAGACCACAGCCACCAATTCAAGATCGTGAGTGGGATAATTCTTCTCGTAGTCCTTCAACTGACGAGAAGCATAAGCGATTACTTTCCCATGCTACATCAGTACAGCTCTAAGTCCCATCTTTGATGCATCAGTATATACAATAAAATCATTAGTTCCGCACGGAATTGCTAGGATAGGGGCTGATGTCAACTTTTCTTTCAACACTTGAAATCTGTGTTGGCACTCGTTAGTCCACTCAAACTTCACCGCTTTCTTCGTCAGATTGGTTAATGGCAGGGCTATTTTTGAGAAATTGGCAATAAAACATTGATAATAACCTACCAAACCAAGAAAGCCTATGCAACTCGGAGACTGTCGTAGGAATAGACCATTGTTTAATCGCTTCAATCTTCATGGGATCCACTGCAATGCCGTCTTTTGAAACGATATGGCCCAGAAATGATACTTTCTCTAACCAGAATTCACACTTTTTCAACTTTACTTATAACTAATTTTCCCTCAATAACTGTACTAAAGTTCTGAGATGTTCGGCATGAAGTTCCCGAGTCTTGGAATAAATCAGGATATCGTCAATGAAAACGATAACGAAGCTATCCAGATATGGCTTGAAGGCCCGGTTCATTAGATCCATGAAGTACCGACGGAGCGTTTGTCAACCCGAATGACATGACTAAGAACTCATAATGGCCATACCTGGTTCTGAATGCAGTTTTAGGGACATTGGCTTCCCTAACTTTCAGCTGATAGTAACCAGAACGAAGGTCGATCTTTGAAAACATTAACGCTCCCTATAGCTGATCAAAGAGATCATCAATCCTTGGCAATGGATATTTATTCTTGATCGTGGCTTTATTGATCTCTCTGTAATCAATGCACAACCGCAAGGATCCATCTTTCTTTTTGACAAATAAAACCGGAGCTTCCAACGAAAAAGAACTCGTACGAATAAAACCTTTCTCTAATAGATCCTGCAACTGATTCTTCAGTTCCTTCATTTCAATCGGGGCCATTCGGTAGGGAGCTTTCGAAATCAGAGCAGTACCTGGAACCACGTCAATCACAAACTCCACTTCACAGGTCAAGTGGTAATCCAGGCACATCATCTGCAAATACGTCAGGAAAAATCCTTGAACTACCTCAATCTCATTCAACTTCATTGTCATCTCAGTATTCAAATCTTTCACAGCAGCTAAAAACCCCTGACACCCCTCGGATAACATTTCCTGAGCTTTGAGACAAGAAATACAAGGAGTGCCAAGCGAAATACCTGAACCTGGAAAATCCCGCTATCATCATCTTCTATAGGAAATCGCACCATCTTTGCCACGCAGTCAATAAAGGCACGATATGACGATAGCTACTCCATTCCCAAAATAATATCAAACGCCACCATGAGAATAATAATAAGATCAGCAAAATAGATTTTCTCATTCACTTGTACTGTACGACCTTTAAGAATATTAGAAGGCCATATTTCGTCTCCCGATGGCAACAAAATACTATAGTGAAGGAGTTCAAAAGATGGAACAACATTCAATGAGCTCAAGAATAAAGGAATGCGTAGTACCAGTGTCAATCAATGTACTAGCGGCCTAGCCTGAAATTAAGATAGTACCTGATATAACAAAAGAATCAGGATTTGCGCCTTCTTTGGTCAATAAGAAAATTCTTCCTTGAACCCTATCCTTCCTTTTCTCACCCTTTACTGGACAATTTTTGATGACATGTCCAACACCTCCACAACGAAAGCATCGATTACTTCCAAACAAACACTCACCTGTATGAATTTTGCCACATTTTGGACATACATGTTGATCATATGCAGGCGGTGGCATAGGAGCTTTGGGTCGATTCTCCTCTTTCTCTTTGCCTCTGAACTTGCCCTTACCTTTCCATCCAGAACCTTGGCCCTTAGTAGAAAAATCTTGTCGCTTCAACTGTCTTTCTCTTTCAATTTCCTTATCGTCCTGCTCGCCCATCCTTGCCGTTTTCAACAATCTCTTTATATGAAGCAGCTTTATACATTAGAACGTCTCTTTTAATATCAGCCCGGACACCTCTAAGAAAATGCTCGCCCTTTTCAATGTCATTACTGGCCAGATATGGAGCAAAATGACACCCCTCTTCGAATTTGAGAATATACTCTTGCATTGACATATTGCCTTGCTTCAGCTCTAGAAATTCCTTCACTTTCTGACTTCAAACATTTCGAGGAAAATATTTGTCGTAGAATAAATCTTTAAACTCCTGCCAATTGAGTGCCGAGACATTAACTGATACCTTGGAGGCGTCTCACCAAATCGTCGCAGTCTTGGTCAGTAGAAAAATGGCACAACTGACTCGATCATTATCGTCAAACAGCAGATAATCATAAATAGCCTCCACAGCTTTGACCCATTCCAAGGCGACCATGGGATTAGTGCAACCATCAAATTCTGGTGGCTTCATCTTACGAAATCTTTCGTATGCGACTTCACTACTGGGCTCAGGGCCTCACTTGCTCTCTTTCTCTCCCTCGCCCTGCATTCTGCATCCGTAAGTGGGTCGAGTCCTGGAAAAAATGAAGCGTTTTAGAAGCAGCGAATAATCATGGAAAGATATTGGATGAGAGAAAAATTCAATTGGTATATGGGGGAGGTAATATTGGGTTAATAAGATCTGTTTCAACATCTGCTCATCTTAGAGGTAGTCAGGTTTTGGGTATTATTCCTACAGATTTAGCTGAAGGAAATATGACAGGTGCTACGATTGGAGAGGAATTAAATGTTTATTCTATGTATGAAAGAATCACCATAATGATTGAAAATTCTGATGCTTGTATCGCACTACCAGGTGGTTTTGGTACATTAGAAGAAATTTTTCACACTGTTTCTTGGGCACAACTTAATATCCATAATAAACCTGTGGCTTGTTAAATATCAATAATTATTATGATAGTTGTTGACAGTTCTTGATAAAGCTGTGGAACAGAATTTCATTTCAAAAAATTCACGACGGATGCTCATCTCTGCTTCGACTGCTGACCAATAAATTGATGATTTGGAAGCTTTTGTTCATAAGCCTGAAAAAAATGATAACAAAGGTCAATTGGCCGCAATCTAGCAGTAAGAAAAGAAAGTTGGATCATTGATTCAAAAGTCGTGGATTGATTTATGTTTGTTATCTTCAATAAAATTCCAGGTGATATCTCTTTCATTATGTACTCTTTATTAATAGTTATTTTGACATTAGGGACAATGTCATATTCTGATTGGGGGGAGAACAAACTTATTAAAAAACTTAAAAACAAAAATTTATATTAAAAAAAATTATTTCAAAATAAAACCAGGTTTATTGTTTATATCTTAGTAATTTTGCAAAAATATCACACAATACATGTTTGAAATATTTAAAGTAAAAAATATATTAATCTATCTAAGGATGTTTAAATTTTTATTTGAAAAAAACCAGTCAATTTTAATATTCTGATCACTATAAAAATATGATTTATGAAATCTTTTTAAGTGATTAACAATTGTGATAATATCAGTTATTAAAGTATGTGGCCCAAGATATACCTGATAAGAGTGCCTAAAATTTTAAATTCACACATACTTTGTGAGTGAGTGGGGAGGATTTAGAAAACAGCTTTCGAGCCATTATTTATCATGAGAGAAGCTATTATTGTTTAGATATTGAGTTCTTATTTTGAATAAAAAAAATAGATATTTCCTTGAAAAAAAATAAAAAAATAATGTTGAAGATCTATGTAATTTTAAAGTTATATGCTACGACCCAATTATCTCTCATAAAAAAAGAAAAAAAGAAAGTAAAAAATAAAAAGAGAGAAATATATTGTACAAATTAAATAAATATGTGGTCATGGAGCTTATACTTAGTCTGATTCTATGATTTTATGGAAAAAAAATCAGGAAAATATATATATATTATATATATAAAGAATAACTAGATTGTGAATCAATAGATTTCCTATCTCTTGATTAATTTGGCTTGTTTGTCTGTCTGCATTCTGTAAACCATTTTCCTGGTCATTTATTTATATTCCAACTCCAGGAAAGAAATTGTTCCCATGAATTGAAAAATTTATTAACCTTTGAGGATATGAAGTTGAGACTCTTATTAGGAATTTCTGAAGGCAATGTACATTTAATTAACTGAAAATAAGATTTGAACTTATCAGCTCGGATTATTTCATAAATTATAATTATGATGACCTTGATATAACTTTGATAGTTTTCAAATTTAATTTAAACACTTTGATAGTTCTGATTACATTTCTATTTAAATTAATCCATATGTTTTGTATTTCTATTAACGCTTAAATTGCTAGGGACTAGCAATAAACTTGTTGGGAGGTGTGATAAACATAAAAAATTGTACATTAATTAAATGTTTTATAATATAAATTTATAGTTTTTGTTTTATTAAATATTTAATATTATATGTTTTACAATAAATTGTATAAAATACAAGTTGTTGTGTAATTATATGTTTTTACTATTTTTACAAGTTCAATAAAAACAAGAATAACATTGCCGTTGCAAATGGGATTAAAATGATTCTTGGACCTGTAGAAAGTTGATGTTAATATCTACAATCTTGGAGGCAAGCTTGAGATAAAAATCCTCTCACAATTGGGATCAAATTAAGCAACAAATAAAGTTATCAAAGGAGTGGCAGTTTTGCCATGCTCTAAAATTTTTACCATATCTCTCAAATTACTTGGTCAAATGGTAAAAAAAATACCACAATTCAAACATCTCAATTATCTACATGTTATGTTTTATGTGTAAAAGATAATTCGGATGGGAAAATTTTCAAAAGTGATGTGTATAATGACATAATTTCTTGAAACACCAATGAAGACTTATGTGTAAAAAAATAATATTTTATTTTTTGTTGTCTCCCCAAATTTTGCTATAAATAGGAGTGCATTGTAATGTATTGAGATATCCCTCATTTTTATGAACAAACCTTTTAATTCATAATATTTCTCTCTTTGTTTTTCTTTTATTACTTCATTTAAATATATTTAGCATGTTAATTTCATATTCAAAGTTTTACACTTTGAATAATGAGTAGCTAACTTCCCAAAATTGAGATGAAAATGTGAAACTCTTGGTATGATAATACGGATATAAAAAGATAATAATCTGTGTTTTATAATATTTAATCATTATTTTTTGTTTATATTATATTTATTTCTTTAAGCATTATTATACCCTACTTATAAATGGGAGTTTTGATTTATTGTTGCTATATGTTACACTAAATCTTGGAACTATTTAAATGTTAGTTTGGTATTACCAATCATTTAAAGTGGATGGCTTGATTTATTATATATGAATATATCATAATAATAATTTGTTGGTACCATTTAAATGTTTGTTGGGTTTTACCAACCATTTAAAGTAGGAACCTTGATTTACTGATTATAAAAATATATATAGCACAATAAATACTTGACAACATTTATAAGTTTTGATATATATTATATATACTTATAAGATAATTATATATAACATAATACAAATATGATTATGTTAGACTTAATTTAATTGTGGTGATGAGAGTCAAAACCAGTAGGTCGAGATAGCTTAATCAGAAGACAGTATAATAAGCAGAAGCTCTCGTATCGCTTAAATAGAAGCAGTACTTTTCGATTACTTAACGGCTTATATAAAGTATAATCAGAACTTAAAAAAGGAGAAGCGGAACTTTGCTTAAACAATATGAACTTAACGTCTTTCGTTTGATAGTTACAAGTCTTAAATGTTACTGTTACTTTACCTATTACTAGTATTAATTGCACCATTAATGTTTTATGAAGTCATTTAAAGCACCTTACTAGTTTTGGTATAAAACTAAGACTGATTGTTCTGAAGCTTTTTGCAGGACTCTTTTTCGGTGATATATTTGATTTGCTCAGCAGTCAAAGAAGCCGTTTTGTTTATAGACGTTGGATTTAAAGCTTTCTATATATTATATAGGGATCAATCCTATATAGAAAACAACAATCATTTTTATCGAAAAACATATTATCTATCCAACGTTAGTTTGAGCAAATAAAAGAACTACTCGTTATCTTCAAAGCTCAACATACGGAAAAGCAGCGCACTCGTTATAGCAATTATCAGATCTTCTGAGATCATATTGTGCTGATGTTTCGTTATCTCTTCACAAGCTATTCACTTTACTATATCTTATTGAGAAAAGTCTTGTAATTTGGAAAACAGTCTTTTCCAGAACTTTGTTGTATTCGTCTTATTGTGTTGTGAAGCCAAGAGTTTCAGTAGGCTAAGGGTAAGTCCTACTGAAGTGGCTGCGTACAAGAGTTGTACTGTAATAACCAAAGTCTTTTAGTGATACCTTCTGGAAACAGAAGAAAGCGAGACGTAGAAGATTTCATCTTCGAACTTCCAGAAACAACCACTGTCTACTGCCTATTGTTTTATTGTTTTCACCCCATACCATCAAATCGTTTCTGAAATTTTTATTGTGATCTGCTAGATATTTATTCGAACAAGATAAGCTATAATCTCTAACAGGATTCTAGCACCCTTTGCAAAAACATCCAAGAAACGAAGAGTTTATTCACCCCCCTCTAAACTCTATATCAATCCTCAACAAGTGGTATCAGAGTAGATTTTTCTTGTTCTAAAAATTTACAACAGAAATGGCACACTTCAGCAAAGTTCCTATGTTTTCAGAAGAAGATTTTGATGATTGGAAGATCAGCATGCAAGCCCATCTTGCAGCCCTAAGATGATGACATGTGGTTTGTCAACACAGATGGTCCATTGAAAATTCTAAAGCCTAATACAACTATTGTTGTTACTGATGGTGCACCACAAATGCTTGAAAAGTCAAGAAGTGAATGGACAGGCGAGGACAAGAAGAAAGCAAACTTAGACAATGTTGCGAAGGATATTCTCTACAAAACACTTGAAGAAAACACCTTCAGCAAAATCAAGATTGTGTCCTATAGCCAAAGAGATCTGGGAGAAACTTATCCAGATTTGTGAAGAAAATGAACCGACAAAAGAAAATAAGTTGTCTGTGGCAATGCAAAAGTTTGAAAATATCAGGATGAAAGCTGGAGAAACTCTAAGTGAGTTTGATGAATGTTTCAGCAGCTTAGTAAATGAGCTAGCAGCTCTGGGAAAAGAATGTGGCAATAGAGAAGTAGCACTCAAAGTAATGAGAGCTTTACCCAGGAAATGGGACGTCAAGACAATGGCGATGAGAGTTTCAAAAGATCTGAACAAGTTGGAACTACATGACTTGTTTTCAGACTTGAAAGCCTATGAGTTTGAACTGGAAGTAAGAAGCGGAGAAGAGCTCTTGTCGAATCCACCTACCAAGGCTCTTACAGCTACTACTACTGCTACTGATGCAGTTGTTTCAAATGTTTCATCTGCTACTATTGAAAGCACATCTGACAAGACTGCTGAACAAATCAGCAATGATGCAATGTCTTTATTCGTGAAAAAATATTTGAGATTCATGAAGAAGAATCACCGAGCATACAAAAGCCCTAACCGGAACTACAAGAAGGAATCACCACCTAGTGATATGGCATGCTTCAACTGTGGAAAAATCGGACATTTTATTGCTGATTGCCGAAACCTAAGAAGGATAACCAGAAGAAGAAGGAGTACAAGTGGAATGATAAGAAGTCCAGAAGAGACCGCAAAGCAATTGATTGCTGAAGAATGTAAATCAAAGTGGGCGGATTCTAGC
Source organism: Primulina tabacum (assembly GCF_025594145.1). NCBI lineage: Eukaryota > Viridiplantae > Streptophyta > Magnoliopsida > Lamiales > Gesneriaceae > Primulina > Primulina tabacum. Next base: position 39,245,713 of record NC_134552.1, read on the forward strand.
TCTGACTCTTCTGACTCAGATAGCCACTCCAGTGATAGTGATGAAGAAGAAGTCAAATGTCTCATGGCGAACACTGAATCAGCCTCGACATCTGGAGAGGTATTCGACTTTGATTCCGATGAATTTACACGAAATAATTTGGTTAAAGCACTGCATGACATGGTAGAAGAGTACTCAAGAGTTTCTCAGTCATTCGAGGAAGTTAAAATTGAAAATCAAAACTTGAAAGATCATATCAGTAAGTTTCCTTGCTTGCAAGAAAACAGCTGCAGAGATCTAGAAGTTGAGATAAGTAAATTAAGAACTGAGAATGACAGAGTAAATGCAGATTACCAGACGATGAGGTCTGAAAATCAAAAGCTATCGGTTCTAGTAAATGCATGGAACAAGTTTTCTGTTTGAATAGAGAAGATGAAAGAATTACAGAAGCAATCAGGAGACAGGAGTGGTCTCGGATTCAGTAATGATGAAAGCACTTCTGAAACAAGTACAAAGCCAAAACTGGATATGAGCAAAGGCAAATACATTAACTTTGTTAAATCCAGTGTGGTACATGAACCAGTAGTACCAACTGTTCAAGTTAAAAGGTTTGTAGATCAGACGAAAAGAATTAGACATTATGGTCTGGGTTATGTTGAACTTGAGGGTATTGCTAGACTGATGGAGCAGGCTCCGAGGCCCCAGACAGACATCTATGAGCAGTTCATACGGCTCAACCCGTAGGAGTTCCGGGGTACTACTAATCCGTCTTTAGCAGAGGGTTGGATCTGGTCTCTAGAGCTGCACTTTAAGTATTTAGACATGAGATACAGAGATCGGGTCAAATGCGCCGCGTATATGCTGTGGGACGATGCATCCCTTTGGTGGAGGGGGGGGAGCAGCGCGCAGGGTGAACTTGGCTACTCTCACATGGGATCAATTCAAGGAGGTATTCTACGGCAAGTAATGTAACGCCCCTGATTCGACTACTGTCCTTACTGTATCAAGACGTGTCTTTCCAGCGTGCTTATGTCCTCACTCACACGCACCCTGAGAAACTTCCCAGGAGATCACCCATCCCAAAATTGCTCCAAGTCAAGCACGCTTAACTTTGGAGTTCTTATGTGATGAGCTACCGAAAAGAAGATACACCTTCGTGATATTAGTAGTACAAATCAAATCTTTTAAGCCCTCTTCAACTGTACAGTCCATTACATTGGACAGTCTCGGAATCCCTCTCATTCCGGTGTGGAATTGGTTCATTCATGTTACCTCCACCTAGAAGCCTGCCAAGAGCCGCTCATTGTCCGTGCAACCTCATGGCACCGGCGATCACCCCCTGCCCTCTTCGGCCCCGGGCCTCAAATGCTCACCAGCTTCCGCTTGTTTTGTCCCCGAACCACACCGTACTAAGAGAGGTCGGCTCTGATACCAACTGTAACACCCCAGATTCGACGACTGTCCTCACTGTTCAAGACGTGTCTTTCCAGCGTGCTTATGTCCTCACTCACACGCACCCTGGGAGACTTCCCAGGAGGTCACCCATCCCAAAAATTGCCCCAAGTCAAGCACGCTTAACTTCGGAGTTCTTACGTGATGAGCTACCGAATAGAAGATGCACCTTCGTGATATAGGGTAGTACAAATCAAATCTTTTAAGCCCTCTTCAACTGTACAGTCCATGACATTGAACAGTCTCGGAATCCCTCTCATTTCGTTGTGGGATCGGTTCATTCATGTTTCCTCCACCTAGAAGCCTGCCAAGAGCTGCTCATTGTCCGTGCAATCTCATGGCACCAGCGATCACCCCCCGCCCTCTTCGGCCCCGGGCCTCACAAGTAATTTCCAGCAGAGGTCAGGGGACGCCTGATGAGGGATTTTATGAGTCTCCAACAGGGGGACTTATATGTAGCAGAGTTTATCCGAAAGTTTGACAAGGGCTGTCACTTTGTGCCCCTTATTGCGAAGGATGCCGCCCATAAGCTGAGGCACTTCATGGATGGCCTTAGACCCACTTTGCGTCGGATGTGATGCAGATGAGACCGGCGAGTTATGATGAGGCCACCACTTGTGCTTTTCAGGCGGAGCAGGCCCTCCGTGATATCGACGCCGAGATGCAACGGAAGAGGCATCAAGCCCATCCTAGTTCACAGCCACAAAATAGGTAGTTCACGGGCTACCGAGGCATAAGGGGTAGCAGAAGCCCCAGGGACAGTTTCAGAGGACCGGACAGCAGAAGCCACCAAAGGCACCAGGGGCTCCTAAGCCGGCATAGAGGCAGCCATTCAAGCAGTGCAACCGCTTCCACTTTGGCGAGTGTATGTGGGGAACCTTCAAATGCTTCATATGCCAAGAAGAGGGCCACAAGGCAGCTGATTTCCTTAGGAACAAGGGCCCAATACTGGCAGCGCCTATGTGATGCACGCAGAAGAAGCGGAGGCGGAGCCAAATTCTACACTGGTCACCGGTAACCTTTATGTTTAAGAATTTTTATTACCGCCTTGATTGCTTATATTATTGTGTTTGTTGTGAAAAATTATTTTTGGGATTGAGAACCTAGAATAAATTAGGCTGCATGTTCTAATAGGTGGATTTAAGGGTTGAACTATGGTAATTAAGAGCTTTAAGGACCAATATAGCAATAACTGAATCTCAGGACCTAATTGAAAAAATCATAATTTAGGGGCCGTTTTTGCTTTTTCGAAAATTTTGGGACAAAATCCGTAATTTTTCAATAATTTTTAAGGTTTTTAATTTACTAAATTATATATTTCATGAGGACTAAGATGCAATTTTTGAAATTTTAAGGGCCAATTTGCAATTTCCGGAAAATTTTTGGTTAAGTTTCGAAAATTTTCGTGGGACAAAAAAAATAATCAGTGGATTTTTTGAGGATTTTGGGATTATTACCGAGAGAAATTTCCTTAAGATTCAACATGATAAGATTTGATAGTATGTTTTGTCGCATGAAGGATATATGTTGCAGGTGTAGCCACGTATGCATTGCTAGATTTCGGAGCTACACATTCGTTTATATCTGGGTCATTTGTAAAGCGACTAGGAATCATACCAGAGGCTATGGATTTGGAATTCAGAGTTTGGATTTCATCCAGAAATCAAATGTTTACGTCTCAGATAGTGAAGAGATTGGAGCTTCGGTTGCAGAAAAATGAGGTGCAAGCAGACCTGATTGTGGTACCGTTACCGGAGTTTGATATTATTCTTGGTATGGACTGGCTTTCTTCGAATGGGGCTGCATTATATTTTCCTCAGAGGTCAGTACCTGTCCGCCTGCCTAGCGGTCATTCATTTATTTTTGAGGCAGCGAAGACACCAGCAGATGTCGCACATCATTTCTTGCATCTGTGTGAGGAAGCTCATGATGAGAGGCTGCCAGGCATTTTTGGTGAGTTTGTGACAGTGACCGAGCCAGGCAGCCTGAGGCTAGAGGATGTCGAGGTGGTCAGGGAATTTCCCAGCATTTTCCCGGACGATGTTTTGGGCGTTCCACCAGACAGGGAAGTTGATTTCTCTATAGAGCTGGTGCAAGGTACAATTCCGATCTCTAAGGCACCCTATCATCTAGCACCTGCAGAGATGAAAGAGCTGAAGGATAAGATACAGGATTTGCTATATAAGGGTTTCACTCGCCCGAGCTTTTCTCCATGGGGCGCATCGGTACTTTTTGTTAAAGAGAAGGACGGCAGCATGCGGCTTTGCATTGACTACAAGGAGTTGAACCGGGTCACAGTTAAGAATAAGTATCCACTGCCCAGGATGGAGGATCTAGTTGATCAGCTTCAGGGAGTATCAGTATTTTCAAAGATAGATATCCGATCAGGATACCACCAGCTGAAGGTGAGAGAGTCTGACGTGCATAAGACGGCTTTCAGGACGCTTTATGGGCACTATGAGTTTATGGTGATGCCCTTCAGACTGACGAATGCGCCAAAGATCTTCATGGATCTCATGAATCGCGTGTTTCAGCCGTATTTGGATCATTTTGTCATAGTTTTCATAGATGACATACTGATTTATTCGAAGAGCAGAGAAGAGAATAGTCAGCATCTGAGGACCGTACTGCAAACTTTACAGGACAAACGGCTTTATGCCTGGTTCAGTAAGTGTGAGTTCTAGCTAGACAGAGTTGATTTCCTGGGCAACATCATATCCCGAGATGGAGTGGAGGTTGATCCCAGTAAAATTGAGGCAGTCCGAGATTGGCCAGTGCCTAAGAGTGTGACAGAGATCCGTAGTTTCTTGGGCTTGGCTGGGTACTACCGGAAATTCATTTAGGGCTTCTCTTCTATTATAGCGCCTATGACCGTCTTGACGAAAAAAAATGCCAAATTCATCTGGGGATCAGATTGCCAGGAGAGTTTTGATAGGCTGAAGCAAGCATTGACCACAGCACCATTTCTAGCTATGCCATAAGGGCAAGGAGAGTTTGTGCTTTATACAGATGCTTCGAAGCTTGGTTTGGGTGTGGTTTTGATGCAGCCATGATAGGGTTATCGCTTACGCGTCCAAACAATTGAAGGTCAATGAAAAGAATTATCCGACTCACGACCTCGAGCTAGCAGCAATGGTTTTTGCCCTGAAGATATGGAGGCATTATCTGTATGGGGAGAAGTGTAAGATTTTCACTGATCAGAAGAGCCTGAAATACTTCTTCACTGCAGAAGGAACTGAACATGCGACATAAGAGATGGCTAGAGTTAGTGAAGTATTATGACTGCTACATTAACTACCATTCGTGTAAGGATAATGTGGTTACAGATGTCCTGAGCAGGAAGAATATAGTGATCGCTCGGTTGTCGGTACAGAGACCGTTGCAGGCAGAGATTCAGAGGTTTGAGCTTGCGATTTATGCCGGGGACGATGCCCCTAGTTTTTCTACTCTGACAGTGCAGTCCACGTTGAGAGACAGGATCCAAGCAGGGCAGACTTCTGATGAGTAGTTACAGAAGTGGAGACAGAGAGATGATTCTAAGGGCCTGAGGTTGTATACAGTTGAGGATGGAATAGTCAGATATTGTGACCGACTGTGGGTTCCTTGCAGTGATTCCTTGCGAGTAGATATCATGAGTGAGGCCCACAGCACCATGTACTCCATCCATCCGGGGAGTACGAAGATGTATAAGGATCTACAAACTCTTTATTGGTGGCTGGGCATGAAGCGAGATATTCTGTGTTTCGTCTCCGAGTGTTTGACGTGTCAGCAGGTCAAGTCAAAGCATCAGAGACCTGCAAAGAAGCTGAGACCACTCCCTATTCCCTATTGGAAATGGCATAACATTACCATGGACTTTGTGACAGGGCTACCGATGACAGATGGAGGATATAATGCCATTTGGGTGATAGTTGATCGGCTCACTAAATCAACACAATTTCTACCGATCAGGAAGACTTTCTCCATGATTCAGTACGCAGAGCTGTATATCATAGAGATAGCCAGAATACACGGGATTCCAATGTCCATCGTGTCAGACAAGGATCCTAGGTTCTCGTCTTTATTCTCGAAGAGTCTGCATCAAGCATTGGATACTAAGATACTATTCAGTACTGCCTTCCATCCTCAGACCGACGGTCAATCAGAGAGGGTGATTCAGATATTGGAGGTACCTACTCAGAGCTTTCATGATCGACTTCCAGGGCAGCTGGGAGCCGAAGCTACTTCTCGTGAAGTTCATGTACAACAACAGTTATCAGGCATCTATTGGTATGGCTCCAGGCATTGTACAGGAGGAGGTGTAGGTCACAGTGTATTGGGATGAGGTAGGAGAGAGCACAGAGTAGAGGCCGGATATTTTCAGTTAGACTGTAGAGTTAGTGGTCAAGATCTGAGACAGGATCAAGACCACTCAGAATCGATAGAAGAGTTATGTAGATCAGAGGCGCAGGGATCTTGAGTTCGCAGTAGGGGTCATGTATTTGAGAAAGTCACACAGATGAAGGGTGTGATAAGATTTGGAAAGAAGAGTAAGCTCAACACTAAATTCATAGGATCATTCGAGATCCTAGGGAGAGTTGGGACACTCGCGTACAGAGTTGCACTCCCACAAAATCTGGCGGGAGTTCATAATGTGTTCCACGTCTTGATGTTGTGGAAGTATATGTCAAACCCTTCACATGTACTGAATTATGAGCCACTACAGTTGACGCCAAACCTGTCTTTCGAGGAGAGACCCACTTAGATAATGTAGGTAGGAGAGAAGGCTCTGGACAAGGTGATCAACATGGTCAAAGTTAAGTGTCTGAATCATTCCAAGGAGGAGGCTACTTGAAAGAGTGAGACCGAGATGAGGAGTTGGTACTCGGTGTTATTCGGTACGTCTTAAATTTCGAGGATGAAATTCTGTTTAAGGGTGGGGAGGGGGGGATTTGAGGTCTAGGAAATTCGAATTACATAACCCGACTACATAAAATCTAGGGTTTTTACTAAAATATGTGTTTAATTATTTTAAAGTTTTAAAGGCGTGATTATTGCATGGTTATGTATGTCAATTCATGTTTTATTTAAGTTATATGCATTAGGGATTTAAGTTTCATTTCGCGCTCGAACGAAGAACAGAGACTGGGATAATCAGGAATTTTTTTTATTAAATAATTATATTTTTAATTATTTAATAGATGGTGTGATTAAGTGTGGTTTTTCAAAATGGGCCTCGGTGGAGTATTTTTACTCGCCAGGTCATATTTAAAACCGTTACGCAAATTTTAGTAAGTCGGAGAATGTTTTGAGGGTTCGGGAGATATTTTCAAAAACGTACCAAAACGAAATACTTTTCGGAAGTGTTATTGGGCTTGACGGGTTTATTTATTGCTTAATGGACCTAAAAATGACCCATTAGTGTATTACATCTTGACCTAAATCAAAAATTAGACCTAACCGTACTCTCCTCACTCACGGCCGCCCTCCCCTAGCAGCAGCAACCTCTCGTTTTTTTTCTAGCAGCCATTCCCTTGGCTTCTTTTGAGTTTTATCAAAGGAAACCCTCCCCACTTCTCCGGTGCACGTTCTACGTATAGGTTTTGAGCATTTAATCGCAAAGACATGCCCTAAAACCTTTTTTTTCTCGTCATTCACATCATTTTATGTTTATTTTTGTGTATTTACGTGATAGCAGCAGCCTTAATGTTTTGTGAATTGGTCCGAAAGTTTTCATGAAAAACCTCCACTTTTCATCATGTAATCTCACGATTTTTTTATGATTGAAAGGGCTGCGGTTTGACGTTTAAGGATCATGTTACGCCAATTTTTAAAGGATCTCTAGTTGGTATATCAGTTTTTGATTGAGGAAGGTAGGTCTGAATGAGCGTGCTTGGTTCTAGGTTTGAGTGATCACTAGATCGGGTGAATGGGGAGGGCAGCGGTGCAGGGGCATACCATGGATGTGGAGTAGAACCTGGTGGGTCTGAGTCACGGCCTGGAGCAGCTAGTGCACGCCTGGTCTCAGGTTAGGAGGAAATCGAAGAAGGTAGTCTCGATTTAGGGTTCGGCAAGGGAGTTTTGGTTGCATTGTGTACTACAGTCTGCATGGAGTTAAAGTCCACTGTTAGGTCCGTCCAGGAGGGTCCAGATGTTGGCTAGGAATGGTTGATTTGAGGCTGGTCCAAGTTGGTTAGGTGTGGATTCGAGTATTTAGCTTAATAATGTAACTAGGATTCGGTCCTCTAGGGTTCAGAAAATTCAGCGGCTCGTCGAGGTCTTTTGAGGGGCTTAGTGTTAGAGTATGTGCCCGGCAAGCCAACTTATGGCTCTGGTTTTATTGACTCTTATGTAAAACAATATTTATTTTAATAATATTTTACGATTTAATTTCGATTATTGCAATATACTTTATCTATATACATATGCAAGCTGCATAGATAAAGTCCTTGAATATACAATAGGTACTATGAGTTCTGCCTCTCAACGTAAGACCATAAAACTCATTTGGAAGTTAACCATATATTCTAAACAGGTTCTTAGTCGATTCAACCGCCAAAATAAGAATAAAGGTCGCTCGAGCTCGAGACTAGCATCTATGATGTAAACGCCATGTTTCATTGGCAAGGTCATGGAGATGTCCATTCACACAGATGGGTGAACATGTGATGATGCACTGAACAACCTCCCTCGAACTGTCCAAGTGGTTCTCACTTATCGAGTGGAACTGTAATGCCGCGAAAATTTGAAGTTCCACGCGAACCACATGCATGCAATTATTAAATTCTCTTATATTTTAGTTAAATTTTTTAACTGCATGGATTAATTTTGTTTTGCATGTTGACATGTTCAAAAAATATTTTTCTACATGATTGCATTAAAATGTATTTTTAAAAAAATTTATTCGAGTTGCGATCGAGGAACAGAGACCAAGGGTTGAAAAATATAAAATTATTTTTTTAAATAATTGTTTTTAATTATTTAAAATATGGGTAATGATTTATATTATATTTGAAAATAATGGGTTTTTAGGTGATTTTATACGCCGGGACGTAAATTTTATCGCTGTTGGTTTTTCAACAAAAATATGAACGTTTTGGCAACGCGGCTAATAAATTTCACAAACTTATTTAAACAAAATTATTTTTTATATTTTAATTAAGCACTAATGGGCCTAATTTACATACTTAATGGTCCTAAGCCTTGTTAGTAGATTAATTAAATATTTAATGTACAATTTCACCCCATTAATCCCTACAACTACTCGTCCCATTTCCCCCAACAAATCAAACTCTCCCTTGCAACAATTCTACATGGCACACACCTAAATAAAATCAAGGGAAAAGCATCAAACTCTTCAAGGGTTCTTCAAGCCGTCGTTCTTCGATTCGTCAACGTTTAATCAGGCGTTTAAAATGCAAAGACTCGTCATATTCTTTCCTTCAAACATCTATCAAACCATAGTATTTTTTTTAAGTGAATTTTTGAATGAAAAATAAGTGTGTCATGAATAATTTTGTTTTTTTAGTACATGTGAATTTTTTAGGCATGAAATTGTTGCTAAATTATTTTTAACATGATCCTAAGGGGATGTCATGATTTGGAAAGGGTTAAAGGTGGTTTCTACATGTTTTAAAGAGTCATAAATCACACCAGATATGATTCCCACGTACCACAGAAAAGCTGGAACCACTTCTCACGATTTGGGGTGTCAAGGATTGGTTTATGGGTTAGGTGTTGCATGGCCTAGCTTGGGTCACAGGTTTGTGTCATGGGAAGAGTCCTAGTCACGCTAGGACTCGATACCAGGGGCTGTGGAGGAGTCCTAGCAAGCTAGGACTCCACCCGAGGGTTTGGGGCTTGGGGCTAGACCAGGTCCTTATGGTCCTAAGAGGGTGCACAAGGGGTCTGGGTAGGGGCTGGTGCGGCTTGGGTGGCTTTTCGCTCGAGGATAAAGATGGAAACGTGAGGGAAGCAAAGAACACGCAGCTTGTGTCTTCTGATTCAGGTGCTTCGTGTGCTAGTTCCAAGACTTGGGTTGGTCAGGACTGGGGCTTGGTTTGGTCCAGGGATGGCCAGGGTTAGGTGGGTTTGGTGGTTAAGGGATGGGAGAGGTTCTATGAAACGTCTGCTTATTCGTTTTCCTAAATTGTAATAGAATTTTTTTTTTTAAAACCTCACATAGCATTCGGCCGAATCATAAATATTTTGGAACCATTTTAAAAGTAAAACAACCAACTATTTTATCAACCTAAAAGCATTATTTGAAAAGTATAGGCCCATACTATAACCCCTTAAAAATATCTCATAACATAAATAAAAGTTGTAAAAACATCTTTAACATAACTTAAAATCATAAATCATAACTAGTGCGGAACACTAGCGTCGGTCCTCAGGTTATGTGCACCTTCAGTCCAGCAAAGTCAACCATCAAGACCTCAATTCACATTATTATCATAATAACCTGCATCAATCACACCTAGTGAGTCTAAAGACTCAACACATCATATCCTTGATAACAAGTAATACGTAATACAGTTAACATATAACAGTGAAAAATACTTGTACTTAAAATATCATTTTCATTAAGATGCATAAACTTAAACTTAGACATTTTCGTAAACATTTTTATGATGCATAAAAACATTTTCAAAAGACATAAACATATCACTTAAACATATTCATATTCATATCCATATTCGTGTCCATATTCATATTCATATTCATGTTCATGTTCGTGTTTGTTGAATTCAGATCGTGATTTTGACTCGTATTTTTGATCGTATTGGGCGATGGATCCATCTAAAGAAAGCCATAGTACTGGGCGGCGGAGACACCAGCGACACTCTCACCCGTCAACTGGGCCTTGGCCAACGTATTAACATATTTGTATTCATATCACGTATTCGTATTCGTATCCGTATCCAAGGAAACACGATCGTCGGGATCCCACTGGGACCATAACCCTCACGATATTTCCAACATGTAGTAGTCACAATCCTTCACATCCTTCAACATGTCGTATTTCCATCACTTAATAAAAACATGCATATAATATCATTTTATTTTGAAACCAATCATGCAACATATCTTTTAATGTCCAATTTAAATCATAAAATTCATAAACATTTTAAAATAAACATTTGCAACAGATTAAAAATCCTTAAACATTTAAAATAAACGTTTTAACGTATAAAAATCATAAAAAGCCATAAAAGTTTCAAAACAAACATTTTAACATCATAAACGTTCGAAATAAATATTTAAATCATAAACATTTAAAATAAACGTTTTAACATATTAAATCATAAAACATTTAAAATTTACATATTGACATATAAACATCCATAATCGTTGAAAATAATCATATTAGCACATAAAACAGCATTCAGAACACTGCCATGACGTTTAGTAATTTCTAGGTGTAAAAAGACCGTTTTACCCCTAGACATAAAATTTCACGTTTTTGACATTTTCTTAATTTTATTCTCTCTAACATGTCCCAAATAGTTATTTAAACTTACATGAATTTTCTCATATTTTTATTTAGCATAAATCAAGGACTTTTAAATTAATCTTTTAAATGAGACGTATTAATGTGTTTTAATCCCGAATTAAATCAAACCTTAATATAAAATTCCAAATTAAAAACTTAGACTTTTAATAATTATTTAAGCATAAACCTAATTTTTCATAATTTTATAAAGCATACAAATAGTCGTTTCAATTAACTCGTTAATTAGCGTTTCGTGCGGCGATTAAATTCCGAATAAATCCAAAACTCATTATTTTGATCCCAAATTTTAAACACAACATTTTTAGTATTTATTCTACCCTTTCCAAGTCATGAGCCACCCCAGTGGACACATGGATTCAATTTTACCCTTTTAATTTTTGTTTTTGACACCTTATCGAACACACCGAGCCATCTCCTAATTTACTCGAGCCACGCCCGAGCCACCTTGAGCCAAAACCTAGACAACCCACCTAGCGACCCTACTAACCAAGCCTAGCTCGTAAAACCAGCCCTGGCCCGACCAAAAACCTCCTCGAACTCGACCCATGTTCTGTACGTGTGTGTGCGTGTGCTTCCTTGCATGTTTAGGACTCATAACCCAACTAGGACTCTCCCAACCGAGCCACCACCGAGCCCACCTATCCCTAACATTCCCTGGACCACGTCCAAACCATACCCAGACCAACCCAAGCCCTGGACCGTGCGCCCGAAGCACCTGAACCAGAAAACAACCCGCACGCTTGCTTCCTTGTTCCCTCTCGATTCCATATTTTCCTGGAGCCAGCAGAGACCCATGCCTCTCCAACCCCTACCCCAACCCTTGACCACCTCCCTTAGACCCTATCGGACCCACATGGCTCGCCCCCAGGCTAGCCGCAAGCCCCTAACTTTCCCCACCAGTTTCTGCGCGTGACTTGGGGGAGAGTCCCACTTCACGTGAACTATTCCCCAGCCCATGGCTCGACCCCTAGCCCTCTAGGACTCTCCCTAGGACCTAACCATGACCCCTAGGATCCAACCACCAGACCTGGTCGAGCCATCTTGCCCCATGCACAACCAACCTAACTTTGCACCTTGAAGGACCCAAACAAACTCACGCCCCTTTTGTTTCTGTTTTCTTCCCACGGTACAGCCTAGTTTTCTTTATTGTTTATCATGTTTTTGTCTATAAACCATTCCCTAATAATACCCTATCCATGGGAGCCCCTTAAACAAAATAAAAACATGAATTTGGAAGCAAAAATCACAAGTAAATCACATGCATGTACATAGCTACGAAAATAACAACTTGTGTGTCTTTTTCATTCAGAATATGCTTAAACAATTACTATGGTGTGATAGATGTTTGAAGGAAAGAATATGACGTGCTTTTGCGTATTTAACGCACGAAAAACCGTTGACGATTGCGAAGAACGGCGACTTAGACACCTAAGCTGAATTTTTCCTTCAATTTACGTGAGTTTCCCTTCAAAATCATGTGGTTAAGTGCTGTTGGAAAAAGAGTCCTTTGTTGCTATGGGGGTGGGCGTGAGTTATTTTGAGGGTTTTGGGTAGGATTGTTAGCTTTTTATTTCAATTAAAACTCATAACACAAGCTTAGGCCCATTAATATATTATAATAGGTCCATTAAGCCCATTAGTAAATAATTAAAATATTTAAAATCATTTTGAATAGAAAAGTTTGTGAATTTATTAGCCTGGTTGCCTACACATTCGTATTTTTGTTGAAAATCCAACACCGATAAAAATTACGTCCCGGCGTATAAAATCACCTCGAAACCCCATATTTTCAATAATAATAAAAAGTATCACCCTTAATTTAAATAATTAAAATAATTGCTTAATAAGACATTTTCTATTTTTCAGCCCTTGATCTCCGTTCCTCGATCGCAACTCGAATAACCTTTAAAAATACATTTTAAGGCAACCATGTAAAAAAATATATTTTAAACATGCAAATATGTACAACATAATTAATTAATGCAATTAAAACAATTAATTAAAATACAAGAGAATTTAATAAATCGTACGCATGTGGTTCGCGTGGACCTTTAAATTTTCGGGGCGTTAAAATCTTCCCCCCTTAAATTGAATTTCGTTCTTGAAATTCGTTTATCCTTAATAACCCAAAGTTTAGACTTAATTCTAGTATCCCAAAAATCCACGCTTCCGTTGCACTACTCCGATAAAACTTAAGTTCTAGAATGTCCTTACGTCTCCTTGATCCCAATTAAATTTTTCTTTCTAAATCCTCATTTTCAAATCGCAACTTAAAAAGACCCAAATGACTTGGTGTTTTTACTGTTATAACCTCGAATTTCAATTTTTCTTACAATTCCCAATATTAAAAGATGGATGACCATACCTATCTTATATTAATTTCCTTATTTTATACCCAAAATATTCATCAACTTATCATATTTCACCTTAAAATCCCCAAACGCATCCGCTAATGCTTAGATTTTTCAAGCTTAGTATTGATTCATCCTTAAAAACCCACGATCAACATTCCTTATAAGATTATAACTTAAGATATCCCAAGGTTCCAAATATTCTAAAAAGTCTAAATCCTTCAAAATTCTTATCATTTAAACCATTTAATTATCGCTTATTGGTAACTAGTCCCCAAATTCCTTAGCATATTGCAAAATAAATTCTTAATTTCCTCAAAAATTATCTTAATTGGTCCTTAATTTCGAAAATCTTATGATTAATTCATAAGTTCTTGACATTCTTAATTTCCTTCTACTGGTTTCTCATAACATAATTTCAAAATTTTACACTTATTTACCCAAAATCAATTCTTCTAACCAATATTACACTTTCATCAAAACTTAAAATCCCAAATTACACATTTTCTTACTTCCCAAGATAATCGCATTCTTCAAATCATTATTACTTATGAGTAATTCCAAAAAATTAAATTAACTATTAACCATGAATCATCAGTATTTTCTTAGAAAATCTATGTGTCCCAAAAGCATTCATAATATTCATGATTAACTTATCGCCCAAAAAGTAGAACGTCAATACTAAAATCCAAAAATCAACATAGTCCAATTCCACCACGAACCCAACATGCGTTGAAATCATTTAATTTTTTATTTCATATCGTATTACGTATAAAATTCAAAGCATAAAAAACATCTATTATCATGAAGCTACTAAACATGTGACGTAAACATATAATTCATATAAATATGCAGGTAACATTATAAAATTATATAAAGTATGTAAACTTACAAATTGAGGCTAGACGACTGAGCTTTTCGGCGCTGATGGTGGCACAACCTTCTACAGGATCCTTGGCTCTGATACCAACTGAAACGTCTGCTTATTCGCTTTCTTAAAATGTACTAGAATTTTTTTTTTACAACCTCACATAGCATTCGGCCGAATCATAAATATTTTGGAACCATTTTAAAAGTAAAACAACCAACTATTTTATCAACCCAAAAGCATTATTTGAAAAGTAAAATTCAAAGCATAAAAAACATCTATTATCATGAAGCTACTAAACATGTGACGTAAACATATAATTCATATAAATATGCAGGTAACATTATAAAATTATATAAAGTATGTAAACTTACAAATTGAGGCTAGACGACTGAGCTTTTCGGCGCTGATGGTGGCAAAACCTTCTACAGGACCCTTGGCTCTGATACGAACTGAAACGTCTGCTTATTCGTTTTCCTAAATTGTAATAGAATTTTTTTTTTTTAAAACCTCACATAGCATTCGGCCGAATCATAAATATTTTGGAACCATTTTAAAAGTAAAACAACCAACTATTTTATCAACCTAAAAGCATTATTTGAAAAGTATAGCCCATACTATAACCCCTTAAAAATATCTCATAACATAAATAAAAGTTGTAAAAACATCTTTAACATAAGTTAAAATCATAAATCATAACTAGTGCGGAAAACTAGCGTCGGTCCTCCGGTTATGTGCACCTTCAGTCCAGCAAAGTCAACCATCAAGACCTCCATTCACATTATTATCATAATAACCTGCATCAATCACACCTAGTGAGTCTAAAGACTCAACACATCATATCCTTGATAACATGTAATACGTAATACAGTTAACATATAACAGTGAAAAATACTTGTATTTAAAATATCGTTTTCATGAAGATGCATAAACTTAAACTTAGACATTTTCGTAAAAATTTTCATGATGCATAAAAATATTTTCAAAAGACATAAACATATCACTTAAACATATTCATATTCATATACATATTCATGTCCATATTCATATTCATATTCATGTTCGTGTTTGTTGAATTCAGATTGTGATTGTGACTCGTATTCTTGATCGTATTGGGCGATGGATCCATCTAAAGAAAACCACAGTACTAGGCAGCGGGGAACACCAGCGACACTCTCACCCGTCAACTGGGCCTTGGCCAACGTATTAACATATTCGTATTCGTATCCGTATCCAAGAAAACACGATCGTCAGGCTTCCACTGAGACCATAACCCTCACGATATTTCCAACATGTAGTAGTCACAATCCTTCACATCTTTAAACATGTCATATTTCCATCACTTAATAAAAACATGCATATAATATCATTTTATTTTGAAACCAAGCATGCAACATATCTTTTAAATGACCAATTTAAATAATAAAATTCATAAACATTTGCAACAGATTAAAAATCCGTAAACATTTAAAATAAACTTTTTAACGTATAAAAAATATAAAAAGCCATAAACGTTTCAAAATAAACATTTTAACATCATAAACGTTCGAAATAAATATTTAAATCATAAACATTTAAAATAAACGTTTTAACATATTAAATCATAAAACATTTAAAATTGACATATTGACATATAAACATCCATAATCGTTGACAATAATCATATTAGCACATAAAACAGCATTCTGGACACTTGCCATGACGTTTAGTAATTTCTAGATGTAAAAAGATCGTTTCACCCCTAGACGTAAAATTTCACGTTTCCGACATTTTCTTAATTTTATTGACTCTAACATGTCCCAAATAATTATTTAAGCTTACATGAATCTTCTCATATTTTTATTTAGCATAAATCGAGGAACTTTTAAATTAATCTTTTAAATGAGACGTATTAACGTGTTTTAATCCCGAATTAAACCAAACCTTAATATAAATTCCCAAAATAAAAACTTAGACTTTTAATAATTATTTAAGCTTAAACCTAATTTTTCATAATTTTATAAAGCATACAAATAGGCGTTTCAATTAACTCGTCAATTAGCGTTTCGTGCGACGATTAAATTCCGAATAAATCCAAAACTCATTATTTTGATCCCAAATTAAACATAACATTTTTAGTATTTATTCTACCCTTCCAAGTCATGAGCCACACCCGTGGACCCATGGAATTCAATTTTACCCTTTTAATTTTCGTTTTTGACACCTTATCGAACACACCGAGCCATCTCCTAATTTACTCGAGCCACGCCCGAGCCACCTTGAGCCAAAACCTAGCCAACCCACCTAGGGACCCTAATGATCAAGCCCAGCCCATAAAACCAGCCCTGGCCCGACCAAAAACCTCCTTGAACTCGACCCATGTTCTGTACGTGTGTGTTAGTGTGCTTCCTTGCATGTTTAGGACTCCTAACCCAACTAGGAGACTCCCAGCCAAGCCACCACCGAACCCACCTATCCCTAACCTTCCCTGGACCACGTCCAGACCATACCCAGACCAACCCAAGCCCTGGACCGCGCGCTCGAAGCACCTGAACCAGAAAACAGCCTGCTCGCTTGCTTCCTTGTTCCCTCTCGATTCCATCTTTTCCTGGAGCCAGCAGCGACCCATGCCTCTCCAGCCCCTGCCCCAACCCTTGACCACCTCCCTTAGACCCTATCGGACCCACATGGCTCGCCCCCAGGCCAGCCGCAAGCCCCAAAATTTCCCCACCAGTTTCTGCGCATGACTTGGGGGAGAGTCCCACTTCACGTGGACTCTTCCCCAGCCCATGGCTCGACCCCTAGCCCTCGGAGGACTCTCCCTAGGACCTAACCATGACCCCTAGGACCCAACCACCAGACCTGGTCGAGCCATCTTTCCCCATGCACAACCAACCTAACTTTGCACCTTGAAGGACCCAAACAAACTCACGCCCCTTTTGTTTCTTTTTTCTTCCCACGGTACAGCCTAGTTTTCTTTATTGTGTATCATTTTTTTGGCTATAAACCATTCCCTAATAATACCCTATCCATGGCAGTCCCTTAAACAAAATAAAAACATGAATTTGGAAGCAAAAAATCACAAGTAAATCACATGCATGTACATAGCTACGAAAATAACAACTTGTGTGTCTGTTTTCATTCAGAATATGCTTAAACAATTACTATGGTTTGATAGATGTTTGAAGAAAAGAATATGACGCGCCTTTGCGTATTTAACGCATGAAAAACCGTTGACGATTTCGAAAGAACGGCGACGTAGACACCTAGGCTGAATTTTTCCTCCAATTTACGTGAGTTTCCCTTCAAAATCATGTGGTTAAGTGCTGTTGGAAAAAGAGTCCTTGTGCTATGGGGGTGGGCGTGAGTTATTTTGAGGGTTTTGGGTAGGATTGTTAGATTTTTATTTCAATTAAAACTCATAACACAAGCTTAGGCCCATTAATATATTATAATAGGTCCATTAAGCCCATTAGTAAATAATTAAAATATTTAAAATCATTTTGAATAGAAAAGTTTGTGAATTTATTAGCCAGGTTGCCAACACATTCGTATTTTTGTTGAATATCCAACACCGATAAAAATTACATCACGGCATATAAAATCACCTCAAAACCACATATTTTCAAAAATAATAAAAAGCATCACCCTTAATTTAAATAATTGCTTAATAAGACATTTTCTATTTTTCAGCCCTCGGTCTCCGTTCCTCGATCGTAACTCGAATAACCTTTAAAAATACATTTTAATGCAACCATGTAAAAAAATATATTTTAAACATGCAAATATGCACAACATAATTAATTAATGCAATTAAAACAATTAATTAAAATACAAGAGAATTTAATAAATCGTATGCATGTGATTCGCGTGGACCTTTAAATTTTCGGGGCGTTACATTCTAGACTAGTTAGGAGTCCTTTAGTTCAAGGGAACTCACACACAGACACACGTGCAGTACATGGTCAAGTTCCAGCAGGGTTTGAGCAAAGCCAAGTTTAGGTTCAGGGGCTTGGACTTGGTCAGGAGGGTGTCTAGGTGGGTTGGCTCGGGTTTGGCTCGAAGTGGCTCGGGCGTGGCTCGAGTAAATTAAGTGATGGCTCGTGTTGTTCACCAATGGGTCAATATTTCAAATTTAATAGTGAAAATTAAATCCATGGTTCCACAGGCATGGATCATGACTTGGAAGCCTATAATAAATAATAAAAATGCTATGTTTAAAGTTTGGGATTAAAATAATGAGTTTTGGATTTATTTGGGATTTAATCGCCTCACGAAATGCTAATTAACGAATTAATTGAAACACCTAGACTTTTTTCTTAATAAAATCAGGTAAAATTATATTTAAGCTCAAATAATTATTAAAAGTCTAAGTTTTTAATTTGGGAATTTTATATTAAGGTTTGGTTTAATTCGAGATTTAAATGCATTAATATATTATATTTAGAGAATAAATTAAAAGTCCTCGATTTAAGCTAAATAAAAATATGAGAAAATTGATGTAATCTTAAATAATTATTTGGGACATGTTAGAGTCAATGGAATTAAGAAAAAGGCAAAAACGTGAAATTTTACGTCGAGGGGTAAAACGGTCATTTTACACCTAGAAATTAGTAAACGCTATGGAAGTGTCCTGAATGCTGTTTTGTATGCTAATATGATTATTTCACCTGTTTATGAATTTTTATATGTTAAATTATGATTTTTAAATGTTCGTGGATATGTATATGTTAAAAGGTTATTTTTAAAACGTTTATGGATTTTATGATTTAACGTGGAGATTTAAAAGACATGTTGCATGCTTGATTTAAAAGAAAAACGTTATATGCATTGTTTAAATTTTATAAAGTGATGAGAATATGAAACGTTGAAGGAAGTGAAGTATTGTGACTAATACGATTATATGTTGGAGATATCGTGAGGGTTACGGTCCCAGTGGGAGCCCGACGATCGTGTTTCCTTGGATACAGATATAAATATGTATATGTATATGATGATATGTTAATACGTAAGGTCAAGGCCCAGTTGACCAATGAGAGTGTTGCTGGTGTCCCCGCCGCCCAGTATTGTGGTTACATGTAGATGGATCCATCGCCCAACTCGTAGACGTAGATGAACACGAAAGTGTCACAATTAATGATCAGAATTCTACAAACACGAATATGAATATGAATATGTTAATATGAATATGAATATGTTGTTATGAAAATGTTTATGTTTAAAGTTTATGCCTTATCATGAAAATGTTATTTTGAGTACGAATAATTTTCACTGTTTCTTGTGGTTTTATACGTATTATTTGGTATCAAGAATATGATGTGTTGAGTCTTTAGACTCACTAGGTGTGATTGATGCATGTGATTATAATAATAGTGTTAATGGAGGTCTTGATGGTTGACTTTGCAGGACTTGAGGTGCACAAAACCCGAGGACCGACGCTAGTTTTTCGCACTAGTTATGATTTATGATTTTAGGTGATGCTAAATATATTTTTTACGACTTTTTATTTATTTTATGAGAGATTTTTTTAAGAGGTTATAGTATGAGCTATACTTTTCAAATAACGGTTTTAGATTTGGTAAAACGTTTGACGATTTTATGATTCAAACTATTTTCCTTTGGTTTTTAAATGTTAGATGATTGTATTATTTTAAAAAAAAATGGTGTCAAGGTATTTTCAAGCATATATATGTATATTTTGAATAATAGAAATTGAGGAGTGAAAAAAATCTACCACGTTTTAAGAAAACGAATAGCAGACGTTTCAGTTGGTATCAGAGCAAAGGTCTTGTGAAGGGTTGTGCCACCATAAGTGCAGGGAAGCTCAGTCTTCAAGCCTCAATCTGTAAGTTTACATAGCTTTATATGATTTATATGTTGTTACATGCACGACTACATGAATTATATGTTTACGTCACATGTTTGATAGCTTTATGATAATATATGATTTATATGCTTTAGAATTTTTATACGTGATACGATATGAAATAAGAAATTATTTGATTTCAACGCATGTTGTTTTTGTTGTGGAATTGGACTATGTTGATTTTTGAGTTTTAATATTGACGTTCTGCTGTTTGGGCCATAAGATAATCATGAATATTATGAATGCTTTTGGGACACGTAGATTTTCTAAGAAAATACTTATGATTCATGGTTACTAGTTGAGTTAAATTTGGGAATTAGACATAAGGAATAATGATTCGAAGACTGCGATGATATTTGAAAGTAAAAAAAATTATAAATTGGGATTTTAAGTGTTAAAGAAATGTAAGATTGGTTATGAGAATTGATTTTGGGTAAATAAGTATAAATTTTTGAAATTATGTTATGGGAAACCTGTAGAAGGAAATTAAGAACGCCAAAAATGTATGGGTTAATCATACGATTTTTGAAAGTAAGGATCAAATGGGATGATTTTTGAGGAATGTAAGAAATAATTTTGCAATTATTAAGGAATTTTGGGACTAGTTTAGTAGTAAGTGAGAATTGAATGGGCTAACTGATAAGAATTTTGTTGATTTGGGCTCGAAAGAATACTTAGAACCTTGAAATATCTTGGGTTATAACGTTATAAGGAATTTTAATCAAGAATATTATGGGATGAATAAATATTAAGCTTAAAAATCTAAAAATTTGAAGGTGTATTTGGGATTTTAAGATTGAAATTGATAGATTAATGAACATTTTGGGTACAAAATAAGGAAGATAATATACGATAAATGTGGTTATCCATTTTTTAATATTGGGAATTGTAAGAAAAGTTGAAATTCGAGGTTATAATAGCACAGCACTAAGTCGTTATGGGTCGTTTCAAGTTGCGAATTGCAAAACAAGGATTTAGAAGGTAAAATCAATTGGGATCAAGAAGACGTAAGGACCTTCTAGAATTTAAGTTTTATCAGAGTAGCGTAGCGGAAGCGTGGATTTTTGGGATACTAGAACTAATTCTAAACTTTTGATTATCGAGGATAAGAGAATTTCGGGGACGAAATTCAATTTAAGGGGGGAAGATTGTAACGTTCCAAAAATTTGAAGGTCCACGCGAACCAAATGCATGCAATTATTAAATTCTCTTATATTTTAATTAAATGTTTTAACTGTATGGATTAATTGTGTTGTGCATGTCGACATGTTTAAAATATATTTTTCTACACGATTGTATTAAAATATATTTTAAAAAAGGTTATTCGAGTTGCGATCGTGGAACGGAGACTGAGGGCTGAAAAATAGAAAATTATTTTATTAAATAATTGTTTTTAATTATTTAAAATATGGGTGGTGCTTTTTATTTTTTTTGAAAATAAGGGGTTTTTAGGTGATTTTATACGTCGGGACGTAAACTTAATCGGTATTGATTTTTCAGCAAAAAAATGAACGTTTTGACAACTCGGCTAATAAATTCACAAACATATTTTAAAAAAAATATTTTTAATATTTTAATTAAGCATTAATGGGCCTAATTTATATACTTAATGGGCCTAAGCCTTGTTAGTAGATTAATTAAGTATTTAATGTACAATTTCACCCCATTAATCCCTACAACTACACGTCCCATTCCCCCCAACAAATCAAACTCTCCCTTGAAACAATTCTACACGGCACACACCTAAATAAAATCAAGGGAAAAAGCATCAAACTCCTTCAAGGGTTCTTCAAACCGTCGTTCTTCGATTCCTCAATGTTTAATCGTGCGTTTAAAATGCAAAGGCACGCCATATTCTTTATTTCAAACATCTATCACACCATAGTATTTTATTTAATTGAATTTTGGCATGAAAAATAAGTGCGTCATGAATAATTTCGTTTTTTGAGAAAATGTGAATTTTTGAGGCATTAAATTGTTGCTAAATTATTTTTAACATAATCTGAAGGGGCTGCCATGATTAGGAAAGGGTTAAGGGTGGTTTCTACATCTTTTAAAGAGTCATAAATCACACCAGATATGCTGCACGCGTACCACAGAAAAGCCGGAACCACTTCTCACGATTTGGAGTGTCAAGGATTGGTTTATGGGTTAAGTGTTGCATGTCCAAGCTTGGGTCACAACTGGGTCTCGGTTTGGGTCAGGGAAAGAGTCCTAGCCATGCTAGGACTCAAGACCAGGGGCTGGGGAGAAGTCCTAGCAAGCTAGCACTCCACCCGAGAACATCAAGGGAGCCGCGCAGGTACAGCTACAGCACATGGAAGGAAGAGGCTTGGCCGAGGGCTTTGGGCTAGGCTAGAAAAGGTCCTTAGGGTCCTAAGAGGGTGCACAAGGGTCTGGGTATGGGCTGGTGCGGCTTGGGTGGCTGCTGGCTCGAGGATAAAGATGGAAACGTGAGAGAAGCAAAGAACACGCAGCTTGTGTCTTCTGATTCAGGGGCTTCGTGCGCTGGTTCCAGGACTTGGGTTGTTCTGGGATGGGGCTGGGCATGGTCCAGGGATGGTCAGGGTTAGGTGGTTTTGGTGGTTAAGGGTTGGGAGAAGTTCTAGACTAGTTAGGAGTCCTTTTGTTCAAGGGAACTCACACACAGACACACGTGCAGTACGTGGTCAAGTTCCAGCAGGGTTTGAGCGAGCCAGAGCTAGGTTCAGGGGCTTGGACTTGGTCAAGAGGGTACCTAGGTGGGTTGGCTAGGGTTTGGCTAGAGCTGGCTTGGACGTGGCTCGAGTAAATTGGGAGATGGCTCGGGTTGTTCACCAATGGGTCAATCTTTCGAATTTAATAGGTACAATTAAATCCATGTGTCCACGGGGGTGGCTCATGACTAGGAAGGGTATAATAAATAATAAAAATTCTACGTTGAAAGTTTGGGGATCAAAATAATGAGTTTTGGATTTATTCGGGATTTAATCGCCTTACGAAATGCTAATTAACGTATTAATTGAAACGCCCAGATTATTGCTTAATAAAATCAGGGAAAAATATATTTAAGCTCAAATAATTATTAAAAGTCTAAGTTTTTAATTTGGGAATATTATATTAAGGTTTAGTTTAATTCGGGATTAAAACGCATTAATATGTTATATTTAGAGAATAAATTAAAAGTCCTCGATTTAAGCTAAATAAAAATATGAGAAAATTCATGTAAGTTTAAATAATTATTTGGGACATATTAGATTCAATGGAATTAAGAAAAAGTCAAAACGTGAAATTTTATGTCCAGGGGTAAAACAGTCATTTTACACCTAGAAATTAGTAAACGTCATGGCAGTGTCCTGAATGCTGTTTTATATGCTAATATTTTTATTTCGCCTGTTTATGAATTTTTATATGTTGAATTGGATTTTTAAATGTTCATGGATATGTATCTGTTAAAATATTATTTTTAAAACGTTTATGGGTTTTATGATTTAACGTGGAGATTTAAAAGACATGTTGCGTGCTTGGTTTAAAAGAAAAACGTTATATGCATGTTTAAATTTTATAAAGTGATGATAATATGAAACGTTGAAGGAAGTGAAGTAATTGTGAATAATACGATGATATGTTGGAGATATCGTGAGGGTTACGGTCACAGTGGGAATCCGACGATCGTGTTTCCTTGGATACGGATATAAATATGTAAATGTATACGATGATATGTTAATACGTAAGGCCAAGGCCCAGTTGACCGGTGAGAGTGTTACTGGTGTCCCCGCCGCCCAGTACTGTGGTTACATGTAGATGGATCCATCGCCCAACACGTAGACGTAGATGAACACGAAAGTCACAATTAACGATCTGAATTCAACAAACACGAATATGAAAGATCCATCGCCCAACACGTAGACGTAGATGAACACGAAAGTCACAATTAACGATCTGAATTCAACAAACACGAATATGAATATGAATATGAATATGTTGACATGAATATTAATATGTTGATATGAATATGTTGTTATGAAAATGTTTATTTTTAAAGTTTATGCCTTATCATGAAAATGTTATTTTAAATACGAATATTTTTCACTGTTGCTTGTGGTTTTATACGTATTATTTGGTATCAAGAATATGATGTGTTGAGTCTTTAGACTCACTAGGTGTGATTGATGCATGTGATTATAATAATAGTGTTAATGGAGGTCTTGATGGTTGACTTTGCAGGACTTGAGGTGCACATAACCCGAGGACCGACGCTAGTTTTTCGCACTAGGTATGATTTATGATTTTAGGTGATGCTAAATATATTTTCTATGACTTTTTATTTATGTTATGAGATATTTTTGAGATGTTATAGTATGAGCTATACTTTTCAAATAACGTTTTTAGGTTTGGTAAAACGTTTTACGATTTTATGATTCAAACTATTTTCATTTGTTTTTTAAATATTAGATGATTGTACTATTTTAAAAAAAATTGTGTCAAGGTATTTTAAAGCATATATGTGTATATTTTGAATAATGGAAATTGAGGAGGAAAAAAAAATAAATTCTAGCACGTTTTAAGAAAGCGAAAAGCAGACGTTTCAGGAACCGTCCGCAGTTATGGTTGTACACCATTAGTCCTTTGACCGAGACAATGTAAGGGCTATACGTACTAGCATGCACTTTGATCTGTTTACCGACTCCATTGGAGTCATCAGGTGGTGAGGTTGGGTGTAGTTTCGAAATACGTAGGAGAAAATGCATTGTAGTCGGGGATTCACCGTTTAACTACGAGTAAATATATCCTATGTGGTCTGGTGAGTCAATAGTGCAATGAATATCTAGTCGGTTTAAAATGTGTGCAGTTTGGAAAGATGTTTCCTCAGTTGCACATACCATTACACTATTACTCAAATATAAATCACATCGCTATCGAATTGATATGCAACTCTCGATATACTAATGGTTGCAGATTCTATCAGGATATATGTGTTAAAGGGACCGTACTATACGCTAACCATGACTAAAAGTTCTTCCAGGCATTATCAGTGATACCTAGGGGATCATGGCGCGATGCTATTAGACGCTCTTACTATGATCCGATGGGTGCAATCAGAAATGAGTTCTGACATTCTTGATCAATGTGTTGATGAAAAGAATGGGGCTAACTAGGGTAAGCCCGAATAAGAATAAATGTTATTCTGAATCACATGGAGATGTGAACCCACAGCTAGCTGTATCCCTGAACTATTGAGGTCACACAAGTATCGGATTCTGTGTTCTTGTCGAGATAGTGAAATTTCAAGGAGTTGAAATTTGGCGACTATAGTTTGATGGAAATCAAACATGAAGCTTGTAAAGGAGTTTATGAGCTGATTCCATAGGATGGAAGAAATGAAAGTTAGCAAGATTGCTAAATAAGGAAAGAGAGTGGAAATGCATGTTTTGTGAAGGATTTCACTAAGATTGGCAGCTGCCAAATATGGTAACTGCCATATAGAAAAGTTTTAAATTTGGTAAATGAAAATTTTGATCTTTGAAATTTTCGATTTTCATTATATGAACAATATTTGTATCATTGGTACATCGACGCTCTCGGATCGTCGATCATGGTTATAATGATTTCGGAATCATTTTTTTTGTGAGTTTGGAATTTACTGATTAAATGATTGTGCTAATAGTAGTGACAACTAACATGCACAAATTCTCATATATATTCTAGAGGAGTTTAGAATTAAATTAAACAAGGAGTTAATGTATAAATTAAATAATGGTTATTTAATTTAATATATATACATGTATATATTTTATATGGTGATATAAAATATGTGTATATAATATTATTATATCATGTAATATTAAAAGTTAATAAATACATTATATATTAAATATATGAGAGTTTAAATATAATGAAATTATTAGAGTCCTTGTGGGAGAGAAGGACTCCTAATTAGATTAGGAGTCTTACTCTATAAATACATCACTAGGACTCGTGATTAAAGACTACTATTTTTGCACACAAAAAGAAAAAAAAAATCTCTCCAAATTCCTTCAAAACTCACGGCCACCCTTTTGGGAAAAGAAAATTTTGGCCAATTGTTTTATTCCATCACACCACACCACCGTCGTTGCTTTGTCTCCATCTTTTGGAAATTCGGATACTACAATCTCAACGCAAGAATTGTTTGGAATCACTAGTGCAATCTAATCGAGGAACAGAGTTTCTGATCGTGGACCTAATTAGACGATCGAAGGAGGAAAGCCGTTCGTATGGAATTACAAGAAAGGCTTATATCCGCCTAAAAACAAAATAGTTTGGTGTCCATCGTTTGATACGCGAAGGTATAAATGCTTATAACAATCTATGAATGTTTTTAAACACACGACGCCCAAGAACAAAAAATTTAAACTTCCGCTGCGTTTTGGGTGCGAGAATTTGATTTCTCAACACTTACGTGGTTTGAAATAAGTGGTTTAAGGGCTGGTTACGTAGATTCGAGTCATAGTTTAATTTTGGAAAAGTTTGGCCGAGTTTCGGGTTAATTCGGATTAAAACCGAGACTCTGGTCCAAGTTTTAAAACGAATTATAGAAATTAATTCTTAGGCTCGATTTTATGTCTAGGAAATGGTTATAATTATGTTTTGAGGTGTTTTAAGGGGTTCGATTGCCTTCGGATCGAACATTTGAGTTCCAGGGGTAAAATGGTCAATTAGGGTGTCCATCGGCAAAATGGTCATTTTGCACCCGGGTCGAGGTAGCAGTCCTGGCAGCGCCCTGATCACAAAACTACACGTTTTTAATGTATATGTTATCATGAACATAACTTTTATATAAATATGAAAAATACGTCGCGTGCTTGATTTTAAGAAAAAGTTGCGTATATGCAGGATTTTTATAAGTGATGAATATGATGACATGTTTTGAAGGATGAGAGTTGGTTGTGACTAATACGAATACGATTACGATGACATATAAGGACAAGGCTCAGTGGATGGGTAATATTGTCGCTGATGTCTCATCCGCCGGGTACCACTGTTATACATAGATGATCCATCGAATAGAGCTGATACGAAAATAACAATTAATGAACTGAATTCAATTAAAGAAAACGAACACGTATATGATGATATGTGGAGACATGTTTTGACACGTTATGCTTTACTACGATATGTTTAAGTTCACTTTTTTAAGAACATGAAATGTATGTATGATTACAAAACTTTTCACTGTTGTGTGTTATGTATATGTACTTGTTATAACTTTTATGGTGTGTTGAGTCTTTAGACTCACTAGGTGTGAATGATGAAGTTGAGCATATCGATGAGGAGACTCGAGGTGCTGAAGACTGAGTAGGTGGGGCTGGATGTGCGGACGCTTACCCAAGGACCTTAGTTTTTAGCACATCATGTTTATGAGTTAGAATAGATCATGGATATTTTTTTTATACTTATTTTCATATGTTGATGGTTTTTGGGATTTTTGTATGTTTGACTTTTGAATCATGATGCTCGACCGTCCAAGGTTTTATGTTTTGGAATATTTTTAACTTCAGTATTTTTACAAGTATTGGAATCCTCCTATCTCGAAAACGTGTGTTTTACCACAATACTGCATGCATTCTTGAAAATAGTTATTTCGAGATTTAGCTTTTAAAAAAAATTAGTAGACGTTTCGTTATCAGTTTTATCAGTTCTAACAGATTTCCTATCAGTTATGAATAATTCAATTGATGGAGGTTTTCCAGCTCAGTTCAAACGAAGTGTTCAGTTACGATTACTAAATTTGTCTTATTAGGTTAGTTCTTCAGTTCTCTTATGGATTATCATGTCAAATTCTGAAACTAATAATATTTCTACAACAACATTATGAGTATATTTACTTCTATTACAAATCTTCAAATAATATTGATTATATTTTGTTTTGTTTCTTTTGAGGGAACACAAAAAATACCAAGAATGACAACTGTAAATTATTTTTTAAAAATTCAAAAGTTAAACATAACTAATTAAGGAAGCCAATTAATGATTCCATTTATCTAACAAAATCAGCTCCTTTTTCTCGATTTAAAAATTTCAAACTCACTTCTGTTTAATTAAATTATTTTCTTAAATGGCCTTCGGAAGGACAATAACCAATTTTAGTCTTAAATTCATTAAATTAGTCTTTTGTTTGTGTTAAATTCCAAATATATAATTTTAACCTTTTTTTCCTTCTCCCACAGTTACCTTTTACCTTCCTTTCAAAAAACTCAAATTCGTTGATATTTAACCATTAAAAAGAGCAACAATGATTTGTGTCATAAATTCATTTCGATGTCATTTACCAAGAATATTTTAGTGACATTAAGAAATGGAGGGCTCCTTCAGAATGATTGAAGGCGGAGAATGAAAACTTTTTATGTGGGAACTTGAGTTTATTAAAAAAATATGCATATTATTTAGCTGCGGGAAACGAATGACCCACCCATCATGGTGAAACTGTTAGAGTAGATGTCATGTAAGAGAACTATTGGCTAGGGAATTTATTGCCTCAGTTATAATAAACAATTTTTATTTTAATATAATTCATTATTTCATGGTTTGTTAATTCTTTATCTGTATACCCATGTGATCAATATAGATAAAGACCTTGATTATACTTTAATACAAATGAATCGTAGTTAGATATTGAAACTCATTTGTAAACACTGTATAATTTAAATTTGTTCTTAGTCGATTCAGCCGCATAGAACATGGATAAATGTTGCTTGAGTTCAAGATTAGCATCTGTGATGTTGTGTACCTCGTTTCTTGGTAAGGGCATAGAGATGTCTAAACATGCAGATGGGTAGTCATATGATGATTATACCGAACAGCCCTCCGTCGGACTTTCCAAGTGGTTATAATTCATCGAGAGGATAAGTCTGTGGTTATGATTGTACAGCATTAGTCCTTACTACCCGGGACAACACTGAGGCTCTATATGCTAGGGCTCTGCTTTGACTCGTTTACCGACTCCAGGAGGGTCATCATGCGGCGAGATTGGGTACAGTTGCGACGCATGTAGGAGCCAATGCATTGTAGTTGAGAATTCACCGCTCACCTACGGATGTTGATATCCTGTGTGATATGAAGAAATAATAGTGCATGGAATCTCTGACCAGAGTATGACATGTACGTTAGAGAAGGAGTTCTCCAATTGTGCATGTGATGCCACTATTTATTCTCAAATATGTGTCACATAGATTATCGAATTCTTATGCAACCCTCGATGAACCAATGGTTGCAGATTCGATATGGATATATGAGATGAAATGACCTTACCGTACGTTAATCATAATCAACTGGTTCTTGCAGGCACTATCAGTGATACCTAGGGAATCATGAGACGATGCTACTAGACGCTCTTACCATGATTCGATGGGTTTAATAAGAAATATGATTTCTGACATTCTTGTAAGGTCCAAAATTAAAACGACGTAATCCAACTGCATGCAAATCTAGAGAACATGGAAAATGGCTAATTAATTGATTTTTAATTGCTAAAATGATTATGTTTATATGATTTTTAAGTAGTTTTCTACTTGAATGCATTAAAGTGTATTTTGAAAGGTTATTTGAAATGCGATCGAAGAACGGAGACAGATGGCTCAAAAATGGGATATGTTTTTATTAAATAATTGTTTTTAATTATTTAAAATAAGGTTGATGTTTTTTATTATTTTTAAAAATAAGGAGTTTTGAGGTGTTTTTATACGCCGAGACGTAAGTTTTATCGGTATTCTATTTTCAACAAAATACGAACGTTTTGACAACTCGCCTAATAATTTCACAAACTTTCCTAAATGAAATAAATTTTAAATACACAATTGGGCTTGTTGAACCTATTAAGTCATACTAATGGGCCCAAGCTTGCACACTTATTATTTAAGAAAATATTTAAGCCCAAATCCCATACCATATTTCATAAACCACACG
The DNA here is from genome assembly GCF_025594145.1 of Primulina tabacum. Taxonomy (NCBI): domain Eukaryota; kingdom Viridiplantae; phylum Streptophyta; class Magnoliopsida; order Lamiales; family Gesneriaceae; genus Primulina; species Primulina tabacum. The sequence goes on from NC_134552.1 coordinate 39,275,628, forward strand.
TCTCCCTCACCCCAAATTTCACAAGACTCCTTTTCCCCTCAAAATAACTCACGGCACACACAAATTCAAAGCAAGGCTTTGGTATTTTCAAGGGATTTCAGCCAAGATTTTCTCGTCATCGTTCTTCGTATCATCAATTGATTTTTGTGCGTAAATTACGCAAAGACACTCCATAATTCTTCCTTTTCTCATCTATCACACCCGAAAATGTTTTTGATCATTATTTTCATGAAAAATAAGTACCCTTTATTATTTATTTCATTTTTATTCATATACATAAGTTTAAGGGTTGATTTTTGCACCAAACCTTGAGATATGTTTACATGAAGTGGCTGCCATGATTGGGAATGTATATGAGTTGTTTTTACTCAATTCTAAGGGTCCTAAGATGCACAAGAGAGGCTGCACACGAAGCTAGAACAAGCATGAACCGAACTATAGTGTTTTATGTTCAAGGTGATCGATTTTAAGGGGAACCATGCATGGCTCGGCTTGGGTGCGACCAGGGCTTGGCTGGGTCATGTTTGGGTCAGGAGAGGAGTCCTTGAGACCTAGCCTAGCCCAGCCCTAACCACCGAGGTTACTCGCGCTGGTGTTGCAGCGTGCGCAGGGACTTGTATCTCGGCCAGGGTGGTTAGGGCTGGGCTGGACTAGGTCTCTAGGGTCCTGAGAGGGTGCTCGAGGGGCTGGGTCAAGGGCTGGCTCGGTGATTAGAGTACTAGCAGGTTTCGAAGAGTCCTAGTACAAAGGGTGTTCTCGGCTGCGGCTTGCTGCTGGTGTAGGAGGCTTCGGTTGGGCCACTGTCGAGTCCTAGGGGTTCTAAGGGTTCAGTAGGGTCCAGGGGAGGTTTGGTCAGGAGTTCACTCGGGGTGGCTCGAGCATGGCTCGAAGGAATTTCTTGATGGCTCACGGGTTTGTGTTTAAGGGATTGAACTTAGGGTTTAAATGGTCATGGTTTGAATCGTGGTTCAATGGGGGTGAAATCATGGTTCACGAGGGAAAATTAAATATAAAAAGTCTATGTTTAACTTTGAGAATTTTATATTAAAGTTTAAATTTAATTCGGGATTAAAACACATTAATAATTCCTAATTAAATAATAAAAGAAAATCCATGAATTTAACCTAAATAAGAATATGAGAAAATTTATCTAAGCTTAAATAATTATTTAGGATGGTCTAAAGTCAACGAAATAAGAAAAAGTCAGAATAATGAAAAGTCTCGGGGTAAAACGGATAATTTTACACCTAGAAAATAGTAAATTTCATGGTAGTGTCCTGAATACTGTTTTATATATTAATATGATTATTTTAAATGTTTATGGATTTTTATGATGAAACGTTAACGTTAAAAGATATGTTGCATGCTTGATTTAAAAGAAAAATGATATTTATACGCATGGATTTTATAAAATGATGGAAATATGAAATGTTGAAGGAAGTGAAGTAATTGTGACTAATACGAGTACCATGATATGTTAATACGTAAGGAGAAGGCTTAGTTGACGGGTGAAAGTGTAGCAGATGTTCCCGCCGGCCAGTACTGTGGTTACATGTAGATGGATCCATCGCCCCCAATACGAATTCGAAAGTCACAATTAACAATCTGAGTTACAGAAAAGGAATACATATACGTTTATGATGAATATGAATGTGTTTATGATGATATGAAAATGTTTAAGTTTATGCATGATTATGAATTGTTTAAAATTAAAGTATTTTCACTGTTGCATGTGATCTGTATACATATTATTGGCTATTAAGAATATGGTGTGTTGAGTCTTTAGACTCACTAGGTGTGATCGATTCAGGTGAGTATGATGTTGATGTTAATGGAGGTCTTGATGGTTGATCTTGTTGGACTGAAGGTGCACATAACCCGAAGACCAGCGCTAGTTTTTCCGCACTTATGATTTAAAAGTTTATGTTAAGAATTTTTACGACTTTTTATTTATGCTTTTGAGTGGTTTTTGAGAGGTTGTTAATTTTAGCTTCACATATGACGATTTATGTTTTTAAACTATCTCCACTGAATTTCAAGTATGGTTTGATGTTTTATCTTTAAATTGGTGCAAGGTATTTTAAAGTATATATATGTATGTATATTTTAGTTCGGCAGAAACTATTAGGGTAAAAGAAAAAAAATGAGTACTTTTTGAGCAAAACGAGTAGTGAACGTTTCAGTTGGTATCAGAGCAATGTTCCTGCTAAGGGTTGTGCCACCGTCAGTGCCGGGAAGCTCAGTCGTCAAGCCTCAAATTTTTAATTTTATATGCTTTATATGATTTTTATGGTTGATACATGCATGATTACATGAATTATATTTTTATGTCACATGTTTAATAGCTTTATGAGAATATTTTTTATATGCTTAAAATTGCTAAGTGGATTAGTATATGTTGCATGATTAGAAAACTTAGATCTAAATGCATGTTGGTTACGTTAGAATTTGGAAAACGTTCAGATATAATGCCTCCTAGGCGCGCACCTAGTACTGATAGGCAGACAGAGAATGTTGAGGATCGTCATGTTCATGCACCCCCGCCTCCTAATGGGGATGATGCTACTCGTGCACTGGAGGGCATGGCTCGTTTCTTTGAGCAGCAGTTTCAGCAGGCTCCTAGGCCACAACACGATATCTATGATCAGTTCGGAGGCTAGGGCCGAAGGAATTCTCTGGCACCACTGACCCATTTCTCTGCTGAGGCATGGATTCGAGCACATGAAGTGCACTTTCGCTATTTGAATATGGGAGATGCTGATCGCGTGAGGTGTGCTACATATATGTTTAGGGATGATGCTTCTTTATGGTGGGAAGGAGCCGAGAATGGTATTAATCTCGCTACTCTTACATGGGCTCGATTCAAGGAAATATTCTATGAGAAGTACTTCAGTGCTGACGTCCGAGGACACTTGAAGAGGGAATTCATGACTCTCCGTCAGGGAGACACTTCTGTGGCTGAGTTTGTGAGAAAGTTTGATAAGGGCTGTCACTTTGTGCTCCTCATTGCTAGGGATGCTGCTGAGAAGCTTAGACACTTTCTGGATGGTCTACGACCTACCATACGTCGTGACGTGATGATGATGCATCCCTTGGATTATGCTGCTGCTACTACCTATGCATTTCAAGCCGAGCAATCTTTGAAAGACATTGATTTTGAGATGCAACGCAAAAGACAACAACACCAGCTGTGGGGCCCTTAGCTCCTAATCGTTATTACAACACAATCTGATTAGGGTTAATTAATTACAGCGGAAAACGAGTTTAAATTTTCTTTACAATGAGCCCAAAATATTTCTTCTATAATTCGAATACTAAAAATACTATTTTATCTCATATCATAAAACTCGCCCACACATAATCAAAACCACTCATATACAAACAACTCATATCCTCGGGACATGCCCCGGTATATAGATACATATATATATATTGGGAACAAAACATAAAACCTCAGCCCAAACTGTGACTCCCTCCAGGAGTACCCTCTCCGATCTCCTGATATCCTGGAGTATCTGCCATTGTCCACACACAAAGACAACAACAGCCACCCTTGGGGGTGAGCAAAGCTCCGTATGGAACAACCATCATATATACCACAAGTATCTAAACAATGATATATGGTATGCAATGCATGTATGTCGTGGAGGTATTAGGTCAAATTCTCATCCACTGAGCACCTGTCAGAATCAAACGAATCGCTATCAAATCAATGCTCGAGCTGGCACACCAGCCTCAATCAGGGATACTCATATGATAGCGTCGACAAAGCGCTATCAAATCCCAAATCTCAATCAATCACCGGGGCCACTAATGACTATGCTTTAAGGGTCATGTAATACCAAACATAGCATTGTGTTCACAAACCCCAGAATCAAATCAAATCATATCAGGGTATCCAAGGATCATAGCTCAACGTGCATGTCATGTATCGATGTATGCATCAAACGATGTGTGTTAACAAAACATTTATTTTATACATCGATATTCAAATCACAATGTCATGTATGCAACATAAACTCAACAAATAAGGCATATAGACATGTATTCTCATTCCAATCAATCAAACCAATCCAACATTTATCATATAATACAGATACCTGTCGTATGTTATCCGGTCGCAACATACATCAATTCTTCGTTCCAGTTGATGTAGCTTGAAGATATCAGTATAATAATCTATCTACATCAATAACATATTCATTCCAATCAACAACATGATCCAAAATCAATAATATAAGTTCCAAATATCTTTTGAAACTTTGAAAATTCATATCAAATCAAAATCATAACATAATTCAATTCCGACTTTGAATACGAGTTTCTTGTCGGTTATTCTACAACATATAGGAATCTCGACTTCAAATACATGGTATTCCAACACTTTAATATTTAGAGCTGCTGAAACTAGAAGAAATTTACCTCAAAAAGAAGCTCTCAACGCGAAGATTCCGAATCTATAATTTGTTTCGCGTTTGGACAACGTTTCGAAGTCGATTCGGACGGAAAAAATCGAAATCTCTCGAAATTACGGAAGAAAAATGAAGAAGGAAATGAACAAAACTCTATACTTATCTTCACCGCAATCGCGCTCGGGCGGTAGAATTCTCGCGCCCGAGAGCGAGATGTTCTGCCCCCGAGTACCAATTGCCACCGCGCTCGGGCGGTCAAAAACTACCGCTCGGGCGCGGAAAGTTCCGCCCGAGTAATAACATTCTACACTGGCGCTCGGACGGTCATTTCCTATCGCTCGGGCGCCACATGTTCTGTCCAAAATATTGATTTTGCATTGTATTGGCGTCCGACTTCTCCACTCAAGTTCTTACAACTTCAATTATGTTAATTAATCAATATCTAGTACGATATTTCATTATTAACACTTATTTTCTCATTTTTCATTGTCATGATATACCTCATATACATGATCACATGACAATTTCATAAATTATCGATAATCAACATTAGATTTACGATAATACGATTCACGGTACTTACACCAGCAGAATTCTCAGCCAAGTAAAAAGCCATACACGGGATCTCCTAGACCTCAAGGGCCACAAAAGCCCCAAGGTCAAGCAAAGAAGACAGGACTACCAAAGCCACCACAACTTGGAACACTGAAACCTGCAGAGAGGCAACCATGCAAGGAGTGCAATCGCTTACATTATGGCAATTGCATGTGGGGATCTTTTAGATGCTTCATATGCAAGGAGGAAGGGCATAAGGCTGCTGATTGCGCGAAGAAGAATGAACCTACTATGGGAAGAGCTTATGTTATGCATGCCGAGGAGGCTGAAGAGGAGGTAGACACGACCCTTATCACCGGTAACCTAGTTATTTAATATTTTTATATTGCTTTCATTGCATGAGATATTAAATTGGTTATGAGATTTGAATTTGGGATCAAGATAGCCTAGAAGAAATTAGGTTGTATGCTCTACCTTAGTTGGAATTAAGGAATGATGATGGAAACTATAGAAAATGGTATTGATTTTTTAGCTTAATTTATGTAAAGGATGTAATAATTCCAAATAAAATTTCTATGGCCAAAAATTGAGAGAAAATCATAACCAAGGGCTTGATAGTCTACATACAGCATTTGGGACTAAACTATTATTCAGTACATCATTTCATCCTCAGATGAACGGTCATTCTGAGAGAGTCATACATATTTTAGAGGATCTACTCCGAGAATGCTTGATTGATTTTTAAGGGAGTTGGTAACCTAAACTACCTCTAGTGGAGTTCACTTACAATAAGTGTTATAAGTCATCCATTGGAATGGCTCCATACGAGGCACTCTACGGAAAAAAATGTAGATCACCTATACACTGGGACAAGGTAGGAGAAAGGGCTACGATGGGACCCGAGATATTTCAGCACACCGCATAAATGGTCGCCAAGATCCGAGACAGAATGAAAACTGCTCAGAGTTAACAGAAGAGTTACCGGACAAAAGAAGACGAGATCTCGAGTTTGCAATAGGTGATCACGTGTTTATAAAGATAGTACCTATGAAGGATGTTATGGGATTTGGCAAGAAATGCAAACTTATTCAAAGATTCATTGGACCATTCGTGATTCTCGAAAGAGTGGGAGGATTAGCATACCGAGTGGCATTACCACCTAATCTCGCAGGAGTCCACAATGTCTTCCACATATCGATGCTCCGCAAGTATATGTCAAACCCCTCACATGTACTAAATTTTGAACCACTGCAACTTACACCAAACATGACATAAGAGGAGAGGCCTACTCAAATCTTGGGTAGACAAGAGAGAAAATTGCGGAACAAAGTGATAAAAATGGTCAAAGTCAAATGGCGAAATCACACGAAAGAAGAAGCCAATTGGGAGACTGAGTCGGAGATGAGGAGTTGTTATCCCGAGCTATTCGGTAAGTCTTAATTCCAAGGACGAAATTTTATTAAAGGGGGAGGATTTGTAACGTCCAAAAGCCAACCCACATAAACCACATGCATGCAAATGATTTAAATTGCTTAATTGTTTTATTTAATGGATTTTAAATGTTTGCATGATGCATACTATATGATTAAGGTCTAATTACATGATTTTATGAAAAATGTTGATTTTACCCGAATATTCGATAATAGGCTGGGCAAAGGAGACCGGGACGACCAAGATAAAATAAAATTTTGTTCAATAAATATTTTCAAGGCTTATTAATATGATTAAATTTTTCTAAAAATGATAGAGTTAAAATTATTTTACGAGACGACGACGATTTTATTTGGGAAGCCGGTTTTGGGAAAACGAGGGACTTTTAAAATATCAAATTCATTATTTTTGAAAACTAATTTTTTTAAACTTTTATTTTTCAATTAAATAGGTGCTATTGGGCCTAATTTACCTAAGATTAGTAAGCCCAATTGCTCCTAAACTCAAAGGCTCAAAACCTAAACCCATTAACATGAAAATTAAAATCTATAAAATAAAAATCCTAGGTATTTTGATAGGCCATTCATATGAAATCACACACACACAACATACACAATTTTCAAAAATTTGGAGAGGAAGAAACAAGGGGTCTTCGTCGCCCGTTCGAAGAACAATTATTTTTTATTGTGTATGTTGTGCAGGCATGGACTCTTCCCATGCATGCATAGGTGCGATCTCGGAGGGAACGGTTCGTGGCTTGGTTGGGGTGGTCTAGGCTAGTCCAGTAGGGTCTAGGGAGGCTATCCAGGGGTCAGGGCTTGGGCTGGTGCAGCTTGGTCCATGGTGGCTCGATGAAAGTGGGAGAGAAGGGCCGGCTATGAGGAGTCCTGCGCGTAGGCTTCGTGCGCGGGCTGGGGCTAGGGTGCTGTTCCTGGAGAGTTCGACGAGGTTCCAGGAGAGCTAGGGTCTGGTCTTGGCCAAGGTGGCTCGACCATGGCTCGATGAATTCGGGTCATGGCTTAAGGGGAGGGTGCTAGGGTTTGGTTGAAGAGTTAGGAGAAGAAAGGGCTCGAACCATAGTCCACGGGAGGTCGGTTAATGGTTCACGAGGGTCTTTCAGGTATAAAAAGTTTATGTTTAAAGTTTGAAAAGAAAATATTTAAGTTTTAATTAATTCATGAATTAAACGTTTCACGAATTAAAATGAATTAAATCGAAATCCTTAAGTTTACGTTAAATAAAAATATTAGAAGTCAAATTTATGCTTAAATAATTATTTGGAATAGTCTCGAGTCAATAAGAGTGAGAAACTTTCAAAATCGAGAAATTTTTAATCCAGGGGCAAAACGATAATTTTACACCTAGGTAGTACGAAAAAGGTTGGCAGTGTCCCGAAGGATCATAACGCATGCTAAATGATATTTTAAAACGTTTATGATGAAAATACGAGATTTATGATTTATAGTAAAGTAGTGCAATTTTTACTGATAAAAATACTATATTTCAAATATAGAAAAGACACGATATTTTATGATTAAAAAGAAAAAAAAATATTTGAAGGATGTTATATTACTGTGACATAGATGATATGATATATGATTTTTGGAAATATCGTGAGGGAGAAGGCCCAGAGGGAACCCATTTACGGGAGAAGGCCCAGAAGGAGCCCAACGATCGTATTTCCATTTTACGTCGGTGTCTTGTACCCGTTCCCATGCGCAATGGTGAGCTAAGACTGATCAGACGACCAGAGGATAAAAGCTAGTCACTTTCAAGGATCAAACTTCACCCAAAATGATAAACAATTGAAAGCTTTATGATTTGAAGATTTATTATTTATTTATGCTTACAACTTTATTTTAAATAAAAATATGAATTTAATGCATTTACTTGTATATGTATTATTAGCTGCTCATGTTTAGAACGTGCTGAGTCATTAGACTCATTAGGTTTAAATGATGTAGATGATGATGATATTGAGGGAGTGCTGACGCTTGAATGGATCGAGTCCTACAATAACTTCCAATGGACTTTATTTTCCGCATTAGCTTGATAGTTAAAAATTTTAAAGGATTTTCATAATGAGTTAATTAGAGATTTTTGAAGGATCGGTTGCCGAGCACCTTGTGGTGCTTCAAATAAAAAATATTCTCCAAGAGCTGCAATAGCTCGTGTTCTAAGAAAAATACACCGATTAATAAATTGAGTTTGGTATAGAACCAAGCGAAAAACACTCGAAGTAATCCTTCATTAAGAAACACTGATATATTTTATATCTAGTGTAACTGAATAACTAGAAATAGCTAGGGATCAGTTCTGGTATGGACAGGACTAAGCTGATATCGGCTGAACTGATCAAATCAGTTAAGAACAAAAACAAGTAGTTAAACAAAAATAACACAAGTTATGTTTATGGATTTTCGAAGACTTCAACTGCTCCTACGTCACCCCTTCTACCACCTCGGGTAGGATTCACTAGAAGACTTTGATCTATACAAAACTTTGTACAAACACACCCAGCTAGGACTTACACTACTGCCTAAACTGAATTCTTAGACTAGACTCAATGCAGCACCTTCCAGTTAACACTTCTTTAATATCTATGTGAGAAAGACTGCATACACAAGTTTAACGTCTTTGTGCAAGACTGTATTTGAGTGGTGGTGTGTGTTTGTGTAAGAAGTGATCTCTGAAAACAACCCGAAAGTGTTCTCACATACTGAGGGAATTATGCTTCTAATCTAAGCTGATAACACGTTGAAGTGTTCCCTCGACTGGGCTGAATGGTTCTCTCTTAATGCGGATATGACTTTGAAGCGTGCCCTTCTCTTTTCTCACTAGTGTTGTATATCTTATTGTTTTATCTTCACTGATCTTCACCCTCTATTTATAGGCGCGAAGTTTGATCGTACAGTGAGACTCAATTATTGTATCTGTTGCATTTTGAATATGTTCCTCGAAATTTGTCTTGTTCTTTCTGGAACACTTTTGTCTTTAAGCTCTGATGCAACGTCCATTATTGTCCTTTGATTGGACAAAAGTTATTGTACCTTTGCGCACAGCTGTATTCCACTTATTTCAGCTTGTCTTGATTCGCAACTGATTGCTTCTAACTGATCTTCTGAACTGGTCAGTTGAACTGGTCTTCAGTTGTGCTGGTGAAATCAGTTGACTCGTCGGTTGAACTGATTTCACTCTTGTTCAGTTGAACTGATCACAGTTGGACTGTTCATCAGTTGAACACTCCTTCGGCTGGTCGAGATTATGAGGTTCTCCTGCTGAACCACCTACCAACTGAACAATCAGTTGAACTCATCTACGACTCATCAGTTGAACTAGTTCAGTTTGGTTGATCAGTTGATGCTTTCAGTTGGCGTCTTCGACAGCTTCAGTTTTGGCTCGTAACTGATTATTTCAGTTTCAGATATCTGCGCACTAAGGTAGATTATTAAAAACAAATAAACAAATTTGTTATCATCAAAATTAAGATTGCGAACATGAAATGTTCCAATAATCTCCCCATTTTTTATGATCACAAAACTTGAGCAATTAAAGCTAAAAGCAGTTCTCCCGAAAGAGAATCAATAAAATAAAGAAAAGTTTTTCAGTTCGAGGAATAGCAGAAAGAAATGCTTCCCCTCAACAACTGAATGAAATAATTTGAAAACAATTTTTCAGTTCGAGGGATAATTCCAAACAAAACTCCCCCTCATAAACTGAATGAAAAACTCCCATTCAAAAATATAATCATTTATGCGTTTAATGAAGTTTTGGTATTATTCAAGCACTTTAGACAACAAATCTTAAAATAGCAGTTCAGTTATATAAAGGCTAACTGGATGAACAAGATGTTTATTTAATCAAATAGGCGTCCCTTGTATTATACATCTGCGCATATCAACCAATGTAAGGGAAATTGCTACTTCACTAGCAGACTTTAAATAACATCAAACATCAGTTAATTTACACATAATAGAACTGAATATACTAACAACTGGTAGCCTTGAATGCTTTGAATGTTGCAAAGATTTTGAGTTTCTTTTTCCAGAAGATCAGCTAATTTGCCTTTAGACTTGATCTCTATGCTGGCTAACTGGTTGAGCTGACTCAAACTAGACTCAACTGGTGCTGAACCGCATTGATCATCTATATTTGATCTGATATGGCAAATAAGTGGCAGCACTGCTGATGATTAAGCTCCACTTAACTCATCATTTTCAGCTGGTAGTTGGGTTTCGTCTGATGATCAGTTGAACTGGTAGGCTTGCAACTGAAATCTTGTCTGTAGAGCAGTTTAGTTGAACTGCTGTCAACTTAACTCAAAAACCTGCAAGCTACTTAAAACGACAATGTTAATGAGTCGAGAGAAGTAGCTACGATGTTAGTTTTAGAGTTAAGAACCTTCTCTCTTCTCATAACAAACGCATAAAATATTTAAGAGGATTTTGAAATCCATTTTAAATAACATTTTAAAATATGTTTTAAATATCAGTTTTCAAATGTCCTTCCTAGAACAACTAGCTCTGATACCAATTGAAGGAACGGTTGCCGAGCACCTTGTGGTGCTTCAAACAAAATATTCTCCAAGAGCTACAATAGCTCGTGTTCTAAGAAAATATACACCGATGAATTAGATCAAGTTTGGTATAGAACCAAGCGGAAAACACTCAAAGTAATCCTTCATTAAAAAACATTGATATATTTTATATCATGTGTAACTGAATAACTGGAAACAGCTAGGGATCAGTTCTAGCTTATATCAGTTCAGTTATGGACAGAACTGAACTGATATCGGCTGAACTGATCAAATCAGTTAAGAACAAAAACAAGCAGTTAAACAGAAAATAACACAAGATATGTTTATGTATGTTCGGAGACTTCAACTGCTCCTACGTCACCCATTCTACCACCTCAAGTAGGATTTACTAGAAGACTTTAATCTATACAACACTTTGTTCAAACCCACCCAACTAGGACTCACACAACTGCCTAAACTGAACTCGTAGACTAGACTGAAGGCAGCACCTTCCAGTCAACACTTCTTTAATGTCTATGTGAGAAAGACTACAAACACAAGTTTAACGTCTTTGTGCAAGACTGTATTTGAGTGGTGGTGTGTGTGTGTGTGAGAACTGATCTCTGAAAACTACCTGAAAGTATTCTCACACACTGAGGGAAATATGCTTCTAATCGAAGCTGATGACACGTTGAAGTGTTCCGTCCACTGGGCTGAATGCTTCTCTCTTAAGCTGATATGACTTTGAAGCGTACTTTTATCTTTTCTCTCTAGTGTTGTATATCTTATTGTTATATCTTCACTGATCTTCATCCTCTATTTATAGGCGCGAAGTTTGATCGTACAGTGAGACTCAATTATTGTATCTGTTGCATTTTGAATCTGTTCCTCGAAATTTGTCTTGTTCTTTCTGGAACACTTTTGTCTTTAAGCTCTGATGCAACGTCCATTATTGTCCTTTGATTGCACAAAAGTTATTGTACCTTTGCGCACAGCTGTATTCCACTTATTTCAGCTTGTCTTGATTCGCAACTGATTGCTTCTAACTGATCTTCTGAACTGGTCAGTTGAACTGGTCTTCAGTTGTGCTGGTGAAATCAGTTGACTCGTCGGTTGAACTGATTTCACTCTTGTTCAGTTGAACTGATCACAGTTGGACTGTTCATCAGTTGAACACTCCTTCGGCTGGTCGAGATTATGAGGTTCTCCTGCTGAACCACCTACCAACTGAACAATCAGTCGAACTCATTTACGACTCATCAGTTGAACTAGTTCAGTTTGGTTGATCAGTTGATGCTTTCAGTTGGCGTCTTCGACAGCTTCAGTTTTGGCTCGTAACTGATTATTTCAGTTTCAGCTATCTGCGCACTAAGGTAGATTATTAAAAACAAATAAACAAGTTTTGTTAACATCAAAATTAAGATTGCGAACATGAAATGTTCCAACAATTTTTATACTTTATTTTGAAGATAGTTTGATCATGTTAAAGGTTGAAGTTCAATGTTGTTAATTGAAGATTTAGGGATTTTTATTCACTTGAGATTTTAAATGTTAAATTATTTTGATATATGGAAATGTTAAGTTATTTTAAATTGTGAATTTCGAAAGTATGTATGAAAAAATGAGCAGAATTTTAAAGTTAAAAAGTAGGGGACGTTTCTTCTATTTAAGGTTGTTTAAATTTTTATTTGAAAAAAAAAATCAATTTTAATATTCTGATCACAATAACGATATTATTTATGAAATCTTTTTGAGTGATTAAATATTGTGATAATATCAGTTATTAAAGTATATGGCCCAAGATATGGTCTCATAAGAGTTCCTAAAATTTTAAACTCGCAGATATATTGTGAATGAGTGGAGAGGATTGAGAAAACAGCTTCGAGCCTTTATTGATCATGAAAGGCTATCGATTGTTTAGATCTTGAGTTCTTATTTTGAAGAAAAAAATTGATATTTCCTGAAAAAAAAGGAGCACAACACTTTGAAAGAATGTTGCTCTGATACCAACTGAAACATCTACTACTAATTTTTCTTTAAAATATACTAGAAATTTTTTTCCCAAACTCCTTGGTTTCGGCCGACCATTCAACTATATATATAAATATACTTTGCACCATTTAAAATAACACACCAAATAGTTATTTGAACCTCCCAAAACGTTATGCAAAACGTAAAATCGTAAACCCCAAACCTGAAACTAGCATTTTTCAAAAATATAATAAATATCTTAAATCCTCTCAAAACCACTCATAAGCATCAAAAGTCATTAAAGTCACGAAATCTTTAAAGTACTGAAAAATCATAATAGTGCGCAAAAACTAGCAATGGTCATCGGGTTATGTGCATCATCAGTCCAGCCAGTTCAACCATCAAAATAACCATTCTCTCATGCATCATTCACACCTAGTGAGTCTAATGACTGAGCAAACCTTAACCATGATAACAAGTAATACGTATACATCCACATGCAACAGTGAAAATATTTTTAATAAAATAGCTTTAACATGAACATGCATAAACTTTAAACATTTTTCCTTTCATCATATACTTTTCCTTTCATCATGCACGTATATGCTTCCCTTTATTGAATTCAGATCATTAATCGTGACTTCCGTATCAGTTGTTGGTCGATTGATCAATCTTACATATTACCATCGCACCAGACGGCAGTAACATCGACGACACTCTCACTCGTCAACTGAGCCTTGGCCTTACATGTCATCATATCATTTCATATTAGTATTCGTATTAGTCACAATCAAATCACCTCCTTCAAAACCATTCATCATAATCATCACTTATAAAAATTCATGCATAAATATCATTTTTATTTTAAACCAAGCATGCAACACATCTTTAGCATTTATCGTTTTTTATCATGAGTTCCCATAAGCTTTCAAAATAAGCATTTTAACATTCATTATGGCATTCAGGATACTGCCAGGATGTCTAACAGTTTTCAGGTGTAAAATGACCGTTTTGCCCATGAAACCCTAACTTTTCCAATTTATCCTTGGACCTTAAAACGACGACCTGAATCCATCCAAACTTACCATAACAATTTAAAATACACCCATAAACATTTCTTAGACGTAAAATTAAGCTCCTCAATTAAATTCGTCATTCGTTTTAAAACTTGAATCGAAGTGTCGATTTTAACCCGAATCGACTCGAAACTTAACCAAACTTTAACCATAGCTTTTTAACACCTAACTAACCCTTTTTCAACCCAATTCAAGCCACTTAGAACCCTCGGAGTCGCTTAGCAACCTACTGAACTTTTCAGCACCAATTGAACTAAACCCTAGCCCAACAAATCCCAAGCTCCTTCGTCCCTAGCCCTTAACCAACGTGACCAGCCCCTAACCACCCACCCCAGGACCTATACCGAGCCCTTAGGAACCTACTGGACCGGCCTCTACAGCTCATGCACGCTAGACTCCTCCTCACGCACACACCATGATCCTGCGGCCAAGGGGCTTGGCTTCAGCCTTTGCCCACAGACCAGGTACGACTCCTCCCTTCTAGGATCACATCATGACCCTTCGAGACCCTCTGGATGCAGCATAACCCTTGCACGCAGCCTACTCCCTTCAAGACCCAAAAACTGGAACCCTAGCTCTAATGAAATCCAATTTCGTTCAACTCCTTTACCCTTTCTTTTCAGCCTTTCACCATGCCTCTATGGACCCGTAAGCATACTGAAAAACAATTCCTACTAGTATCCCTACCTTGGTAGCCCCTTTCTGCATCAAGAACATGAATTTAAACGATGAAATCAAAGTTGATCATGTATTGGGCATAAAAACGAAATAAATAGAGGATAACGTATTTTTCATGCAAACATTCTTAAACACACATAATGTGAGGCCCAGGGCCGAAGAGGGCGGGCGGTGATCGCCGGTGCCATGAGGTTGCACGGATAATGAGAGGCTCCTGGCAGGCTTTTAAGCGGAGTGAACATGAATGAACCGATCTTATACCGCAAGGAGAAGGATTTCGAAACTGCTCAGGTATGGAACTGTGTAGTTGAAGAGGGCTTAAAAGATTTGATATGTAATACTCATATCAAGAAGGTCCATCTTCTTTTCAGTAGCTAATCACATAAGAAGTCCAATGTTAAATATTCTTGACTTGGGGCAATTTTAATTTTGGGATGGGTGACCCCCTGGGAAGTTTCCTAGGGTGCATGTGAGTGAGGACATAAGCACGCTGGAAAGACTCGTCTTGATACAGTGATGACAGTCGTCGAATTTGGGACATTACGCATAATATGGTATAAACGATGAGTAAAGAAATATTAATGTGTGCCTTTACGTGATTCCCGCACGAAAATTCAACTCTTGATGCGTAGGAACGTTGTCGGAGAGACGGGGGAGAACTTGCAGAAATATCTTCTTCAAAACTCACGTGAAAACCTTATAACGTGGTGTGTGGGCTGTGGTTGCTAGGGAGAGAGTCCTAGTTTTCTAGTGTTATGTGCGTGTGTTGTGGTAGACCATTAGGCCCATTAGAATTTGGACAAATATTTCATTTAGGAAAGTTTTCAAAAATATTAGTCGAGTTCTCAAAAAGTCCTCATAAAAAAAATTGATTACCGATTCAAAATACAACTCTGCGCATAAAAACATCTCGAAAGACACCATTTTCGAAAATTCCATATAAAATATATCATATGCTAAATAATTAAAAATAATCATTAAATAAAAAAATTTCCTTTACGGTCTCTATCCGTTCCTCGATCGCGTTTCGAATAACCTTTAAAATACAATTTTATGCATTCTAAAAGAAAACAATACTTAAACATGTTTACCACATTTAATTAATGCAATTTAATTAAGAATTTTCCATTTTTTTTCTAGATTTGGATGCATTTGGATTACATTATCGTATTTTGGACCTTACATCAATATAAATTAAAAGGTTATTAGAGGAGTTCAGGCAAAAAAGAGAAATTTATGTGTTTTGTGATATTCAGAGTGCCATGCATATCACAAAGAATCCATCATTTCATTCCAAGACTAAACACATTGGAGTCCAATTTCATTTTGTTCAAAAATTAGTAAAAGAAAAAAGTGTAGATATGAAGAAGATCTATACAAAGGATAACATAGCTGATGTTCTGACCAAGTCAGTGAACTCTGATAAGTTTGATTGATGTAAATCTTCAAGTGGTCTAGTAGAAATGTAAGCAACAGGGAAATGCAAAATTTAAAGGATGTGTGGAGAAATGTTTGATTCTCAATCAAATTTTCAAGCGGGATAAATGTTGTCATGTGAATGGAATTTTGGATCGTTGAAACGATGAATGCTTTCGGCGACAGGCAATGTTGATTTTCAAATATGGCAACTAAACATTAATTTCAAGAGGATATAAATTTAGACTTTGAAATTGCGTTGAGAGGAGGAAGAGAAAATATAAATTGGTGCATCCCTTCACCTCATTTCTCATCCTATTTGAGTCCTCTCTTCACCTATCGCATAGTATTTGAGTGTTATTTTTTAAATATTTGTGATAAGTTTGTTCTCATGTATTAAGACAGTGAATATGCTATTTGAAAATACGGTGATTGTAATCTATAAAATGTTATATTGGAATCTTTGTCATCTTCTCCGTGTTCATTATTATAATAATTTTATGTGTTTTATCCTTTATTTTCATATTTATATTTTAAATTGCTGCACATGCCACCAACATAAATAGATTTAATATAACTTCAAGCTAATATCGTAATAATAGACATTAAAACTTATCCGATTGATGTTGAATGTCACACTTGTTTCCCTCGACACATTTATTTTTTGACATGGTTCAACGTTTATTTGTATCTACATCGTTTTTATAAATTTGGCACTTATTTTCATCGTATATCATGATTTTTGCATTGATAAGACACGTAAAGTGTCAAATATAAAAAATACAGAAGATGTGAATCCAAAAATCTTCATCTTATAGTATTGTTGAACTCCTCTTGCCACGAAGGATTTATGCTATAAAACCATATTGATGAAAATCTTTCAAATCACATAGCATAGTGCAATAACTTCTTAATTGACCTCCCATTAAAACTCGTCATATTAAAGGGGCCCGAGGCAAACTATTCGCTTGAGAGATGGATTGCTTTTTAAAGGGGTGTGGGGATATACGGACATGAAAATAAGCAGAAAAATGACTTGCATTTTGGAAATCCCAAGAAGAAATTCACAGTTACCACACACCATCGGATGCATCATATATTTGCAGAATCAGAGAAATTATCTATACCCATTTGATTCAATCCAACGAACGCTTGTCAATGAAAGGTCGGCTTGGCAGATCCAATCTTGAAAGTAAACTAATTGGGTAAGAGACCCGAGGCCGAACTGATTGTAGTTCCTTTATTTATCAAAAGTTAGACAAGACACCTTTGAGTGTCAATCTATCGCCCCTCAACATTTCCTCGCACCAACGGCTTTTGAGCGAACAAAAAAGACTAATGTTTACACACTATTTTCCAAACATAGTCGTGCGACAACTAGTATCTAGCTAGCAGGACCATCTTCAAAACCTACAGTTCTCGAATTAACTAATTATGACACGATGAGACAAAGGCGGGGGTGCTGAATGGTAAAAGGCAAATTTGGCTGATCAAAAATCAATGATCTCAGGAACCAAGACCAGTTAGGTACAGGCTCAGAAAACTAACGCCTATTGAGGCCTGCGGTTCCTTGTCAAGAAAACTGTCCTCGAGGACACATTAGACATGGCAACACAACTTAATGCATTGATTGAAACGACAGCATTTTACACATTTAATAATAGCAAAATCTAAAATACCTATGGCTAATGTCCGTCACTGTAAGCCAAAGGCATTTAAAGAACTATCTTCAGAAGTTAACGGCCCAATTCAAATGACCCAACTGAGGTTGATGATAGGCACCAACTTGTGCTCCAGGACCTGGTGCAGCCACACCAACTCCAACATTACCGCCCAAGGCAGAGCCCAAATGATGAGGATTCGCAATTGCAGCAGGCTGTGGGGATGGATGGTACATGCCAGAGAACTGCATATGAGAAGATTGTGCTGCCGCCGCTGCATGTGAGGGCAAATACGCAGCATGAGGTGTCTGCCCGGGAAGATTGTAATATGAAGCAGACTGCAGACTTGGAAGTTCCCTGGGGTTCATCCAAATCTCAGATGTCTCTGCCTGCTAGTCAATTAAATTGGAAAATGGCAGCAATTAAGCGACGAATGGAATTTTCAACAGGAAAATATGCAAAAGCATTTTTAACTTTTAAGGAGAGGAGAGTGCACTCATATACTTACATTTTTATCATATACAAACAGTCATCAGCAGTGCTTGAAATATTGGAAATCCAAGATAAATTAAAACTCTCTGTCTGATATCATTATCAAAAAAAATGGATTTGAACAGAATAGTTGGGAAAAATCAAACATCTAGATGCACATTAAACAGTCATTCTCTCCCTCATTGAAAACTAGCATGGGAAACCAAGCTAACAAAGAAAAAACAACTTCTACATCTTCTTAACATTTTGCAAATCACATCAATAGATGAATTTCGTTAAGAAAACTCTCATGATACACTACTCTGAAACCTCATTTGCTAGTCCATGTGTAATAAGAGAATAAACCAAATATATAATATATTTATGCAAACCAAAATATTAGTAAACTCGCTCTATCATTTTAACAAGTTAAGATAAAATTTGAATGTGGCCTCCACAATAATGACTACACAGATAAATAAATAATTAAAGAATTTACGCTTCCATTCACCTTTATTCTGGTATATTAAAGTAGAACAAACTATCAATTTTCTACTATGTTGCATGGATACGGGTACGAACACGTCAAATTTTGAAAATATAAGACACGATACTGTTAGGATACGACAACCATTAAAATGTATATAAATATTATATATATTTATATTTATATTTATATAAATTTAGTATTGAAAAGTAAAAATTATAGAGATAGAATGAAAAAGAAAAGAAGGGCGACTCGATTGAATTGAGAGCCGCATTGAGCAGAAATAGAATGAAAGAGACGGACAAATGTATTTAGTGATTTAAAAGCCCAAGCCAAATTTATTTACAATTATTTTCCTTTTAGTCCTTAGAAATTTTAATTTTTTGAATTAATCCCTAAAACTTTTAAATATTTGCAATTTTGCCCAAACGTATCCGAAAAACGTATCCACGCCGTATCCATGGCATGTCCGTATCCGCGTCGAATCTGCATCCGATACTTAAAAAAAAAAATTAAGGTATCCGTGCTACATAGATTTTCCACAAGCCAAATTCATCATTAGCAAGTCATGCATGATAAATTGATAATAAGGTTAAAAACGGGATGTAGTCACCTGAGGATTTGGAGCATAAAGACTATCATTATAGTTGAGCCGAGATGAATCCTCATGCCCCACTGCGTTTCCAACCCCAGGAGTATTGATGGCATAACCTGCTGGACTGGAGAAATTTCCATACCCTGTTGGACCACCAGTTGGGACTGGCTTAAATTGCTGAACACCATACTTGAGGCCGCTTGGAGATATATGTGCGCCATTTCCAGGCATCAGCAAGTAACTGCTTCCGTTAGAGGGATGGGGGTAGGCAGGACTGTTAGAGTAACCAGGCAAGGGCATTGGCGGAACATATACGGGGGAGAGGAACTGGCGATATGGCATTAAATTAGCGTAATGGAAACATGAAGTTGGGGATACATCTGGGCCATCTGTTGCTGTAGCTGCTGTTGATGTTGCGGATGCTGTACCATTGCAATTGTCGAAGTAGGAACAGTGTTTGTTAAATGAGAACTCAGGACCTGTAAAATAATTAATAAATAAAAATCTAAAAGCTAAAGATCAACCCATGATAAAGCATTTATTGAGGAAAACATATACCGAAATTTGTAATACTTCAGTTACCATTCAAAATAAACCATCCCCTATTTCCCCTTGTCATTCTATTCATGTGGATTACCACAAACATGAGAAAGGCAATCACCAAACAGCAGCCTTTCGCTACTGTTTTTTTACTATTTAGGGCAAACACTAGGACTCCAGCATTCATTTGGTTCCAGCACACAACCTAATCTCCACTACAGAAAGCAACTAAGTGCTAGTAAAATCTAAAAGGTCCTACAGTACAGTCAAATGAGTGACAACACACCACAGTGACTGAATGTTTCTTGGAGAATGCCAGCCGAAGGGCAAGAAAGGTGAGAAAACAAAGAGGTGTAGAAACTCATGGCATCTAAATATTTTATTCTAACCTCTTGAGAAGATGGTAGAGCTGGCCCTCGAACCGTGTCATCATCCAATGGGCGAAAATATGGCATATCATATCCCATATGAGGGTCATAATCCTGCTTCCAGTAAAATTATAGTTAAAAAAGTGTCAAGGGCTGCTGATATTAACATCAATAGTTAAAATTAGCTTGATTAATGAAAATATGTAGCGTCCCAAAGTGGCAATCAAATCAGTCCACGAGACATAAAGATAAACAAGAATGCTATTTAATCAGCAGGATTAATCAAATCTGAACTCACCGAAAAGTTAGATAATTCGGAAGTATCTTGATGTATCAATTCCTGAGCATAGGGTGGCGGGTTGTCTCCAACCAACCCAATATCAGCATAGTTTTCCAGGTTCTGTGGGCTGGAAGCCTCTTTCTTCTCAGTTAATTGAGAATCAGACACAGCATCTGAAGCAGCAGGAGAATTGAATCCTGAAGCTTGGACTGAATCATTTTTCATCTCTAGCTGCTTGCTATCACCAGACTCGTCTCCTGAAGCTTCTGGATTTGAGACTGACACACTGCCAATTAATATGGCAGTCATTCAACCAGGGCTCCAAATAAATCGGACAAATCACAGATTGCAAGTCTGAAAGAAATTTATAATGTTGTATCACAAAAAATGACTGGACCATCTAATTCTAGCAGAAGACCCAAATTGTGATTCCGGTATTATCAATGCTTCATTTTCAGGAAATCAGAAAGCACGTCCAATAGATGTACATAAAACTTTATTTGACATGGCAAGCTTATACAATCTTTAATGACTACAACATCAATAGTAAAGAACCTACGGAAAATTTGCATGTAAATGTTTTCATGCCGAGTTGACTCAATTTCTTAAATAAGGTGACACTACATCAGGAGACAGTCAACAACTAATCCTAATAAATGACAGAAAAATGGAAGTTAGTAATAAAAGAAAGCAACCTCGCAGAAGGTTCTCTGGATAATTCTTCAGCCCCCTCGTTGACCTTAAAAACTAAATTCCTAGATGTTTCTAATTCAGTTCCAAGGCTACCAAAAGTCAGACGATATCTGTCAGCATCGGAGACACAGATGTGTGCAGCTATAATAACATTTTGATTCTCAGAGACGGCCGACCCTGAAATGTTATCTTGCATCTCTGTTGCCTCCTCTTTCAATTCTTCAGGACAGGCAGCAGGAGAAACAGTTTTAGCAGAAGTTTCAATAACCACTGGAGTGCTAGCAATTGTTTTGATGGTTGACTTTGGCTTCCACTCCTTATTAGGCTGGGGAGCTACTGCAAGAAAGCATTGGTAAGTTCCATCATAACTTCACCATAGATGCATAAGTATTTCACGATAGACTGTATTATCCATAATGCTAGAAAACACCAACCCTACTAAGAGGGAAAGAAAAATTTTATACAAAGAAAAAATCAAATCCAGGACTTTCTTCCTCATTCTTTTGCTTACATTTCTCTTTGAGAAAACATTCCCTCCCTCCCTCTAGAGTCTAGACATCCATCTTTCTGCATGGTAACTTTACCCAATCACCAAAGAGTTCAGATAACATGAAACCATATGCAGTAGGATAACAAAAACGATTTCAAGGTAGAACTTTGATATCCATGTTATACTGCTCAATTCCAGCTAAATACACAGCATATACCAATTATTATATTATTATTATTATAATAAAGAAGCAAATCACCATGTAGCCAACTTATCAACTCAGTTAGGTCAAACTGCTTTCCATGATCATAATTATAAGTATGAGCAATAAATCCCAAATTCAATAGCATCGACTTTGAAATTAAAGGGAAGAACAACATTTGAAAAGGATAGTAAGCAACAGTTACCTTTCTGATGACCAGTCACTTGATGATGAGATCTGCTGCCAGATTGATTACTTAAAAAAGATCTGCTCGTGGATGGACCAGGTATAGAAGATTCTGGCACCATATTTTGTCCGGATTGGTCACTTTTAGATAATCCACTGGATGGCCTAGCTGATTCCCTTGAGTGGCTTTCCCTAACTAACTGAGAGTTAGAATTAGAGGTGTTTTGAAACGCTGAAGACTTGACAGAAAATTCAGACTGAATGCCGGCGAGGACCCGCGACTCCAACCTCCCGCCTGATAGCCCCGACATTGATTGCTGGTTTAGAATGAAGGGATGGCACATGGACGGGATCCAAAGAGGACGAATAAACCCCAATGATAGAATTATTAGAAGAACTTTCAGAATATGGTAAAGCATCGTTTGCCTTTGTTTGCACTCGCAAATCAGCACTAGGAGTTGGAAGATGCTTCTCCACAAGCAATTCTTTACTGTCATCATCACCTGCTGTGGTATCTTTACTTTTCTTCGCTAGTGAATCAGCAGGACCATTCAAAGCCTGAGATGAATGTTGACCAGCAGGAGAATTTTGATGCCCAGAAGGGCTGGGTGAATCTCTGTAAGAGCTAACAGTGTAAGATACATTTCATGCTCAACAAATTTTAGAGAAACTCACACTTGAATAAATGTGGAGGTTATAGATAATTCAAACTTCATTTTGTGTGTACAAACCAAATATATGAGAAGTTCCTAAGAAATCCCACCAGACATGTACTAAACAAGCAAAGCATGTTAATAAAGCAGGTCACTGCCACATCCCCGAGAAGTTGAACAATGATTCAAAAAATTATTACCCTTTTCCTGATTAGTTATATCAATTGTATATTAATTTCTTTTGATTTTTTACAAGTTTAAAGTACATTTTATTAATTAGCAATCAGACAATTCAGATTAGCCATGAGTAATTAAAAACACCAGCAGTAGAAAATAAATCATTTGAATCAATTATCAGTACCTCTTCACAGGCCCATTAGATATTACTCCCTCACCTCTGGAAGTTGAACTTTGAACAAGCTTTGAATCTGAACTGGCATTTTGACTAACTCTATTGTCCCGAACAACACGGAACTCTCGAGCGGTCCCTGCATCTAGTCAAACCATATATCTCAAAGAAGTTGTAAGAATGCCACATGGCACCTATTCTAACAAGCATATGAGAAATATACAGAGCAAGATGAACATGATTGACACAATACATTGAAATACTCACGAGTAAAAATGGAAGCTTACGGGAAGATTTTTACAACATTGACAAACAAATTTTCCTTCGACACCACGATCTCAGATAAAAACAAGTTTTTGACATTTGATTGTAGGTTTATACGAGGGATAGTCACATATCCTAGAAACATGTGTCATCTTACGGACCTATCAACATTTTGTGACAGAGAAAAGACGAATATAGGAGAAGTTTTGGGATAACTAGGGCAGAATAATCTCTTCAAACTATCAGCACTTTCGATTTAAGTTAACCAAATAGTCATACATCTCAAGTCAATGATACTTTTTCATCTGAGGTTTGATCCATGGTCTAAAAACACAGGACAATTATCCAGAATAGAAACTGTGACTTCCTTCCTTGGCAGTTTTAGATGCAACATAGACAAGATCTATTACATAATGGAGCTAAAGCATGGTAGAGTTATTGTAAAATTAGACCAAACATCAAATCCCCCTGTGATCAGCCATTAAGTTATTTCTATATTTAAGAAGTTGAGCATGTGCCAGCCACACTCGGATAATATTTTCCCTAATCCATCAATGTTTTCAAATATCAACAAAAGCATAAGAAGAATTCCTGCCAGTTTGAAAAAACATAGCATGGGTTAGAAATTGTCTTACAAAACCAAGTTGCTCAAAATGTGTTAATTTACAATATGTTTAAAGTTTTGCAGGAGGCAGAACGAATAGAATGCCTTCTAGTATAAGTATAACTATCAGAATACTGACCATAACAATTCCTCAACACTCATCTAAAGGTTAAACGAGAATATTGACAGAAGAGCATACCACCATATATGACATTTCTTCCATATCCACCTCTTTGCGTATCACGGTCAGAATAAGTATTATACTTCACTGGTATACGTGCAACATCAACGTTATTCTTGGTCTCTGCAGCAACAAAATTCTTATACCCTGAACTCTGAGGCAAAATACAAAATATTTTAAAATTTAAACATATTATCTATCTAAATTACAAAAAGTATAAAACCTGCAACATCTTAACATCTAAATAATAGATGAGACCATACGTATATTGCATGCACATAGATCAAACTCATACAAAAGGCTTTAAAAGGGGGAAAATATTTCAAGAACACCACCTGATGAGCAAATAAAATCTTGACAAGAATGATAGGGGAGATGGCATAAATGGTTTACTGAATAGTCTACAAGGCATATTGGAAAAACAGAAAGTGATGACAGAAAAAATACCTCTTTTCTCCTGTCTCTTTTTCTCTTCACCTCATGAAATGGATCTGAATGAAAACATAACGTATGACATAGAACTTTAAGAAATAAATTAAGCAAATAGGAAAAAAAAACAGAGTGCTCAATTAACTAAGTCGAGGAATATAGATCTACAAAAAAAATAACTATGATGATCATGAAGTACATCTTGAGAAGAACAAAAAGTGAACTCTCTAAAAGAATGCAATTAAGGTTGCAGTCGTTAAGATTAAGACTTGTACCTAACTCAATCCCAAAAGCTAGCTCAAGGGATAAGGATTGTCCAAGTCCATATATACAAGTCTCAGGAATTTTATCCAACCGATGTGGGACAACTAACACACCCCCTCACGTCCATGAATGAACATCTAGAGCATGAAGTTTACAAATGACCCAAATATGGGCAGAACGGATGACCCAACTATGGACAATCCAACACATAACAGTGAAATCTGAGCTATGATAGCATGTTAAGATTGGGACTTGGACATAACTCAACCCCGAAATCTAGGGAAAGGATTGTCCAAACCCATATACACAAGTCCCAGAAATTTTATCCAACCGATGTGGAACAAGGATTTTAAATCCTCAACTATTTATTTTTGAATTACTTTTGTGGATTTCAAATCTACCATAATATATAATATGATTTCAAATCCTTCCTCAAATCTAAATACTTCATTTCAAATGCAAACTCAAAATCAGATGAAACACCCGAGTCAATGCATCAAGGAAATAAAGACACTAATGTTAAACTTAACAAATATCAACTACAGTAAAAACTATCCCACCTCCAAACATAACGCAAAAGCATTCCTTAATCAGCTGTTCCCAGAGGAAACAAGGTTTCCGCTCCTCAATGGAGAATTACAAAACTAACCTGGTCCACGGTCTAAAGTCATCCAAAATTGAGTAGAAGGAAAAATAATTTGTAAAAAAAAACACTTTCCTTTCAAATCAGATTTTAATTCTAACGAAAAGCCTCTATTTGGAACAAAAAACAATACACACGACATTTAAGTAGACTGAAATCACCGTCTAACTAAACATCTCAAAAATTCTCCACCAGAGTCAACAATCCCACTCCATTCTACCAAATATCAAGAGACCACCAAGAACTACAAAACGTAAAGAAAAAGGCACAAATAAAAAATGCTAGGGTACAAATTTAAAACAGAATGAACTTAAACCCAAAAAAAAGGACCTTGATTGAGCAACTTTTGAGTGGTTTCATTAGGATCCATGTCTGTCTCTTTAAGAGCCACGTAAATATCAGCATCGGAGTGATTCCCCACGATTTCTTTGATCGATTGTATGGTCTTCCGTACACTCGCCGATAAAAATTGCGCCCCGCCCTCGTTTTTTGAGCCCGACACCATTTCCAAATCCAATTCAAATTAGTAATAGCCAAACAGTCCAATATGGCAACTTATATCAAGATAAAATTGCTATAAAACTCAAAGACAACCCCTAGATTGAGAGACTCATCGTTAGAATATGAATAGGCTATGAATTGGGAGAAAGAAGACGAAGAGCGCGTCTCGGAGTGAGTGATGGGGATTCAAGGTTGGTGAGCGAGGGTTTTGAAATTAAAATCTCTTTTTCTATTAATTGGGAAATTTCAATCAATTAATTATTGTAGTAAAATGAACAATAACAACAAATTTTTCTTTGTTGGTGGTTTCCAAGTAAGACCAATTTGTGTTCCCACTTAGAAAATTGTCATTTCTCTTGCTCAAACGACTTCATCCAGAGCGAGAAAAAACATTGATATCCGATGAAAAACTTGCTAATACAAACCTCATCACTGGATGACGAGGTGAATAAAATTTTCTAAAGTGAAAGAAGTTATAAGCGCAACTAAGACTCGAAAGTGAACAAAGGAAAGAAATCCAAAATAGTTCCATTTTTTCTTAGTAAATTTTTAATCAATTTTAGAAATCGACCAAAATGTGATTTTTTCGCAAGTAACTAAATGAACAATCAAAATAATAAGTAGACTTTTATATAAAAAAAATCTAATCATTATTGGAAATGGAGGAGCCATCTTGAATATTTTGAACTATGATTTAAATATACCAAATGTCCGCTCTATAACATTCCTCAAAGAAGCATGACGAAGATTGAACAACTCTTTAGCATCTTCAGGGTGACGACCTTGACCTGTGAATTCTTGAAGATGATAACGTACACCTCGAAAAGGAGCCAAGAATTGACGTCGATTTTAAGTCCATTATTTCTTGATAAAGCATCAGTCAACACGTGTGAATCATGAGCAGATCTCTCCCATTCGCTGAGTACGTAAATGAATTCTAAATCAAAGTTACAAGCTGCCAAAACATTTTGAGAAATTACTCCGTTGCGATTACGGTAACTGTTATTGTCACGCCCAGACACTGTCGCTGGAATATGAGTTCCATCAATAGCTCCAATGCAATCCTGCACCAACAACATGAATAGCAATAACAATAATTACAACAATAAAAACAACAAAAATAATAATATACGAATTTCATTACTTACTTTAAAGTAAGGGTAGAATCCTGTACTCCCTCTAATTCTTTCTGGTACAGCTGATGCTGGCTTAGCCATCATATCTACTGCAATGTTGTTTAATGCTCTCAACATCTTGTTGAAGTTTTGACTAGTATTGTAGTGTGATCGATCAAATGTTTTACGAATCAAGCAATATCGAGTATTTTGACCAACAATAAGTAAAAACATGGCAAGCATTTCTTCAACACAAATGTATCTTGTGTCTTGTAAGGGTGTTCTTTCTCTAAGAATGGTGCATAATTTTAAAAAAATATCGGGGTACATTCTGTAAATTTCTCGAAAATTTGTTGGATCCTCTTTTAATATTCTACGAATATAATCGTATTCACTTGTAGTTATTGATCGTCTAGTTAAGGGAGGATGGACACGTTCTCTATGAATGTTAATTATGTGCTCATTTAACACATATAGGATCTCAAAAATTTGGATCAACAAATACTCAAAAGTTTCATGTAATTCTTCTCCTAGTTCTTCTTCTTCCATTTATTATCTACGTTGTAAAGGCCCGTATTTCGTATTCAGATTTTCGTAGTCATATTTTAGCGGAATTATTAAAAATTTTCTAAATAAATAATTATCTTGCTTCATTTATAAAATAAACATGAAAATAATTTTAACTTTAAAATAACAGTGGAAGTCAACATTGTATTTCCGACAACAACTAAAAATAATCCAACATAATAAAATTTAGTTTGAACGTTAAAAGATGCATAAACTAAAACATGAGTTCCTGGGGTTTACTATTGCTGCCCCAAAATAGCTCACTGGTCTCCGCCCGCAGTATCGACCTCATCAATACCTACAACAATCAAGTCTAGTGAGTCTAAAGACTCAACATGTATATATCGTGAATAACAAGTAAATATATCATAAAATCGCATGCAAAGTAAAAATATGGTATCGTAAAACGTACAGTGAAAGTCGTATCATGAATAATTATAACTACGTGCATATCTGAAAATCATACGTAAAAGCTTTGCTCAATAGAGCTTTGTCATATCATATCATAATTTTCTGGTAGAGATAATGTTTCTAAGCAAGTGGCCCATAACATAACGTGAGCGCCTGATCAGACTAAACCACAATATACTGGGCGGTAGAGATCACCACAGTCCTTGGACTGGATATCCGTACCCATACATAATCATAAACCGGTCGTAAGTCACCGGGTGGAGAGGTCCTCGGTTGCGCCTACCGACTTACAAACCCATAAATATAAGGTGGCCACAAGACATATCACATATATCTCAAAAATAAACATTTTATACTTTTATGCACGTAATATATTTATAATCTTGTTTTTTTTTTACCGGATGAGTTGGATCGCTCCCAGGCTTGCTGCGACTTAATTCTAATATGTGACACATGCAATAAATCTTATCTTGACCAAAACTTGACAATCAAACCAAAAACGAGACGATTAGAACAAATAACTTGATTTTTAATTATGGCTTCGTACCAACCCGAACCAACATTAAACCAATGTTTAACCATGATTAAAAATACCCCTAACATACTGGAAAATGTTCATGATGATAGCTGTACACGAAATTGGTGAATGGAATCCAAAAACATAAAACACTCTTTCGAGAGTCATTTTGGCACATTGCACCGTAAATTCTCGTACGACCTCTAAACTCAACCAAATCACTGAACGGCCAAAAACATGACTTTTCTAACTCATTAAGGTACTGTCCAGTCCAAGGCCATGGGCTAAAAGCCAACTAGGAACTCAAACAAGCACCAAAATCAAAACTGAAAGTTACTGTCAAAATACAGCAATAGCAGCTTGTGTGTTTGTGGTGTAAACTCTGAAATTTAATGACCATTAGCTTGAACCACCGACCAAGGACTCTTACCAACATCCTAAGGCATGGCTTGGATCATGGCTAAGGGATAAAAGCCAACCACAACCCAAGCAACCGCCTAGGACAGTCACAGCATACCAGCCGAGAGCATCCCTTGTGGTGGAGTGTTTTGTATTGAAATCTGTTACTGTCTTGTCTCGTTCCAAGGGTCATTTAATCGACCTATGGCTCGATCTAGACATGATGGAGAGTTGTATGAACCATGGCTATGGGCTAGAAACCAACCACAATCCATCCAACACCCAAAAAACCGAAACCATACTCACACAAATCAGAAACTAAAGAAATTTTCGAGTGATGCTTGTGTTGCTGTTTTAAAAATCTGATGGAACCATGAACCAAGTTTTGAAAGGACACCTTGGCCACGTCCTAGACATGATAAGTGAGGGTTCTAACCATGGATACAGTCCCTAGGACAGCCAAGATTCGAACACACACCTTAACCACTCAAATGGCCAAAACCGTGACTCATTTCTGCACCTAAGGGAAAGTTGCTGTCATTTCTTTGTTTGTGCGTGTATGGACTGAAAAAAATGACCCAAAAACACTCTAACACATTCTAAATTATGCCTAGAAGCATCCTTGGGTGCCTGGAATCGAACAACATCCTGAAATCATCAAAACTCAGCAACCATGAATCACAAAAGCAACATGGCCGAGAGACCTGTACAGAATTTTCTTAACAAATTTACTTGCTGTCATTTTCATGTTCTTGCTTGAATCCTGCTTATACAATGGTTTAAACATATCTATAGGACTTGATTGAAGAGCAAAGAAACAATATATACATGCCTGGAATTTGTTTTGACAAAAACAAATCAATACGACGAATACGAGCGGCGGAGTCGGAGTTGGTTTTCTTCCTTGTTTTTCAGCTGTTTTCTCTCGATTCTAGCTGATATTTTTCTGATGATTTTCGAAGGTAATGGTGTGTGATTGCTAGACAATAGAGATGAGTATTATAGGAGGTGATAAATAGGAATTGAAGTGCATTTAGTTGAGAGGTTACAAGTGAAGGAATAGAATGGAATTTGAATTGTTTTTCCTCCTCTAGCTGTAGCTGTTCTTATTCTCTCATCCTTGCTGCTAATTCACGATTTCAGTAGTTTATTGTTTCTGATATTTTCGAGTTTATAGGATGTAGGAATGTTATGTAAGGGAGATGATGGTTACAATAGGTGTTAAATATGCCATAAAATGCATTAAGGTGGAAGGTTACAAGTGAAAGCTTTGAATAACATTTGAATGCTTTCTCTCCTAGCTGCCGTTGCATGTCATTCGAATTCTTGCAACACATTCAAGCTCATTTCATAGTCTAATAGGTTGGGGGAAATTATATGAATTATAGTATTTGAATCTACTACCTATTAGTGAATTAAAATGGGAGAATGAATTCAACTTAATGAGCATTGAAGGTGACTTGGATGGATTTACTACACTTTTTAAATGTCTTGACCGAATTCCTAAAATTTTTGCATGGTATGTTATGGTTTAAATCTTGCATTTTAATTGTTTAAGATTTTAAATACCCATTATACATTTTAATGAATTTACACATTAATTTATAATAAACTCTTGCATGACATTATATGGTTTAAAATTTAAGTATTTAAATGTTATGTTTAATTTCTTGAATATATTATACCTAGATTAATTCATCCTCATTTGTTCACATATTTTAATTTAAGCTTTAATTAAATATTGAACCTAAAAGAATTTATTTAACAACTTAGCTCTAATTAATTTAATAAATCCTAGAACATTCTTTTTCTTTAAATTAAATTATTCCTTGACTTAATTTAAATTTAGGAATATTTTTCTTATTATTAATCTTATCTTCTAATCTCCAACTCCGGTCCGACCTCGCGTATTTATCCTGAAAAGATAAAACTAACCATCTATTTTTAAAATAAATAATCATGATTTAAAATTATTAAAAATGACTTAAACACTTCATATATTTAATTAAAAATTCATTTTTAATTTAAATAGTAACAATTATGCATGGCTTATATGTAATCTGATTTTCGGGTTCTACAACTCTACCCCCCTTAAAGGAATTTCGTCCCCGAAATTAAATCTTACCGAATAACTCGGGATATCGACTCTTCATCTCTGGCTCAGATTCCCACGTAGCTTCCTCCTCCGAATGATTTAGCCACTTGACTTTCACTAGCTTGACCAGTTTGTTCCGAAGCCTTTTCTCTTGTCTGTCTAGGATTTGCACTGGTCTTTCCTCATAAGACAAGTTCGGAGTGAGCTGCAACGGTTCAAAGTTCAAGACATGCGATGGATTCGTCATATACTTCCTCAACATGGAGACGTGAAACACGTTGTGTACTCAGGCCAGATTCGGCGGAAGAGCAACACGATAAGCTAATGTCCCAATTCTGTCGAGGATCTCAAATGGTCCAATGAATCTCGGACTGAGCTTTCCTTTATTCCTGAACCGCATAACACCTTTCATCGGTGCTATCTTCACGAAAACATGGTCACCAACAGCAAACTCTAAATCTCTCCTTCTCTGATCCGCATAACTCTTCTGTCTACTCTGATCAGTCCTCATCCTATCACGGATCTTGACTACTACATCAGCAGCCTGCTGCACAATCTCTGGACCCAATTCTGCTCTCTCCCCTACTTCATCCCAATAAATAGGCGATCTACACTTACGACCGTACAGTGCTTCATATGGAGCCATACCTATAGACGACTGAAAACTGTTATTATAGGTAAACTCCACCAACGGTAACTTTGATTCCCAACTCCCGGAGAAATCGAGGACACATGCACGAAGAAGATCCTCCAGAATCTAGATAACTCTCTCGGACTGCCCATCTGTCTGTGGATGAAAAGCTGTGCTAAACAACAACTTCGTACCCATAACTGAATGTAGACTCTTCCAAAATGATGAAGTGAATCTAGGATCTCGGTCAGACACGATAGAAACGGGAATACCATGAAGTCTGACGATCTCCCGGATATATAACTCTGCATACTGGATCATGGAGAAAGTCGTCTTAATAGGCAAGAAATAGGCTGATTTCGTAAGACGATCAACAATCACCCATATAGCATTCGATCCTCTAACTGACTTCGGCAATCCGACAACGAAGTCCATGGTAACATTCTCCCACTTCCACTCGGGAGTAGGAAGAGGCTTGAGCATACCTGCTGGTCTCTGATGTTCTGCTTTCACTATCTGACAGGTCAGACACTCGGATACGAAACTGTCTGATATCCCTCTTCATTCCAGGCCACCAATATAATAACTGCAGATCTTTGTACATCTTCGTACTCCCCGGATGAATAGAGTACGACGACATATGGGCCTCAGATAAAATATCCTCTCGAATCGAATTGTTGCCAGGAACCCACATTCTATCTTGATATCTCACAATACCGTCTCTAACTGTGTACAAGATACTGCCCTTGGCTTCATCTCTCTGTCTCCAGTTTGCCAACTGCTCGTCTGCTAACTGTCCACTGTGAATGCGGTCTAGAAGAGAAGACTGAATCATCAAAGTAGATAGACGAGGAACTCTACCTCGAGGATATGTCTCTAGATCAAACCTCTGCATCTCAAACTTAAGAGGTCTCGAAACCACCAAATGAGCCATCCCTGCGACTTTCCTGCTCAACGCATCCGCAACTACATTAGCTTTACCAGGATGATAGCTAATGTCACAGTCATAGTCCTTCACTAGCTCCAACCAACGCCTCTGCCGCATATTCAACTCTTTCTATGTAAAGAAGTATTTGAGAATTTTGTGGTTGGTAAAGATCTGGCACTTCTCTCCGTACAAATAATGCCTCCAAATCTTCAATGCAAATACTACGGCTGTCAACTCTAGATTATGGGTAGGATAATTCTTCTCATGAATCTTCAACTGACGAGAAGCATATGCTATCACCTTCCCATGCTGCATCAATACTGCGCCTAACCCGAGTTTTGAAGCATCGGTGTACAGAACAAAATCTCCGGGCCCTGAAGGCATGGCCAATACTGGCGCTGAAATAAGAGCTTGCTTCAAAGCATCGAAGCTCTTCTAACACTCATCGCTCCACACGTACTTAGCATTCTTCTTTGTCAACGACGTGAGTGGAACTGCGATAGAGGAGAATCCCTGAATAAACTTCCGATAATATCCAGCTAGCCCAAGAAAACTACGGATCTCTGATGCATTTTGCGGCACAACCCAATCTCTGACGGCTGCAACTTTTGCTGGGTCTACCTCGATCCCACTGCTAGAAACGACGTGGCCTAAGAATGCCGCTTTCTCTAACCAGAACTCGCACTTTCCGAACTTTGCGAATAGCTTGTGCTTTTGTAAGGTCTGCAATACTGTGGTCAGATGTCTGCTGTGATCCTCTTGATTCTTTGAGTAGACAAGAATATCGTCTATGAATTGAAACGTCCTGCCCTTTTTATTGCTTTAAAAGTACTAGAATTTTTTTTTTAAACCTCACTTAACATCGGCCGAACCATAAAATATCTTGACATCATTTTAAAAATAACCATCCAACTGCTATCTAAAAATCCAAAGGAAAATATTTTAAAGCATAAAATCGTCAAACATTTTACCAAACCTAAAAAGCAATAATTTGAAAAGTAAAGCCCATACTAAACCTCTCAAAAATCTCTCAAAAGCATAAATAAATAATCTTAAAAATCTTTAATCATAAAGCATGAGTCAAAAGTCATAATGTGGAAAAAGTAGAAGCGCTGGTCCTCGGGTTGTGTGCGCCTTCAGCCCAGTCAAATCACTCATCAAGTCCTCCCTCAATACCACCTGCATCCATCACACCTAGTGAGTCTAAAGACTCAACACACCATAATCTTTATAACGAGTAATACGTAATACAGTCAACATATAACGGTGAAAAATACTTGTACTTAAAATATCGTTTTCATGAAGATGCATAAACATAAACATTTTTGTAAACATTTTCATGATGCATAAAACTTCAACATAAACATTTTCATAACATGCAAACATGAATTTCCTTTTCCTCAACATGACATGACATAAAACCTTAAACATAATCATGAACATTTCCTCTTTTTTTCTTTTTCCTTTGTTGAATTCAGATCGTTAATTGTGACTTTCCTGACATGACATGACATGACTGATGGATCCATCTACATAAAACCACAGTACTGGACGGCGGGGACATCAGCGACACTCTCACCGGTCAACTGAGCCTTGGCCTAACATGATCGAATAGAAATAAGATCGTCGGGGCTCCCTCTGAGGCCTTCTCCCATAAATGGGCTCCCTCTGGGGACTTCTCCCCTCACGATATTCCCATTCTTACCTCAAACCTCATAACCTCATAACCTCATATTCGTAATAATGGAAACACGATCGTCGGGCTCCCACTGGGACCATAACCCTCACGACGTCGCCATTATCAACGAATTAGTCACAATCACTTCACTTCCTTCAACATTTTTCATTCACATCACTTAATAAAAATCATGCATAACATAACATTTTGTTTTCGAAACCAAGGCATGCAACATGTCTTTTAAATGTCTTCCTTAAATCATAAAAATCAAATAGACATTTTAAAATCATAATTTAATCATAAGAATTTCATAAACATTTAAAAATAATCATAATATCATAAAAACAGTATTTAGGGCATTGCCATGACCTTTACTAATTTCCCGGTGTAAAAAGACCGTTTTACCCCTGGACTAAACATTTTACGTTTTCGACCTTTTTCTTGATTTCATGACTCTAACATGTCCCAAATAATTATTTAAGCCTACATGAATTTCTTCATAATTTTATTTGGCTTAAATCTTAAACTTTTTAATTAATTCGTTATTAGACGTTTTGAAGGCGTTTTAATCCCGAAAAATCCCAAACTTTAATATAAAAATTCCTAAATTCTAAATTTAGTCTTTTTATATTATTTCAGCCTTTATGGACCACGACTCGA
Source organism: Primulina tabacum (assembly GCF_025594145.1). NCBI lineage: Eukaryota > Viridiplantae > Streptophyta > Magnoliopsida > Lamiales > Gesneriaceae > Primulina > Primulina tabacum. The sequence continues at coordinate 39,310,545 of NC_134552.1, forward strand.
CCCCCAGTGAGCCGTTTTACAATTTTTCATTATTTAAAACACCCTATTTGACACCTAAACTTCGACCCCGAGCCAACTTTTGATTTTCTCGAGTTACCCCCGCACCATGTTGGTCCAAAACTTGCCCAACATCCTAGGTTAACCTACTGGACCATTATTTTACCAAGACACTAACCCAAACCATAAAAACGAGAACCTCCTAAGTGACCCTATGCTGGCCGAGACTTTCAACTTGCATGGACTCTATGTTTTGAGCACTTAGTGACCTAGCCGTCAGCCTAGCTCCCAAGCCAACCCCCTGTGCACCTTCCTAGGACCCTAATGAATCACCCTAGCCTAACCCACGAGCCCTGGAACGATACCGTAAACCCTGCAAGCCACCCGAAGCCTGCACCCTTTTTGTGTCACTTCTCGGGTAGGAGTCCTTGCGTGCAAGGACTCCTCCCTGCCTTCGTTCCTGAGTACTAGCTTGGCTAGGACTCTCCCTAGACCCTTAACAGTCCCTGGCCGAGCCCTAGCCCCAGCCGAGGCCAAGCCCAGCCATCCCTCATAGAACCCGATCCCATAACCCATGACAGCAACCTACAGACTTCGGTTCCCTTGCTTCTTTTAGTTTCTGCCGATTGTGGGTGTGTGAGTGTGGCTTTGTTTTTCCTTGAAAACTTTACCTAAACACCATATGGCATCAGTGGCAGTCCCTAAACACATTCAAGGCATGAATTGGCACATAAAAATCATTAGTTCATAGCATGTACATAAGAAATCCGAAAATTCTTAAAAAAAACTTCAAGTTCTTCATGCATATGTTAATTAAATTGATACTATGATGTAATGGATGAGAAAAGGAGATTAAGGTGTGCCTTTGCGTAGTATACGCTCGAATAATCGTTGACGACGAAGAACGGATCGAAACCTTTGACTTGTTTCCTTTGAACCCTTCGAATTATCTCTTCCAAAAAGCTTAAAGTGAAGTGATGTGTGTGTTGTAGTTGGGAGAGGGTTTTTTTTGCAAAAGTGAAGGGTTTTGTATTTTTTGCATTTTAAATACTAATCTAACCACTAAATAGGCTTTAGGCCTAATAAGCCCCAAAATTCAAGCCCATTAGTTAAATTAGGATTTAATAAAATATTAACCAAAGTTTTGATTAATTAAATATGTGAATTTATTAGCCGGGTTGCCAAAAAGTTCGTATTTTAGTTGAAAAACCAACACCGATAAAATTTTCGTCCCGGCGTATAAAATTACTTCAAAACCCTTTATTTTCAAAAATACTTAAAAGCATCGACCATCTTTTAAATAATTAAAAACAATTATTTAATAAAAATCATTTTCTATTTTTCAGCCATTGGTCTCCGTTCCTCGATCGCAATTTGAATAACCTTTAAAAAATATTTTAATGCAATCATGTAGAAAAGTATATTTTAAACATGCAAATATGCACAACATAATTAATTCATGCAATTAAAACATTTAATTAAAATACGAAGGAATTTAATAATTGCATGCATGTGGTTTGCGTGGACCTTTAAATTTTCGGGGCATTACAATCTTCCCCCCTTAAATTGAATTTCAGTCCTCGAAATTCGGTTATCCTCGATAATCAAAACAAAGACGCATGCTACCATCTTTCTTTTTCACAAACAAAACCGGTGCGTCCCACTAGAGTAACTAGGGCGAATAAAACCCTTGTCTAGCAGTTCTTGGATTTGATCTTTTAGTTCTTTCATTTCAGCAGGTGCTAGACGATAATCAGAACTCGCACTTTCCGAACTTTGCGAATATCTTGTGCTTTTGTAAGGTCTGCAATACTGTGGTCAGATAGTCTGCTGTGATCCTCTTGATTCTTTGAGTAGACAAGAATATCGTCTATGAATACTATCACGAACTGATCAAGATACGGCTGAAATACACAATTCATGAGATCCATGAAAATCGCTGGCGCATTCGTCAAACCGAACGACATCAAAAGAAACTAGAAGTGGCCATACCGAGTCCTAAAAGCAGTCTTGAGAACATCGGCGTCTTTCACCCGTAACTGATGATAACCAGAACGCAGATCAATCTTGGAGAAGACTGAAGCTCCCTGCAACTGATCAAATAAATCTTCAATCCTCGGCAGTGGGTATTTGTTCTTCACTGTAACTCTGTTCAACTCCCGGTAATCAATGCAGAGCCTCATCGAACCATCATCTTTCTTCACAAACAAGACCGGTGCGCCCCATGGCGAAAAGCTCGGGCGAATGAACTCCTTGTCAAGAAGTTCCTGAATCTACTTCTTGAGTTTTGCCATCTCTGCCGGTACTAATCGGTACGATGCTCTTGAAATCGGTGAGGTACCTGGCATAAGCTCAATAGAAAATTCTACCTCTCGCACCGGTGGCAAACCAGTGACATCATCAGGAAAAACATCTAGAAAGTCCCGGACAATAGGAACATCGGATGCTGACTTTTTGGGCGTCTCGGGAACAGATACAAGAGTAGCTAAAAATGCTCGACACCCTCGATGCATGAGTTTCCTATCCTGGACATAAGGTATTATACATGGTAAATTAAAATACCTGTCTGGTTCGAATAAGAATTGTTCCATCCCAGGCGGTCGGACTAGAAAAGATCTCCGCTGGAAATCAATCAAAACTCTGTTTCTCAATAGCCAGTCCATCCCCAGAATGATATCAAATTCTGGCATCGGCAGAACGATAAGATCCGCATACACAAGATTACCATGAAGTTCAAGGTCTATATCTCGGATCACATTAGTAGCTGTCATCTCCTCTCCAGAAGGCAATGCTACTGAATACGCTATGTCTAGCCCAATTGTCTTGATTTTGAGAGAATTTGCAAAGGTTTCTGAAATGAATGAATGAGTAGCCCCTGAATCTATCAAGGCTTTCGTAGCTGAACCGACTATAAAGATTCTCCCTGAAAGATTGGAATATCATGCTAAACCCAATAGTTTTACAAGAACTATGCTTATAGACATGCAAAGGTCAAAGTTCTCTTAACCTAAATTCCCGTAGCTAACACTGATTAGAACATGCAATCCTATCATAAATTCTAAGTTCAAAATCTTAACCCAAAACATTAAACTTCAAATAAAATTTAAAGATTTATGATACCTGTCATGAGCATCGTCTCTGGGTTAGTCTCCGCAGCATGGAGAGCAAAAACTCTGCCTTGGGTAGGCAGATTCTTCTGAGGGCAATTCTTCAATATGTGATCAGTACTACCACATTTGTAACACTTTACCGAACCATACATACAAGTCCCAGCATGACGACGTGAGCACTTGGCACAGACTGGATACTCCACTGTCCTTGGGACTGCTCGTCCTTGCTGTTGCTGCTGCTGCCCTCTGATCCTGGGTGGACCGTGGAAAGGTCTCTTATTCTGATGCTGCGGCTGAGGGGGACGGTGTGGTGCCTGAAATGGTCGTTTACCCTGGCGATCGCGTTCAATATCATTCTGGTCTTGCTCTGCCGCTAGAGCTCTGGAAACAGCAACATCATAGGTAGTAGGGCCAGCCACCCTAACATCACGGCGTAAGATCAGCCGCAGACCATTCAAAAAATGCCTCAATTTGGCTCCAGCATCATTAGCAATTAGGGGTACAAAATGACATCCCCTCTCGAACTTACGGATGAACTCCGTAACAGTCAAATCTCCCTGCCTCAGGGTCATGAACTCCGTGGTCAACCTGGAACGCACCTCTTCAGTAAAATATTTAGAGTAGAATACCTCTGTGAAACGCGTCCAGCTCAAAGTAGCCAAATCGGAAGCTACAGATGCTCCTTCCCACCACAGGCGAGCGTCTCCTCCAAACAGATAAGTCGCACAACGAACCCTATCTCCATCTTCGAGCCCCATGAACTCGAAAATAACCTCAAGGGACTTAATCCAGCCCTCGGCAGCCATAGGATCTGATGTCCCTAAGAACTCCTTCGGTCGCATCTTCATGAACCGCTCATAGATTGCCTCCGGCCCCATCAGTCTGGCTCCCACTGCATTGTTCCCCGCAAACTATGCGAAGAACTAAGTCATCCCAGCTAGCATCTGGGCATTCATGTCTGGTGGAGGGGATGGTGGTAAATCTCTCTCCTCGTCCTCATGACGATGCTCATCACCTCCCGTGCGATCAATAATGCGTCTAGGAGGCATGCTGTTCCATAACTATAACCATACGTAACCAACATGCATAATTCCACTATTTCTTTAAATTTAAATAAATACTGCATAATCGTAATCTTGACATAAAATATTTCATGCAATCATGATGTAAAACTATTTCATGCTTTAAACGAAATGCGTAGTCGTAAAACTTACAGACCGAAGACGTGACTTCATGAGCTTCTCGAGAGCTAGTAGTAGTACAACCCTTTACAAGATCATAGGCTCTGATACCAACTGTAAAGGCCCGTATTTCCTATTCATATTTTCGTATTCAAATTTTAGCGGAATTATTAAAAATTTTCTAAATAAATAATTATCTTGCTTCATTTATAAAATAAACATGAAAATAATTTTAACTTTAAAATAACAATGGAAGTCAACATTGTATTTCCAACAACAACTAAAAATAATCCAACATATAAAATTTAGTTTGAACGCTAAAAGGTGCATAAACTAAAACATGAGGTCCTCGGGTTTACTACTGCTGCCCCAAAATAGCTCACTGGTCTCCGCCCGCAGTCTCGACCTCATCAATACCTACAACAATCAAGTCTAGTGAGTCTAAAGACTCAACATGTATATAGGGGTGGGTACGGTACGGTATACCGTACCGAAAATATCGGTATGGAATTTTTCCATACCGATACCGATATCGAAAATTCGGTATACCGAATTTACGGTATGGAAAAATTTCATACCGGTACCGTACGGACACCGAAAATTTTGTCGGTATACCGAAAATATTTCGGTATATCGACATTTTTCAGTATACCGAACTTAAATTTAAAAAAAAATAATAATAAAAAATTATTTTCGGTATTTCGGTATATACCGAAATACCAAAAAAAAAAATATTTCATACCGATACCGAAAATTTCGGTACTCGATATACCGATTTTTTCGGTAAGTTCGGTATTTTTTTCGGTACGATTTTTCGGTATTTCGGTATTTTTTCCCACCCATACATGTATATATCGTGAATAACAAGTAAATATATCATAAAATCGCATGCAAAATAAAAATATGGTATCGTAAAACGTACAGTGAAAGTCGTATCATGAATAATTATAACTACGTGCATATCTGAAAATCATATATAAAAGCTTTGCTCAATAGAGCTCTGTCATATCATATCATAATTTCTGGTAGAGATAATGTTTCTAAGCAAGTGGCCCATAACATAACGTGAGCGCCTGATCAGACTAAACCACAGTATACTGGGCGGTAGAGATCACCACAGCCTTTGGACTGGATATCCGTACCCATACATAATCATAAACTGGTCGTAAGTCACCGGGTGGAGAGGTCCTCGGTTGCGCCTACCGACTTACAAACCCATAAACATAAGGTGGCCACAAGACATATCACATATATCTCAAAAATAAATGTGGGGACCCGGACGCTAATTCATTCCTTAATCGTCTTTAGGAATAATTCAACCAATTATAATAAACAGGGTCTAATTTTTTTTTTTTTAAATACAAAGCGGAAACGTAATGTAATTCAATTCAAATTACATATTAAACATAAACATACAAATCTTGTATTATCTACAAGAATTCAACTAGGTTCAACTATTTATCAGTGCTGAATCCTAAGTTGCTTCGAAGCCCGGATCTTCACGCTATCTAGTCCAGCCTCGTTCTTTTCTTGACCCTGATCCTATCCCACCTGTTGCCATGCACACATACAAACAAGACAACAGCCGGATAACTCCGGTGAGAATTATATTCTCAGTATAAATCATGTATACATGCAATCGTAAAATCATATAACAGATATGTCTAACATGTATTCAGATCAGAATATAAATCAATATCAAGAATAAATCCTATCCTAAACATGTACCATCATCAGGAACATAAATCAATATGTACCATATTCAGGAATATAATCAACATGAATCAATATAACTGTCAATTTGACTCATGACTCCACATTTTAGACTAGACTCAATCCTAGTCTAGGGATCCCGGTTCCAGATGTTAGCATTCCCATATCGACCAATAGTAATAGAAAAGACTCCAGTTCTATCCACGTCGATAGGGTATCGATCACCAGTAATAGAAGAAGCTCTGATTCTATCCACATCGATATAGTATCGATCACGAGTAATAGAAGAAACTCCAATTCTATCCACATCGATATGATATCGATCATCAGTAATAGAAGAGTTACATTCTATCCACATCGATACAGTACCGATCACCAGTAATAGAAGAAGCCACATTTCTATCCACATCGATAGCCAATCATCCGGTGACAGACTCTGGCACTATCGCCAATACACTATCTTGTGACATCGTGCAATGTGCCCGTGGCGATCCCACCACTATCAGGCACTTTTGTCCCAAGATACTCGTCTAATACCTGCTATCTATCAATCAAGAGAACAAGTATATCAATCAAATCAATACAATAAGGTAAAGTATGTGATTTAGGGAAACTCGAGCCAAACCTCACTCGAGTTGTGCAATCCCAACTCAACATTAATTTATACCTTTATCTTCTCGGTCCGATGAAGACGAAGTATCGAAGTCAACTCTGTCCATACCCAATCTGCTAATAACAATCGAATAGATACAATATCAGTACATAACTCAGTTCAAAACCTGTTCTGATCAATACTCAAATCAAAACATAATCGGATCAATGCCAATCGACATATGATACCACAATACAATCTCAACCAATACTGAATCTGATCAATATCAATTTACGGATGTTTCGACGGCATAACAATACAGTCTCGATAACCCCGTCAATTCCAACACCACAGATATAATAGCAGAACTCATAATTTCAATAACAATACAAATCTGATATCGAATCTCAATTAATCAATTCCAAAAATCATAACAATTACATAATCAGTCCGTTTCTTAATCTGACTTCGATTCTATGATGTCTAACATGTCAAGAACATCATATATGACGTGTATTCAATTCCAACAACATCATAATTTCAAGACATATCAAAACGTAGTAAAACTTACGTCCAGTTGTAGTCTACGTCGTTAAGGAACTCGGTGCCGTACTAAGATTATGAATCGGACGGATGAATTTTTGCGTAACCCTCAAATTTCACACGAAAGGAACTTGGAGTTTTCTTCCCTCGGTTCTTTCTCGTTTTTCTCCTTTTGATCCTAAGAATTGTAAGGATTGATATATATATATATATAACATCCACGTTGCATATAGAGACCAAATGTCGATTTTTCGTGATGCATGCCTAGCGCATATGCGCGCCCAAGTCCCGCGCATATGCGCCGAACGTTCTATCCGAACTTACAGAAGTCGCTCATATGCGCGACGTCCTTCCTGCGCATGTGCGCGACATTCTCTGGACTCGAGTCGTACCGATACACCTCCTCGCGCATATGCGCACCCTATCTCGCGCATATGCGCGAGGTCCTCTGCCTTCGCCATGAGCTGCTCGTGCATATGCTCGTCTTTCTTCGCGCATGTGCGCGCAAGGTTCTGTCTACCTCGCGCATGTGCGCCCATCACGTCGCGCATGTGCGCGAGGACTCTTTCTTGCTCCTCATTTTGATTTTCTTTCGTCTTTCCGGTCTGATCCGTTCCGTCTATAATCATATCAATTATCACCAATAGATTATAATAATTATCGCCAAATCCTTTTAGATTAACCAGATAAATTTCTCGGGCCTTACAATAAACATTTTATATTTTTATGCACGTAATATATTTATAATCTTGTTTTTTTTTACCGGATGAGTTGGATCGCTCCCAGGCTTGCTGCGACTTAATTCTAATATGGGACACATGCAATAAATCTTATCTTGACCAAAACTTAACAATCGAACCAAAAACGAGACGATTAGAACAAATAACTTGATTTTTAATCATGGCTTCGTACCAACCCGAACCAACATTAAACCAACGTTTAACCATGATTAAAGATACCCCTAACATACTGGAAAATGTTCATGATGATAGCTGTACACGAAATTGGTGAATGGAATTCCAAAAACATAAAACACTCTTTCGAGAGTCATTTTGGCACATTGTACCGTAAATTCTCGTACGACCTCTAAACTCAACCAAATCACAAACGGCAAAAAACATGACTTTCATAACTCATTAAGGTACTGTCCAGTCCAAGGCCATGGGCTAAAAGCCAACCAAGAACTCAAACAAGCACCAAAACCAAAACTGAAAGTTGCTGTCAAAATACAGCAGTAGCAGCTTGTGTGTTTGTGGTGTAAACTCTGAAATTTAATGACCATTAGCTTGAACCACCGACCAAGGACTGTTACGAACATTCTAAGGCATGGCTTGGACCATGGCTAAGGGCTAAAAGCCAACCACAACCCAAGCAACCTCCTAGGACAGTCACATCATACCAGCCGAGAGCATCCCTTGTGGTGGAGTGTTTTGTATTGAAATCTGTTACTGTCTTGTCTCGTTCCAAGGGTCATTTAATCGACCATGGCTCGATCTAGACATGATGGAGAGTTGTATGAACCATAGCTATGGGCTAGAAACCAACCACAATCCATCCAACACCCAAAAAACCAAAACCATACTCACACAAATCAGAAACTAAAGAAATTTTCGAGTGATGCTTGTGTTGCTGTTTTAAAAATCTGATGGAACCATGAACCAAGTTTTGAAAGGACACCTTGGCCACATCCTAGACATGATAAGTGAGGGTTCTAACCATGGATACAGTCCCTAGGACAGCCAAGATTCAAACACACACCTTAACCACTCAAATGGCCAAAACCGTGACTCATTTCTGCACCTAAGGGAAAGTTGCTGTCATTTCTTTGTTTGTGCGTGTATGGACTGAAACAAATGACCCAAAAACACTCTAAAACATTCTAAATTATGCCTAGAAGCAGCCTTGGGTGCGTGGAACCGAACAACATCCTGAAATCATCAAAACTCAACAACCATGAATCACAAAAGCAACATGGCCGAGAGACCTGTACAGAATTTTCTTAACAAATTTACTTGCTGTCATTTTCATGTTCTTGCTTGAATCCTGCTTATACAATGGTTTAAACATATCTATAGGACTTGATTGAAGATCAAAGAAACAATATATACATGCCTGGAATTTGTTTTGACAAAAACAAATCAATACGACGAATACGAGCGGCGGAGTCGGAGTTGGTTTTCTTCCTTGTTTTTCAGCTGTTTTCTCTCGATTCTAGCTGATATTTTTCTGATGATTTTCGAAGGTAATGGTGTGTGATTGCTAGACAATAGAGATGAGTATTATAGGAGGTGATAAATAGGAATTGAAGTGCATTTAGTTGAGAGTTACAAGTGAAGGAATAGAATGGAATTTGAATTGTTTTTCCTCCTCTAGCTGTAGCTGTTCTTATTCTCTCATCCTTGCTGCTAATTCACGATTTCAGTAGTTTATTGTTTCTGATATTTTCGAGTTTATAGGATGTAGGAATGTTATGTAAGGGAGATGATGATTACAAGAGGTGTTAAAGATGCCATAAAATGCATTAAGGTGGAAGGTTACAAGTGAAAGCTTTGAATAACATTTGAATGCTTTCTCTCCTAGCTGCCGTTGCATGTCATTCGAATTCTTGCAACACATTCAAGCTCATTTCATAGTCTAATAGGTTGGGGGAAATTATATGAATTATAGTATTTGAATCTACTACCAATTAGTGAATTAAAATGGGAGAATGAATTCAACTTAATGAGAATTGAAGGTGACTTGGATGGATTTACTACACTTTTAAAATGTCTTGACCGAATTCCTAAAATTTTTGCAGGGTATGTTATGGTTTAAATCTTGCATTTTAATTGTTTAAGATTTTAAATACCCATTATACATTTTAATGAATTTACACATTAATTTATAATAAACTCTTGCATGGCATTATATGGTTTAAAATTTAAGTATTTAAATGCTATGTTTAATTTTTTGAATATATTATACCTAGATTAATTCATCCTCATTTGTTCACATATTTTAATTTAAGCTTTAATTAAATATTGAACCTAAAAGAATTTATTTAACAACTTAGCTCTAATTAATTTCATAAATCCTAGAACATTCTTTTTCTTTAAATTAAATTATTCCTTGACTTAATTTAAATTTAGGAATATTTTTCTTATTATTAATCTTATCTTCTAATCTCCAACTCCGGTCCGACCTCGCGTATTTATCCTGAAAAGATAAAACTAACCATCTATTTTTAAAATAAATAATCATGATTTAAAATTATTAAAAATGACTTAAACACTCATATATTTAATTAAAAATTCATTTTTAATTTAAATAGTAACAATTATGCATGGCTTATATGTAATCTGATTTTCGGGTTCTACATACGTTGTGCACATTGATATTTGACATTTAAATTAACCACCTGACATAAAACAAGTAATGAAAATAAAAAAAGCTATGAATCCATGAAAAAACATCATATGTCTAACCAAAACAAGATATGTTCAATAAAAAACGGAGTAATTATAGAATAAAAATAATCCAAAAGTTCAAATTCGCTATCAGTTCAATAATTAAAAAGAAATTCAAAAGAACATTAGTAAACATTTTAACACAATGTTTATCCCTCATTTATGCCACCAAAAATAATCATTCATTTAACTTATAGTCTATCCATTCCAAGCGCTCTTCGATTGTCATTTTCAGGAAAGCCATCTTCTTTGATCTAGCATTAAGCAAGTCAAACACCTTGTACCGAGTACGATTCTCCAAGTTTGGGACTTCCTTAATAGCATCCCAACAATTATCATCTACATCACCAATTGATTCAATCTTAGAAGCTACCTTCTAAAGGTTGTAAGAGAGTTTATGCATAATATTTTGGTCAGGACTCTTTGATGTGCTCGATTTTGTTTCAAACTCTATCTTATCTTGTTTTCTAGTGGCTGTGAAGTAAAGTCCTCATGAAGTGGAGGCTGATATGAAGATTCTTGCCTTTCACTTTGAATGAATTCACCACTATCGTAATCAAACATGTAATAATCTATTAAGCTAGTACTTTTATTTTGTTCAGTCTCAAATGTTCTCACATCAATGTCATCTCCTAATTCAATTGAACACTTTCCGGTGGCTGTTCCATTCCCAAATCTTCATAATCTTCAAAAGTGCTTGGCCGATAATATTAATGTTTAGGATGAGACTGTCAAAGAACAAAAACCAACAAGTGTTAAAAATAATTCTAATTTTAATTGAAAATGTAAATTTTATTATTCTAATTTGAGATTCTCACCTTAAAATATTAATCACATACTTCATCATTAGCCGTGAATTTCTTTGTCTCAGGATCCCATCCAAACCCAAAACTATGACGTGTAAGCTTGGAATAATTATTGTATCGTTGTTTGAACCATTTCAAACGACTTTGATATTGTGCGAAAGTCTTTTCACACCTCAGTTTTCCGTTAAGAGTAGGAACTATATTTTTTTCCACTGTTCTTTTGTTCAGCATCCCATTCTTATCACGCCATCCTCTCATGGCAGCATTGACCATGAGTTTTAATAATTCATTGCTCTCCTCAGTCGTCCACATATTATATTTTGTTTGTGAATCGCCCATTTATAATTTCTTAAGAAAAGGTAGAAGTTAAATATCTCAATAATTATATTAAAATATAAACATGGAGTTCTTAAATTTTGTCACCATTTATAATTTCTTAAGAAAAGGTAGAAGTTAAATATCTCAATAATTATATTAAAATATAAACATGGAGTTCTTAAATTTTGTCAAACATGTTAGAACATTAAAAATGCATCATACCTTCATAGTATATATATTGAAACAAAAATGAACACTTGCAAGAAAATAAAAGGGTTCACAGTCGAGAATGAAAAATTTCTATGCTCATAAAAGTGTTCACAGTCGAGAAGGAAAAATTTCAATGCTCCCAACTCTTCTACTCCTAACAGCTGAAAAATGGCATTATCTTTCTACACTCATTAAAGCAACAAAGAAACACTGTATAATATGTGGTGAATAATAATAAAAAATTTAGATGAAAGGCCTATTAAAAAATCACGAATTTTTAAAAGTATAAAATAATTGATTAAATAAGTTAAAAATTAAACTTCAGTATAAGAACAATCAATTTTATGAATGATTCTAATCAAACTATTATTTTCAAAATAATTTTTTACAAATAATAAGTAATATTTTTATTTGTATTCCCTATATAATATGTGGTGAATAAGGACCACAAAACTATTAGTACAATCTTTTTTACACATTTATATACACATACATCGGATCATTCATCGTTTTTATGAGATGAAAGAAAATTTATGAAATACATTAATCATAATGATTCAAGAAAAAACAACAATTCATCTATTTACACATAAATATTGGCAAGAATGACCAATCATACCTTTGAATAGAAGAAATTTTTTTGAGAGAGTGAAGAACCATAGAGATGGCTTGAGATAGAAGAGAGATAGCATATTTTTCAAAAAAGAAAGTCCATCAAAATCTTTGGTATAGGTGGAAGAATATTTTAGATTTTCTGTATTTGTACATAAGGCTTCAAGGTTTGTACATAAATAAAAAAATAAAAATCCTTGAAAATCTATGGATTTTTTGGATACCTCTTAACTTATGGAGAGTTTTAAAAAGTCAAGTTTGAATACCACATGATTTTTTAAAACTCTACCAAAATCCATGTTGAATACCACTAAACATATATAGAGTATATAAAAGTTTAAATTGAATACCTCTAAATTTTAAAATTCCATAAAAGTCTTTAAAAGTATTGATTGAATACACCCCCTTAAGAGTTTTAGCATTTGGCGTAGATTTTTTATCTTCATATCTGAAATCCAGATTGTGTCCTTTTTTCTCAATTTTTTTATGATAAGGTGTCGTTATTGTTGTTACTTTTCTTGTTAACTTTTTTGTTTGTCTTATTTGGTTATGTTTTCGAAATTTTTGAATGAGTATTCTTAAGCTCGTACTTTTTTGTTATAATTATTGAGTTTGATTTTATAAGAAGTTATTTATAAATTTTTTGTTATTGCTGTAGAGTATTTATTTGAAATACTTCAATAATATTTGTAAGTTCATAAATTCGTTTTTATTTCCTTGTTGTCATTTGTTTATCTCCAATTTTTATGTTGTTGTTCTTGAATTTGTTACATGTTTACATTCATAAAATTGTCCGCTTTAGTGAAATAATTATTCATTTGAAATGCAATGAGTATGTTATGTCGACAATTGTGCATTAAATGCATGTCGGGAAATTAGTCAAAGAAAGTTGGGCGGCTGATTGGCAATTGATTTGTCAAAGTTGGGCGGCTGATTTAAACGGAAATAACGCGTTTTTAACGCGTATTCACACTGACAGAGTCTCTAAAAATAGAGTTCCTCCTTTCATTATGAAATCATCAAATTCTCGAGTCTTCTCTCAGTTTATAACATTTGAGTGCTTAGTTCTATAATATTTGTGAGTTGTTTGTTCTCTTCTATTAAGAGAGTGTGTGTTCTCTTTGAAAACACAGTGAGATAGTTGTACATCGTGAAATATTATAGTGAAATTCTTTTCATCTTGCCGTGGTTTTTACCCTCATAATTTTTAGGGTTTTTCCACGTAAATCTCGATATGCAGTTTATTCTTTATTTTCGGGGTTTATTATCTCAAATTACCACAAGTGAGACCAACAAGTGGTATCAGAGCCTCGGTATAAAATTTCTTAAAATTCTGAGTATGCTCTGTGGTTGTAGCCTAGACTGATCTTCCACATCAGAAAAGATTTTTTGAGATTTTATATTAAGGTGGAATTATTTTGTCCAGTGTACTAAAATTGTTGTAGACATAATGGCGGGCAGGTACGAGATAGCAAAGTTCAACGGAAGCAATTTTATGCTTTGGAAAATAAAGATACAAGCAGTTTTAAGAAAGAAGAATTGCTTGACGGCTATTGGAGATAGACTGGTGGAAATTGCGGATGATGGAAAGTGGAATGAGATGATTGATAATGTTGTTGCCAATTTACACTTGGCTATAGCAGATGAAGTATTGTCAAGTATATATGAGATAAAAACAGCAAAATTTATCTGGGATACTCTAACAAAGATGTACAAGGTCAAATCGTTACACAACATGATTTTTCTAAAGAGAAGGCTTTATACTCTTCGGATGGCGGAATCCTCATCGATGACCGACCATATCAACACATTAAATACTCTATTTGCCCAACTCACTTCCATGGGACATAAAATAGGGTAAAATGAATGTGCGGAGCTTCTACTTCAAAGTCTACCAGATTCATATGATCAACTTATCATCAACATTACCAACAATATTCTTATGGGCTTTTTAAAATTCGACGATGTCTTAACTGTGGTTCTCGAAGAAGAAAGCCGACGCAAGAATAAGGAAGATAGGTTGGTAACCTCAAAGCAAGCAGAGGCTTTACCGATGATAAGAGGAAGATTTATGGACTGTGACTTCAGTGAGAGCCAAAGACGAGGTAGATCAAAGTCGACAAGTAAGAAGAAAAATATTTACTACTTTAAATGTGGCGGTAAAGGGCACTTCAAGAAAGTGTGTACGAATATCGACAAGAGTTCTCAAGGAAATGTGGCAAGTACTACAGCGAAGCGGCAACAGTTGCAGAAGGCAGACACAAATTTTGTGATACATGGATTATGGATTCAGGAGCGACGTGACACATGACGTCTTGGAGAGAATGGTTTGATCATTATGAACCAGTTTATCAAAATTAAAATGTTTGATGGCTCCATTCGCACCATATAGGAGGTACGACATGTGAAAGGACTGACGAAAATCTTTTGTCCTTGGGGCAATTGGATGACATCGGGTGCAAAACTCGTATCGAGAATGAGATCACGAAAATTGTTAAGGGTGCCTTGTGGTTGTGAAGGCGGAAAAAGTTGCTGCAAATCTGTATGTACTTTTGGGAGAAACACACAAAGAGGCAGAACTAGCTGTTGCATCAATTGGTTCGGGAGAAGAATTAACAGTGTTATGGCATAGAAAGCTCGGGCATATGTCAGAACGAGGGTTGAAAATTCTCTCAGAACGGAAGCTGCTGCCGGGACTTACAAAAGTGTCACTACCCTTTTGCGAGCACTGTGTTACTAGTAAACAACACATATTAAAGTTTGGCACTTCTACTGCCAGAAGCAAAAACATATTGGAGCTGATTCATTCGGATGTTTGGAAAGCACCGGTTGTATCCCTAAGAGGAGCGAGATACTTTGTCTCATTCATTGATGATCTCTCTAGGAGATGTTGGGTGTATCCAATCAAGAAGAAATCAGATATTTTCCAGATCATCAAAGATTTCAAAGCGCGGGTTGAACTTGATTCAGAAAATAAAATCAAGTGTTTGAGGACTGACAATGGAGGAGAATATACCAGTGACGAATTTGATGCATATTGTCCGAATGAGGGCATCAAAAGAAAGTTTACGACGTCTTACACACCTCAACAGAATGGAGTGACAGAGTGGATGAACAGAACCTTGTTTGACAGAACAAGAGCTATGTTGAGGACTGCAGGTCTAGAAAAGTCATTTAGGGCAGAAGCAGTCAAAACCGCTTGTTATATTATCAATCATTCTCCTTCAGTGGTGATTGATATGAAGACTCCGATGGAGATGTGGACCGGGGAGCAAACAAATTATTCTCATTTGCATACATTTGGAAGTCCTGTGGACGTTCTGTACAATGAGCAAGAAAGATCGAAGTTGGTTTCGAAATCCAAAAAATGTATTTTCTTGGGTCAGCTAATGGAGTAAAGGGGTTTCGCTTGTGGTATCCTACTGTTCACAAGCTTGTCATCAGAAGGGATGTTATCTTCGAGGAAGATAAAGTAAAGGGAGACAAAGGCACACCAAATTCAGAAACTACTATTTTTCAGGTGGAAAATAAGACGGACGAAAGTCAAGTTTCTTGTGAAGCAGTTGCAGAGCACGAAGAACAAGAACATGTTGAGTCCGAAGTTTCCAATGTGAGGCAGTCAACTCGAAACAGAAGACCACCAGTTTGGCTTTAAGATTATTTAACTGAAAGCAATATTGCATATTGTCTATTATCAGAAGATGGTGAGTCATCGAGTTTCCACGAGGCTACTCAAAGCTCGGATGTATCCTTGTGGATGATAGCAATGCAAGAAGAATTGGAGGCAGTAAACAAGAATAAAACTTGGGATCTTGTTACATTACCACGAGGAAGGAAAGCCATTGGTAACAGATGGGTGTATAAGATCAAGCGTGATGGCAATAACCAAGTGGAGCGGTATCGTGCTAAGTTGGTGGTAAAAGGGTATGCTCAGAAAGAAGACATTGACTTCAATGAAATATTTTCTCCTTTGTTTTGGCTTACAACAGTCAGAGTAGTGTTGGCATTGTGTGCGGTGTTTGACCTACATCTAAAACACTTAGATGTGAAAATAGCTTTTCTTCTTAGAGATCTTGAAGAAGAAATCTATATGCTTCAGCCAGAAGTTTTTGCGGAAAAAGGCAAAGAGAACTTGGTTTGCAGGTTGAACAAATCTCTGTACGGTCTCAAACAGACGCCGAGGTGTTGGTACATGAGATTTGATTCTTATATCATGAGCCTTGGATATAACAGATTGAGTGCAGACCCTTGTACGTATTTCAAGAGGTCTGGTGATGATTATATTATTTTGCTGTTGTATGTGGACGACATGTTGGTAGCAGACCCCAACAAAGATCAGGTCCAAGGATTGAAGGCACAGTTGGCTAGGGAATGTGATATGAAGGACTTGGGACCAGCAAACAAGATTCTGGGGATGCAAGTTCACCGAGATAGAAGTAACAGAAAGATTTGGATTTCGCAGAAAAATTATTTGAAGAAAGTCTTGCAACGCTTCAATATGCAAGATAGTAAGCCAATATCAACCCCTCTTCCTGTTAACTTCAAGTTATCTTCCGAGATGTGTCCGCGCAGTGAAGCAGAGAGAATGGAGATGTCTCGAGTACCATATGTATCAGCAGTGGAAAGTTTGATGTTCGCCATGATCTGTACAAGACCGGATATTGCTCAAGCAGTTGGAGCAGTTATTCGGTATCTGGCGAATCCTGGAAGAGAGCATTGGAGCACTGTTAAGAGGATCCTTAGATACATTAAGGGTACCTCGAATGATGCATTATGTTATGGAGAATCAGATTTTACACTCAGGGGCTATGTCAATTCAGATTATGCAGGTGATCCTGATAAGAGGAAATCTACTACTGGTTATGTGTTTACACTTGCAGGAGGAGGAGTAAGCTAGGTTTCAAAACTGTAGACAGTTGTGGCGTTATCTACAACAGAGCCAGAATACATGGCAAATACTCAAACTTGCAAGGAGGCAATATGGATTAAAAGGTTATTGGAAGAGATCAGACACAAACAAGAGAATGTTCCCTTGTTTTGTGATAGTCAGAGTGCCTTGCACATCGCAAGGAATCCAGCCTTTCATTCCAGGACTAAACACATTGGAGTCCAATTTCACTTTGTGCGAGAAGTAGTAGAAGAAGGAAGCGTGGATATGCAGAAGATTCATACAAAAGATAACATAGCTGTTATTCTGACCAAGCCAGTGAACACTGATAAGTTTGAGTGATGTAGATCCTCAAGTGGCCTAGCAGAAACGTAAGCAACAGGGAATGGCAAGATTGAAAGGATGTGTGGAGTTGTGTTTGATTCTCAATCAAATCTCCAAGTGGGAGAAATGCTGGTAATTGTGCATTAAATGCATGTCGGGAAATTAGTCAAAGAAAGTTGGGCGGCTGATTTAAACGGAAATAACGCGTTTTTAACGGGTATTCACACTAACAGAGGCTCTATAAATATAGTCCCCCCTTCATTCTGAAATCATCCAATTCTCGAGTCTTCTCTCAGTTTATAGCATTTGAGTGCTTAGTTATATAATATTTGTGAGGTGTTTGTTCTCCTGTATTAAGAGAGTGTGTGTTCTCTTTCGAAACACAGTGAGAGGGTTGTACACCGTAAAATATTATAGTGGAATATTTTTCATCTTGCCCGTGATTTTTACTCAATAATTTTCAGGGGTTTTCCACGTAAATCTCGATGTCCAGTTTATTTTTTATTTTCGGGTTTTATTATCTCAAATTACCGTATGTGTGACCAACATGATAAATCTATATTTGCCCATAATTTGTTTTGGTTTTTGAAATTTTCATTAAATTTCTTGTTAAAATATTGTGTGGTTTTATTAGATCAATTTTTCGAAATTCATACATGATTATCATAATGCTCGCGATTTTGATACAATGCCCGTAGTCATTGCATTGTTACAAAAAATTAATTATTTTGTTCTTGTTAATGCATATTTGATACTTTGATAATGTTAAATCTTTTTATATATAATTCAAATACTAGCAATGGCTGCGGAAGAGGAAACAGTCGATAAATATTGGGAAGATACTTTTTTCAGGATGCTCCCCTTCCATGTCGTGAAAAAGTGATGTCAGAGTTGAAACCAAATATTGGGAAGCAATAGACTAGTAGGATAAACAATACTTTTTTGGTAAATTGATAGGCATGTCAATTCTTCCCATCAGAAATTGCAAAATAAATTACCTTTTTAAAAGATTTGAGGGTCATTCTAGCTCTTTCATTGTTGGTGTCGATATTTCGATTCTTTTTTAAAGGAATATTTTATTTTTTAATTATTTTTTTCTTGTTGATAATATTATGATATTAACATATTTTTGCTTTTCTAGACTAATAAAATTTGTTAGAGTAACGTCCAAAAATCCAACGTATGTAAAACACATGCATGCAAATGAACTAAGTAGCTTAATTATTTTATTTAATTGATTTTAAATGCTTGCATGATACATATTATATGATTAAATGTATGATTTAATGATTATATGGCATAATTTCATGAGAACTGTAGATTTTTTTTCGAATATTCGATAATAGGTTGGGGAAAGGAGACCGGGGACGACAAGACAAAACGAATATTCTGCAATAAATGTTTTCAAGGCTTCTTAAGATGATTAAATATGATTAAGTTTTTCTAAAAATGATAGAGTTCAAATTATTTTACGAGACAAGCACAGTTTTATTCGGGAAGCCGGTTTTGGACAAACGATGGACTTTTAAAATATCAAATGCATTATTTTTGAAACTAATTTTTATAAAATTCTAATTTTCAATTAAAAATGTGTTATTGGTCCCAATTTATCTAGGATGAGTAGGCCCAATTGCTCCTAAACTTGAAAGCCTAAAACCCAAGCCTATTATCATGCAAATTAAAATCTATAAAATAGAAACCTAGGCTTTGGAGACCCTATACCAGCCAAAATTTGCACACACCACACACATTTCGAAATCTTTGAGAGGATAAAACTAGGAGTCTTCGTCGCCCGTCCGTTCTTCCTCGCGCCCTACGCTGGCGATCGCGTATTCGAGCATTTTAAAATAAAAAAGCACGTATTTAAATCCCTTTGACGCATCATTTAAACAATATTATCCATGTTTGAATTATTTTTTTTGAATTTTTTTTACGTTTTATGGGTTTAACGATATAAAAATTATTTTCAAAGTTCTAATGTTTTTGTAAGGACCAAAATTAAGACGACGTAATTTAACTCCATGCAAATCTTGGAAATATGAAAAAAGACTAATTAAAAGAATATAATTGCTTAATTAATTATGTGACATGCATGATTATATGTTAAATAGGATTTTATTGTCATTATGCATAAAACTGTATTTTTAAGGATTATTCAAGTTGCGATCGAGGAACGGAGACCGATGGCTGAAGAACGTAAAATGTTTTTATTAAATAATTGTTGTTAATTATTTAAAATATGGTTGATGGTTTTTCACATTTTTGAAAATAAGGGGTTTTTGAGGTGAATTTATATGCCGGGACGTAAATTTTTTCGGTGTTGGTTTGTCAACAAAAATACGAATTTTTTTGACAACCCGGCTATTAAATTTACAAACTTATTTTAACAAACCTATTTTAATATTTTAATTAAATCATAATCAAGCACTAATAGGCCTAATTGGTATGCTTAATAGGCCTAAGCCTTGTTAGTTGATTTTTATCATATTTAAAGTGTTAAACCCTACCCTAAACCATCAAAACTCACGTCTGCAATCTGATTAATCTCTTCCAAACCCTCCACCCAATATACACGATACACACACCACCAAAGTTGAGAGGAAAAATCGAAAGCTTCAAGGGTTGTCAAGCCTAGGCCCTCCTAGTCATCGTTCTTCGTCGTCAACGGATAATCGTGTGTTTAAAACGCAAATGGCATGCCAAACATCACCTTTTCTCGTCTATCACATCGTATTATCGTTTTAAATTACGTTTGTATGGAAAGCATGATGTTCTTATTATTATTTTCGGATTTTTGCATATACATGAGATAAACTAATGGTTTTATGTTCCAAATCATGTTCTATACGTGTCAAGGGCTGCCATGATGTTAGGTTATGATCAATGGATATTTTTACACGATTTTAAAAGTTCTAGGAACACCCCACACACACTGTAAATCAAGGAAACAAGCTGGTATGGATTTTTCCTGTCAAGTGACCATGTTGGCTCGGTTTCCTTAAGTTGGGGGTTGGCTTGGTCTTGGCTTCATTCGGTGGGACCAGGGCAGGACTAGGGGCTTGTGAGGGGTCAGAGAGGGGGCCCTAACCATGTTAGGGCTCGAGTCAAGAGCACTGGGAAAAGTCCTAACCCACTAGGATTCCTACCCGAGGCGCGCATGGGAGCTGCGCTTTTGACAGCAGCCGCGCGAGGGTAGGTAACTCGGCCAGGAGGGCTTCAGGCAGAGCTAGAGTGAGTTCTTAGGGTCCTAGGTAAGTGCACAACATGCTGGCTCAAGGTTTGGGTCGGAGGCTAGAGTCCTAAGCACCATAACGTAGAGTCCATGAACCTTAAGAGTCTCGGCCTTGCTTGTTGCTGGAGCTGGGCTTCTTCTTCAAGCTAGGGGGCTGGTTCATGGGGTCAAGTCGGTCAGGAGGGTCAATGGAAGGTCTAGGTAGGGGCTGGCTCGGTGTGGTCCGAGCATGGCTCGAGGGAAAATTAAGATGGCTCGAGTGGGGTTTAGGCGTGGGGCAAGGGTTAGTTCTTTGGGAAATTAATTCGAAACACGGCTCACGGGGGACGAGTCGTGGTTCATGAGGGCTAAAATAATATAAAAAGTCTAAGTTTGAATTTAGAATTTTTATATTAAAGTTCGGAATTTTTCGGGATTAAAACACCTTCAAAACGACTAATTATGAATTAAATAAAAAGCCTATCATTTAAGCTAAATAAAATTATGAAAATTTCAATTTAGGCTTAAATAATTATTTGGCACATGTTAGAGTCAATGAAATCATGAAAAAGTCAAAACCGTGAAATTTTACATCCAGGGGTAAAACGGTCTTTTTACACCGAAAATTAGTAAACGTCATGGCAGTGTTCTGAATACTTTTTTTATGCTATTATGATTATATTAAATGTTTAAGGATGTTTATATGCAAAAATGTTTATTTTAAAGGTTATGAAATTTTATGATATATTATGAAGCAATAAAGTTAAAAGTCATGTTGCATGCTTGTTTTTAAAAAGTAAAGGATATTAAATGCATGCTTTTTATAAAGTAATGAAAATGTAAAACGTTGAAGGAAGTGAAGTAATTGTGACTATTGAGGATATGAGGATAAGAATGGGGATATCGTGAGGGAAAAGGCCCAGAGAGAGCCCATTTATGGGAAAAAAGTCCCAGAGGGAGCCCGACGATCGTATTTCCATTCGATGAGGATAGGCCAAGGCCCAGTTGACCGGTGAGAGTGTTGCTGGTGTCCCCGCCACCCAGTACTGTCGTTAGATGTAGATGGATCCATCGACTTTTTGAGGATGAGGAAAGTCACAAATAAACGATCTGAATTCAATAAAAAAAGAAAAACGTTATGTTCATGATAAAAGGATACATGTTACGAAAAAGGAAAAAAAAAGTGAGGTTTATGTTATGCATGTCATGAAAAATGTTATTTTTACGTAAAAGTATTTTCATTGTTGCTTGTGATTTTTATACGTGTTATTTGTTATAAAGTTTATGGTGTGTTGAGTCTTTAGACTCACTAGGTGTGATGGATGCATGTGAGTTTGATGGAGGTCTTGATGGTTGACCTGACTGGACTTAAGGTGCATACGACCCGAGGACCAGCGCTTCTACTTTTCCGCACTTACGATTTACGATTTATGATTTACGTTAAAGATTTTTACGACTATTCACTTATCCTTTTGAGATATTTTTGAGAGGTTTAGTATGAGCTATACTTTTCAAATTTATTGCTTTTTAGTTTTGGTAAAACATGTGTAAATTTCATGTTTTGACTATATTACTTGATTTTCAAATACTAGTAGTTGTTTTATTTTTAAAAATGGTGCAAAATATTTTATGAAAATATTTTTATGTATGGTAAGGGTTCGGACGATTTATTGAGGTTTGAAAAAAAAAATTCTAGTACTTTTTAAGCAATAAGATTTGCAGACGTTTCAGTTTTTACGCTTGTTTCTTTAACTATATGATTCCTAAGGACACGCTGCCAATAGGAGTTGTCTAAGGGACGGGAAAAGAGTTGTGAGCGGATAAAAATACCTGTTGGAGTCGAGCATGGCTAAGGTTGGATAAGAACCTAGGGTTTTCGACGTGTACTAGGTGATCAAGGGCTCGACTAAGAGCTTGGCTGCGTACGGCTCGACCGGGGTTTGTCTAGGGCTAGGTGAGAGACCTAACTAAGGGCTAGGACTCGAAGGCTGCCATAGGGGGGAAGAGTCCACAACCGCATGGACTCTTCCCCATGCGCGATTAGGAAGCCTCGGGCAAGGGGCTCACGGCGGTTGGTTGAGTTGGTCTAGGCTGGTCTATTAGGGTCTAGGGAGGATGGTCAAGGATTGGGATAGAGGCTCGTGCGACTTGGTCCAAGGTGGATCGATCAAGCGTGAGGGAAAACACGCTCGGTTCTTGTTCATGTGCGCCAAGTGCTGTGCATGGGCTAGGGGCTGGTCGGCTTGGCTAGGGTGGTCTAGGCTAGGTCTAAGGGTGGTCCAGTGAGGGTCAAGAGGGTTGGGGCTCGGTGGTGGCTCGAGTACAAGAGTTCCTGTCTCGCTAAACTCAAGGAACGGTCATGGCTCATGCAGGAGATTGAGGCGTGGGCTAGGGGCAGGTTAGATGGGTCAATAGGGTAAATTAGGGTCCATAGAGGGTTTGGTCAGAGGATGGCTCGAGGAGGCTAGAATTTACATTAAATAAAAACATTAAAAAATAAATTTAATCTTAAATAATTATTTGGGAGGGTCTAGAGTCAAATGAAAGTAAGAAAAAGTCAAAATCGATAAATTTTACGTTCAGGAGCAAAACAGTCATTTTACACCTGGATAGTACGAAAGGGTTGGTGGTGTCCCAAAGGATCATAACGCATGTTAAATGATATATCATGATGTTTTTGTTGAAAATATGATATTTTTTTTATTTATGGTAAAGCTGTGATACTGTTAAAATTTTATTTGTTGAAAGGTCATGATATTTTATGATTTAAAAAGGGAAGAGAAAAATATTTTGAAGGATGTGAATTGACTGTGACAAAGATGATATGATACATGATTTTTGGGAATATCTTGAGGGAAAAGGCTGATAGGTATTGTTTTTACGTGTTTTTATTGCATTAGTTTTGTGTGTGTTTGCATTGTAGGTGCGTGCATTTCATAAACATTTTGTTCGTTTCAGAATTAGCATATGCATATAATCGTGTCTCACTCGTACGGGATGAATTTGCAGGTAAAATGGCCGGAGAGATGACATCGGGAAAGAAATACACAAGCCACGCGAGAAAGAGAGATTTCCGAAAATGCTGACAGAAGAGTTGGCGCCCGAGCGGTACGATCTTTCCGCACAGGCGCGAGATGTGCCTTTTAAAGGTTAAATTGCAAAAGACTTGGCGCTCGGGTAGCAGAATCTTACCGCTCGAGCACGAGTACCGCACTTGGCGTGAGAACTTACAGCGGAGTTGGCGCTCGGGCTGTAGAATCTTACTGCCCGAGCTGTACTCAATTTGAAAAAATATTGAAGACGATTTCTTTCCTTTCGGGGGAGGTAGCCAAGTGGTGGCTGCAATAGGAACCCTAAGGAACGAAAATAGGACACTTTGGAGCAGCCACAAAATTTGGAGAAGAGAGAAAAGTCTTGGGGGAAGCTTGGAGCGAAGATTTTAAGATTTACGGGAAATATTCTTCGCATTTTCGTCACGTATAGTATTTTTAGTTTTTTTCTCTTGTTCAAATATTGTTTTGCTTAATTTGAACATGAATTCTAGTAGCTAATTTTCAGTATTTGTTGGGATTTAAGGGGATCCTATCACGAAACCGAGTTTAGTTAATTCATCTATTGACTTTTGATTTATTATTGATTGTACTATTATTTTCATTGCGTTGTTGAATTGACTTTAACAACGATTTCACATTGCGAATGAGTTGGAGAGAATAGCCCGTGGTAGGAACGAGTAGCATAATCCGTGGATTTACAATTTACACAGAAATATGAAGTCGGATACACGTCGATAGTCACTGTCCAGTAGGTCGAAAGCTAATAGGATTTAATAGAACGACATGCAATTCACCTTTGTTAAATAATTAAAAAATTTAATTACTTCATTACGTTGAATTAGTTTGGCATAGCTTGAGAGGGCATGTTCAATTGGATAGGAAATACCGTCGAAAGCGTAGATCATTGTCGAGCGAATTAAGTAAATTCGCGAGGGGTAGGTGAACTGAGATTCCCAACAAATTAATTTCTAATTGAATCTTTAATCAATTATTTTAGATTAATTATTTCATCATTTAATTTTTGAATCATTTTTTCGAGATTTTATTTAATCATTGTAGTAATAAATAATCATCCAAATTATCGTTGCTAAGGGTTGAATAACTAAGAATAACAATTGCGAAATACAATCTCTAGAGAAACGATACTCGTACCTTTGTACACTATATTATTACTTGATATCGTGCACTTGCGATTATTTCGAGCTTGAATATTATAAATTTTTACTAAGGATTTCACTGTGCAAGTTTGCTCGATCAAGTTTTTGGTGCCATTTTAACAGGGAATGTTAATCCACAATTTTTTTTCAGTTATTTACATTTGCATTCTTTATTTTGTTTTGCTTGACACATTCGATTTATTTACATGTATCTCTCTCGGTCCATGCCAAGATCTCTGGAGCCTTAACTAGAGATATTCGACCCCGAGATTGAAAGAACCCTACGCAGACGAAGACAACAACAAAGGCTTAGAGACATGATGAACAGGAACGAGCGAGAGGAAGAGCAGCATGAAGATCTAAGAGTCGAGGAACCAAGGCGCATACCCATGTCGGAGTACGCACAACCTTCGCTTGATGGAGCATGTCCAAGCATAGTGCGAGGGGACATGCTGACACTATGAAGCTGCGAGGGGACATAACCACCTTCTCTCAATTTGAGCAAGAGTCACTCTACGAGGCTTGGGAGCGCTACAAGGACTTACTGCGGAGATGCCCACATCATGAGTTGCCTTTTGAGTTAGTTGTCCAAATTTTTTACTTTGGTTTAATTTCGTCTAACCGTACCATGATAGATGTTGCTGCTTGTGGGAATCTGCTGAGGAAAACGGTCGAAGAAGGGTGTGAGTTACTGGAAGATATTGCTGCTAGAAGTTATCAACCTAAATCTGAGACGAATAATGAGAAGAGAATTGTAGGAGTTCACGTGGTAACTGACTTTCCTGCTTTCACTGAACAATTAGAAGCACTTAATAGGAAAATAGACATCTTGAATGTACACGGAACAACGATGTGCCTGCAAGAGATATT
Source organism: Primulina tabacum (assembly GCF_025594145.1). Taxonomy (NCBI): domain Eukaryota; kingdom Viridiplantae; phylum Streptophyta; class Magnoliopsida; order Lamiales; family Gesneriaceae; genus Primulina; species Primulina tabacum. The sequence goes on from NC_134552.1 coordinate 39,336,576, forward strand.
ATGTGATAAATGCGGAGGAGAATATCATGTTAAGGATTTTCAAGACATTGGTGCTTTCTAAATCCAAGAAGAAGCACCAGTAAATTAAGTGGGGATTCAGAACCGCCCTAGGAATGATTCATATTTGAACACATAATTAAACGTCTACTAATTTAAGATGCGGAAATATTTTTTTTTGTAAAAGCTCACATTTTCGTAAATATCAATTAAATATTTTGCATGCATGCAACCCTACTGAAAAATATATTATTTAAAATAAGCGTAAATATTTAACAATTTAAAATAGTTCAGTTTAAAATGACCATACTCGACCAACAGAAAATTCATAAACATAACGAGTAAAAATCCTAATAATCATCATCGTATCAAAACCAATGTATAAAAATTCTCATGTCCTCACAAAACTCATAAAAATCATAATGTGCGGAAGACATGTTGTCCTCGGGTCGTGCACGCATATCCAGTCCTGCCTACTCAGAGTTCGGCACCTCCAGTCCCCTCATAAACATGCTCGTCTACATCACGCACGTCGAGTGAGCCTACAGACTCGGCACACCTGTACCGGAGTAACAAGTACATATACACAGCAGTGAAAAATATACTGTAATCAACATACCTTTCATGAAATTTAAAAGCGTAATGTAAACGTGACATGAAATCATTACATGTCAAAATAGCTCATAATATCATCATATATTTATATATCATTTACTTTAATGAATTCAGTTCATTAGTTGAGACTTTCGTATCATCATTCATCATTATACGATGGATCCATCTACATAAAACCGTGGTACCCGCCGACTGTCAGACATCAGTGACAGTATTACCTATCCACTGTGCCTAGGCCTCATCATCAATATTTACATATACATCTTAAGAATTTACATATACATCGTTAGTCACAACTAATTTCCATCCTCCAAAGCATCATCATTATTATAAATTAACAAAATCATGCATAAGCGTAAATTTTCTTAAAATCAATCATGCAAAGTAACTTTCATAACTTCATAAAAATCGTGATCACGATGCATAAACATTTAAAAGAATGATAATTTTGTGGTCGGGGCTCTGCCAGGATGAAAAACTCATCCCAGGTGCAAAATGACTATTTTGACCCTAGAACCCAAAATGACAATTTTACCTCTAAATTTCGACCCGAAGCTTACCAAACTCCTTAAATCATCCCAAAAAATATTAAAATGTATTTCTTAGACGTAAATTTGAGCCCGTTTCAAAACTTAATCGATTCTTTTTAAAACTTGGACCGGGTCCCGGTTTTAACCCAAATCAACCCTAAATTTCAACCAAACTTTTCTTAATTTGAAATATGACTTAAACCTACATGTCCAGCCTAAAAACCACTTATTCAGACCCCTTATGACTCCGAAAAGGTAACTGAAAGTTGCTGTAATAATTCTGCACTTGCTATCCGAAAAAACCCCTAACACACCTAGCCTTGTTTCTTCGAGCCTAGTCCACCCTTGACCGAACTAGCCCTGAACCAGTACACCCTAGGACCGAGACCAAGCCAAGGACACTCTATTGGACCAACGTTAACCTCACCTACCATCCATGCAATCCCCCTAACGTGACTCACCCGAAACAAGACCACACATGCCCTGCTCGGTTCATGCTCGAGGACTAACCCTTAGCTCATGACCAGCCACGGTTGTACCCTCCTAGACCATGACTCAACCCCATTCAGGACTGCATCAGTGACTTGGATCATCACCCCCAGCCGAGTCCCTCTCCATAGCCCGACCTAGCCCAAGCGTCGAACTAAGCTCTCACACCGATCTTCCCTCACCATGACTCAACCATTCCAAAACTCCAGCCCTATCGCACCACCTTATATAGTTTGTACAACTCTTAAAATTGATGCCCTAGCAGCCCCTTACATTAAAGTCATTGAAAACGTGAGTTATGAATCGAACCATACATATTTCTTGTCAAACCGAATGCATAAACATTTTATCATGCAAGTACGAACAATAAACATATCCAGCACACATATCAGCATATATACGACAGTGAATGATGAGAAAAAGAAGGTACATGGTGTGCCTTAGCGTTTATATGATCAAAAGCTCGAAGAACTATGCACGGTACGTGAACCGGAGAGGCGGAGAGGAAGCTTTCTTGAAGAAACAATGGGGGCTGAAGCTTGCTGTTGGTTTGCTGTTGTTTACACGTGAAAATGCTGCTGGAATAAGGGGTTGGACGGCTGCTGAACGGTAGAAGTGTTTAGGGTTAATAAAACTAGGTTTAGGTTAATATAATAACATCCTAATGGGCCCTAATTAAAATTAAAAGGGTGGAAAAGGATTTTGAGCCCATTAAACATTAAAATAAACCCATAAAGCTCAATAACACTCCCGAAAAATATTTTGTTTATGCAAGTTTTTGAAAATATTGCCCGAGCCCTCAAAAAGTCCCCCGAATCGTTAAAATTTGCCTACTGGCTAAAAATATGACCCAGCGGGTAAAAATACCAAACCAAGGTCCATTTTCAAAAATCATACTTAGAAACACCTAATATAGTTAATAAAAATAAATACTCCATAAAAGTATTTTTACTTAATATTCTCAGTCTTTGTTACTCGTTCGAGTGCGAAATTCAACTTTTTCCTGAATATTCTCAGTCTCTGTTACTCGTTCGAGTGCGAAATTCAACTTAAAACCTTAATGCATGAAAATTTAAATGAACCATGAATTAAAACACAAATTAATGAAATAAACATGAATTTAATGCATTAAAATAATTTAATAAAATACAAAATAAATTTAATAACTTGTATGCATGTGGTCTACGTGGACTTTCAATTTTTCGGGACGTTACAATCTATCTCCCTTAAATTGAATTTCATCCCCGAAATTCGTCTACCCTCGATAATGAAGAAGTTTAGACTCTTAATTCTAGTATCTCAATAATTCATGCTTCCGCTACGCTACTCTGATAAAATAAGTGTTAAGATGTTCTTATGTATACTCGATCCTAATTAAATTGCCTACCAAATTTCTCATTCGCGAAATCCCAACTTAAAACGGCCTATGACGAATTAGTTCTATTCTACTATGAACTTGACTTTGACCTTTCTTGCAATTCTTCATACTAGAAGTGGATGTCCAAACTTATCGCGCTTTACTTTTCTTATACTATACCCGTATTGCTCATCGACCTATTACATTAGCATTTATGCAGTTCAACTTAAGAAACCTTAGCACCAAAAATTACTGATCGACTTCTATCCTCGGTAATATAATTAAAAGTTAAACCTTATCTCAACCCCATAATAATATTAGCCCAAGATCCTTGAATCGAATCTTTATCTTACGGGATCAAACTTACGTAACTTACTATTTACAAATACATCCCAGATGTAAAATTGTTGAAAATCTTAAATCTCGAGTAATGTTAATCCATAAAACCCAATTATACAATTTTAATCTTCTACCTATATTTTAAAACCCTTCAAGCTCCAATTACATGTTTAAAATATTTCTTTTCCAATACAATATAGTTGAGGCCTAAGACCCTTGGACTTTCCTTCTTGAAACAAATGTCGCATTCTTACGTATCCTTAATGCTTAATTAATTCTAGCGTATAAAACTTAATAAGTTATCCCATGGTAGCATTAGACTAACTCTAATAAATCAACTTCGCTTATAACCCATAGAGTTCTAGAACCCCCATATCAAGATTTTAGATTTTTTATTCGATAAAAATCTTAATATTCATTCATTGGTAACCTATGTTGAACACAACTAATTTCCTTTTGTTTTTATTTCACCCAAAATTTTTGTATGAACACCTATCTCATAAACTTAAAATTCAAGCTTACGCAACCAAAGTAGTAATAAATTGTATAACTCCAACACACATATCCGCTTAGTTCCAGGTTTCTTAATGAATTTCAAAAATTTCTCAAATCAAAGTGTCTACCTCAATTCTTACATGTGTCTATCGATTAATCTAAAAAGTAGAACACCAGTTACTACTAAACAAAAATTCAATATAGTCAAATCATTTTCAATCATTTCCTAACTGCCCAATAGCCAAATCCTTAATCATGTCCAATTCCAACACAAAGTCAGCATGCATGAAAATCATATAATTTTTCATTTCATGTTGTAACATGCATAAAAATTTTAAAGAATCTAATCTGATCAAAACATAACGGCAGATAAACATGTATTGTAAAATTTATACCATGTAAATGTTAGAGTAGGTGTCCGTCGAGCCAAGTGTTGGCCGATGGTTCATATTGAAACTCTATGTATAAACAATTTTTATTTTAATAATATTTGAAATTATTGTTATGGCACATCTTTATCTGTATACCCATGCTTGTTGCATAGATAAAGTCCTTGAATATACAAATAGTAGAAAGAATATGAGATGCTCATATGATGAGTATCATGAAACTCATATTTGGAATACTGTATATTCTAAACAGTTCCTAATCGATTCATCCGCCGTTAAGAAGGATAAAGGCCGCTCGAGTCTGAGACTAATATCTGCTATGTGAGTACCATGTTTCATTGGTAAGAGATATTGTGATGTCCGAGCATCCAGATAGGTGCTCCTTGTAGAGTGCACTGAACAACCCTCCATAAAGGACTTTCTAAGTGGTTCTCACTTATCGAGTGGAAACGTCCTAGTTTTTGGTGTTACACCATTAGTCCTTATGACCCGGGACAACATTGAGACTCTATATGCTAGCTTTGCACTTTGACTTGTTTACCGACTCATATGAGGTCATCAGGTGGCAAGGTTGGGTGTTTTGTCGAAACATAAAGGAGTCGATGCATTGTAGTCGGAGATTCACCGCTTACTTTCGGGTATGGATATCCTACGTGAGTGTTGGTGGTAATTAAGAAAAGGGTTTCTTAGATTACACCATCGATGCAGCTACGACATGACACATAATATCGATTCTTTGGCAACTCTCGATATATCAATAGTTGTCGAATCGTTCGGGATATATGAGATGAAGAGACCGTACTGTACGCTATTGGTTCTTCCAGGCACTATCATTTGATACCTAGGGAATCATGTAAGCGATGCTGCTAGGCGTTTTACATGATTGGTTGGGTAATATCAACTTGAGTTATGACTTTATTATTATCAAGGAGTTGATAAGCAAGAATGGAGCAACTTAGGTATGCTCATATAAGGACATGTTTAGTCCCGAATCACATAAAGATGTGAAGCCACTGCTAGTTGTATCAATGAACCATTGAGGGTCACACAAGTGCTAACTTTCCAGATCCCGTTGAGAAGTAAAATAGCTCAATGTGTAGAACAGCTTATAAAAGAGTTTATAAGCACAAAGAAAAATAGAAGTATGAATTTTATAAGAGGATTATGAGGAATGTAACTCTTAATTTGTGAAAGTGTTCCTAAATTAAAAGTTGACACAAATAAATAATTTATTTGAAAATTGTGATTTTCATAAACATTGTTATGAAATAAATTAAATTAATTCAAGTGTTGAGTTAATTAAACACTAGTGGAGCTAGTAGAGTCCAAATAATTAAATTAATTCAAGTGTTGAATTAATTAAATAATATTGGGTTTTGAAGAGCCCAATTGAAAATAATTATTCAACTAGTGGGCTTGAGTAAATTCAAGTAAATATTTAATTGTTCTCATATGTATTTGAGATATTTAAATAAAAGTCAATGGGCTTTGTAAATGTTACAAGCCCAAATAATATGCATGGGAAGGTGAAGAGTTAGGAGACAATTTTTTTCACTAAACAAGGCATGTGTCTCACATGCACTTTAACTTTTTACACAACCAAGAAAATCCTTCTCTCCCACACACATGCAATGGCCGAAACTTCCTCTATTTTTTCTAACACATTTTTGCTTCTTCAATTGTTGAGGAAAGTAAACACTTCTCAAAGAAAAATGCTCTAATTTTTCTAGTGCAAAATTAGATTGGATCTTCCTTGTTAGTGGTGGACATAATTTGAAGGAATTTGAGCAAGGAGTGCTCAAGGGAAGCTTGTAGATTGTCAACCTTCAGAAGCTAAGTTATTTACAACTTAGTTGGAGCCAACAATCAATCTTTGTGATAGGTAGGTAAATTTTTAAACATACTATGTATGACATTTGTGTTTGTTTTGTTATTTGCTACACATCTAGTGGGGTGCTCGGTTTTATTATCTTAAAAATATGATTTTCGAGAATTCCGTTGCGCATCCGGGCACCTGTAAACGATCCCCTTTCAGTAAACATGGAGGTGATGGCATACAACTTTCAAAACATGTAAACTTACAGACTTGATGCTTGAAGACTGAGCTGCTGAAGCTGTAAGTGGCATAACCCTACACTGGATCCATGCTCTGATACTAACTGAAACGTCTACTAATTTAAGATGCAGAAATATATATTTTTTTTGTAAGAGCTTACATTTTCGTAAATATCAATTAAATATTTTGCATGCATGAAACCCCATTGAAAAATATACTATTTAAAGATAAGCGTAAATATTTAATAATTTTAAATAATGCAATTTAAAATGGCCAAACTCGACCAATAGAAAATGCGTAAACATAAAGAGTAAAAAAAATTGTAATCATCATTGTATCAAAACCAATGTATAAAAATTTCATGTCTTCTCAAAACTCAAAAAATATTAATGTGCGGAAGACATGTGGTCCTCGGGTCGTGTACGCACATCCAGTCCTGCCTACTCAGAGTTCGGCACCTCAAATCCCTTCATAAACATGCTCTCCTACATCACACACGCCTAGTGAGTCTACAGACTCAGCACACCTGTACCGGAGTAACAAGTACATATACACAACACACAGCAGTGAAAAATATACTGTAATCAACATACCTTTCATGAAATTTAAAAGTGCAATGTAAACGTCCTTTCATGAAATTTAAAAGTGCAATGTAAACGTGACATATGAAATCATTACATGTCAAAACAACTCATAATATCATCATATACTTATACATCATTTCCTTTAATGAATTCAGTTCATTAGTTATGACTTTCGTATCATCATTCATCATTATACGATGGATCCATCTACATAAAACCGTGGTACCCGCCGGCTATCGGACATCAGTGACAATATTACCGATCCACTGTGCCTAGGCCTCATCATCAGCATTTACATATACATATTAAGCATTTACATATACATCGTTAGTCACAACTAATTCTCATCCTTCAAAGTATCATCATTATCATCACTTAACAAAATCATGTATAAGCTTAAATTTTCTTAAAATCAAGCATGCAACGTAACTTTCGTAACTTCATAAAAATCGTGATCATGATGCATAAACATTTAAAAGCATGATAAAATTGTGCTCGGGACGCTGCCAGGACCAAAAACACAACCCAGGTGCAAAATGACTATTTTGCCACTGGAAACCCAAAATGACCATATTACCTATAAATTTCGACCCGAGCTTACTAAACTCCTTCATCCCAAAAAATATTAAAATATATTTCTTAGACGTAAACTCGATCCCGTTTCAAAATTTAATCGATTCATTTTAAAACTTGGATCAGGGTCCAGATTTTAACCCGAATCAACACAAATTTCAACCAAACTTTTCCTGATTTGAAATATGACTTAAACCTACATGTCCATCCTAAAAACCACTAAATTCAGACCCCTTATGACTCTAAAAAAGTAACCTAAAGTTTCTGAAATAATTCTACACTTGCTATCCGAAAAAACCCTAAATTACCTAGCTTTGTTCCTTCGAGCCTAGTCCACCCCAGCCCCGAACCAGCACACCCTAGGACCGAGACTAAGCCAAGGACACTCTACTGGACCCACGTTAACCTCACCTACCATCCATGCAATCCCCCTAACGCGACTCACCCGAAACAAGACCACACATGCCCCGCTCGGTTCATGCTCGAGGACCAACCCCTACCTCATGACCAGCCGGGGTCGTACCATCCTAGATCATGACCCCTTAGGACTGCACCGTGGCTTGGATCATCACCCCCGCAGCCGAGTCCCTCTCCATAGCCCGACCTAGCCCAAGCGTCGAACTAAGCTCTCACACTGATCTTCCCTCATCATGACTCGACCATTCCTCAAATCCAGCCCTATTACGCCACCTTATACAATTTTTACAGCTCTTAAAATAGATGCCCTAGCAGCCCCTTACATGAAAGTAATGGAAAACGTGAGTTATGAATCGAACCATACATATTTCTTGTCAAACTGAAAGTATAAGCATTTTATCATGCAAGGACTGAACAATAAACATATCCAGCACACATATCATCATATTAACGACGTGAATGATGAGAAAAAGAAGGTACATGGCGTGCCTTAGCGTTTATATGATCAAAAGCTCGAAGAACTATGCGCGGTACGTGAACCGGAGAGGCGGAGAGGAAGCTTTCTTGAAGAAACAATGGGGGCTGAAGCTTGTTGTTGGTTTGCTGCTGTTTACACGAGAAAATGTGTTGCGTGTTTTCTTGATTGCTCGCAAGCGCACGACGTCAAGTTATAGTAAAATGTATTTTTGAGTACAAGTGTCGATCCCACGAGGAATGTGTATATAAATGTATATTAGTACTTGTGATTAAAATAGTCTCGACTTTATTTAGAATAATCAATTAAAAGATTTGTTTGCAAGAATAACTAAATTGAAAATGGATTTAAATGTAACACCAATTTATAGCAATTAACAATGGAATAAAAGATCTAGAGGTCCGATTTCACGCAACTGTCCAACATGTGTAATTTCTTGTAGCTATGTTATAAAAATCCTTCTTATTCATTAGCCAAGAATCCTATAATTATCTACTCCCTCTCCCGAGTGTTAAGTAGACTGTAAATATCTAAAAATGGATTGCAACGTTCCTATCAACAATCTACAAATAAATAACACATCAAACACTAGATTCTCTATGGACTTCGATAGCATTATAGACCCTCCCGAACTCTATAAATACCATTGATGTATTTTTTCTCATTTCTTGTTTATAATTTCCTCTTCCGAGTGATAAATTGTAAACATATAAATCATTCAAATTATGGCCAATAATTTGAAAGCATTAAGATTAGAACAATACAAATGAACAATATGAAGAACTTAAATAGCTTAGTTCATAGATTCTAACACATGGTTTCTAGTTTTGTTCCATCTTTCCTCTATAAATAAAAATTAGTTCATAATAACACAAGCAAAACAACAAAACATGGTTTTAAAAAAAGACATATCAACTGAAAAATAAAAGAAAGAAGAACTTAGAACAAGAGTTTGAAGTGACTTGAGTCTTCAATCTTCTAGCAGCAGCCTCCACTCTTCCCTTGGCTCCCCAATACCCTAGATGGTAAGTAAATGATGTCTTTTTATAGTCCAAGACAAGCCTCAATTCGCAGCACACCAAAATCTTGGACTTTCATGCGCAGCACACCAAAATACAGATTTTCTGGATTTTGCCTTGCAAGGAGCGCGGGTGCGGTCAAGAAGTCATCGCGGGTGCGGTGTTAGTTCTGGCGCGCGCGCGCAGATGCGGTATGGATTTTAGCGCGGGTGCGATGTTAAACCGCGGGTGCGGTGTAAATATGAGCGCCGGTGCAATATAGCCTCTGTATTTTTTTTATCTTTTGCACTTTCCAATTCAACACTTTAATACTCCAAACTCTCATTCTAAGCTTCCAAACTACAACAACAAAAACAACAACAAATCACATAAAACCTGCTCAAGAATCACAAAATTCCAAATTAAAAACAAGTAATAAAAGTGCAATAAATTGCACTTATCAAACTCTCCCAAACTTAGGATTTTGCTAGTCCCGAGCAAAATAAAACAACACAAACAAACAAGTCATGAAATATTTTTAAAAGAACTTGGCCTCAAGATAATTTAACTAACTCTTCATGCATTCACAAGTCAAATCAATCCAACCAATTTTTCATCCGGATATAATCATGCAATCGGTTAATTTTCTTAATTTCTAATCTCTTCAACTCATGTTTCAAAACAATCTCAATCAATTTCAATTTTTTATTAACACAAATCAAGAGGTCTTTTTCGGTAAAAATTGGGTTCAAAGTAATATTCATTCAAGAAAGGAGTACTAAATAAATATTTGATGCAATGAGGTGTGTGTAAAGTTGATCAAGATTCGTACTCAATGGAAGTGTTTATCCATTGTCCATAGGCTTGATCCTCCCAATCCCTCTCCACTATTATATTGGACAACTATGAATTGGTCAATAGTATTTGCAATGCTTGTAATGTTAGGCCTTGTCTTATGGCTAGAAATGAAGAGTAGGAATTCAAATAAGGGAGTCAGTTAAATCTTTATTTCTTTTGCAAAATCCACTTTTTCCTTTTATCTCCATTTTTTATTCATTTCATCTCTTTTTTTTTTGTTTTTCTCCAACTTCTTCAATGAAACATCATTCATTTTCCTTTTCTTTTGTAGGAGAATTTCAATTTTTTTTAATCCTTTGAATTCTTACTCCCTTGAGAAGGTAGGAAATTAATGTTTAAGATATTCAACGGGTAGTAAATGTGGGATATTTGAAAGGATATCGAATGGGGGTCTTTTACACATATTCACGTGTGCCATCCGAATTCATATAGGCTACAAAGAGGTAACAAATGATAAATTATTTTTATTTGGTAGCTTGAAAGGATCAATCGATCCAAAAAATCACCTAAATCATTCCTAAATCATAGTTTGTCCGTATTTCACCTAAAATGTTGTTTGGATAGTTCTAGACAAAATCTCAATTCACCAACACAGAGTAGAATCTAATCATCGTTAAAAATGGTGTCTCAATGCATCAACCAAATACATATATATTCAAAAGAAAAGTGCTTGGCTTCCAAGAAATTTCAAGAACACAATTCTTTTCTCAAATAGGCTCAAGAGGGCGTCAAATGAATATTTATGAACAATATAAATAGGCCCGAATAAAATCAAAGATTGCCTCAATCATATATGTGTTTGCAAAAATTTATTTCAATGTCAAATGAAAATCACAGAGTTGTTTCTGAAATTATAAGTCTCAAGCTTACAAAATCTCATGATTGTTCTCTAAATTTTTCAAATTGATTGATAAACATGAATAAAATGCATGACCTTTCTTCTCAATACACAAATTTTGTTCATCATTGGCCATTTCAAAAATTTTCATGACTATGACACTACAAACACACAAGCAAATAACTAAAAAGTAAATAAAACACTCAAATAAAACTAAATAAATAATTGAACACACAAAATAAAATAAATAACATCTCCCCCAAACTAAAATATGTGCATCGCCCTCGATGTAAATGATAATGAAAGTTAGAGGAATACACATACCTCGGGCAACGACCGTCAATGATCATTGCCATCCTCATCATCTGCGCCTTTCTATTTTTACAATCATCGACCGCGGGTGCGTTCCAGAACATACCGCGGGTGCGGTGTAGCTACTAGAACACAATTTGGATTCACAAGATTTGGGGGAATACAAGAACACACTAAACCAAAAAATCACAACAAAAAATAAGAATACAAGAATAGAAGCAAAACTGAAAAAGAAATGCAATAAAAAAACAAAAATTTGGGTTGCCTCCCACTAAGCGCTTGGTTTAACATCTTCAGCTCGACTGTCACTGCACTGTTCAAGGTGGGTCGTGAGAACTTTTAGATGCCTTGATTTCCACCCTTTGACCTTCAACATCCATTGTCAATTTTCTTTGTTTCAAGTCGATGATTGCTCCAGCAGTAGCCAAGAATGGTCGTCCTAGAATGATAGGGACATTCTTACTGTTCTCCACGTCTAGTACCACAAAATCTGCTGGAAACCTCAATTTATCAATTTTAAGTTCAACATCGTCTACACAACCCAATGGCACTTTCACCGATTTATCTGCAAGCTGCAAGATTACTTCTGTGGGTTTGATCTCGCTCAGTCCAATTTCTCGTAGAGAGAAGTTGACATTATATTCACACTTGCTCCTGAATCACAGATAGCTTTTTTCACCAATTGACCCCCTATTTCAGATGGCACAACAAATTCACCGGGATCTAGCAGCTTCTGAGGAAGATTTCTTCGTGTTCCTTCTTGAAGTTCCACTTCCCCCTGATCTGCAGAATCAATATTAGTGTGTAGGTTCTTGAGATCGTCAAGAACTTTTTTCTTTTGAAATTCAGCTTGTAGTTGTAAAAATCTATGAGGTTAGGGAAATAAAGAAATATCAATGCATTGATTCGAATCATACATCTCATTTTTCTTACCTCGAAATCTTTTGGTTAGAATTGGTTTTTCATCCTGGATAGGTGTGAGTTTAACTTCTTTATCCTCTCTGCTTACCACACCAATCTCCTCGTGTTGTATAAAAATGGCATTCACTTCTCTCAGATTTGGGTCTGCAATCTTTTGAACTGCGCCTGATGGTTGAGATGTGAGTTGCTTCGTTATCTGCCCCACTTGTGACTCAAGGATTTTCAATGAAGCACCAATATTCGCCATGTGTGTTTCAACGTTGTCAAGTCTAGACTCAGTCCTAGCCATCCTCTTATCAGATTCAACAACAAATGTCCCAACTAAATCCTCAAATGATGGTTTCCATTCCCCGTTTGATGTATTGAACCCCGGTGGAGGATTCAATACATTCTTATTATTCGCGTATGAAAAATTTTCATGGTTTCTCAAACCAGGATGATAAGTGTTAGGGAGAGAGTTACCTCCATAACCTCCATAGCCACCAAAGTTCCTGTTGTTGATGTACTGTGCTTCTTCGGGAAAAGCTGGTTCTTCAATAACAACCGATGCATTTTCAACTCTGGTGTACTAGCTTTATTCATAGCTGCAATTTGAGATGTTAAAGCTGAAACTTGTGCCGTCAATGATGTAATAGGATCTACGGCATAAATTCCAGCTGGTTTCTTTACTCCTGACCTCTCAGACGGCCACTGATAACTGTTAATGGTCATTTGTTCAAGCAAATCATATGCTTGATCATGTGATTTGGCAAATATCGTGCCACCAGCTGCTGCATCCACAGTGCCTCTTGTTTGTCTATTCAAACCATTGTAAAACAATTCAATCTGTACCCAATCTTTAAAACCATGGTTTGGACACCTCCTCAACTGTGGGGACCCGGACGCTAATTCAATTCTTAATCATCATTAGGATCAATTTATTAATTCAAGTAATTTGGGTCATAAAAAAAATTTCTTTAATTGCGGAACGTAATGAAATCTAACTAATATACAGATTCGTATAAATAAAGTACAAGTCCTGTACAATCTATATTCAATAAAAACTAAGGTTTAACAACTAATTATCAAGTGTTCAAACCCTATCTTTAATCCAAGTCCGTAGTCTCCACTCTAATCATGATCTCTCTCTCTTCTTGTCTTGACCCTGATCATGTCCCACCTGTTGTCATGCACAAATACAAACAGGACAACAACCGGATAACTCCGGTGAGAATTATATTCCCAGTATAAATCATGTATACATGCCTTTCATATAAACAATATAAAAGCATGAAATAAACATTCATAACATGTATCAAAATCAGAACATGAATCAAATATTCATCACATGTATTATAATCCTAAACATGAATCAATATCAAGAATAAATTATATTCTAAACATATATCATCATCAGGAACATAATTCCATATCAAGCAATGAATCACTCTCCGTGATTCTCAGACTCAGACTCGACCCAGCCCTAATCTAGGGATCCCGATCGGAATAAGAACATACACCCACCTACACTCCCGATCGGGGTGGTAGTATGTTCTTATTCACGGACTTTGGCTCTTTCCATATCGAACACCAGTAATAGAAGAAACTCCAATTCTATCCACTCCGATATAGCCAAACGTCCGGTGTCTTGACCTAACCGTCACATATTTTGGCATTTTCACCAATATCCTATCCTGTGACAATGTGCAATGTGCCAGTGACGATTCCATCACTATCCGGCACTACTGTCACAAGATTACTCATTCACAATTAGGCGTATCCGCTTAATGACTCAATACATAAATCAATTATTCAAAGGTATCAACCTCATACAATTGCAAATATCGATGCAATAAAGTAATGTATGTGATTTTGGGAAACTCAAGTCAATCGGACTCAAGTTGTGCAATCCCACATCAACATAAATTTATACCTTTGTCTTCGCGGTCTGACGAAGTCGAAGTCAAATCTGTCCATATCAATCTGAAATACAATATCGCATAGGCACAATCTCAATATGCAACTCAATTTAAAATCTATTCTGATCAATACTCAAATCAAACATAATCTGATCAATATCGAATCAAGATACAATCTAATCCATATCGACGATATCATGATATAATAAAAATTACTACTGAATCTGATCAATATCAATTTACTGATGTTTCGACGGTATAACAATACAGTCTCGATAACCCCGTCAATCTCAACATCACATATATAATACCTGATATGAATCTGGCCGGACATGGTGTTCAAGGGAGTGATGAGCAAGGAAGAGGGGCTCGTGATGCATGAGAGTATGTTGGAAAGCCAAAAGAACATTCTTCAAGCATTGTTGGATCAGGCCGAGCCTACATGGATGTCCACACGGACCTGCACACGGGGGCCGTGCCATTTACAGCCGAGGATGAAGAATTCCAGTGTCTACACGGACCCGAGCACGGACCAGTACACGGGGTCCGTGTCCTATGACATTTGCGAAGACCGTGTGTACACGGACCCATACACGGAGGTGGACACGGGGTCCGTGTCCTTTGTTTCCAGCTGAAGTTGATTTCCCGAGTGTACACGGACCCGTACACGGAGGGCTACACGGGGTCCGTGTCTGAGACGGCTGAGCGAGAAAATTTCCTTTTCTAGAGTTTTAATTATTTTGGAGACTAGATTTGATATCTTTTGATTTTTGAGACAATATATGCTCGAAAGTTTCATTATTGTAAACAATTTGTGTTCATTATTGATTGAGTTTATAAAAACTTTTCTTTGAGAATCCTCTCAAAACAAGCTTAAGTTTCGTTATAAATTTTACGTCGTATCAAATCAAACTTAACAAAAGATTTATCTTTTGTGGCGTTTGTCAATCGAATATCACGAGGGTTGCCAAGGACGGGTTCTTTGGAGGTTCTCTTGAACGAGATTGTTTCTATCGTTGATTAATTGTTGCTAGACCGCGTGATCTAGAGGCGATTGTCACATCTATCAATTACTTGTTTCAAAGATCGGGAAAAATCAAAGATCTCGTGGGCGGGATCATATGAAACGACCTCGATTTTTTTTTAAACCATAAATTCTAAATTACTAAATAAAATAATTTAATAATTTAAATCTCAAGTGCATAAAACAAAATCCTAAATCATCACCTAACCAAAACTTCTTAAATTGACCTTTAAAAAGATCAACTAACAATAAATAAAGCATAAAAATATTTCTAATAAAAATCATGAACATAAATCTTTAAATCACAAATCTAATAAGCTAGTGCGGAAACATAAAGGCCATCGGGTGTGTACTGCTGCACTCGATCGACTCAATCGTTACTGCCTCCAAAAATCATCAAATCCTGCATCATACAAACCTAGTGAGTCTAAAGACTCAACACGTTCTAAACATAGATAACAAATAATACATTTACATCCACATGTATTTAAAAATCATATTTTAATTTAAAATAATCTTTTGAACATAAATAAACCATTAAAAATCATTCAAGTATAATTAAATCATAAATAGTAAAATCATTTTAAAATAACTTTAAGCATAAATAAATCATTTAAAAATAGCTTTAATCATCATCATAAATCATATATCATAAAAATCATTTTTATCATAAGCTTTCACTCATATATCATTTTGGGTGAAGTTTGATCTTTGAAAGTGACTAGCTTTTATCCTTTGGTCGACTGCAGTCTTAGCTCCACATGGTCCATGGGGGTGTGCACTAGGCTCCACCGTGGAAATACGATCGTTGGGGTTCCCTCGGGGGCCTTTTCCCATAGACGGGTTCCCTCGGGGGCCTTTTCCCAAACATGGGTTCCCTTCTGGGGCCTTTTCCCGTAAATAGGTTCCCTCTGGGGTCCTTTTTCCCCTCACGTTATCCCCACAAAATCATATATCATAAATCATATCTTTTGTCACTGTCAATTCACATCACTCAAAATATTTTTCCTTTTCTTTTAAAATCATAAAATACGACAGCTTTCCAAAAATAGCATTTTAAATAGTATCAATTGCACAGCTTTAACATAAATCATAAAAATACATATTATCATCAAAATCATCATTTTAAATAATATAATATCATTTAACATGCGTTATGATCCTTCGGGACGCTGCCAAGCGTTTACGTATTTCTTTAGTGTAAAAAGACTGTTTTGCCCCTGGACGTAAAAAAATTCTCGAATTTATCTTTTTCTCACTTTTAATGACATGGGATTATTCTAAATAATTATTTAATCTTACAAAAATTTTCTCATATTTTTATTTGGCTTAAATCGATGACTTTTAAATTAATCTTTAAATAAGATATATTAACGCGTTTTAATCCCGAATTAACCTAAACCTTAATATAAAATTCTCAAATTAAAAACTTAGACTTTTAATAATTATTTAAGCTTAAACCTAATTTTTCATAATTTAATAAAGCTTAAAACTAGGCTTTTTAATTAATTCTTTAATTAGCGTTTTGCGCGGCGATAAAATCACGGAAAATTCCAAAACTCGTTATTTTAATCCCAAATTTTAAACATAACATTTTTAGTATTTATTCTACCCTTCCAAGTCATGAGCCATACCCGTGGACCCATGGATTCAATTTTAGTTCCTTGATTTTCGAAATTGACACAATAGTGAACCCACCGAGCCATCACTCAATTTACTCGAGCCACGCCCGAGCCGTCTCGAGCCAAACCCGAGCCAACCAACATAGGAACCCTACTGACCAAGCCCAGCCCCTAGAACCAGCCCCTAAGTCGCTCAAAACATCCTGGACAGTAGACCCAATTCCAGCGCTAAAGGAGAATCACGCTCAAGAATTCCTAGCCAAACCTGGACCCTTCCAGCCGAGTCACCACCGAGCCCACACGACCCTAACCTTCCCTAGACCACGCCCAGACCAAGCCCAGACCAACCCAAGCCCTGCACCCAAGAGGCGAAGCACAAAATCAGAAGACATCAGCTGCGCGCATTTTTTTTGCTGCCTGCGCTTCCTCGCGTTTTGATCAACCATCATCGAGCCCACAACTCCAGCCCCTTGCCCGACCCCTGCCCATCATCCTAGGACCCTGATGAACCACCTAACCTAGCCCCAAGCCGAGCAACCCTCTGTAACTCTCGGCCACACCAGATATCACCTTCGAGAAGTGTCCTATCAACCGAGGACTCTTCTCCTCCCTGATGCAAGAGTCCTAGCCCACTAGGACTCTACCAGGCCCTCGCCCCTGACCCTCCTCGAGCCCTAGCCAGCCCTGACCGAGCCCCCTTGCACCCATGCAAACTATTGAACCCTTGAACTTTGAATAACCCATGCAATCCTACGGTTTTCTTTTTTCTTTTTTTTTTTTTCTGAATTTACACTTCGGTTCCAGCCTTATTATCTGAATTATTTTTTCATGTTTTGTCCATAATTCAATCATATTTTATCATGTTTTTGCAGCATACTCGTTGGATTCAAAAACGTTTTTAAAATAAGATTGAAATCATCGAAACTTTGAAAATACGTAACGTACCGTAAAACAATCGAAGACCAATGTTTTTCATGCATAGTCGATTAACACACACATATTATGATTTGTATGATGTTTAAAAAAAGTTTAGAAAACGTGCCTTTGCATTTATAACGCTCGAATATACGATCTTCGGCGAGGGTGCGACGTTGGACGACCGGAAGACGAAGAACTCCTAGCCTTTTTCTTCTCCTTATATTCAAAAAAATTGTGAATGTGTGCAAGGTGTTCTCGGCTGATGGAGGATGAAATATGAGGGTTTGAAGACTAGGTTTAGTTATTTATAAACTTAATTACATATTAATGGGCTTTGGTTTTGGGCTTGCATGTTCAAGGGTAATTGGGCCTACTTAAATTAATTAAATTGGGCCCAATAACACTTAATTAAATAAATCATAAAAGTTTATAAAATAAATTTCCCAAAAATAATATTTTTGATATTTTAAAACTCCTTATTTGCCCAAAACCGGCTTCCCGGGAAAAATCGAGCTCGATTCGAAAAATAATTCGAACTCCAACATTTTTCGAAAATTTAAATCATTTTTTTTAATCATATTAGGAAGCCTTACCACTATTTAAATCAAAATACATATTCTTGTCTTGGTCGTCTCCGGTCTCATTTCCCCTACCTATTATCGAAAATTCGTGCAAAATCCTTATTTTCATGAAATCATGTCATATAATCATTTAATCATATAGTAAACATCATGCTAGCATTTAAAAGCAATTAAATAAAACAATTAAGCAATTAAATTTTTTTGCATGCATGTGGTTTACGTGGACTGATTTTTCGGACGTTAAATCATATCAATACCCGAATTCATAATCAATATCGGTACAACTTATAATCAATAACAATACACTTCTGATATCGAATCTCAATCAAATAAACTCCGAAAATCATAACAAATACATACACAGTCTGTTCTTCAATCTGACTTCAATTATACGATGTCTATTATATCAGAAACACCATATATGATTCATATTCAATTCTGAAAATATCATAATTTCAAACGATACCAGAATTCAATGAAACTTACGTCCCGTTGTAGCTGTCGTCGCTAGGAACTCGGTGCTGTACTCGGATTACAATTCGTACGGACGGATTTTGCACGATCAAAATTTGCAGTACAAATAAGCTAAACTTTCCCCTGAAGCTCTCGTCTCTCTCCTTCATCCATCTGAAGGGACATAGGCTGGTATATATATATATATACACGTTGCATGATTAAGGGGCAAGTGGCGATTTTTCATTCTGCATGACTCGCGCATACGCGCGCCCAAGCCCCGCGCATATGCGGCGAGAGTTTTGTCCGAATATTTATCAGCTCGCGCATGTTTCGGCATTCTACCACTCGCGCATATGCGCGACTTCACCCCGTACATGTGCGCCCAACTCTCTACCTACCTCGCGCATGTGCGAGGCTCACGTCACGCATGTGCGCGCAACTCTCTGCCTACCTCGCGCATGTGCGTGGCTCACGTCGCGCATGTGCGCGCAATGTTCTGTTCAAGCCCCTTGGCTACTGGACACCTCTCGCAAATGCGCGCCCTCACGCCGCGCATATGCGCGGGGTATTCTGCCAAACCCACGCATGTGTGCGCACCAGATCGCGCATGTGCGCGGATGGCATCTCCCTCGCACATATTTCGTGTCTTTTCTCGTCTTTCCCGGTCTGATTCATTCCGTCTATAATCACATCAATTAATCACTAAATCATTTCAGATTAACAGGATAAATTTCTCGGGCCTTACATTTCTCCCCCTTAAGATTCGATTTCGTCCTCGAAATCATAGGCAATCAGATTAAATATCCAATCAGATACCAAAGGAGGTATATACAGAAGCTAAAAGAAAACTCACCTCAAGGAAACGATGCTAGAATCTTTATTTCATCTCAGACTCTGTCTCCCAAATAGCTTCCTTGATGCCTTAACCATTCCTTTGAACTTCCAACCACGGAATAGTTTTATCTTGAATCATCTTTCTTCTGCTGATTCTGATTTCAGTCTGGAATAATGCTTCAAGAAGTATAATCTCATAATACCACTCGAATAACTGATGATAGAAATCTGCAGTCCTCACTGTACAATGCCTCGACTGATGCTATCTCGATACCCATCTGATAATTATCGTTATACGATAACTTACAAGTGACAATAAATCATGTCAACTAGTGCTAACATCCAGCACTATAGTTCCTGGATATTCTTCAGAATCAGGATAGTTGCTCCAACTATCTGTCGATCTATAGACGATAAGTGAAAGAGTTTATTGTATACTCTGCCAAAAGTTCAAAATCAAACGAAAATCACATTTTGATATAATCAACTTTGGCATTCATTACCATCTGACCCCTTTTTCTGACATAAATCTCAGTCGTCTGGTCGTATCTGTACGTCATCCTGTACAATATCATATAAGCAGATTCAAGCAATCTGTTAATCATAATTACATCATAGCAAAAACTTATCCCGATTTCAGTAGTGTCGTCATACAATCCATAGAAATGTACTCCCATTTCTATTCAAGAATCGATAATCTATATAATCAACCTCCTGGTTTCTATTTTCCTGTCTTCATTTATCGACGATGCATATATTTCAATACAAACTCTGCTACAACAAATCTCCTCTGTTTATATCAAAACTGTCTTTTTGAATAATCATACATTTTCTGTCACCAGAATAAATACTGAAGCGACTACCGTGCGCTTCTGACTATATCTGTCATTTCAGATTCGAAATATTCGGCACAAACAAGTCGATTATTTACATATAATACAGTATTACCTACCTGATATTTTGATCGACACTTTGTTCTGATTATCGAAACCGAGTTCTGAACATTCTGATCAAACTTCTAGACTGCTTTAATTTTCAAAATCAGCTCTGATTCGGCTGGAACTGTATATACTCTCAACGGTTCCCAATAATCTGTATCACATCTTCGACTTTGTTTAGATCAACTGCTATATCATCTTCGGATGTAATGTACCCCAAACAATATAATCTGTCTCTAATACTGTTTTAGAACAATAACAATTCTCAAGCAATTTCACAACAACAGTCACATATACAATAATCCGTTAAACTCAGGCAAGAAAATAAAGAAGTTTCTGACATCGGTATCATTCTCAGTCACTGATCACTGCCTCAGCTGTGCTAATATCAATCGATATACCATATTCGGATATCACATACTCGGAATACAATCTGTTTTAATCAAGATTCATATCTGAACAATTTCTGTATACAACAATTTCAGTTCTCAGATTCTTCAATACAAGATATTCAATTTAGTCAGTCATATGCCACGAGTATATCACAAAATATCATAGATAAACGGCATAAAATCATCAGAATACCTCTGAATACCGGATTCATCAACTCTTAATCAGAACTGAAGTACTTTACAGAGAAACACACAATCAGATGTAACTTTCGGTCAATAAATCCTCTAACTGATATTTCAATTCTTTCAAATCAATCAGTATCATTCTGTACGGACTTCTAAAATAAAACCAGTACCTGGTATCAAATCAAGGCGAAAATCACTCTCCCTGATATAAGGCAAATCCGGAATTTCATCTAGAAAGACTTTAGCAATTCTCCTGCTACTGACAAATCATTCCATGATACGCTCAGTTTTAGTAATCCACTGAATACATAAGGAATTACTCCATTCCTTTCGATAATCATCGAGTCATAAATAATACAGATATTAAAGGAATTTTTAATCGAAAATCCTTACCGTACATAATTTATTCTTCGGCCATTTCAGGTCCGAATCTTACCATCTCCTGGTAAGAATCTATAATAGTTCTGTACTTGTTCAATATATTCATATCAATAACGCAGTCAAACTCAGACAACACAAGTACAACACAATATAACTCAATCTCATTCTCACTTCACTGCAGTATACGATATTTACAGAATTTACTGGTATCAATCTTTCCCCCAAAAGATAAAAAAATCAATACTACAGCATATACAGATCCAATAGAATAAAGCATATGTCAATGCAATTCATACAGAATCATGTATAAGATGTACGAGAATCTCCCAATATATATGGGACAAAATCATAAAAGAACAGATACCTGTCACTACATCATCAAGTGCATCCTGGATCTGTTCCTTGGTCACTACCACCAGACGCCTCTGCTCCCTGGAATCTTCGGGAACCTCTCTGCGGACATACTCTCGCAAAATGTCCTGACTGTCGGCAGATACGGCAACTACCAAATACTCCTTGGCATTGCTCAGTGGGACATCTTCCTCCGCAAGTCCTGCAATAAACTCTAGTATAACTCGGGCTAGAACCACTGGAGCTAGATGAACCGCTCGGTCCGCTCCCTAATTTCTTAAATTGTTTCTTTCGAGCTTTCAACAAATCTGGCTTCCACTTGTACTGCCACTATCAAATCTGAGAGGGGATTGCTGTGTCTAGGGTCGGATCACATCCAACCTCCCTCGTTGTCGACTCAAACTTGCCTCACCTCTCCTTGCTTTATTCAAAGCATCACCAAAATGCTGGGGTCGCTCTACCTTTACCAAGGAAAATATCTCAGCATTCAATCCGTTGATGAACTGATCCGCTACAGCTTCATCATTCCCAGCTATAAGAGGAGCAAAACGTAATAAAGTAGAGAACTTAGCAACATATTCTTCAATATTCAGTTGGCCCTGTTTCAAATTCTCAAACTCTGTTTTCTTGTCCTCTCGGTACGAAACTGAGAAAAATCTTCGATAGAATTCAGCTCTAAAGATTTCCCACGTAATTACCGTACCACACTATTCTAATATTCTTTTGGTTGTAATCCACCAACTCCTTGCAACATCGTGTAACTGGTTGGGCACTAGTTTAATTCTCCGTTCGTCTGGATACTCAAGTGAATCAAACAATATCTCTATATCATCTAACCAATTTTCACAATCATCAGATGTCTCAGTACCCTTCAGAATCGGAGGTTGAAACGACTGAAACCTCGTCATCATTGTTTCCATCGGAGTTTCTGACACATCTATTTGATCAATCGAAGTACTACCTCTTTCTGGAATTCTTCGAGGAGGTATATCTGATTACCACAAGAGTTAGTATCACATGAGATAAATCAATCTCAGTCCCTTTCTGATCAGCTTACCTTCTGATCAAGAATTGGTTCTGATTCATTTTCAAATCAGACATATTACCAAATCAACTCAGATATTCAGGTAACACGTATTTAAAAACAATAACACATAATATCATGCTAGCACACACAATGTAATTCAACATTATAATAAATCACATGCTAGCAATCACATGCAAGGAAAGAAAATTCATTCTACCCCGCTCACTAGCCTCTATCTTAATCTAAGGTAACCTACAGTTCTGGACCTATTGCTCTGATACCACCTGTTGTGGGGACCCGGACGCTAATTCAATTCTTAATCATCATTGGGATCAATTTATTAATTCAAGTAAATTGAGTCATAAAAAAAATTTCTTTAATTGTGGAACGTAATGGAATCTAACTAATATACATATTCGTATAAATAAAGTACAAGTCCTGTACAATCTATATTCAATAAAAACTAAGGTTTAACAATTAATTATCAAGTGTTCAAACCCTATCTTTAATCCAAGTCCATAGTCTCCACTCTAATCATGATCACTCTCTCTTCTTGTCTTGACCCTGATCATGTCCCACCTATTGTCATGCACACATACAAACAGGACAACAGCCGGATAACTCCGGTGAGAATTATATTCCCAGTATAAATCATGTATACATGCCTTTCATATAAACAATATAAAAGCATGAAATAAACATTCATAACATGTATCAAAATCAGAACATGAATCAAATATTCATCACATGTATTATAATCCTAAACATGAATCAATATCAAGAATAAATTATATTCTAAACATATATCATCATCAGGAACATAATTCCATATCAAGCAATGAATCACTCTCCGTGATTCTCAGACTCAGACTCGACTCAGTCCTAATCTAGGGATCCCGATCGGAATAAGAACATACACCCACCTACACTCCCGATCGGGGTGGTAGTATGTTCTTATTCACGGACTTTGCCTCTTTCTATATCGAACACCATTAATAGAAGAAACTCCAATTCTATCCACTCCGATATAGCCAAACGTCCGGTGTCTTGACCTAACCGTCACAGACTTTGGCATTTTCACCAATATCCTATCCTATGACAATGTGCAATGTGCCAGTTATGATTCCATCACTATCCGGCACTACTGTCACAAGATTACTCATTCATAATTAGGCGTATCCACTTAATGACTCAATACATAAATCAATAATTCAAAGGTATCAACCTCATACAATTGCAAATATCGATGCAATAAAGTAAAGTATGTGATTTTGAGAAACTCAAGTCAATCGGACTCGAGTTGTGCAATCCCACATCAACATAAATTTATACCTTTGTCTTCGCGGTTTGACGAAGTCGAAGTCTCGAAGTCAAATCTGTCCATATCAATCTGAAATACAATATCGCATAGGCACAATCTCAATATGCAACTCAATTCAAAATCTATTCTGATCAATACTCAAATCAAACATAATCTGATCAATATCGAATCAAGATACAATCTAATCCATATCAACGATATCATGATATAATCGAAATTACTACTAAATCTGATCAATATCAATTTACTGATGTTTCGACGGTATAACAATACAGTCTCGATAACTCCGTCAATCTCAACATCACAGATATAATACCCGAATTCATAATCAATATCGGTACAACTTATAATCAATAACAATACAGTTCTGATATCGAATCTCAATCAAATCAACTTCGAAAATCATAACAAATACATACACAGTCTGTTCTTCAATCTGACTTCAATTATACGATGTCTATTATATCAGAAACACCATATATGATTCATATTCAATTCTGACAATATCATAATTTCAAACGATACCAGAACTCACTGAAAGTTACGTCCCGTTGTAGCTGTCGTCGCTAGGAACTCGGTGCTGTACTCGGATTACAATTCGGACGGACTGATTTTGCACGATCAAAATTTGCAGTTACAAATAAGAAAAACTTTCCCCTGATGCTCTCGTCTCTCTCCTTCATCCATCTGAAGGGACATAGGCTGGTATATATATATATACACGTTGCATGATTAAGGGGCAAGTGGCGATTTTTCATTCTGCATGACTCGCGCATACGCGCGCCCAAGCCCCGCGCATATGCGGCGAGAGTTCTGTCCGAATATTTATCAGCTCGCGCATATGCGCGTCCTCTATTCGCGTATATGCGCGAGACCTACTGTTTCGGCATTCTACCACTCGCGCATATGAGCGACTTCACCCCGCGCATGTGCGCCCAACTCTCTACCTACCTCGCGCATGTGCGCGGCTCACGTCGCGCATGTGCGCGCAACTCTCTGCCTACCTCGCACATGTGCACGGCTCACGTCACGCATGTGCGCGCAATGTTCTGTTCCAGCCCCTTGGCTACTGGACACCTCACGCATATGAGCTCCCTCACGCCGCGCATATGCGCGGGGTCTTCTGCCAAACCCGCGCATGTGTGCGCACCAGATCGCGCATGTGCGCGGATGGCATCTCCCTCGCACATATTTCGCGTCTTTTCTCGTCTTTCCCGGTCTGATTCATTCCGTCTATAATCACATCAATTAATCACTAAATCATTTCAGATTAACATGATAAATTTCTCGGGCCTTACATCAACAACTCCTTATATCGTTCCCATGCCTCATATAATTGCTCAAAGTCATTCTGCCTAAAAGTACTTATCTCAATCTTCAATTGTGCAGACTTCGCAGGTGGAAAATTTTTAGCAAGGAACTTGGTTGCTAACTCCTGTCATGTAGTGATACTCCCCAAAGGAAGCGATTGGAGCCATCCACTTGCTTGGTCCCTAAGAGAAAAAGGAAACAAGCGCAATCGAATTATATCATCAGGAACACCATTTATCTTTACCTTGTCAGTGATTTCAAGGAATGTTCTGAGATGTAGATGAGGATCTGCGGTAGCGGCTCCCCCAAATTGGTTCTGCTGAACCATGTTTATCAATGCGGGCTTGAGCTCAAAGTTGTTTGCAATAATAGTGTGGGGACTCAAGCTCTAACTCAGTTCTTTTCGGGATTAATCGGATCTTTATTCAAAAAAATGTGGGTCAAAATTTTGCTTTTTAACATTAAATCAATGTTTATAAACATGCACCAGGTCTTTCCTTATGTTGTTAGAATAAACATAAATACATGTCTTCTTCTTATACATTCATATATACAAACTAGTGTTTAATTCCAACTATAATCAAAATATAGTACATGTCTAGTAAAAGAAACCACTAGTGATCTGTTGCGCCCGAAGTCACCATGCTATTTGGATCTCTCATCTCTGTCGTGACCCTGATCCTGCCCCACCTGTTGTTATGCACACATACAGACATAACAACAGCCGGAAACTTCGGTGAGAACAAATCCCAGTATAAAACATGGTATACATGTATATACAAAATATAAATCATGAAGCATACTGTCATGAATAAAATCAAAAGTAATAGGTTCCATAGTCTATGAAACCAAATCCATATGAGCATGCAATTCAAATCAAATCATGTCTTGATTCGACTCGACTCTATCTCTAGGGATCCCGGTGTGAATAAGACGTCACTGTCTGCCACCTACCCTCCCAATCGGGGTGACGGTACGTCTTATTCCTAGACTTCGGTCATGTCTGTATCGAATGTCTACAATCGGAGGAAGTCTGCTCCTATACGTCGATACACCGAACATCTAGAAGTTTGGCAAGTCTGCCAATTACTCTCCTATCTTAAATGCTTGTATATAAATCAATATAAAGCACAACATAATAAGGTATAGAAATCTAGTATGTGATTTTGGGAAACTCAAGTCAAATCTAACTCGAGTTGTGCAATCCCGCATCAACATGAATTATACCTTTCGTCGTATAGTCTTTATCGTGATCGAAGTCTCGATGTCGAATCTGTCAATATCAAATCTGAAATGGCAATTGTTGAATGTTCAATATCAATTCACAACTCAAATCGATACATGTACACATCAATATTCAATCTCGGTACATTTCGACGGCATAACAGCGTAGTTTCTCGATACCGATCAAATCAACACAATATAATCAATATCAACAATTCATCATTCTCTTCATAACACACTCTAAACTCTGAAATCTGAACATGTTCAATCATAATTACGCTGGAATTTCATAACAATTGCATACGATAATATTTCTTTCGATCCGACTACGAATATACGATCACCAACTTCACAAGCACACATAATCTAGTGAAATTCACAATTTCCCCAATCACAATATCTCAAATCATGCAGGAAATGAATGAAACTTACATCCTTAGCTAGATCTTGAAGAGAGGAGCTCAAAACCAAAATTGGATTTAAGTTTGGATGGCTAAATCTTGCACAAACTCAATTATAGAATGGAAGAAACTTTGAAGCTTTCCTGCTAATGGTCTCGGTCCTCTGGTTGCTGAAATGGGAAGGAAAGAACGCTAACACCTCATATATATATCATACATGTTGAGGGACAAGTGTCATATTTTTCAAGTAACACACATGACCGCGGGTGCGCTCAAGCTTCGGCAGTCCATCCAAATTTGCATAAACGTCGACTACGGGTGCGGTCAGTTCTGCACCGCGGGTAGCGGTGTTGCTTCATACCAAAATTCCTACCCTACTGGCCATTCACCGCGGGTGCTTGTATCTCCTTAGCACGGGTGCGCTGACTCTACTGTAATCAACATGGAACCCTACTGTCCAACAACCGCGGGGGCGGTAGAAAAGTTGGCGCGGGTGCGGTCTCTTCTTCAAGCAACATTTCATCTTAGCATTTTATCTACAAAAAATCTTGGGCATTACATTTCTCCCCCTCTTAGATATAGTTCGTCCTCGAACTTGCAAACAATACATCAAGGCATGTAAAGGAAGCAATGTAATCAAAATTGAATAAATACTTACATCATAAGAATAACTCGGGATATCTCTGTCTCATCTCTGATTCTGTCTCCCAAGTCGCTTCTATAATGCCATGACGACTCCACTGGACTTTCACTAGCGGAATAGTCTTCGTTCGGAGCTGTTTTTCTTTTCGATCCAGAATTTGCAATGGTTGCTCAAAATAACTTAAAATCTGATCTAGTTCATCTTCGTCAGGCTGAATGACATGAGAAATATCTGGCATATATCTACGCAACATCGATACATGAAAAACGTCATGTATCCCAGATAAAGAAGGAGGAAGAGCAAGTCGATATGCTCGATCACCAATCTTTTCAAGAATCTCGTACGGACCGATGTATCTAGGAGACAATTTCCCGCGTTTGCCAAATCTGACAACGCCTCTGAACGGAGAAATCTTCAAGAATACTCTGTCTCCCTGTTCAAATACTAACGGTCTACGTCTAATGTTCGCATACTTGGCTTGCCTATCATGTGCCGTTTTCATTCTCTTCTGAATGATCTTCACCTTCTCAGTCATTTCACGAATCATATCGGGCCCAAGTTCTGGTACCTCAGATATATTATCCCAATACAGAGGAGATCTGCACTTCTTGCCATATAACGCTTCAAACGGTGCCATCTCGATACTTGTCTGATAGCTGTTGTTGTACGAGAATTCACAAAGTGGTAGTGAATCTTGCCAACTAGTGCCAAAATCTAGCACTACTGCTCTCAGCATATCTCTAAGGTCTGGATAGTCCGCTCTGACTATCCGTCTGTCTTGGGATGATAAACAGTGCTCAGATGTAATGTCGTACCTAAAGCCTGCTGTAAACTGTGCCAAAAATGTGAAGTGAATCGGGGATCACGATCTGATACGATAGACTTCGGCACACCATGCAATCTGACAACCTCTCTGATATATATCTCGGCCATCTGATCATGTCGGTACATCATTCTGTAAGGAATAAAACAAGCTGATTTGGTCAATCTGTCAATAATGACCCAAATCGCATCACAGCCCCGGGATGATCGTGGTAACTTCGTAACGAAATACATGGAAATGTGATCCCATTTCCATTCAGGAATAGACAAACTCTGAAGTAAACCTCCGGGCTTCTTTCTCTCGGCCTTTACCTGCTGGCAATTCAAGCACTTTGACACAAATTCGGCAATGTCTGCCTTCATCTGTTTCCACCAGAACTGTGTCTTCAAATCATTGTACATCTTTCTGCCACCAGGAATGAATACTAAACCGACTACAGTGCGCTTCTGACATAATCTGTTGTTTCAATTCTGGAACATCTGGCACTACAATACGGTTATTCACATACAGAACATAATCATGTACCTGATACTCTGACTGATGTCCTGATCTGATCATATCAATAGACTTCTGCACCTTCTGATCAGTTCTTTGGGCTTCCTTGATTCTCATAATCAAATCTGGCTCAACTTGAATCGTAGCAAGTTGTAGCGGTCTACTATCTATATCAAATGCTAAACCAGACAAACAAAAATCTTCAACTAAATTGAAACACCTATCGTCGATAAGGATAGGTCACATACCTTTCGACTCAAGGCATCTGCTGCTGCATTTGACTTCCCTGGATAGTACTTGATCTCGCAATCAAAATCTTTCAACAAATCGAGCCATCTACGCTGTCTCATATTCAATTCTGATTGAGAAAACAGATACTTCAGGCTCTTGTGATCAGAGTAGATCTCAAATTTTTCGCCATACAGATAATGACGCCAGATCTTTAGTGTAAATACAATGGCCGCCAATTCAAGATCATGAATTGGGTACCGAGTCTCGTGAGTCTTCAACTGTCTCGAGGCGTATGCGATCACATGTCCTCGTTGCATAAGAACACATCCTAACCCTCTGTGGGATGCATCACAATATACAACAAAATCACCAGTACCTGAAGGAATCATTAAGACAGGTGCACTGGTCAGCCTCTTCTTCAACTCTATAAAGCTAGACTCACAATCCTCAGACCACACAAACGGTGCATTCTTCTGTGTCAACTGGGTAATCGGCTTCGCAATGCTGGAGAAATCTTTAATGAATCGTCGATAGTACCCTGCCAGACCCATGAAACTGCGTATCTCAGGCATCGAAGTCGGTCTCGGCCAACTGATCACAGCTTCAACTTTACTCGGATCCACCGAAATACCGTCTCCAGATATGATATGACCCAAGAAGACAATCTGTCTCAGCCAAAACTCACACTTTGACAGTTTAGCAAATAATCCTTCATTTCTCAATGTTTGCAACACAATTCTCAAATGATCGGCATGCTCCAGTCATACTCTTGGAATACACTAAAATATCATCGATAAAAACAATCACAAACTCATCTAAATACCTCTGAAAGACACGGTTCATCAACCCCATAAACACCGCTGGAGCATTCGTTAAACCGAAAGGCATGACAATAAATTCGTAATGTCCATACCTGGTTCGGAATGTTGTCTTCGGTATATCAACATCTCTAACTCTCAGCTGGTGATATCCCGATCTCAAATCAATCTTAGAATAAACAGATGATCCCTGCAACTGATAAAATAAGTCATCAATGCGAGGCAAAGGATACTTGTTCTTTATCGTTGCCTTGTTCAGTTGCCTGTAATCGATACACAATCGCATCGAGCCATCTTTCTTTCGCACGAATAGCACTGGAGCACCCCAAGTAGATACACTTGGTCTGATATATCCCTTCGCTAGAAGATCTTCTAACTGTGCTTTCAATTCTTTCAACTCTATCGGCGCCATCCTATATGGAGCTCGAGATATAGGAACGGTACCTGGAATAAGATCAATACTGAAATCTACCTCTCGGGCTGGGGGTTACCCTGAGATCTCATCTGAAAATACATTTGCAAACTCCCGTACTACTGGCAAATCTGCCAATGCCGGGCTCGGTTTATGTAGGTCTACAGAATAAACAAGGAACCCCTCTGCTCCTTTCTGCAGCAATCTACTCATAGTCAAAGCAGACACTTAGGGAATCCGAGATCTGGAACCCTTACCGTAGAATTTCCACTCTTCTGTCATTTCTGGTCTGAATCTGACAATCTTGTGAAAACAGTCTACGGTGGCTCTGTACTTGGTTAACATGTCAATCCCGACAATACAATCAAAATCAGATAAACCAAGTACAACACAGTCTAAATCAGTCTCATGTCCCTCAAACTGTAGTATACACTGTCTAACTGAAGTCACAGATATCAAACCACTTCCCAATGGAGAAGAAATAGACACTATAGCAGACAATGACTCGACAGGCAATGCATGTATCAATGCAAAACGTTCTGATATGAATGTATGTGATGCACCTGTATCTATCAATACATAGGCAGGATAACCACAAAGTAAACAGTTACCTGCAATCACATCGTCTGGTGCATCTTGGGCCTGCTCCTCTGTCAGTGCGAACACTCGAGCCTGTTGTCTGGGAGGTTGGCTCAGTGTCTGGCTACCTCTGGCTCGGGACTAGGACGGTGTAGGTGGCGGCTGGAAGGAATGAACAGATGATGCTTGCCGCTCCGGCTAAGATACTGAACCAGATGCCCCAATACTCTGAGCTTGCTGTGCACCTCTCTGTGGACAGACTCTGGCAAAGTGTCCCTGCTGTCTACAAATATTGCATCGGCCCATGACTCCCTGACACTGCTCAGTGGCATGCCTGCCCCCACAAGAACTGCAATAAACACCAGTATACTCTGCACTTCTGGCCAGGACCTCTCTGTCGTGACCCACTGGAGCTCGACGAACTGCTCCCTGATTTCTTGAATTGTTTGCCCTTGGCTTTCAGAAATTCCTTCTTGCCACTACTACTGCTTCCACTATCAAATCGAGGAGGAGTTGGTGGAAACTGTGCGGCGGGCTGTGGCTGTCTCTGACTCTGAGCACTATAGGAAGCTCCTCGCTGCCTAATCAAGCCAGCCTCTGCTCCTTTTGCTCTGTTCAGTGCATCAGAAAAGGTGTTGGGTCGTCCCGTGTTCACCAAAGTAAAGATGTCAGGGTTTAAGCCGTTGATGAACTGGTCCGCGACCGCTTCGTCATTTCCTGCCACGTGTGGCGTAAATCGAAGCAAGGAAGAAAACTTGGCAACATACTCTTCTATGTTCCACTGCCCCTGTCTCAAGTTGGCAAATTAGGCCGCTTTGTCTTTTCGATAGGAGACTGGAAAGAAACGTTGATAAAATTCATCTTTAAATACTTTCCAAGTAATATCGATACCTATATGTTTCAATGCTCGTTTCGTTGTAAGCCACCAGCTCTTGGCCACTTCTTGCAACTGATGCCCAATTAATTTCACTCTTCGTTCCTCTGTATAGGCAAGAGATTCAAACAGCATCTCTATATCGTCTAACCAGCTCTCACAATTCACTGCATTCTCCGTGCCCTTCAAAGTCGGGGGATGGAATGACTGAAAACCTCTTTAATAACGTCTCCATAGGTGTAGCTGTCACATCCATCTGAGTATCTGATGTACTACCCTGTTCTGGCACTTGACCTGCAGCTGGTTGTGGTATTCTTCTAGGCGGCATATCTGATTATCAAAAGATTAGTACACAATCTATACAATCTGTCTCAGCCTTCCTCTGATCATATACCTATGATCCAGAATCGGTTCTGATTTAGTATTTACAAGCTCATGCTGTAAATCAATTCCGATAACAATACAACATGTAATAGGAAAAGCAATAAATCATGCTAGCACATCATAAAGCAAGGAAAAAGACTCATCTACCCCACTCATTCTACTCTATCTCAGTCTACAGAACCTACTGCTCTGATACCACCTGTTGTGGGGACTCGGGCTCTAACTCAGTTTTTTTCGGGATTAATCGGATCTTTATTCAAAAAAATGTGGGTCAAAATTTTGCTTTTTAACATTAAATCAATGTTTATAAACATGCACCAGGTCTTTCCTTATGTTGTTAGAAAAACATAAATACATGTCTTCTTCTTATACATTCATATATACAAACTAGTGTTCAATCCCAACTATAATCAAAATATAGTACATGTCTAGTAAAAGAAACCACTAGTGATCTGTTGCGCCCGAACTCACCACGCTATTTGGATCTCTCGTCTCTGTCGTGACCCTGATCCTGCCCCACCAGTTGTTATGCACACATACAGACATAACAACAGCCGGAAACTCCGGTGAGAACAAATCCCAGTATAAAACATGGTATACATGCATGTACAAAATATAAATCATGAAGCATACTGTCATGAATAAAATCAAAAGTAATAGGTTCCATAGTCTATGAAACCAAATCCATATGAGCATGCAATTCAAATTAAATCATGTCTTGACTCGACTCGACTCTAGCTCTATGGATCCCGGTGTGAATAAGACGTCACTGTCTGCCACCTACCCTCCCAATCGGGGTGACGGTACGTCTTATTCCTAGACTTCGGTCATGTCTGTATCGAATGTCTACAATCGGAGGAAGTCTGCTCCTATACGTCGATACACCGAACATCTAGAAGTTTGGCAAGTCTGCCAATGACTCTCCTATCTTAAATGCTGGTATATAAATAAATATAAAGCACAACATAATAAGGTATAGAAATCTAGTATGTGATTTTGGGAAACTCAAGTCAAATCTAACTCGAGTTGTGCAATCCCGCATCAACATGAATTATACCTTTCGTCGTACACTCTTTATCGTGATCGAAGTCTCGATGTCGAATCTGTCAATATCAAATCTGAAATGGCAATTGTTGAATGTTAAATATCAATTCACAACTCAAATCGATACATGTACACATCAATATTCAATCTCGGTACATTTCGACGGCATAACAGCGTAGTTTCTCGATACCGATCAAATCAACACAATATAATCAATACCAACAATTCACCATTCTCTTCATAACACACTCTAAACTCTGAAATCTGAACATGTTCAATCATAATTACGCTGGAATTTCATAACAATTCCATACGATAATATTTCTTCGATCCGACTACAAATATACGATCACCAACTTCACAAGCACACATAATCTAGTGAAATTCACAATTTCCCCAATCACAATATCTCAAATGATGCAGGAAATGAATGAAACTTACATCCTTAGCTAGCCCTTGAAGAGAGGAGCTCAAAACCGAAATTGGATTTAAGTTTGGATGGCTAAATCTTGCACAAACTCAATTATAGAATGGAAGAAACTTTGAAGCTTTCCTGCTAATGGTCTCGGTCTTCTGGTTGCTGAAATGGGAAGGAAAGAATGCTAACACCTCATATATATATCATGCATGTTGAGGGACAAGTGTCATATTTTTCAAGTAACACGCATGACCGCGGGTGCGGTAGTTCATGAACCGCGGCTGCGCTCAAGCTTCGGCAGTCCATCCAAATTTGCATAAACGTCGACCGCGGGTGCGGTCAGTTCTGCACCGCGGGTGCGGTGTTGCTTCGTACCAAAATTCCTACCCTACTGGACATTTACCGCGGGTGCGGTATCTCCTTAGCGCGGTTGTGCTGACTCTACTGTAATCAACATGGAACCCTACTGTCCAACAACCGCGGGGGCGGTAGAAAAGTTGGCGCGGGTGCTGTCTCTTCTTCAAGCAACATTTCATCTTAGCATTTTATCTACAAACAATCTAGGACATTACAAATAGTCCCTCGTGCTATGCCCGAATAATGAGCATTTAGTACCGGCCTAAAATGATCTCTGATGGGTATTGCAGGGGGTGGATTTTCGTTATCTCTGTTGTCATCCATTGCTTGAATCGCTTCTCTTCTTGCCTTTCTTAATCTTTTTGTGGTTCTTTCGATCTCGGGATCAAAGATAAGCAAGTCAAGATTTGGAGATCTTCGCATGCACTGTCAAAAAAAAAAAAGTAAACAAATCAATGTTTAATGTAATACAATAAAAGCAGCTCTAAATTAAAATCTAGACTAATTGGTAACAGTACTAATATAAATTTAAAATAAACACTCCCCGGAAACGGTGCCAAAAACTTGTTGCGTGTTTTCTTGATTGCTCGCAAGCGCACGACGTCAAGTTATAGTAAAATATATTTTTGAGTACAAGTGTCGATGCCACGAGGAATGTGTATATAAATGTATATTAGTACTTGTGATTAAAATAGTCTCGACTTTATTTAGAATTACCAATTAAAAGATTTGTTTGCAAGAATAACTAAATTGAAAATGGATTTAAATGTAACACCAATTTATAGCAATTAACAATGAAATAAAAGATCTAGAGGTCCGATTTCACGCAACTGTCCACATGTGTAATTTTTTGTAGCTATGTTATAAAAATCCTTCTTATTCATTAGCCAAGAATCCTATAATTATCTACTCCCTCTCCCGAGTGTTAAGTAGATTGTAATTATTTAAAAATGGATTGCAACGTTCCCATCAACAATCTACAAATAAATAACACATCATGCACTAGATTTTCTATGGACTTCGATAGCATTATAGGCCTTCCCGAACTCTATAAATACCATTGATGTATTTTTTTCATTTCTTATTTATAATTTCCACTTCCGAGTGATAAATTGTAAACATATAAATCATTCAAATTATGGCCAATAATTTGAAAGCATTAAGATTAGAACAATACAAATGAACAATATGAAGAACTTAAATAGCTTAGTTCATAGATTCTAACACATGGTTTCTAGTTTTGTTCCATCTTTCCTCTAGAAATAAAAATTAGTTCATAATAACACAAGCAAAACAATAAAACATGGTTTTAAAACAAGACATATCAACTGAAAAATAAAATAAAGAAGAACTTAGAACAAGAGTTTGAAGTGCTGATTCCGTCCCCGGAGTTGTGCAAAAGGTTTCCCAAGAACTTGATGAACTTGAGTCTTCAATCTTCTAAGCAGCAGCCTCCACTCTTCCCTTGGCTCCCCAATACCCTAGATGGTAAGTAAATGATGTCTTTTTATAGTCCCAGACAAGCCTCAATTCGCAGCACCCCAAAATCTTGGACTTCCATGCGCAGCACACCAAAATACAGATTTTTCAGATTCTGTCTTACAAGGAGCGCGGGTGCGGTCAAGAAATCATCGCTGGTGCGGTGTTAGTTCCGGTGTGCGCGCGCAGGTGCGGTATGGATTTTAGCGCGGGTGCGGTGTTACACCGCGGGTGCGGTGTAAATATGAGCGCGGGTGCGATATAGCCTTTGTATTTTTTTATCTTTTACACTTTCCAATTCAACACTTTAATACTCCAAACTCTCATTCTAAGCTTCCAAACTACAACAAAAACTACAATAAATCACATAAAACCTGCTCAAGAATCACAAAATTCCAAGTTAAAAAGAAGTAATAAAAGTGCAATAAATTGCACTTATCAAAATGCTGCTGGAATAAGGGCTTGGACGGCTGCTGAAGGGGAGAAGTGTTTAGGGTTAATAAAACTAGGTTTAGGTTAATATAATAACATCCTAATGGGCCCTAATTAAAATTAAAAGGGTTGAAAAGGATTTTGAGCCCATTAAGAATTAAAATAAACCCATCAAGCCCAATAACACTCTCGAAAAATATTTCGTTAGGTACATTTTTTAAAATATTGCCGGAGCCACCAAAAGTCCCCCAAATCGTTAAAATTTGTGTGCCGGCTAAAAATATGACTCTGCGGGTAAAAATACCCAACCAAGGCCCATTTTCAAAAATCATACTAAAAAAAACCTCATATTAAATAATTAAAAATAATTACTCCATAAAAATATTTTTCCTGAATATTTGTGGTCTTCGTTACTCGTTCGAGCGCGAAATGCAACTTAAAACTTTAATGCATGAAACTTTAAATGAACCATGAATTAGAACACAAATTAATGAAATAAACATGCATTTAATGCATTAAAACAATTTAATAAAATATAAAAGAAATTTAATAACTTGTTTGCATGTGGTTTACGATGAATCTTCAATATTTTGGGACGTTACACATACAATCCTGGATGGAGACAACACCCAAACTTCTCATGGGGTGGTCAAAACAGCCAGAATCGACCACAGTTACAACATCAGTATGGTAAGCAGACGATGTATAGAACTAAGCCAAGAGAGGAGAAGTCTATTTTGGAGCAAATGATGTATCAATTTATCTCATCTACCGAAACTAGACTACAGAACCAGGATGCAATTATAAAGGGGTTAGAAAATCAAATAGGATAGTTAGCTAAGATGATTGCTAGCAGAGATCCGGGCACCTTGCCAAGCAACACTGAGACTAATCCAAAAGAGTAAGTGAAGGCCAAAACATTGAGGAGTGGAAAGGTAATTGAACAAGATGTGAAGGAAAACGAGGAGCCCAGAGAGGGAGCGGCTGACACATCCATAGGTAAGTCTTCTAACTTTATACCCGCACCCACTACACAATCTAGAATCGTTATCCCTCCACCTTTTCCTACAGCATTCAAAAAGGCGAAAATGGATGCGCAATTCAGTAAATTCCTAGAAGTATTCAAGAAATTCAACATTAATATTCTCTTTGCCGATGCTTTGATCCAAATGCCTAGCTATGCTAAATTTCTAAAGGACATCTTAGCCAATAAACGGAAGTTGGAGGATCACATGACTGTAAACTTAACCGAAAATTTCTCAACATTGGTACAAAACAAGATCCCACAAAAACTGAAGGATCCAGGGAGTTTTCTATTCCTTGAATGATTGGTGATGTTGTTTTATATAATGATCTATGTGATCGTGGTGCGAGTATTAACATTATGCCTTTATCTGTATTCAGGAAACTTGGATTGGGAGAGCCTAAGCCGACAAGGATGTCTTTGAAACTAGTTGACAGATCTATCAAATATCCGCGAGGAGTCATAGAGGACGTGTTGGTAAAGGTGGACAAATTTATATTCCCTGCAGATTTTGTGATGCAATGGAAGAAGATATGGAAATGCCCTTTATTCTGGGAAGACCATTCCTTGCAACTGGCAAGGCCCTTATTGATGTGCAAGAAGGGAAGTTGAGATTATGAGTGGGGGTTGAAGAAATTACTTTTGATGTCTTTAATGCTCTTAAACTCACAATCCGCTCTGATGACAGTTTTAGAATCGATGTTTTGGATTCACTTGTGAACAATTTTGTGCAGGATGCTGTGAAAGATCTAGTGGAAGCCACCCTCACCACTAAATTGAAGGAGGATGAGCTGGATGATGAAAAATCAGAAATCGTGGCATATTTTAATGCCAACCATCCATGGAAGAAGCCAGTTAGAATGAGACTCGAGGAATTGGGAGAGCAAAGATACTTGACCACTCAGAAGTCTAGCATTTAGGAACCACTGACGCTTGAGCTCAAGTCATTGCCTCCACACCTAAAATACGTATACATTGGTGAGAATAACACTTTACCAATCATTATTTCTGCTACGTTGATATATGCTATGGAGGGGAAACTGCTAACAGTTCTTAAAGAGCACAAAAAGACGTTTGCCTGGAAAGTGGCAGACATTAAGGGAATAATTCCATCAATCTGCATGCACAAAATCCTGATGGAAGAGAAGTATTCAACCCTCGTGCAACCTCAAAGACGTCTCCATCAAAAAATACAAGAGGTAATGAAGGCTGAAACTATCAAGCTTCTCGATGCAGGTATTATTTATCCTATCTCCGATAGCGTATAGGTAAGTCATGTTTAGTGTGTGCCTAAGAAAGGTGGGATTACCGTGATCACTAATAAAAATAACAAACTTACTGTTATGGGGTGGAGAGTGTGTATTGATTATAGGAAGTTGAATGATACCACCCGTAAGGACCACTTTCCCCTCCCCTTTATTGATCGGATGTTAGAAAGACTAGCGGGACATGAGTTTTATTGTTTTC
This sequence comes from Primulina tabacum, assembly GCF_025594145.1. Classification (NCBI taxonomy): domain Eukaryota; kingdom Viridiplantae; phylum Streptophyta; class Magnoliopsida; order Lamiales; family Gesneriaceae; genus Primulina; species Primulina tabacum. Next base: position 39,375,164 of record NC_134552.1, read on the forward strand.
TATATGGGTATTCGGGATACAACCAAATCTCTATTGCCGTCTGAGCACCAAGATAAAATCAGTTTCACTTGTCCTTGTGGCACTTTTGCTTTCCGACGTATGCCCTTTGGTCTTTGTAATGCCCCAACTACTTTTCAGCAATGCATGACTGCTATATTCCATGATATGATTGCAAATTTTCTTGAAATATTTATGGATGACTTTTCTATCTTTGGCATAACGTTTGATGAGTGTTTGCAGAATCTGAACGCAGTGTTGAAAAGGTGCGAGGAGACACACGTAGTGCTAAATTGGGAGAAGTGCCATTTCATTACAAGAGGGGATTGTGCTAGGGCACAAGATTTCTGAACAATGGATTGAGGTGAACAAAGCTAAAGTGGAAGTCATCAAAAAACTATCACCACCAACATCAGTGAAGGGAGTTATAATTTTCCTATAACATGTCGGTTTTTATCGGCGTTTCATTAGAGATTTTTCTAAAATTGCTAAGCCACTATCTTCCCTACTCATGAAAGATGTGCCATTTGATTGATATTCTTATTGTTCGGAGGCATACGAGAACCTAAAGGAAGCGCTTGGTGACAGCTCCTGTGTTGGTGGAATCGGATTGGGATATGCCATTCGGGGTAATGTGCGAAGCCAGTGATACGGCGGTTGGTGCTGTTCTAGGCCAAAGGCGGAACAAGGTATTTCACTCCATATACTATGCGAGTAAGACTTTAGATTAAGCACAATTAAACTATGGAACAACTGAAAAAAGAATTACTTGTAGTAGTATTTGTACTTGATAAATTCCATACATACCTTGTTTTGTCAAAACTCATTGTGTTTACTGACCACTCCACACTCATATATATGCTTCCTAAGATTGATGCCAAACCACGATTGCTTAGGTGGATCTTACTTCTAGAAGAGTTTGACCTCGAAATAAAAGATAAAAAAGTGTTGAGAACGTAGTAGCTGATCATCTTTCTAGGCTTGAGCATGTTAAAAAAAATTGTGAAAATGATGAGATAGATTATTGGTTTCCGGATGAACAGTTGTTGGAGGTGAAAAATTGTCCATGATTTGGGGATTTTGTTAACTTTCTTGCCCCCCCCCAAATTTAACATATCACCAAAGAGAGAAATTATTTTCGGGTGTGAAATATTATTTTTTGAAGGAACCACTCCTTTTCAAAATCTATGCAGATGACATGATAAGGAAATGTGTAGCGGAGAAAGGGATTCGATCGATTCTTAGCAACTGTCATGACCGCGACGTAGGTGGTCATTTTGAACCAAAACGAACGGCATCCAAGGTACTCAAATGTGGTTTTTATTGGCCAACTCTATTTAAAGATACACGTTCATTTGTCCTCTCTTGTGATAGATGTCGGCGCACAGGTAACATTTCTAATCTTCATGAAATGCCTTTAAATAAAATTACCGAGTGCGAAGTCTTTGACGTTTGGGGGATATATTTCATGGGACCGTTTCCAACTTCTTTCACGAAAAAATACATATTGGTTGTTATGTGTCCAAATGGGTGGAGGCGGAATCATATGCCACGAATGATGCTCAAGTAATGCTGAAATTTTTAAATAAAAACATTTTGAACAGATTTTGAACACCACGAGTAATCATTAGTGACGGTGGCACCCATTTTTGCAATAAACTTTTTGAAAAACTTTAGGGAAAATATGGGGTCACTAATAAAATCTCTACTCCCTATCACCCCAAACAAATGGTCAAGTGGAGGTGTCGAATCGCGAGATCAAGAGGATTCTGGAGAAGGTTGTGGGGATAAATCGAAAGGACTAGTCGTTGAGGTTATATTACGCGCTTTGGGCTTATAGGACTGACTTTAAGACACCTATAGGCACGACACCGTATCGGCTACTTTTTGGAAAAGCGTGGCATTTACCTGTTTAGTTAGAACATTGAGATTATTGGGCAACAAAATCAATGAATCTTGATTTTGCTCTTGCAGGTGCACACAGATTGCTCCAGTTGGACCAACTGGAAGAATTTAGGGTTCAAGCCTATGACTTGGTGCTGAACTATAATGAGCGTACAAAGCAAGCACACGACAAGCATATTACATCGAGGGAATTCAAAGATGGCGAAGCTATAACGGCCCGAAAATTCGTGTTTGAATATTTGCGGAAAAATTAAAAATTTTCTTTGTAAAGTAAGTAAAATGCCTCATTCATAAAATAGACCGTTAAATAAAGTTTAAATGTTAAAAATAGCAGCGGAAGAAATTATTTGTTTGCAAAAGAACAAAATAAACTGTTTGAGCATAAAAATGGTAAATGCTAAAATGAGGTCCTCGGGTTCCACTACTGCCGACCCAAGCTAGCTCACTGGTCCACGCCCTCGGCCCTGGCATCGTCAGTACCTACAACAATCAAGTCTAGTGAGTCTAAAGACTCAACATGCATATATCGTAAATAACGAGTAAATATAGTAAAATTTCATGGGAGTAAAAATATCATGTCATGAGGCATATCCTAAAAATGTCGGATCATGATTAATTATAATACGTGCATAACTGAACTGAAAATATCATGGTAAAAATGTTTGCTCCTTGGAGCCCTGTACTGAAATAGCCTGTAATAAATTTCTGTTGAGATTATGGTATACGCAAGTGGCCCCTGCACTGAAACTGACCGGTAACTGGCGACCGGATAATAAAATTCTCCCATGACCGGTAACTGGCGATCGGGTAAAATAGTAAACGTCTGATCAGACTATGCCACAGTATACTGGGTGGTACAAACTGAAATGACCGGTAACTGGCGACCGGATTTAGCAATAATCCCATGATAGTGAAATGACCACAAGCAATATCGCATAATCTCAAAAATGAACATTTTATATTTTTAAGCACGTAATATAATTAAATGGCACAATTAAATATCCTGTAATAATTTACTGCTTGGATTGGATCGCTTCCAGGCTCGCTGCAACCTAAATATGCCATGAAAAATATGCAATAGATTTTTGGGACCAAACTATGCAACAACATTTGAAAATGTGACAATTTCACCGAACGACTTCGTATTTAATCATGACTCCGAACCAACCCGAGCCAACACTTAAACATCATATAGTCATGATTAAAATACGCTTAAAATGATGAATTAATGCTCCTAAAATGATTCAAGCCGAATCTTAGGTGAATGGAGGCCAAAACATGAAACGCTCTTTCGAGAGTCAATTTGGCACATCGCACCGTAAATTCTCGTACGACTTTAAAAATGATCCGAATCACGAACGGTCAAAAAAATGACCTTCCTAACTTGATGAGGCACTTTCCAGTCCAAGTCCATGGGGTAAAAGCCAACCAAGAACTCAAACGGGCCACTGAACCGTCACAGCAAGTTGCTGTCCACAAAATACAGCAGCTGTGCTTTGGTTTCTTGCGTCGTTTGCGAGACTAATGGCCATTGGGGCTTGAACCACCGACCAAAACCTATTACCAACATCCCAAGGAATGATTTGAACTATGGCTAAGGGCCCTAGGCCAGCCACAATCCGAACCACACCAGAAACAAGACCGCACTCCTAGCCGAGAACGTAATCTGCGCGCTTGGGGAGCTTTGCTTCGTTTGCTGTCATGGACCTTTCCAGTGGCCATTTGGTTGACCATGGCACGATATAGACATCCTTGGGTATGGTATGAACCGTGGCTAAGGGCCATAGGCCAACCAAGAACCACACCAATCCACCAAAATTCGAAACACACATGCTGTACAAATGAAGAACCGAAATGGGGAAGGGGTTGTTCTTGTTGTTTTATTTGAAAACCGATTCACCATGGACCAAGCCACCAAAAGGGAGACTTAGTCACGTCTTAGAAATGCTAGGGGAGTGATCTAACCCTGGCTATAGGCCTTTTGGGCAGCCATGATCAGAACTTCTCCCTTTGACAACAAGCTGAATTTTCGAAACTCAATATGACACTCGTGGGGAATGTGATGTCATTTCTGAATTCCCGTGAGTATGGGGCTGGAACCAACGTTCTTTCATGATCCTAACATGTCCTAGTACATGTCTATATGCAGCCTCGAGCCCCTGGAACTGAGCCATCCCTGAAATCGAAAAGAAGCATACCCAACGTGAAGCATAATAGAAACGAAATCGGTGCAGAAATTATTTCTTGTTCTTGTTGTTGAAAATTTCGGTTTTTACATGAAAGGATGATCATGAAACATAAAAATAATGATAGTATGACTTGATTGAAGAGTCAAGGAAAAATATATGCATGCCTGGTTTCGTTTTGAAAGAAAACGAAAGAACGAGACGATCCGGCGCGGAGGAGGTGGAGCGCTTCCTTTCCTACCTTACTAGCTCTCGATTTTTCTCTCTAGTTTCCTCTAGTGCTAGCCACGATTTTTCTCTCCAAAATCACTCTGAATTTCGAGACTAAGGGAGGGGGAATGATGGTTAAGAGGGTGAGGAGAATGGGTGCAAAATATAGGGAAGATATCAAGACCAAGTCTACCTCTCATTCAAATTTTGAATTGGTTTGATCAAGTCTTTTTGGGGGGAGCATGGCCGATATTATCCATGATAATTAGACTAGGATATTGCTTATTAATAAACTAATTAAGGTTGATCAATAATTAAAAAGGTTATCATGTTAAAAAAATGACAAAGAATGGGTCAAAGGTGAGTTGGCATATCCTTGCTCAATCTACTAAGGGTGGCCGAAAATCAACACTAAAACTGAAGAGAAATGTTGTTTAGTTACTAAATTTATAACCCTTAAAAGCCTCAGCTATCCTTTAAATAATTTAGTGAACTAACCCCTTAATTAAGGAACTTAAATAAATTTATTTTCTACTCACCTCAAGTAACTTAAATAAATCCTTAAACTTCCATTTAACTTAAATTAACTTATTAATTAGCTAAAATAAGTTCTGAGAATGTTTTCCTAAATCTTAAATTTTATCTCTAAACTCCAACTTCAGTCCGGCCTCTATGAATTAAGGAAATGATAAAAATCTAAACGACTACATAAAATAATAAAATAATTAAATTTAAATACTCATGCAATTAAATCATTTTAATTTAAATACTAGAATTATGCATGGCTTATACGTAGACTAAGTTACGGGTTCTACAATCCTTCTCCCTTAGAAGAAATTTCGTCCTCGAAATTAAGACTCACTGAATAACTCGGGGTAACGATCTCTCATCTCCGGCTCAGACTCCAATTGAAACGTCTGCTTATTCGTTTCCTTAAAACGTGCTAGAAATTTTTTTTTTAAAACACTCAATTTTCGGCCATACACATAAACCTCATGAAAATATTTAAAATATTTTACCCTTTAAAATAAAACATCATCTAACTAGCATTTTAATAATCAAGTGAAATAGTCATAAAAATGAAATCGTCACATGTTTTACCAAACCTAAAAAGCAATAAATGTTGAAAAGTGTAGCCCATACTAAACCTCTCAAAAAGCATAAAATAAAATGTCGTAGAAATCTTTAACTTAAAATCGTAAACTTAAATGCGGAAATAGAAGCGCTGGTCCTCAGGTTATGTGCACCGACAGTCCAGTCAGATCAACCATCAAGACCTCCATTAACATTATCATAATCACCTGCATCAATCAAACCTAGTGAGTCTAAAGACTCAACACGTCATATCCTTGATAACAAATAATACATAATACAGTTAACATATAACAGTGAAAAATACTTGTACTTAAAATATCTTTTTCATGAAGATGCATAAACTTAAACTTAAACATTTTCGTAAACATTTTCATAATGCATAAAAACATTTTCATATAACATTTTCGTAAACTTAATCATATCATCCTCAACATATTCATATTCATATTATCATCAACATATACATATTCTTTTTTACTTTCGTTGAATTCAGATCGTTAATTGTGACTTTCGGGTTCATCTACGTCTATGTCTACGTGTTGGGCGATGGATCCATCTACATGTAACCACAGTACTGGGCGGCGGGGACACCAGCAACACTCTCACCGGTCAACTGGGCCTTGGCCTTACGTATTAACATATCATCGTATACATCTACATGTCCATATCCAAGGAAACACGATCGTCGGGCTCTCACTGGGACCATAACCCTCACGAAATTTCCAACATATCATCGTATTAGTCACAATTACTTCACTCCCTTCAACGTTTCATATTCTCATCACTTTATAAAATTTAAACATGCATATAACGTTTTTCTTTTAAACCAAGCATGCAACATGTCTTTTAAATGTCTTCCTTAATTCATAAAAATCCCATGGACATTTAAAAAAATCATAATTTAATCATGAACATTTCATAAACATTTAAAATGACATTTTACCCTCAAAACATGTAAAATAACATTTTTACATATTAAATCATAAACATATAGAATTCCTTAAACATTTAAAATATCATTTTGACATAAAAAAAATTCCATAAACATCCATAACTATAGAAAATAATCATATTAGCACATAAAACAGCATTCAGGGCACTGCCATGACGTTTACTAATTTTTAGGTGTAAAAAGACCGTTTTACCCCTAGACGTAAAATTTTACGTTTAATGGCAAGTTTTCCTAAAGGCTTCCTCGATTTTTCTCCTCTAAATTTGTGGGTGTGTGCACGTGTATTTGCTGCTGGTGGGGAAGAGTTTTAAAACTCTAGGGGTGTGGGGCGTGTAGAATAGGTTATGGGGTAGGATTTAGTACTTCAAATACTTAAATTAACTCTTCAAACAAGCTTAGGCCCATGAAAAGATAATTAGGACCATTAGTCTTAATTAGGACTTAATTAAAATAATAAAAATAATTTTGGTACAATAAGTTTGTGAATTTATTAGCCGGGTTGCGAAAACGTTCGCATTTTCGTTGAAAGACCAACACCGATAAAATTTACGTCCCGGCGTATAAAATCACCTCAAAACCCTTTATTTTCAAAAATAATAAAAAGCATCACCAATATTTTTAAATAATTAATAACAACTATTTAATAAAAATCATTTTCTATTTTTCAGCCATCGGTCTCCGTTCCTCGATCGCAACTCGAATAACCTTTAAAATATATTTTAATGCAACCATGTAGAAAAATATATTTTAAACATGTAAATATGCACAACATAATTAATTAATGCAATTAAAACATTTAATTAAAATACAGGAGAATTTAATAATTGCATGCATGTGGTTTTCGTGGACTTTTAAATTTTCGGGGCGTTACACCCATGTAGCTTCCTCCTCAGAATGGTTAAGCCATTTGACTTTGACTCGCCTAACCAGCTTGTTCCGAAGCTTCTTCTCCTGCCTGTCTAAGATCTGCACTGGTCTCTCCTCATAAGATAGGTTCGGAGTAAGATGCAACGGCTCGAAGTTCAAGACATGCGAATGATTCGCCATATACTTCCTCAGCATAGAGACGTGAAAGACATTGTGTACTCCGGCCAGATTCGGCGGAAGAGCCACACGATATGCTAGCGTCCCAACTCTATCAAGGATCTCAAATGGTTCAATAAATCTCGGACTGAGCTTCCCTTTCTTCCCGAATCGCATGACACCCTTCATAGGTGCTACCTTCACGAAGACATGGTCGCCAACGTCAAATTCTAGGTCTCTCCTCCTCTGATCTGCATAACTCTTCTGTCGGCTCTGAGCAGCTCTCATCCTATCACGGATCTTGACTACTACATCAGCAGTCTGCTGAATAATCTCTGGACCCAACTCTGCTCTCTCTCCTACTTCATCCCAATGAACAGGAGATCTACACTTACGGCCATATAGTGCTTCATAAGGAGCCATACTTATAGACGACTGAAAGCTGTTGTTATAGGTGAACTCTACAAATGGCAAGCTCGACTCCCAACTCCCAGAGAAATCAATGACGCAAGCGCGGAGAAGATCCTCTAAAATCTGAATGACTCGCTCTGACTGCCCATCTGTCTGAGGATGGAAAGCTGTGCTAAACAGCAACTTCGTCCCCATAGTCGAATGCAAACTCTTCCAAAATGAGGAAGTAAATCTAGGATCTCTGTCAGATATGATAGAAACTGGAATACCATGGAGTCGGACTATCTCCCGGATGTACAACTCTGCATACTGAAGCATGGTGAAAGTCGTCTTAATAGGCAAGAAATTCGCTAATTTGGACCCAGATGGCATTCGATCCTCTGGCTGACCTCGGCAATACGGTCACAAAGTCCATGGTAACATTCTCCCACTTCCACTCGGGAATAGGGAGAGGCTTGAGCAAACCTGCTGGTCTCTGATGCTCGGCCTTCACTAACTGACAAGTCAGACACTCGGATACAAATCGTCTGATATCCTTTTTCATCCCTGGTCACCAATACAATAGCTGCAGATCTTTGTACATCTTCGTACTCCCTGGATGAAAAGAGTACGGCGACATATGGGCTTCTGATAAGATATCTGCTCGGATAGAATCACTGCTAGGAACCCATATCCTGTCTCGGTACCTCAAAATACCATCACTGACTGAATATAAGACACTGCCCTTGGCCTCATCTCTCTGCTTCCACTTGGCCAACTCCTCATCTGCTGACTGACCACTGCGAATGCGGTCCAAAATAGAAGACTGAATGGTCAAGGTAGATAGACGTGGAACTCTACCTTGAGGATACGTCTCAAGATCAAACCTCTGCATCTCAAACTGAAGAGGTTTCGAAACTGTCAAATGGGCCATCGCTGCAACTTTCCTGCTCAATGCATCCGCAACTACATTAGCTTTACCCAGGTGGTAGCTAATGTCACAATCATAGTTCTTCACAAGCTCCAACCAATGCCTCTGACGCATATTCAGCTCCTTCTGCATAAAGAAATACTTGAGGCTCTTGTGGTCGGTAAAGATCTGGCATTTCTCTCCATACAGATAGTGCCTGCAAATCTTCAAGGCAAAAACTACTGCGGCCAACTCTAGATCATGGGTAGGGTACTTCTTCTCATGAGTCTTCAACTGTCTAGAAGCATAAGCTATTACCTTCCCATGCTACATCAATACGGCGCCAAGACCGAGCTTCGAAGCATCGGTATATAGAACAAACTCACCGGACCCTGACGGCACGGCCAAAACTGGTGCTGAGATAAGAGCTTGCTTCAAAGTATCGAAGCTCTTCTGACACTCCTCGCTCCAAACAAATTTCACATTCTTCTTTGTCAGTGCTGTGAGTGGAACTGCAATCGAGGAGAATCCCTTAATGAACTTCTGATAATATCCTGCTAAGCCTAGAAAACTGCGGATCTCTGAAGCATTCTGCTGGCACAACCCAATCTCTGACTGCTGCAGCTTTCGCTGGGTCTACCTCAATACCACTGCTGGAAACAATGTGGCCTAAGAACACCACCTTGTCTAACCAGAATTCGCATTTACTGAACTTTGCGAATAGTTTGTGCTTCTTCAATGTCTGCAGCACTGTGGTCAGATGCCTGCTGTGATCCTCCCGATTCTTGGAGTAGACGAGAATGTCATCTATGAACACTATCACAAACTGGTCGAGGTACGGCTGAAATACGCATTCATGAGATCCATGAAGATCGCTGGCGCATTTGTCAAGCCAAACGGCATCGCCAGGAACTCGTAGTGACCATAACGAGTCCTGAAAGCTGTCTTTGAAACATCGGCGTCTATCACCCTCAACTGGTGATAACCTGAACACAGATCTATCTTAGAGAAATTCGAAGCTCCCTGCAACTTGTCAAATAGATCCTCAATCCTCGGAAGTGGGTATTTATTCTTCACTGTAACTCTGTTCAACTCCCGATAGTCAATACAAAGCCTCATCGTGCCATCTTTCTTCTTAACAAACAAGACTGGCGAGCCCCAAGATGAGAAACTAGGGCGAATGAACTCCTTGTCAAGAAGTTCCTGAATCTGCTTCTTAAGCTCTGCCATCTCTGTCAGTGCAAGTCAGTACGGTGCTTTTGAAATCGGAGCCGTACCTGGAATAAGCTCGATGGAAAACTCCACCTCTCTTTGAGGTGGCATACCAGAGACGTCCTCAGGAAAAACAGTCTAAGAAGTCTCTAACGATCGGAACTATCTGAGGCTGACTGACTGGGCACCTCGGGGACAGATACAAAGGTTGCTAGAAACGCCCGACACCCTCTATGCATGAGCTTCCTAGCTTGGACATAAGGAATAATACGCAGTAAGGGAAAGTACCTATCTGGCTCAAATAAGAACTACGTCATTCCAGGCGGTCGGACTAGAACAGATCTCCGCTGGAAAGTCAATCAAAACTCTGTTCCGCAATAGCCAAGCCATCCCTAGAATAATGTCAAACTCTGGCATCGGCAGTACGATTATATCCGCATAAACAAAGTTGCCATGGAGCTCAAGATCTATGTCTCGGATCACATTGGTGGCTGCCATCTCCTCGCCAGACGGCAGTACTACGGAATAGGCTATATCTAGTCCAATGGTCTTAAATTTGAGGAAATTAGCAAAGACCTCTGAAATGAATGAGTGAGTGGCCCCTGAATCTATCAAGGCCTTCGTAGCGGAACCGGATATAAAAATTCTCCCTGTCATAAGCATAGTATCGGGGTTCGTCTCCGTCGCATGGAGAGCAAACACTCTGCCCTGGGTAGGCAGGTTCCTCGGAGGGCACTGCAGAAATAAGTGGTCTGGACTACCACACCTATAACACTTCCCTGAGCCGTACATACATACTCCAGGATGGCGACGTGAGCACTTAGGACAGACTGGGCGCTCAAGAGCCCTCGGGGTTGGGCGTCCCCGCTGCTTTCTGCTGCTGCTGGCCTCTGTTTCTGGGCGGCCCGTGAAAGGCCTCTTGTGCTGATGCTGATGCTGCTGAGGAGGATGGCGGTGCGGTACCTGGACTGGTCGCTTTCCCAAGCGATCTCTCTCGATATCCCGCTGTTCCTGCCCTGCGGCTAGAGCTTTGGAGACAGCGACCTCATAAGAAGTAGGTTCAGACACCCTAACATCACGGCGCAAGATCGGCCGTAGACCCACCAGAAAATGCATCATCTTGGCTCTAGCATCATTTGCGATCAGGGGTACAAAATGACAACCCCTCTTCGAACTTACGAATGAACTCCGTAACAGTCATATCTCCTTGCCTCAAGCTCATAAACTCGGTGGTCAACCTGGTGCGCACTTCCTCAGCAAAGTATTTGGAGTAGAACACCTCCGTGAAGCGTACCCAACTCAGCGTAGCCACGTTCAGGGCTACTGATGCTCCTTCCCACCATAAGCGGGCATCTTCTCCGAATAAGTAGGTGGCCACATCGGACTCTGTCTGCATCTCCAAGCTCCATGAACTCGAAGATAACCTCGAGGGACTTGATCCAGCCCTCAGCAATCATGGGGTTAGACGTCCCAGAAAACTCCTTCGGACGCATCTTCATGAATCTCTCGTAGACAGCCTCGGGCCCTGTCGGCCTGGTCGCCACAGCATGGTTCCCCGCAAACTGTGCGAAGAACTGCGTCATCCCAGCTAGCATCTGGGCATTCATGTCCGGTGGAGGTGGAGGTGGTAAGTCTCTCTCCTGCCTCGGCTCCTCCTTGTCCTCTCGGCGAGGCTCATCCTCAGTAGGGCGCTCAAGGATGCGTCTAGGGGCATACTGTTCCATACATAACCCATACATAACTACCATGCATAATTCCATAATTTATTTAAATTTAAATACTGAACAAATAAAATAAATCTGGACATAAAATGCTTCATGAAATCATGCCGTTAAAAATAATTCATGCTTTAAATAAAATGAGTAAATGTAAAACTTACAGACCGAAGACGTGACTTCAAGAGCTTCTCGTGGTCCGTAATAGTACAACCCTATACAGAACCATTGCTCTGATACCAGCTATAACGGCCCGAAAATTCGTGTTTGAATATTTGCGGAAAAATTAAAAATTTTCTTTGTAAAGTAAGTAAAATGCCTCATTCATAAAATAGACCGTTAAATAAAGTTTAAATGTTAAAAATAGCAGCGGAAGAAATTATTTTTTTGCAAAAGAACAATTTAAGAATAATTCAGCAACGGATAAACTGTTTGAGCATAAAAATGGTAAATGCTAAAATGAGGTCCTCAGGTTCCACTACTGCCGACCCAAGCTAGCTCACTGGTCCCTGCCCTCGGCCCCGGCATCGTCAGTACATACAACAATCAAGTCTAGTGAGTCTAAAGACTCAACATGCATATATCGTAAATAACGAGTAAATATAGTAAAATTTCATGGGAGTAAAAATATCATGTCATGAGGCATATCGTAAAAATGTCGGGTCATGATTAATTATAATACGTGCATAACTGAACTGAAAATATCATGGTAAAAATGTTTGCTCCTTGGAGCCCTGTACTGAAATAGCCTTGTAATAAATTTCTGTTGAGATTATGGTCTACGCAAGTGGCCCCTGCACTGAAACTGACCGGTAACTGGCGACCGGATAATAAAATGATCCCATGACCGGTAACTGGCGACCGGGTAAAATAGTAAACGTCTGATCAGACTATGCCACAGTATACTGGATGGTACAAACTGAACTGACCGGTAACTGGCGACCGGATTTAGCAATAATCACATGATAGTGAAATGACCACAAGCAATATCGCATAATCTCAAAAATGAACATTTTATATTTTTAAGCACGTAATATAATTAAATGGCACAATTAAATATCCTGTAATAATTTACTGCTTGGATTGGATCGCTCCCAGGCTCGCTGCAACCTAAATATGCCATGAAAAATATGCAATAGATTTTTGGGACCAAACTATGCAATAACATTTGACAATGTGACAATTTACTGAACGACTTCGTATTTAATCATGACTCCGAACCAACCCGAGCCAACACTTAAACATCATATAGTCATGATTAAAATACGCTTAAAATGATGAATTAATGCTCCTAAAATGATTCAAGTCGAATCTTAGGTGAATGGAGGCCAAAACATGAAACGCTCTTTCGAGAGTCAATTTGGCACATCGTATCGTAAATTCTCGTACGACTTGAAAAATGATCCGAATCACAAACGGTCAAAAACATGACCTTCCTAACTCAATGAGGCACTGTACAGTCCGAAGGCCATGGGCTAAAAGCCAACCAAGAACTCAAACGAGCCACTGAACCGTCACAGTAAGTTTCTGTCCACAAAATACAGCAGCTGTGCTTTGGTTTCTTGCGTCGTTTGCGAGGCTAATGGCCATTGGGGCTTGAACCACCGAATCAAAACCTCTTACTAACATCCCAAAGAATGATTTGAACTATGGCTAAGGGCCCTAGTCCAGCCACAATCCGAACCACACCAGAAACAAGACCGCACTTCCTAGCCGAGAACGTAATCTGCGCGCTTGGGGAGTTTTGCTTCGTTTGCTATCATGGACCTTTCCAGTGGCCATTTGGTTGACCATGGCACGATCTAGACATCTTGGGGTATGGTATGAACCGTGGCTAAGGGCCATAGGCCAACCAAGATCCACACCAATCCACCAAAATTCGAAACACACATGCTGTACAAATGAAGAACCGAAATGGGGAAGGGGTTGTTCTTGTTGTTTTATTTGAAAACCGATTCACCATGGACCAAGCCACCAAAAGGGTGACTTAGTCACGTCTTAGAAATGATAAGGGGAGTGATCTAACCATGGCTATAGGCCTTTTGGGCAGCCATGATCAGAACTTCTCCCTTTGACAACAAGCTGAATTTTCGAAACTCAATATGACACTCGTGGGGAATGTGATGTCATTTCTGAATTCCCGTGAGTATGGGGCTGGAACCAACGTTCTTTCATGATCCTAACATGTCCTAGTACGTGTCTTTATGCAGCCTCGAGCCCCTGGAACGAGCCATCCTTGAAATCGAAAAGAAGCATACCCAACGTGAAGCATAATAGAAACGAAATCGGTGCAGAAATTATTTCTTGTTCTTGTTGTTGAAAATTTCGATTTTTACATGAAAGGATGATCATGAAACATAAAAATAATGATAGTATGACTTGATTGAAGAGTCAAGGAAAAATATATGCATGCCTGGTTTCGATTTGAAAGAAAACGAAAGAACGAGACGATCCGGCGCGGAGGAGGTGGAGCGCTTCCTTTCCTACCTTACTAGCTCTCGATATTTCTCTCTAGTTTCCTCTAGTGCTAGCCACGATTTTTCTCTCCAAAATCACTCTGAATTTCGAGAATAAGGGAGGGGGAATGGTGGTCAAGAGGGTGAGGAGAATGGGTGCAAAATATAGGGAAGAAATTAAGACCAAGTCTACCTCTCATTCAAATTTTGAATTGGTTTGATCAAGTCTTTTTGGGGGGAGCATGGCCGATATTATCCATGATAATTAGACTAGGATATTGCTTATTAATAAACTAATTAAGGTTGATCAATAATTAAAAAGGTTATCATGCTAAAAAAATGACAAAGAATGGGTCAAAGGTGAGTTGGCATATCCTTGCTCAATCTACTAAGGGTGGCCGAAAATCAACACTAAAAATGAAGAGAAATGTTGTTTAGTTACTAAATTTATAACCCTTAAAAGCCTCACCTATCCTTTAAATAATTTAGTGAACTAATCCCTTAATTGAGGAATTTAAATAAATTTATTTTCTACTCATCTCAAGTAACTTAAATAATTCCTTAAACTTCCATTTAACTTAAATTAACTTATTAATTAGCTAAAATAAGTTCTGGGAATGTTTTCCTAAATCTTAAATTTTATCTCTAAACTCCAACTCCAGTCCGGCCTCTCTGAATTAACTGAAATGATAAAAATCTAAACGACTGCATAAAATAATAAAATAATTAAATTTAAATACTCATGCAATAAAATCATTTTAATTTAAATACTAGAATTATGCATGGCTTATACGTAGACTAAGTTACGGGTTCTACAGAAGCGGTGCTACTGTACAACTCCGAGCTGCGCTTATTTCCTGGCAAGCTCAAGTCAAGATGTACGGGCCTTTACATGATCACTAAAGTGTTTCCCTTGGAGCCGTAACTTTGAGAGATGGAAAAAACGAGCCATTCACAATCAATGCTCAACGACTAAAGCATTATTTGGGTGGCGCATTGGAGCCGCAAATTGGAGTTGCTCGATTCCAAAACAGAGCTGAGAGAAACCTACTGTCTAGCTCTGGACTATAAATTGAGAACTAGTTTATTTCCCATCCTAATCCTTTTTAATTTTCTTTTATTTAGCCAAGACTTTAAACTAGATGTGTTCTTCTTTATTTGGATTTTTTTTTTAAAAAATTGAAATTGAAATATAAGGTGCAAGTTTGTGACCGAGCGGTAAGATGTTACCGCTCGAGCGCGAACGCCATCCACCCGTGCATAAATTACAGTGTAGTTTGCGCTCAGGTGGTAGAATCTTACCGCTCGGGTGCGACTGCCTAGTAAATAGGCGTCCCTTTTATTTCCCTTCACTCTGCAAGAAAATGTCACCTAAACCCTACACTAATCTGCGCCTCCCTCTTGTTTTCTCCAGCTGAAATCTGTCAAGATAGGCTTCCAGCGGCGTGGCTCTCACTCAATGATAAGAATCAAGCTGAATCCTCCCTTCAGTCATCATTTCCACATTCTGTTGTCGTGGCCCTAAAAATTGAATGGTAACCCCCGCTCTTCCTCATTTTGTTCAATTGATAGAACTTGATTTTTTAATAAGGCGGCTAGGGCTCGGTATGATCATGCTAAGATTCATAGAAGTCCAATTGCCGAAATTGAGTTTTGTAGTCAATTTGAGTATAGATATCTCGGGCCTCTTACGAGTTTGAGTAGGCGGGGATGGGATAAGTTTGGAAATCAGCCAAATGCTGTTGTTGTGTCTGTGGTTAGAGAATTTTATGACAATGCAGGTAAAAGGACGGATGTAAAGGCTTTTGTTCAAGGTCGACTCGTGCCGTTTGATTCGGTCACAATTAATTCACTTTTAGAAATGGCCGAGGTTGAGGACTCCCACTTCGAGGCATTGTTCCCTTCCCCTGATTACTTTGTGATAATTGAGACTCTATGTCATACAGGGCGACCTGGAAACCATTAGGGGAGTCACCGAGTTGTTTTGACGAGAAATATTCGAAGGCCGATATTGCCCTATGGTATTTGTTTTTGGCAAGGAGAACATTGCCAATCTCACACAAGAGCGAGGCACAAAAGGAGTGGGCAGTGGTGCTATTTGCTTTATCTCAGGAATATGACATCAATGTGGGAAAGCTCATCAATTCTCAAATCATGATGAGCTTTCATAACAGCCACATCTGTCTTTTCTTTCCCACCATTATATCAGAGTTGTGTGCAAGAACATGAGTTGTGTACCATGATGACGAGGAGTGGCTGCAGCCATTGAAGGCTATTTGTGTGGAGGACCTGCAGAGGAATAGTTCTAAGGGACAGGTTGAATTCCCCACTCACTAGGTAGGTGAAGGTTGATCAAGCACCGTCGCCCCACTCTGCCTACAGACACAACCCCGGAGTCGATCTCAGAACGATAAGATGGATGAGTCGCTCACCTTCATGGCACATCAGGACCAAGTCAACGCGAATTTTAATGATCACTTTGCCTATGTCGAGTCCCTGTTGCGCACCATGCTCATCCAAGAGGGCGCTGACCCAATTGATAGGGCCTCATTGGTAAGTGCTACAAGATCTCTAAAAAAAAGATTACCCATCGAATCTAATATTGATTGGATACCCCAGCGTACCACCACCTACTCCATTCATTACCCCATTCAATTTTCAGTATGACTATCAGCAGTAGAGTGATGCACATAGGATACCACCACTGGAGCACAATGAGGATGAGCATTGATAAGGGGAGTTCACTGTTTCCCCTTATTTTCCTTTTTATTTGTTTCCGGCATTGTGTAGTGTGTTATCATCATTGATGCATTCTTAGTTTACATTGCATTTTTTTTGTGTTCTGCATCTATGTTTCGTTTATGTGTTTCAATCTTATGTGCAATGGGGACATTGCACACACTTACTATGAGAGTGTAACGTACCATACTTTTTACTGCATGAAATTTGCGGAAAAATAAAAATTTTCTTAAATATGAAATAAACTTTCAAATTGCGATCATCCATAATCCGTTCTCAAAAATAACTGCAACCAAATGTTCGAAATTAAAAATTTTGCTAAAGCATTTGTCTAGACTTTATGACAGTAAAATAAAATCAAATTATTTGAAACTTTCATAAATTCATAAAAACATGGCGGTCCACGGGTTTAGCCTCCTGCATAGTCCAAGCCAGCTCAATGGTCCTCACCCCTCGTCTCCTCCAATGCATCCTCGTCTGCATCGATCAAGTCTAGTGAGTCTAAAGACTCAACACGTATAAACTGGAAGTAACGAGTAATACGTAATAAAATCACATGCAACTTCAAAATAGAACGTACATACTTGAACTTGAATGTGCATATAAAAGCATGAACTTACATACATACATAGACGTGCCATAACGTGAAACTTTTCTTAAACATGCTTGCATACTTGTACATACATGAACATACTTAAACTTCATCATTTTGCGTAGAGGCATGTTTCAAAGCAAGTGACCCATAGCATAATTCGTCTGATCAGACTAAACCACAGTACTGGGCTGACAGGGACGAATCCACTGCCACATACATGAGATCCTCGTTCATGCTTTAACGGGTGGATTGGTCCCCGTTCATGCTTTAACACTTTCCAATCCTGATCTAAACCCGTTCATGCTTTAACGGGGTGGAGAGGTCCTCGGCCACGTTCACCGACTTCCAAACTCATTCATAATTTGGTCACAAGACATTTAGCATACCTCAAAAACTTGAAATATTTTCTTTGCACGTCGCACATACTCACTTAGCAGTTGAGGGATTCGTTGGATCTCGCTTGAGGCCGCTGCTGCAATATACTAACATGAGTTCAAACACTTATCTTTCATAGCTTAGACGTAGGTACTCGTGCTCACCACCGAAGTAAATAGCTTATGACATTCTAAATCCCTCGGAACTTGAACTCGTTTAATAATCGTACTAATCCATGGTATAGAACCCTAAAACAATCTCAAAGGGAACCCTAAACTATTCCCAAACAGGAGGTACACGGACCCCGTGCCCAGGTCCGGCTCCGGGTCCGTTTAGGTACTATAAAAAGCATGTGAAGGAAAGGGAAGGCACAGACCCCGTGCCTAGGTCCGTGTAAGGGTCCGTGTAGACTCAGAAAAATGACACTTCGGAAGGAACAAAGGCACGGACCACGTGCCTGGGATTGTGTACCTTCAGTGAAAGCAAACCAACGAAAATTCAATACATGTGATGCTCAAAATTTTAAACATGATTGTACGGAATATGACCCGACGCCTCGAGACCCATCCTAGGGTGCTACTACATTGATACAACCCGTACAAACACCCTGAATCCACGACATCCAACCTACGACACGATGCAACTCAAAAACACAGAACTTGACACCAAATCGCTTCTTACGACTTCTAATGAATTCAAGTGCCTATCGACACTAACCGGTACACCAATTACCAACCCAACATCATACTAAACATACCTAAATGCAGCAACAATCAACCGTTTATCCCCAACAAAGCCTGCAACAATAAAACTTCAAGAACACCTCAATAACATAATTTTTTTTTCAGAAAACGCAGTTTGAGCAGTCCCAAAAAATGATCATAACTCACTCAATTTTTATCCAAATATTTCGAATTTTATATCAAATCGAAGGTATCAAAAAGTTCTACAATTTTTATGTTGAAAGGTTTCTCAAAATCACGACCAAAAAATCGCAATTTTTAAAAGAACAGCAAAAACGAGATTTTCAGATCCAGAAACGTTCAAAATGCGATCTAAACAATTTCCGCTCAAACTTTACGCATCACACATGTATTTTTACGCATAAAAACAATGCAACACATACTATGACATGATCGACGCAGGAAAAATAGATTATACGTGCCTTATGATGTTAAAGTTTACCGAACCGACGATACCGAAGCGGAGATGGCGCGAGGATTGATCCAGGATGAACGTGGCGCTAAAATCCTTGAAGAAAACACACGAAATTTGCTGGAAGATGGAGAGGGGAGGGGGCGGCAGGAGAGAAAACTAGAACCCTAGGTTTCTTTTCAAAAATAAGAATGAATGGATGTGTATGTGTGTGTGCGTGCAAAACGTGAGTGAGTGTGTGTAAAAGCGTGTGTGCGCGTGTGTTTAGAAATAATTAGGGGATGATTTTGCTTAATTATACCATTAACCATGCTAATCAATATACAATAAAAAATGTTAACTCAATTAGGAAATTAAATAAAATACTATCCCTACTACTCTTTAAATATAATCCCCTAATTAAAATAAAGAGCACAAGCACTAAATCTTTAAAGGTTTTAAAATCTTAAAATCATCTAATAAGTAAATTAGGCTTTAAAAGACTAACACTTCTTAAATTAATTAAAATGCCCTATCCTTGACTTAAAATAAAATACCGCATTAAAATTTTTGCCAAAAGTCATCGCCGGTCTTTTTCCTCGATCCCGCCCCGAATAATCTCCTGAAACATGAAACTCAAGAAAACATGTAACGTGCATCACATAAACGTAATTAATTTACAATAATGCATTTAACTAAATCATGCACCACTAAGACTCATTTTAAAATTAAATAAATGCTTTAATAATTAAATAAATGCATGGATTATATGTGTACTGAATTTGAGCTCTACAGAGAGGGTCAATAATTTTTGTACTGCTTGTGTTGTCAATTGATTGTGAAACAAGTATGTTGGTAGCCGATGATTTTGGGCTTGATGAATTACATGTTTCTTAGTCTTGTCACTCGTATTTAATACCCCTTCAGCATGGACTGTTAATTTTTATATGCACAAATAGTAGGTTTTGGTAGTTGTGTGAATGATAGTCGAGTTTAAACATTTGTGGGGAAAACTGGAAAGACATGAGATGCGAGTAGAACTTGAATTAATGTCTGTTGAAAGGACTGACCGACCGGTAGCATGACCCTGAGTAGAAAAACTTAGTTAACCTGGAATTACCTTAATCCAAATCGTGCATAGAACCCGAAAATTCATCCCTAAGCCAAATAAATGAACATGCCTTATACTCAGAGCCTAGGGAGTACACATGAGAAAATTATTCACTGATGTAAAAAAAAGTGAAAAACAAAAGGGGATGTAAGGTGTGGGAGAGCCAAAAAATAGATGAAATTCTATCCCTAGTCTAAAAAGATGGAGATGTAAGGCGTTGAGAATTGTTGGATGAAAATTCTGACAAGTGCATGATGAGAATGATCGGTGTACTCCCAATATTTTTGGAACAATTGAGCACATGCTGACATTACCCCCCTAAATATCAATGTGCAACCATGAAATTCTACTACATTGTGTTTACTGGTTGATCACGAATAGAAACGAAACTCAGGAGAGTGAAAACTCGTATTGAATTGTTGATTGGTGGCTCACATGATTTGTGAACAAATATATCTGAAGTACAAGCAAGTAGAACTCACAGCACACACACAAAAACATTTTCTGTCCAATTAAAAATGCTATGTGGTGTTTTAAAAGGGGTGGTAAAGGGTGTTGTGATTTGACTGATGAGATGTAGTTCAAAAAAACCCGCAGAGGCATGAGAGGCCAGTCGCTGTTTCGCCATCGATTTGATTGGTGTAGTACCTTTATTTGGCGTCTTATTTTATGTCTTATTGTGGTCTATGACCTATTTTGCTTGAGGGAAAGCAGAAGGTCAGTATGAGGGGGTTGATAGGTATTGTTTTTACGTGTCTTATTGCATTAGTTTTGTGTGTGTTTGTATTTTAGGTGCGTGCATTTCATATATATTTTGTTCGTTTTAGAATTAGCATATGCATATGATCATGTCTCACTCGTACGAGATGAAATTACAGGATAAAATGGTCGGAGAGCTGATATCAGGAGAGAAATACACAAGCCACGCGAGAAGGAGAGATTTCTGAAAGTTCTAATAGAAGAGTTGGCGCCGAGCGCAGGATCTTACTTCTCGAGCGCGAGATGTGCCTTACAAAGGTTAAATTACAGAAGACTCGGCACTCGGGCGGTAGAATCTTACCGCTCAAGAGCGAGTAAAGCACTTGGTGCGAGAACTTACAGCGGAGTTGGCGCTCGGGTGGTAGAATCTTATCGCCCGAGTGGTACTCAATTTGGAAAAAATATTGAAGATGATTTCATGCCTTCTGGGGGAGGTTTCCAAGTGTTGGATGCCATAGAAACCCTGAGGGACGAAAATAGGACACTTTGGAGCAGCCACAAAATTTGGAGAAGAGAGAAAAGTCTTGAAGGAAGCTTGGAGCGAAGATTTCAAGATTTTCGGGCAACATTCTTCCATTTTCGTCACGTCTAGTATTTCATGTTTATTTTCTCTTGTTTAAATATTGTTTTGCTTAATTTGAACATGAATTCTAGTAGTTAATTTTCAGTATTTGTGGGGATTTAATGGGATCCTACCCCGAAACTGAGTTTAGTTAATTCATCTATAGACTTTGATTTATTCTTGATTGTACTATTATTTTCATTGCGTTGTTGAAGCGTAGCTAACTTTAATAACGATTTCATATTACGAGTGAGTTCGAGAGAATAGCCTGTGATAGGAACGAGCAGTATAATCTGTGGATTTACAATTTACATAGAAATATGAAGTCGGATATACGTCGATAGTCATAGTCCAGTAGGTTGAAAGCTAGGGGATTTCATAGAACGACATGCAATTCACCTTTGATAAATAATTTAAAAAATTTAATTACTTCACCACGTTGAATTAGTTTGGCATAACTCGAGAGGTCGTGTTCAATTTGATAGGAAATCCCGTCGAAAGCGTAGATAATTGTGGAGCGAATTAAGTAAATTAACGAGAGGTAGGTGAACCGAGATTCCCAATAAATTAATTTTTCATTGAATCTTTAATAAATTATTTTAGCTTATTTATTTCATCATTTAATTGGTGAATCATTTTGTTGAGCTTTTATTTAATCATTGTTGCAATAAAAGTCATTCAAATTATCGTTGCTTAGGTTTAAATAAGTGAGAATAACAATTGCGAAATATAGTCTCTAGAGGAACGATACTCGTACACTATATTATTACTTGATATCGAGCACTAGCGATTCTTTCGAGCTTGAATATTATAAATTTTTGCTAAAGATTTCACAGTACAAGTTTTGCTCGATCAAAGGCCCCAGATGGAGCCCGTTTACGTGACAAGGTCCCAGAGGGAGCCCAATGATCGTATTTCCATTTTACGTCGGTGCCTAGTGCCCATCCCCATGCGCAATGGTGAGCTAAGAATGATCAGTCGACCAGAGGAGAAAAGGCCTAGTCACTTTGAATGATCAAACTTCTTCCAAAATGATAAATGATTGAAAACTTTACGATTTTATGATTTACTATTTATTTATGCTTACAAGTTGAAACGTCTGCAAATCTTATTGCTTAAAAAGTACTAGATTTTTTTTTCAAACCTCACTAAATCGGCCGAACCCATACCATGCATAAAAATATTTTCATAAAATATTTTGCACCATTTTTAAAAATAAACCAACTACTAGTATTTGAAAATCAAGTGAAATAGCCAAAACATGAAATCGACACATGTTTTACCAAACCTAAAAAGAAATAAATTTGAAAAGTATAGCCCATACTAGACCTCTCAAAAATCTCTCAAAAGCATAAATGAATAGTCGTAAAAGTCTTTAACGTAAATCATAAATCGTAAATCGTAAGTGCGGAAAAGTAGAAGCGCTGGTCCTCGGGTCTTGTGCACCTTCAGTCAAGTCAGGTCAACCATCAAGACCTCCATCAAACTCACCTGCATCCATCATACCTCGTGAGTCTAAAGACTCAACACACAATAAACTTTATAACAAATAATACGTATAAAAATCACAAGCAACAGTGAAAATACTTTTACGTAAAAATAACATTTTTCATGACATGCATAACGTAAACCTCACTTTTCTTTTTCCTTTTTCATAACATGTATCCTTTTATCATGAACATAACATTTTTTCTTTTTATTGAATTCAGATCGTTAATTGTGACTTTACTCAAACTTAAAAAATCGATGAATCCATCTACATGTAACCACAGTACTGGGCGGAGGGGACACCAGAAACATTCTCACCGGTCAACTGGGCCTTGGTCTATCCTCATCGAATGGAAATACGGATCGTCGGGCTCCCTTTGGGGCCTTTTCCCAAAAATGGGCTCCCTCTGGGTCTTTTTCCCTCATGATATCCCCATTCTTATCCTCATATCCTCATATCCTCAATAGTCACAATTATTTCTCTTCCTTCAACGTTTTACATTTTCATCACCTTATAAAAATCATGCATTTAATATCCTTTTCTTTTTAAAAACAAGCATGCAACATGACTTTTAACTTTATCGCTTCATAATAGATCATAAAATTCCATAACCTTTAAAATAAACATTTTTGCATATAAACATCGTTAAACATTTAAAATAATCATAATAGCATAAAAACAGTATTCAGAGCACTGCCATGACGTTTACTAATTTTGGTGTAAAACGACCGTTTTACCCCTGTACGTAAAATTTCACGATTTTTACTTTTTCATGATTTCAGTGACTCTAACATGTTCCAAATAATTATTTAAGTCTAAATTAAAATTTTCATAATTTTATTTAGCTTAAATGATAGACTTTTTATTTAATTAGTAATTAGCCGTTTTGGAGGCGTTTTAATCCCGAAAAATTCCAAACTTTAATATAAAATTCCTAAATTCAGAACTTAGACTTTTTATATTATTTTAGCCCTCGTGAACCACGAGTAGACCCCCGTGAGCCTGTGTTTTTAATTAATTTCCCAAGGAACTAACCCTAGCCCCTCGCCTAAACCCCACTCGAGCCATCTTAATTTTCCCTCGAGCCATGCTCGGACCACACCAAGCCAGCCCCTTCCTAGACCTTCTATGGACCCTCTTGAACTGACTTGACCCCATGAACCAGCCCCATATCTTGAAACCGAATCCCAGCTCCAGCAACAAGCAAGTCCGAGACTCCTAAGGTTCATGGACTCTACGTTATAGTGCTTAGGACTCTACCCTTCGACCCAAACCTTGAGCCAACATGTTGTGCACTTACCTAGGACCCTAGGGACTCACTCTAGCCCCGCCTAAAGCCCCCTGGCCGAGCTACCTCAACTCGCGCGGCTGCTGTCAAAAGCGCAGCTCCCATGCGCGCCTCGGGTAGGAATCCTAGTGGGTTAGGACTCCTCCCAGCCCTCTTGACTTGAGCCCTAACGTGGTTAGGGCCCCCTCTCTGACCCCTCATGAGCCCCTAGTCCTGCCTTGGTCCCACCGAACCAATACAAGACCAAGCCAACCCCCAACTTACGGAACCGAACCAACATGGTCACTTGACAAGAAAATTCCGTACCAGCTTGTTTCCTTGATTTACAGCGTGTGTGGGATGTTCCTAGAAACATCATGCTTTTCATACAAACATATTTAAAATGATAATATGATGTGATAGATGAGAAAATGAGATGTATGGCGTGCCTTTGCTTTTTAAACGCACGATTATCCATTGACGACGAAGAACGATGATGAGGAGGGCCTAGGCTTGACAACCATTGAAGCTTTTGATTTTTCCTCTCAACTTTGGTGGTGTGTGTATCGTGTATATGGGGTGGAGGGTTGGAAGAGATTAATCAGATTGTAGGCGTGAGTTTTGATGGTTTAGGATAGGGTTTAACACTTTCGATATGATAAAAATCAACTAACAAGGCTTAGGCCTATTAAGGATACCAATTAGACCAATTAGTGCTTGATTAGGATTTAATTAAAATATTAAAATAGTTTTGTTCAAATAAGTTTGTAAATTTAATAGCCGGGTTGCCAAAAAAGTTCGTATTTTTGTTGAAAAACCAACACGATAAAATTTACGTCCCGGCCGTATAAATTCACCTCAAAAACCCCATATTTTATAAAATGTGAAAAACTATCAACCATATTTTAAATAATTAAATACAATTATTTAATAACAAAATTTTACGTTCTTCAGCCCTCAGGTCTCCGTTCCTCGATCGCAACTTGCAATAATCCTTAAAAATACAATTTTATGTATAATGAAAATAAAATCCTATTTAACATATAATAATGCATGTCAAATAATTGATTAAGAAATTATAATCATTTAATTAGTCCTTTTTCATATTTCCTAGATTTGCATGCAGTTGAATTACGTCGTCTTAATTTTGGACCTTACAATTTCTCCCCCCTTAAATAAAATTTCGTCCTTGAAATTAGAACTTACCGAATAGCTCTGGATAGCTCTGGATAGCGATTCTTCAAGTCTCTCTCTGTTTCCCAAGTAGCTTCCTCTTTCGAGTGATTCAGCCACTTGACCTTGACCATTGGAATGACTTTGTTTCGCAGTATCCTTTCTTGCCTTGCCAAGATTTGAACTGGTCTTTCCTCATATGTCATATTTGGGGTCAATTGTATAGGTTCATAATTCAGCACATGTGATGGATTCGACATGTACTTCCGCATCATCGAAATATGGAACACATTCTGAACTCCAAAAAGCATTGGTGACAATGCCACTCTATAAGCTAGTGTCCCAGTCCTCTCTAAAATCTCAAACGAACCAATAAATCTTGGGCTAAGCTTGCCCTTCTTACCAAATCGCATAACACCTTTCATAGGTGCTATTTTCACAAATACATGAACTCCCACTGCAAACTCTAAGTCTCTTCGTCTCTTGTCCGCATAACTCTTTTGTCGGCTTTGTGCAGTCTTCATTCTCTCGTGAATTTTTACCACAAGCTCGGCAGTCTATTCAATCACATCTGGACCAATCTCTTTTCTTTCACCAACCTCGTCCCAATGAATAGGAGATTAACATTTCCTTCCATAAAAATGAGCCATCCCAATTGATGATTGACATCTATTATTGTAGGTAAACTCCACTAGAGGTAATTTGATTCCCAACTGCCTCCGAAATCGATAACACATGCTCGCAGTAGATTTTCCAAAATTTGAATAACTCTTTTGACTGACCATCAGTTTGAGGATGGAATGCTGTACTGAATAATAACTTTGTTCCCATCGCTGCATGCAAACTTTTCCCAAAAGATGACGTGAATCTCGGATCTCTGTCAGAAACAATAGATACTGGAATCCCATGCAGATGAACTATTTCTCGAATATATAACTCGGCATACTGAATCATAATGAAGGTCATCTTAATAGGTAGAAAATGCGTTGATTTCGTAAGACGATCCACTATCACCCATATAGCATTGAATCCCTTAATAGTCTTTGGAAATCCCACAACAAAGTCCATAGTAATATTTTCCCATTTCCACTCGGGAATAGGAAATTGCCTAAGTTTCCCCGCTGGTCTTTGATGCTCTGCTTTAACTTGCTAACAAGTCAAACACTCGGATACAAACTTCATAATGTTTCTCTTCATGTCTGGCCACCAATATAACAACTGCAAATCTTTGTACATCTTCGTGCTTCCCGGATGAATGGAATAAGGTGTGTAATGAGCTTCCTTCATAATGAGATTTCTCAAAGAATAGTCACTTGGAACCCATAAGCAATCTCGATAACAAACTATACCATCCACCTCATAATATAACATACGGCCCTTGGCTTCATCTCTAGCTCTCCATTTCTGCAATTGCTCATCGGTAGACTGCCCATCAAGAATTCTATCTCTCAAGGTCGACTGTACTGATAATGTGGCCAGATTAGGGGCCTCGCCCCTAGCATACACCGTAAGCTCAAACCACTGTATCTCGGACTGCAACGGTCTTTGGAGTGATAATTGGGTGATAACTGCTGCTTTTCGACTCAATGCATCTACCACAACATTAGCTTTTCCCGGATGATAGCTAATCTCACAGTTGTAGTCCTTTAATAACTCAAGCCATCTACGCTGTTTCATATACAGTTCCTTTTGGGAGAAGAAGTATTTCAAACTTTTATGATCGGTGAATATTTTGCACTTCTCCCCATATAGGTAGTGTCCCCAAATTTTCAATACAAAAACTACTGCTGCAAGCTCAAGAATGAGTATGGTAGTTTTTCTCGTGAATTTTCAACTGTCTCGACGCATAGGCTATAACTCAGTCATTTTGCATCAGCACTGCGCCCAAACCAAGTTTAGAAACGTCAGTATTTAAAACATACTCTCCTTGCCCCGACGGCATAGATAACACTGGTGCTGAAATCAGTGCTTGCTTTAACTTATCAAAACTATCTTGACACTCGGGTCTCCAAACGAACTTTGCATTCTTCTTTGTCAAGGCAGTCATGGGTACCGCTATAGATGAGAACCCTTGAATAAACTTGCGATAATAGCCTGCTAGTCCCATGAAACTGCGAATCTCGATAACAATCTTTGGTACTAGCCACTCTTTCACTGCCTCTACTTTACTCGGATCAACTTCAACGCTATCACTAGAAATGATGTGGCCTAAGAAAAGCACTCGATCAAGCCAAAACTCGCACTTGTGAATTTTGAATATAGCTTTCTATCTTGCAATACTTGCAGTGCTGTCCTCAAATGACGGTTATGTTCCTCTCTACTTTTGGAATAGATCAATATGTCATCAATGAAGACTATAATAAACTGATCCAGATACGGTTGAAATACGCGATTCATGAGATCCATGAAGATCGCTGGTGTATTGGTCAACCCAAATGGCATGACCATAAACTCGTAGTGCCCATATCTCGTGCGAAATACTGTCCTAGTGAACATTTGAGTCTTTTACTTTCAATTGATGGTATCCAGATCGCAAATCAATCTTAGAAAATATCGATGCTCCTTGTAACTGATCAAATAAATCTTTAATTCTTAGCAGTGGATACCTATTTTTGATAGTGACTCTATTAATCTCTCGATAATCAATGCATAGACACTTACTGCCATCTTTCTTTTTCACAAATAATACCGGTGCGCCCTATGGAGAATAACTAGGGCGAATAAAACCCTTTTCTAGCAATTCTTGAATTTGATATTTTAATTATTTCATTTCAGCAGGTGCTAGACGATAAGGTACTTTAGATATAGGAAAAGTGCCCGGCATTAGATCAATAGAGAATTCCACCTCACGATCGGGTGGAATGCTAGAAACGTCTTTGGGAAAGACGCTAGGAAAATCTCTGACAATATCAACATCCTCTATTATGTGACTGGTAGGAGCATGTGCGGTAGTGACACATGCTAGAAAAACTTGGCATCCACGTTTAATATGCTTCCTCGCACATAGAGAAGAGATAATGTGCGGCATTTGCTTGTTTCTCGTCGCCTCAAAGACAAAAGATTTACCACTAGGTGGTCGAATAGACACTGATCTCTGACGAAAATCAATCGAAGCTCCATTCGCTGATAACCAATCCATCCCTAGTATAATATCAAATTCAGGCATAGGGAGCACTATAAGATCTGCCCGAACCACATCTTTGAATAAAAGAAGTTCCAGATTCTTGACAATTATAGATGTGAGCATTTGGTCACCGGAAGGAATAGAAACCTTGAAACCCAAACCCATATCTTGAGGAGTAATATTCAGTCTTTTGATAAAGGTTTCAGATATGAACGAATGTGTAGCTCCTGAATCTAGCAATGCATAGGTAGCTACTCCTTGAATGATAATCCTCCCTGCGGCGAAAATGTCTTTTAAATTGTTGAATCTTAAGGAATTTTTATCTTTAATTTCCCAAAGTTAAGTGAAGATTGCGCGTTGAACTTAAGCATTTCTTGAATAATTGCATTTTAGTTCCCAAAATTTTCGAATACTTGCAATTTGATCCTTATGTTTTCGAAATTTTTCATTTTGCTCCCTTAAATTTTGAATTTTATATTTTTGACCCCTATGAATTTGGAAATTGCATTATGGTCCTCATAATTATCGAAAATTACCTTTAGTATCCTTTAGAATACGAAAATTGCATTTAGGCCCCTCCAAAGATTTCGAAACCCCTTATGTTGCCCTTGATTATGATTTTCTTTAAATTTTGGCCCTAAAAATTTTTATTTGGAATTAAATCATCCTTCACATAAATTAAGGCACAAATATCAACATCAAACTCTATGGTTTTCAAAATCATATCTTAAATCAAACTAAGGTAGAACATGCAACCAAATTTTTTTTTTTCACTAGGTTGAACTTGATCCCAATTCAATTCTAATAAACATCCATGAAATGCCTAAGCTTCATTGCAGGATCCCCAGCAATGAGGGGTACAAAATGACAACCCCTATCAAACTTCTTCACAAATTCAGTAACAGTTGATTCTCCCTGACAGAGGCTCATAAACTCTCACATCAGTCGCCCTCTAACATCGGCAGTAAAGTATTTTTCATAGAATATTTCCTTGAAACGAGCCCAAGTAATAGTAGAAAGATTAACACTGTGCTCGGCTCTTTCCCACCATAAAAAAGCATCATCCCTAAACAGATAAGTGGTACACCACACACGGTCTGCATCCCCCATATCCAGATAACGAAAGTGTTCCTCGAGTGAACGAATCCAACTCTCAGCAGCAAAGGGATCGGTGGTGCCACAAAACTCCTTCTGCCTTAGCCTCCGGAACTGATCATATATGTCATGTTGTGGCCTCGGTGCCTGATTTAACTACTGATGCTGCATCTGCTGTAACTGCTGCTCGAAGAGACGAGACATCCCTTCTAAAGCGCGAGTAGCAGCATCCCGTGGAGGAGGTGGTAAGGGTGCATTCCTTTGATGATTCACACTGTTCTCTTCGTGATTCTCAATAACAGGGTCAAGTCTAGGAGGCATTTTATCTGCAATGTTTTCCAAATTCTAACGTAACCAACTAGCATTTCAATCTAAGTTCTCTAATCATGTGACATATCCCAACTCATCTAGCAATTAAGCATGCAAATCATAAATACTCAAAAAGTTTGTAAACATGTAACGTAAACATATTATTCATGTCATCATGCAGGTAACATCATACTGAATCATATAAAGCATGTATAACTTACAAATTGAGGCTTGACGACTGATCTTTCCGGCGCTAATGGTGGCACAACCCTTTACAGGACCTTTGCTATGATAACAACTGAAACATCTAAAAATCTTATTGCTTAAAAAGTACTAGAATTTTTTTTTCAAACCTCACTAAATTGGCCGAACCCTTACCATACATAAAAATATTTTGCACCATTTTTAAAAATAAACCAACTACTAGTATTTTAAAATCAAGTGAAATAGTCAAAACATGAAATCGACACATGTTTTACCAAACCTAAAAAGAAATAAATTTTAAAATTATAGCTCATACTAAACCTCTCAAAAATCTCTCAAAAGCATAAATGAATAGTCGTAAAAATCTTTAACGTAAATCATAAATCTTAAAGCATAAGTGCGGAAAAGTAGAAGCGATGGTCCTCGGGTCGTGTGCATCTTCATTCCAGGCAGGTCAACCATCAAGACCTCCATCAAACTCACCTGCATCCATCACACCTAGTGATTTTAAAGACTCAACACACCATAAAATTTATAACAAATAATACGTATAAAAATCACAAGCAACAGTGAAAATAATTTTACGTTAAAATACCATTTTTCATGACATGCATAACATAAACCTCACTTTTCTTTTCCTTTTTTCATAACATGTATCCTTTTATCATGAACATAACATTTTTCCTTTTTATTGAATTCAGATCGTTAATTGTGACTTTCTTCATCCTCAAAAAGTCGATGGATTCCATCTACATGTAACCACAGTACTGGGCGGCGGGGACACCAGCAACACTCTCATCGGTCAACTGGGCCTTGGCCTATCCTCATCGAATGGAAATACAATCGTCGGGCTCCTTTTGGGGCCTTTTCCCAAAAATGGGCTTCCTTGGGGCCTTTTCCCTCACGATATCCCCATTCTTATCCTCATATCCTCAATAGTCACAATTACTTCACTTCCTTCAACGTTATACATTTTCATCACTTTATAAAAATTGTTAGGATCGGTTGATAGGTTGAGATGTGTTTAGAAGGAGGGTTGAATAAACACTCAAGATTTTTTAATCTTTTCGAATAAAGTGTCAGTTCTGTGACAAACTAAAACTAGGAATCTTGTCAGTCAATGACAATCATTTTAATTGATAACAGTTGCGGAAATAAACTGACTGAAAGATAGAATAAATAACTTAAGTAATAACACGAAGATTTATGAATGTTCGGAGATTGAAATAACTCCTACGTCACCCCTTCTATCACAAGGATATGATATGCACTAAAAGACTTTGATTGAAACAAAGATTGTACAGACTCACTTCTGTTTGGAGTTAAAACTGCCAAAACTGAAACTCTTAGTTGACTAAATAACTCAGAGTTCTTTGACTGAACTTAGCACAACTGATCTAGATAAGATCAAATAAACAATAAAATGATTTGTGCTTGTAAGCTCGAAAGGTGGCCTCAAATGCTACAGATAAATCAGATAAGTGTGATCTTTTTGTTTCTCGAATAGGAGCAATAAATTCAGCAGGGTAATAACAATCTTGAAAATAGATAGATCGATTCGTATTTTTCTCAACTGCTCTTCTCACCTATTTATAGGCTTCTCTTCAACGGTAACATTAAATATAATTTGAATCATTATATCCGTTGATTGTCACGTCAATATTCTTTTGACATTCGTACACTGTAAGGTCTAAAATGCGGCGTTCCTTACGAGTTGCAGTCTTCTTTGTACTGTTGTTGGTTGAATGTCCTTTTCAATTGATGATGTGTACAGCTGAATGATCAGCTGATAAGCTCACAACTGAATTTGTCAACTGATCAGTTTTCAACTGATCAGTCAGTTGTCTTCGTAGGTTCAGTTCAATTGGTTTCAATTGCCTTTGATAAACTGC
This sequence comes from Primulina tabacum, assembly GCF_025594145.1. Lineage (NCBI taxonomy): Eukaryota > Viridiplantae > Streptophyta > Magnoliopsida > Lamiales > Gesneriaceae > Primulina > Primulina tabacum. The sequence goes on from NC_134552.1 coordinate 39,407,043, forward strand.
GCATTAATCTTCAGTTAGGCAGTTGTCAGTTGATTTGTGTAGTTCATTTACTACAATTTACTTGATTAGTTAGTCCAATAAATTAATCACTTAGTTTGTCAAACAACCGAAATTAAGTTGCATACAATTTCCCCCTTTTTGGTGTTTGACAAAACTTGTAAATAATGAACTGATCAACTGAACTCAAAAAATATTTTTCGAACTCATTGTAGATAAAATAATTTTTCTAATGTACAGATTCATAAAAAGAATAAAAGAATAAAGAATTCTCTCTAAAGTCTTCAACTGATCTTTATTTCTTCTTCTTTCCTTTGTCTTCCCCTTTCTGATCTTTTATTTCTCCTGTTTCCCCTTTTTTTAAAACTCATCAACCTTCTTTGATAAATTCCGCACATCTGAAGAGAGATTAGAAACTGCATTCATTAGGATATCTTGCAGTAAATCCATTCGTTTTGAAACAGTACTTTCTAGATAGTCTAGACGTCTTGTCACTAATGCTTGCATCTGGAAATGAGCTTCAGTTGAAACTCTATCTTTGCGGAGCTCTTCCATCTGAAAGAATAAAGAAGAAACATCCTTGTGGATTTGCTGCAGTTTACCCATGTTATTTTCCTTAATAGAATCAATCCTCATAGTGTGCAAGAATTGTGTTGATCGGATGTCAGAAATTGAAGTCATAATACCGACGAGGTTGTTCTGAATAGTTGTAATTTCTTCGAACAGAGACTCGATTTCTATTGTAATGCCTGGAGACATGGCTCCGAAAGTTTCTGGTTGCTCTCTGTTTTCTTCATTGAAAATGACCAGTGCCCCGTCAGTTGGTTCAGTTGTAGTATTGACCATTTCTGAAGTCTCTTCTGGTAAGACTTCTTGTTGAGGTTGTGGAGGAGAAGTTGGATCAGTAGCAGGGTCTGATGATGCTTCACGTGGATGATCAGTTGAGACAGCAGTTATTTCTGGGATAGAGTTCTCAACTGATGTTTCGGTTGGCTGAATGATAGAAAGCTGATCAGCTGGCACTTCTTCGGTTGCAACTGAGCCTCTTCAGTTGGTTCCAAAGCTGCCTGTTCAGTCATGATAACTAACTGAACTGGCTCTTCAGTTCTAAAAATCTCTTGTTCAGTTGTGGAGGGCAACTGAACTGGTTCTCCAGTTGTTAAAATTTCTTGTTCAGTTGTGGAGGGCAACTGAACTGGTTCTTCAAGAGGTTGATCCGGGGCTTGAAAAACTGGTTCTTCAGTTGAGAACATCTCTTCAACTGCTTCATCAGTGGATAGTTGAACATCAGAGGAAACTGATTTGATTACTTCATCAATGTTGACCAATGATAATTCAGCGTTTGTATAGAGTGCAGCTTCAACAGTTGAAGACTGAGGAACATCAGTTGACTTTGATGTATCTTTAGAATCAGTCATCTGTTCAATAGAGCCTGCACTTGGATCCTTGGATGGCTGATCTGCTTGAGTTGATTGATCAACTAGCTCATCTGAAGAAAGATCTTGGGAATTATCAAGAATAATAAGTTCTTGATCCATTTCCCTATGCTTGATATCCATTTGCAGAGCTAACAAGTCCAAGTTTAGTTGGTCATGAACTGATTTATCATTAATAGCAATTGGGCTTCTGGGATTGTAGTTCTGACACAACTGACTGATCAACTGACTCAGTTTCTTTTCCCGTATCTGATCAAAGAAATATTTCTTCCTCTCAAGTGCCTGAAACACCATGGCAGTTTTGACCAATTTCAGAATTAGTGTTTCCAAGGCAATGAATTTCTTTAAAACTGATTTCTTTCGTAATTGCCTGGCAAACACAACAGTTCTAAACTTTATCCATTCTTCATAAGTTTTGAGTTTACCTTCAGAAAATTCATTGACTTCCTTCCAAATGAGGTCAATGTGCGTCTGAATGATGTTGGTTGGTCTGGGCTCTTCAATCATTTTCCTTTTGCCCTTAGATTCAGTCAGAACATGAGAAATGCTCAGTCTTGATCTTGTCGCATCCACCTGTTCTCGAATCACTACTCCTTTAGGTCTTGCCATTGGCAGAGGAGTTGGTCTGGTGACAGTGATAAGTGGAGCCTTAACTCCAGCAAGCTTCTTCTTTTCACCTGATTCGGTGATAGACTTTCTGAGAACTGCAGAAAGTGGTAACTGATCATCAGTTGACGGCTCAACTGGTACAGTTTTGAGCGGAGTAGTGATCGGCTGATCAGTTGCAGATTGGATGATCCTATCAGATGGGATAATGCTCACATCCATCACTAATTTAGTCTTTTTTGTCCTGGGTTTCTTGGAAATTTTGGGAGATGGAGTCTTCTTAGAGTCACTCTCACTGATAATCAGTTTACATTTAAGCACCTTTTTCTGAGTCTCCTTCCTAGTTTTCTTAACCGATTTGGGAGCTCCTTCCATCCCAATCTACTTCTTCACTTGAATAAACTTCTCAGGAGTCATATCCAGTTTCTGCTTGGGCGGCTGGACATTTTTGGCATTGAAGATTTTCAGTTTTGATGATTTCTCAGAATCATCAGTTACCATCACCTTGACTTTCAGTAGATAGCTGAGCTGCACCGCAAAACCTTTCGATTGCTTGGAAGATTGAAACATGTTCCTCAAGATGTTGAAAATAATATTCTTCTAGTTCATCTTACTTTCAGCCATGATTGCAGTCATAGGTTGAAATTTCTCCAGAGTAAGTGCAGCAAAAGATCCTGCCTTTTCCAAGAGCCCCTTCGCTGCAATATCTGCCAGTAGTTGCACCTCTGGCTTCAGTTCCTTCTTGGGTTCGAAATCTTTGATTTTCTGACCATCAGCAGAGAGTAGGGTTTTCATCTCTTCAACATCAGAAGATTTTACCTAAGAGAGGTTAACTAGCCCATCAGTAGGCAATTGAAATAGGTTGCAGAAGAAGTCCTCTTCAATGATCAGCAACTGACCATTTACAGTAGTTGCGATACTGCCTTCTTTAGTGACATAGCCGCTGGTATAGAGATCTTGGATCTCTTTAGGATAGATTTCTTGAGAGTACAACCCCAGAAATTGTTTCAGCCCGGCTGCTTGCAGTTTCAGAAAAACATTATTGACTCCTTCTTCCTTTACATTCAAGACTGAATCAAAGTCGATAGCCATAGCGTTCATGACATGAGCTGGGATCTGGTTTGCCATTTGATTGAGTGAAATCTGCAAAAAAGAGTATGCTTTCAGTAGAAGTTTGCTCTGAATGCTGAATGTGCGTGTAAGGAGAAAAACTAAATTGGAGCGGGTATAGCACTGATGAAAGTGACTGTTCAAATTTTTGGACACGTGTCAGGCCACAAAAATTTGAGTTTAAAACGTGTGTACATGTGATAAAAACGTGTGTAGAATATGAATGGTTTATGTGGGTCTACGTTTCAAAGTACTATTCATTGAAAGATAACAATTAATGCTTCGACAAACAGTCACATAATTTAATATAGAATATTATTCGAATTATCAGTTAACATATCGGAGAAGATCAGTTAGATCTGCAACTGAATGACCAGTTGAGAACTTAGTCAATTCAGTTGAAGACAAATTGACTATTGTCTTCTCAGTTAACTTTTTGCTCGATATTCCCCCTTAATAAATGCAAATAAATAAGGGTAAGAGAAACTTAGTCTGAATCAGTTAAGACCTGATGACTCTTTGTCTTCCTCCTGTCTCTTGTCTATAAATTTAGATCATTGTCATTTGGTAATGACATCTGAACTCCAATGGATTGTGAAAGCAGCACACATGTCCCTCCTCCTTCATGGATGCCTCAACGTATTCAGAGATTTAAAAAAGATGCTGAGAAATACGTCTTTACAAAGGTTATGTCCGTTTGGACTACTGCTCACTACATCCAATCAATCAATGATGGAGAATTCCATGCTTTTTCTCAGCAGAGATCACTTGCAAGGAAGCTTAAAAGGCTTGCTCAAGTCAATCATATATCTGATCTAGTCAAGGATGATGTGCTGATCCACATGATGCAGTTGAAGGAATGGCAGTTGATTCAGAGAATTGAAAATTCCGAAGCCTTCAAGAATATTAGGATTAATGACTTTAATAATTGGTTGATGTTATAGCAAGATGCCGTAGGAAGTGGACTAAGTGATGTCGTATGGTATCAATTTTATTCTTAATAAAATCTTGAATTGTATCATTGCTATTGTCTTTTTGTCTTTCTGCAAAACTTAACTTTCATCAGTCGATAAATAGTTAACAAACTGAATACAAGAACTGATAAATGACTAACTAACATCAGTTGACAAACAGTTAACGAATTGAATATAATAACTGACAAATGACTAACTGACATCAGTTGAAAAACATTTAAATAATAGATGACAAATTAATGAACAGCTATTGACAAACCAGCAATAAAACTGATATAATTAAAATAAATCAATTAAACCAAGTATATTGCGAAAATGAGAAAACTTAGTCTCTGGCAATGGTTTGGTGAAGATGTCAGCAGCTTGTTGTTTAGTTGAAACATATTTTAGTCTGATAGCTTTCTTCAGAGCATGATCTCTAATGAAGTGATGCCTGACATCAATGTGCTTGGTACTTCAGTGAAGAACTGGATTGTAAGTTATTGCAATCGTGCTTGTGTTATCACAAAATATGGGAGATTCTTTAGTATAAACTCCATAATCTTTCAGTTGTTGCTGAATCCAGAGCAGTTGGGCACAGCAGCTTCCAGCAGCAAGGTATTATGTTTCAGTTGTGGAAGTAGCTATGGATGTTTGCTTCTTACTGAACCAAGAGATCAGTCTGTCTCCTAGAAACTGACAAGATCCACTGGTGCTTTTACGATCTAGCTTACATCCTGCATAATCTGCATTTGAATATCAACTAAATTGAAAGAAGAGTCTTTAGCATACCATAATCCCACATTTTGAGTGCTTTTTAGATACTTTAAAATTCTTTTGGCAACTATAAAATGCGATTGCTTAGGATTTGCTTGAAATCTAGCACACATGCAAACATTAAATACAATATCGAGATGACTAGCAGTTAGGTACAATAATGAACCTATTAAACCTCTGTAGAGTGTCGTCTCAACTGATATTCCCCCTTGATCATTGTCCAGTTTGACTGATGAACTCATGGGAGTGCTTGCAGCTGAACATTTGTCCATGCCAAATTTCTTGAGCAATTCATTCATGTATTTTGTCTTACTGATAAAAATACCAGTTTCCAGTTGCTTCACTTGTAGTCCAAGAAAGAATGTCAGTTAACCCATCATACTCATTTCAAATTTTTCATGCATTAACTTGGCAAATTTCTCACATAATTTGGGGTTAGTTGACCCAAATATAATATCATCAACATATATTGGCACAATTAAATGTGATCATTCTTAGAAAATTTGAACAAAGTCTTGTCAACTGATCCAACAGTAAATTCATGATCAGTTAAGAATTTTGAAAGTGTCTCATACCAAGCTCTTGGAGCTTGTTTAAGACGATATAAAGCTTTGTTCAAATGATAGACATGATCAGGAAAAGAGTGATTGATAAAACCTGGAGGTTGTTCAACATAAACTTCTTCTTGCAACTGACCTTTAAGAAATGCACTTTTTACATCCATTTGATAGACTTTGAAGTTCTTGAATAATGCATAGGCAAAGAACATTCTGATTGCTTCCAGTCTTGCAACTGGTGCATACGTTTCATCAGAGTCAATTCCTTCTTCCTGCCTATATCCTTGTGCGACAAGTCTTGCTTCGTTGCGTGCAACTGAACCATCTTCGTTCAGTTTATTTTTGAATACCCATTTTGTACCTATAATAGTTTTGCAAGCTGGTCTTGTAACTAAGTTCCAGACATTGTTATGGGTAAACTGATTTAGCTCCTCTTGCATTGCATTTATCCAGTTAGGATCAGCAAGAGCTTCATCAGTTTTCTTTGGTTCCAGTTGTGAGATAAAAGCAGAATGAATGAACAAATTAAGCATTTGATTTCTTGTTCTTACCGGGACAGATGGATTACCTATCACCAATTATGGTGAATGTGATTTCTTCCATCCGAGTTCAGTATTTGCTGCTTACATATTAACAACTGCTTCTGTTGGCAACTGAATGTTTTCAGTTTCAGTTGGAGCTGTATCAGTCGGTAATATCATCTGTTTGCTCCACCAACAGATTATCAGGAGCAAGTTCCTGTTCAACTGATTGATCTAGTATTTCTGATTCAGGTGTTTGAAGGATATTTCCATTGATATGATTTTCTTCTTCACTTTCATCCTCCAAAATGATCACTGTAAATCGATCAATTAGCTCAACTGGATCAGTTAGCTTATAAGTTAGTACAATTTCATCAAAAACATGAATGTATTCTTCAACATTTAAAGAACTTTTATTAAAAATTCTATATGCTTTGCGAACTGAAGAATATCCAAGAAATATTCCCTCTGCAGATTTAGCATCAAAGACTTTTAAATGATTTTTATCATTATCAATAATAAAACCTCTGCAACCAATTATCTTGAAATAAGAAACCACACTTTTTCTTTCATGTCAGATCTCATATGGTGTTTTCACATGATTCTTATTAATCATTGATTTGTTCTAAGTATAACATGCAGTGTTTACTGCTTCAGTCCAAAACCTTTGAGAAATACCAGAATCAGCAAGAATTGTACTAGCAGCTTCTTTAAGGGTTCTATTTCTTCTCTCAGCTACACCATTTTGCTGAGGTTTTCTAGCTGCTGAGAGCTCATACTTGATTCCAGTATTTTCTAAAAAAGTTGAAAGATTTTGATTGATGAATTCAGTCCCTATGCCAGACCTTATTCGATCAATCCCAACTGATTTTTCATTTAAAAGTCTTTTGAAGAGCTTAATCAGTTGTGCAGCAGTTTGGTCTTTGGATTTGAGAAAAATAACCCAATTAAATCTTGTGAAGTCATCCACAACTACTAGGTTGTATTTCATTCTCCCTAAACTCATGAATGGCATTGGACCAAAAAGATCTATATGTAACAGTTCTAAGCATCGGGAAGATGATTTACAACCTCTGTTTTTAAATGAAGATCTTACTTGTTTACCAAACTGACATGCTGAACAAACTTTATCTTTTGAAAAATATATTTTGGGCAAACCAGTTACAAGATCATGTTTACTCATATAGGCAATAGATTTAAAGTTTAAGTGGTTCAACCTCTTATGCCACAACAAGTTTTAGAAGACTTAGAAACAATGAAACAAACTAGTGCATAAAGTTTTTTAGTCCAACTGACTTTGTAAGTATTTCCACAACGATTTCCAATTAGAATGACCTCATCAGTTGAGTCTCTAACTGAACAAGTGTGTTTGTCAAACTGAACTGAGGAATTATTGTCGCGTAACTGACTGATGCTTATCAAGTTATACTTCAATTCTCAACTAGCAAAACATTTTTAATTGTAAAGTTATCATGGATAAGCTTACCCATACCCAAAGTTTTACCTTTGGAGTTGTCTCCAAAACTGATGTTTGGTCCAATATATTTGATCAGTTGAGATAGCAAATTTGCATCTCCTGTCATATGTCGCAAACATCCACTGTCTAGATACCAAGTTGAATTTTTGTTTGTACCTGTTACCTGCAATCACACAGTATATATAATTTTGGTACCCCTATTCATTTTGGTCCTAAACTGATTAGTCCTTTAGGAACCCAGACTTGGGCCAGTCTAATTCCCAGTTGCTGTGTTCCAAATGGTTTTTCTTGGATTCTTGGCAATATGTGTGTGATGTGAGGATGAAACAGTATGATTTGTATCCTTTTCAACTTACTATTCTTTTGATATCGTTTCTGAACTGGCTTACAGTTGTAGTAATTATAATAGCCATTCCTTGAGTACTGATTTTTGTGACTGAATCGTTTAGGTGACCAGTTTCTTGTATCAGTTGAACTCTCAGAGCTATATCCAATGACATACCGTTTGCCTTTGTTCTTACTTTCAGTCAAGTGAACAGCTGGTTTACTTGGTTATGAGAATTCATTTACTATGGTTGATTTTACAAAGATAATGCACTTTCCTTTGTTTTCATTCAACCTTGGTTGTGTATCACTTGCAGAATTTTCAACATGATTGTTAAAGCCTAAACCAGTTTTATCATCAACTGATTTTTGTGAATTCTGCATTTCAGTCAGTACAACTGAAGACTTGTTCCAAGCTTGAATCAGTTGAGTATGTTTTGAAATTTCTGTTTTTAGCTGACATATCAAAGCTTGATTTTCAATAATTTCTGCTTTTAGCTGAGCATTCTCCCTTTTTAGACTCAACAGTTCAACTGACTTATCAGTTTCTGTTTTAATGTCATTGGGATCAGTTTGCTCTGTTTTAACCTTATGAAATGATTGAGCAAGTTTGTGATACTCATCTACCATGTAATGCAATGTGGTGATGAGTTCCTCACGAGTGAAATCAGAAGAGATGAAGTCAAATACCTGTTAGCTTGCTGACTCCAGTTCAGCATCATCTACCATTAAGCACTTGACTTCCTCTTCATCTTCACTTGAACTAATCTGGCTTTCTGATTCTGACTCATCACTGTCAGTTTCAGCCAACTTTGATTTGCTCTCTTCAGCCAAAAACACTTCATGTTTATTTTTAAAAGATTTCTTCTCATCCTTGGTCCTTCTCCTGTGCTCATACGGCTTCTTTCCCTTCTCAGTTGATACTCGTCTGTCCTTCTTTGGCTTAAGACAGTATGCTATGAAATGACCAGATTTGCCACAGTTGTAACAAGCATAGGATTCTTCTTTGGACTGATTTTTCTAATACTGCTTCTGGAAGTTTCCTTGATTCCTCCTCATAAACCTTCCAAATTTCTTCACAAACAATGACATAGCATCATTGCTCAGTTGATCAGCAGATTTGTCAACTGAACCAGTTCGTTCCAGTCTGACAACAGTTAAAGCAGTTGTGGCAGTAGGTGTAGAAGGTTCTCCTTCTCTGGTTTGTAGTTCAAACTCGTAAGCATTTAGATCAACAAACAAGTCATGAATTTCGACCTTGTTAAGGTCCTTAGAATCTCTCATTGCCATGATCTTGACATCCCATTTTTTAGGAAGACCTCTGACCACCTTTAGTGCCACTTCTTTGTTCGAATACACTTTTCCACGTGCATTCAGCTCATTGATAATACTACTGATCCTCTCATCATATTCGTGCAAGGATTCTCCAGCTTTCATCTTGATGTTATCAAATTTCTGAACAGCAAATGATAGCTTGTTCTCTTTTGTTTGCTTGTTTCCTTCACACAGCTGGATCAATTTCTCCCATATTTCTTTGCAAGTTTTGCACATCTTGATTTTGCTGAAACTGACTTTATCTAGCGTTTTATATAAGACATCCTTAGCCACAATGTCTAGGTTGGCTTTCCTTTTATCCTCAGTTGTCCATTCCTATCTGGACTTTCCTATGAGATGAGGTGCCCCATCAGTAATGGCAACTGCTGTATTTGCTTTTAGGATCTAAATGGGACCATCAGTAACGACATACCACATGTCGTCATCTTGTGCACCTAAATGAGCATGCATTCTGATTTTCTAGTCGTCTAAATCTTCTCCGAAAAACATCGGTATTTTATTGAACGAAGACATGTTGATCAATTTTATGAATAAGAGTATTCTGAGACAGGATTCAACTACTCTGATACTACTTGTTAGGATCGGTTGATAGGTTGATATGTGTTTAGAAGGGGGAGTTGAATAAACACTCACGATTTTTGAATCTTTTGGAATAAAGTGTCAGTTCTGTGACAAACTGAAACTAGGAATCTTTTTAGTCAAATCAGTTTAACTCTTAATAGTTGCGGAAATAGACTGACTGAAAGATAGAATAAATAACTGAAGTAATAACACGAAGATTTATGGATGTTCGGAGCTTGAAATAACTCCTACGTCACCACTTCTATCACAAGGATATGATATGCACTAAAAGACTTTGATCGATACAAAGATTGTACAGACCCACTTCAGTTTGGACTTAACACTACATAAACTGAAACTCTTAGTTTACTAAATAACTCACAGTTCTTCGACTGAACTTAGCACAACTGATCTAGATAAGATCAAATAAACAATAAAACGATTTGTGCTTGTAAGCTCGAAAGGTAGCAATAAATGCTATAGATAAATCAAATAAGTGTGAACTTTTTGTTTCTCGAATAAGAGTGATAAATTCAGCAGGTTAACAGCAAGCTTGAAAAAAGATAGAACGATTCGTATTTTGTTCAACTGCTCTTCTCACCTATTTATAGGCTTCTCTTCAATGGTAACATTAAATATAATTTGAATCATTATATCCTTTGATTGTCACGTCAATATTCTTCTGACATTTGTACACTGTAAGCTCTGAAATGCGGCGTTCCACTACGAGTTGCAGTCTGCTTTGTACTGTTGTCGGTTGAATGTCCTTTTCAACTGATGACGTGTACAGCTGAATGATCAGCTGATAAGCTCACAACTGAATATGTCAACCGATCAGTCAGTTGTCTTCGTAGGTTCAGTTCAGCTGGTTTCAGTTGCCTTTGATAACATGAGTATTAATCTTCAGTTAGGTAGCTGTCAGTTGATTTGTGTAGTTTAGTTGCTACAATTTACTTGATAAATTAGTCCAATAAATTAATCACTTAGTTTTCCAAACAATCGAAATTAAGTTTCCTACAAAAATCATGCATAAATATCATTTTCTTTTTAAAAACAAGCATGCAACATGACTTTTAACTTTATCGCTTCATAATAGATCATAAAATTCTATAGCCTTTAAAATAAACATTTTTGCATATAAACATCCTTAAACAATTAAAATAATCATAATAGCATAAACACATTATTCAGATCACTGCCATGACGTTTACTAATTTTTGGTGTAAAAAGACCGTTTTACCCCTGGACGTAAAATTTCACGATTTTGACTTTTTCATGATTTCATTGACTCTAAAATGTCCCAAATAATTATTTAAGCCTAAATTAAAATTTTCATAATTTTATTTAGCTTAAATGATAGACTTTTTATTTAATTCGTAATTAGCCGTTTTGAAGGCGTTTTAATCCCGAAAAATTCCAGACTTTAATATAAAATTACAAAATTTAAAACTTAGACGTTTTATATTATTTTAGCCCTCTTGAACCACGACTAGACCCCCGTGAGCCGTGTTTCGAATTAATTTCCCATGGAACTAACCCTAGCCCTTCGCCTAAACCCCACTCGAGCCATCTTAATTTTCCTCGAGCCGTGCTCAGACCACAAAGAGCCGGCCCCTTCCTAAACCTTTTATGGACTCTCCTGGACCGACTTGACCCCTTGAACCAGCCCCCTAGCTTGAAACCGAATCCCAGCTCCAGCAACAAGCAAGGCCGAGACTCCTAAGGTTCATGGACTCTACGTTATGGTGCTTAGGACTCTAGCCTTCGACCCAAACATTGAGCCAGCATGTTGTGCACTTACATAGGACCCTAAGGACACACTCAAGCCCTGCCTGAAGCCCCCCTGGCCGAGCTACCTCCCCTCGCGTGGCTGCTTTCAAAAGCGCAGCTCCCATGCGCGCCTCGGGTACGAATCCTAGTTTGTTAGGACTCCTCGCAGCCCTCTTGACTCGAGCCCTAACGTGGTTAGGGCCCCCTCTCTGACCCCTCACGAGCCCTTAGTCCTGACTTGATCCCACCGAACCAAGCCAACCCCCAACTTAAGGAAACCGAGCCAACATGGTCACTTGACAAGAAAAATCTTTACCAGCTTGTTTCCTTGATTTACAGTGTGTGTGGGGTGTTCCTAGAACCCTTAAAATCTTGTAAAAATATCCATTGATCATAACCTAACATCATGGCAGCCCTTGACACGTATAGAACATGATTTGGAACACAAAACCATTAGTTTAACTCATGTGTATACAAAAATCCAAAAATAACAATAAGAACATCAAGATTTACATACAAATGTAATTTAAAACGATAATACGATGTGATATATGAGAAAAGGAGATATATGACGTGCCTTTGCGTTTTAAACGCACGATTATCCGTTGACGATAAAGAACGATGACGAGGAGGGCCTGGGCTTGACAACCCTTGAAGCTTTCGATTTTTCCTCTCGACTTTGGTGGTGTGTGTATCGTGTATATGGGGTGGAGGTTTTGGAAGAGATTAATCAGATTGTACGCGTGAGTTTTGATGGTTTAGGGTAGGGTTTAACATTTTAAATATGATAAAAATAAACTAACACGGATTAGGCCTATTAAGCATACCAATTAGGCCCATTAGTGTTTGATTAGGATTTAATTAAAATATTAAAATTGTTTTGTTAAAATAAGTTTGTAAATTTAATAGCCAGGTTGCCAAAAAAGTTCGTATTTTTGTTGAAGAACCAACACCGATAAAATTTACGTCCCGGCATATAAATTAACCTCAAAAAACCCTTATTTTCAAAAATGAGAAAAACCATCAACCATATTTTAAATAATTAACAACAATTATTTAATAAAAACATTTTACGTTCTTCAGCCCCCGGTCTCCGTTCCTCGATCACAAGTTTAATAATCATTAAAAATACAGTTTCATGCATAATGACAATAAAATCCTATTTAACATATAATCATGCATGTCACATAATTAATTAAGCAACTATAATCATTTAATTAGTCCTTTTTCATATTTCCTAGATTTGCTTGCAGTTAAATTATGTCGTCTTAATTTTGGACCTTAGACAAGTTATTTTGAATAAAGGTATGATTTTAATACATGTGGTTGTATATGTATTATTTGCTACTCATGTTTAGAAAGTGCTGAGTCATTAGACTCACAAGGTTTGAATGCTACAGGTGATGATGTTATTGAGGGAGGCGCTGACGCTTTAGTGGATCGAGTTCGGTAGTACACTCCGAGGGCCTTTATTTTTCCGCATTAGCTTGATAGTTAAAGTTTTAAAAGATTTTTGTTAATGATTTATTAGAGATTTTTATACTTTATTTTGAAGTTGGATGATCATGTTAAAGGTTGGAGTTGAAAGGGGTTAATTGACGATTTAGGAATTTTTATGCACTTGAGATTTTTAATGTTAAATTATTTCGATTTATGAAAATGTTAAGTGATTTTAGTTATTAATTTTTGAAATAAGGTTTTTTTTTAAAAAAAAATTAGTAGAATTTTAAAGTTAAAAAGTGGAGGTCGTTTCAGTTAGAATATTGATATTTATGATAAGATCTCTAGATATTATATTATTGTGCAAAAGACTTTACTTCCTAATTAAATTTTCGTTTCCATATTTGTGTAAGACTCTAAACAAGGAATAAACTACAGGGCAAATGAAGTTTATAAATAAGATATAATTGCTGCTGGGCCCATATGGTTTTTGAATTGAAGGAGAACAGTGAAATACCAGAGGAAGAGCAAGGAATTACATCAGATAATTAACAAAGAGCTTAAGCCAAAGCGTATTGCTGTGTTGTTGTGAAGTATTTATTGGTGGCACTAAAAAAAAACAATCGTGTAAAGTGTAAAGTGTTGGTTGAAGAGTAATTTCTGGCTCTGGGTTTAGGCGATACAGTTGTTGCATCGATGATCTTGTTTTTGTTTTGGGAAGCAATATACTTCCTTAACTTGTTAAGAAAGCTAGTTTTTCATAATTTCACTAGTATTAGGAGAAAATCTCGTAATTTGTGACTCCTTAAGTGATGAAGAATCTGAAGAAGAGCAGGAATCCAGTAAAGGAGAGAAAATCACACATCTCTCTCCGTTGTTCTGAAGAAAAAACGCTGGTTGCAAGTTAATCCGCTAGGTGTTGCCTCTTGTGTTGCAACACTTGGTTGCAACATATTTTCAAAATCAATGTGCCTCATTGAAAAAACTCTCGGTGATTCAAATAATCTAGAAACGAAGGAAGTTAATGAAGATGAAGTAACCTGGAAAGTGTGCAGAGTATGTATGAGGAATTGTATTAAGACTGGATCAAAAGAAACAATTTGAAAACCCTATCATCAACTATTTGTCCGCTATACAAGTTACTCGATGCTCTCAAAAGAGAGTATAGATTTGAAAGATTGTGTCAAGAATTGAAGTTATGTTGATTAAAAAAGGTCTTAAATTGTGCCAAGTCAATGATTATCCTGAAAAGGCTGCAAAGACTTTTGCCAAATTTAACTCGAGTTCAGCAAAACTTTACTCGATGTTGATGATGGGAAAAGACAGAAAAGATGGTCTTGGAAATCGAAAGGAACTTGAACGAAGAATTAAGATATGAATAAGTTATCATTAGAATTTGGATACCAAAGACCAAGTATTGAGATGGAGAATATGCCTTATGTCAACGTACAATGGTCTAAACGCAAAGAAAGATAAGCTACTTGGGAGTTGGAAGCAAAGATGAGAGAAACATATTATTTGAATATTTCATGTTCACAATCTTGATTTTGATGTTAACAAAACTTGTTATTGTATTTCTAACATATTTACTCACGTGTGAAGCTGCAAATACAAGAAGGAAACTGAAACTGAATTTAGCCAAACTGAATTTCAGGCGAGCTTCGGTGTTTTGATGATATCTCTCAGGTGGATGATTCAAATGACAATCCGCCAACTCGACTGATCAGAAACTAAATTTGGAACAAGTCGTAATTCACGTTAGTTGGGCAAAATATGATGTTATCTAGGTCTAACTGATCGCTGAATGACCGAACTGATTGCACGAAAACAACAATCAGTTGGGTATGAGCAGTTGCCGTATTTTTGTCATATCTCTCATCTCGGTTATTGGATGAAGAGATTCAGTATGCGTTGAAAAGATAAGACAATGATCTACAAATCATCTTCAGAAGTCAATGTCTGAAACGAAGCTTAAAATGTTGATAAATGAGTATGAATCTACTGGTTTTGCACAAATGCACACTAGCAAAAACTGGACCAGTTGAACAGCTGACCAGCTGAACTGAGCGATAAGCTGAACTGAACCAGTTGACCAGTTTAAGCTCGGGAAATGACCAGCAAGGCAAATTTGAGCGTTGCAATTTCAAAAACAGCACAGAAACTTTCTAAATGGTCATATTCTTTTGTCTAACGTATATATCATTTTTGAGACCTATAAATACAATATTTTGAAGATCAAACAAGAGCTTTTGAAGATGATTCAAAGCATGGGCAGTTAGAATGAAGAAATCTGCTAGTTGACAGCACAAACCCTTGGGTGAGGATTCATTTGAGATATACACTGTAAGGGATAAATTCTTCGCACACAATCACTCACAAATATACAAGAGATTGGAACTTCAAATATTAGTTGAGTGAGTATTTACATAAAGATATTAAAGATTGTGTTCGTAGTCTTTGCACAAAGACGTTAAACAAGTGGTGGCTGAGAGTGCTGCTTTCAGTCTAGTTGAGTGCTAGAAATTCAGTTAGGCAGTAGTGTAAGTCCTAAGCTGAGGGGTTTGTACAAAGAGTTGTAAAATCAATGTCTTCTAGTGAATCATTCCTAAAGAGAAGAAGGGGTGACGTAGGAGCATTTTAAGTTTTCAAACATCCATAAACAAATTTCTGTCTATTTATTTATTGCATTTACTTACCATTTTCATTGTTTTAATTATGCATTGTTGAAGCATTTTAAGTGTTCTTTGAATACCAAAATATTGCATACCAATTATTTGATAAAATGCTTCAACCAAATTTTTTTTACTCATTCAACTTGCATATATTTTAAATTCTGTACAAAATGTTTAATCGGTTTCTACAAAGGATTATTGTGAGTGTCTTCTGCTTAATTTGAAAACAAAACTCGATTTAATTCATCGGTGTTCAATATTTTAAGAACCGAATTATTGTAGCTCAACGATTTTAACGCAAGCCGATCCAAACACATATCCATCTCTTTGAACAAGAAAAACGACTTAAGTTTCGAAGACAAAACTTCCAATAAAGGGGAAGGGATGTGAAAACCTAAACTATGTCAAGAGACAAAGTGCAAGTTTATTTTAGTTTTGGAATTGGAGATGAATTATTTCATGGAGGATAATTGTAACGTACCGTATTTTTTAAACTACTTGAAATTTGGGGAAAAATAAAAATTTTCTTAAATATGAAATAAACTTTTGAATTTGCATTAAAATAGTCTCGTTTGTCTAAAAACCTTTGCCATAAACTAACCACACTCAAGTTTGCCAACTATCTAAAAGTATTTGCAATAAACGATTACCATGGAAATTTTTCTAACGAAAATACTTGTTTTAGAACATCGTAAACAAACATGAAATCAGAGTATTTGAAACTTTCATAAATTCTTAAAAACATGGCGGTCCTCGGGTTTAGCCTCCCGCAGAGTCCAAGCCAGCTCACTGGTCCTCACCCCTCGTCTCCTCAAATGCATCTTCACCTGCATCGATCAAGTCAAGTGAGTCTAAAGACTCAACACGTATAAACTTGAAGTAGCAAGTAATACGTAATAAAATCACATACGAATTTAAAATAGATCATACATACATGGAACTTTAACATGCGTATAAAAGCTTGAACTTACATACATAACATAGACGTGCCATAACATGAAACTTTTCTTAAACATGCTTGCATACTTGTCCATACATGAACATACATAAACAGTCATCATTTTGCGTAGAGGCATGTTTCAAAGCAAATGACCCATACATAAATATGTCTTGATCAGACTAAAGCACAGTACTAGGCTGACAGGGAAGATCCACTGTCACATATATGAGATCCCCGTTCATGCTTTAACGGGTGGATTGGTCCCTGGTCATGCTTTACCGCTTTCCAATCCTGATCTAAACCTGTTCATAGCTTTAATGGGGTGGAGAGGTCCTTGGCCACGTTCACCGACTTCCCAACCCATTAATAAATTGGTCACATGACATTTAGCATACTTCAAAAATAAAACATTTTCTCATTTGCACAGTCGTACATAATTACTTGACATTGAGAGATTCATTGGATTTTACTTGGAGCCACTGCTGCACATACTAACATGAGTTTCAATACTTATCTTGCATAGCTAAGACGTATAGTTATGCTCCCACCCAAAAATGAAAAATTTCCTTATGACATTCTAAATCTCTCGGGACTCGACCTCATTTAATCATCGTACTAAATCATAACATCAAACCCTAAAACAATCACTGAAAGAAAGGAAATTTTTATTTTTTTATTTATTTTTATAAAGGACAGGGTCCGTGTAGGTACTATAAAATCAAATTTTTGAGGAAAAAGTGCACGGAGCCCGTGCCAGGGTCCGTCGACAGGTCCGTGTAAGTGCTGGAATCGCGAACCAACGAAGAAACACTACACTTATGGCTTATTCCTCCTAACTCGATCATACGGGACAATGAAACAATGCCTCGAGACCCATCCTAGGATGCTATGACACATATTCAAACTCAAACAAACGCCCCAAAACAAATACGCATCACAAACAACACAACCCAATCCGTGAACATGACCTTCGACCCCAAAACAATTCCTTCGACTTCTAATTTAACCAAGTGCCTAACGACACGAAACGAAACACCAACAATCATCAAAACATCATTCTTGATATACTTAAATGCAGCAGCGATCACCCGTAGATCCCCAACGAAGCCTGCAATAGTAAAACTTCAAGAACACATATTTTTCCAGAAAACGCAGTTTGATCAGTCCCGAAAAAATGGTCATAACTCACTCATTTCTTATCCAAATAATTTGAATTTACTGTCAAATCGAAGATATCAAAACTTTCTACGTTATATATGTTGAAAGTTTTTCCAAAAAGTTGACCAAAAAGTCGCAGTATTTAAAATGACAGCAAACTTTGAGTTTTGAGATCCAAAAACATTTCAAAATCGATCAATCCATTTTTGCTCAAACTCTTACATAACATACACATAGTTTTCATACAATAAACATCAAAATATTTACTACGACAAGATCAAGGCAGAAACGAAAGAATATACATGCCTTTAAATCTTTAATGTTACCGAAACGACGACACCGAAGCGGGAAGGATGCGAGTAACGATCCGGGACGAACGCGGCCCATAAATTCCTTGAAGAAAACCAATGAAAATCGCTGGGAGAACTGAAGAAAAGAGGCGCTGCTCTAAGGTAGAAGAACCCTAGGTTTTCTCTCAAAAATAGATTTCTGAAATTGAAATATGTTTGTGTGTGTTGTGTGTTGTCGTGTGTTTTGTGTGTGTTAGTGTGTGTGTGAAGTTAGGGAGGTAATTAGTGGGTTAATTTAGGGAAATAAATTGCTTAGTTATTAATTAGCAAGCTAATTAAAATAATTACCCCTTCTAATCCAATTAAAATCCCTTAATTTAGAAATAAAGTGTACAAGTGCTAATTTTTTTAAAGACTTTTAAAATCTGAAAATCACCTAACGATTAAATTAGGCTTTTAAAATACTAAAACTAGATAAATTATTTAAAACGCCCCATTCTCAACTTAAAATAAAATACCATCTTTTAAAAATTGCCAAAATCGTCACCGGTCTTCCTTTCCTCGATCCCGCATCGAATAATTGCCTGAAACATTAAACTCGAGAAAACATTTTAATGTGCATCACATACAAATTAAAATAATACAATTTAAATAAAACATGACCACTAAAATTATTTTAAACTTAAATAAAAGATTTAACAATTAAATAAATGCATGTGATTTACGTGTACTGATTTTGGGCTTACAGTTCCTCCCCCACTTATATAAATTTCGTCCTCGAAATTAAATCTTACCAAATAGTTCTGGTTGGTGATTCCTCATATCTGCCTCGGTTTCCTAAGTGGCCTCTTCTACTGAATGATTCAACCACTGAACCTTGATCAACTTGGTTACCGTGTTCCGAAGCCTACGCTCCTGTCTATCTGAGATTTGGACAGGTCTTTCCTCATATGACAGGTCTGGAGCCAACTGCAACGGCTCGTAGCTCAAAACATGCAAAGGATTAGCTAGATACTTCCTCAACATCGAGACAAGGAACACATTGTATACCTCGGCCAGATTCGGCGGAAGGGCAACACGATAAGCTAGTGTCCCACCTCTGTCAATAATCTCGAACTGGTCCAATAAACCTCGGACTCAGCTTGCCTCTTTTCCCATCATAACACCCTTCATAGGTGCTATCTTTACAAAAATGTGGTCTCCTACAGGTAAACTCTAGATCCCTTCTCCTCTTGTCAGCATAACTCTTTTGGCGACTCTGTACGGTCTTCATCCTGTCACGGATCTTGACCGCAACATCTGCAGTCTGCTGAACAATCTCTGGACCAAGCTCTGACCTCTCACCGACTTAATCCCAATGAATCGGCGATTTGCACTTCCTTCCATAAAATGCCTCGTATGGAGCCATACCAATAGATGATTGGAAGCTGTTGTTGTAGGTAAAATCCACTAGAGGTAGCTTAGATTCCCAAGTCCCATGGAAATCAATCATACAGGCTCGCAATTGATCCTCCAAAATCTGAATCACTCGCTCAGACTGGCCATCTGTATGCGGGTGAAAAGCTGTACTAAATAACAACTTCGTCCCCATGGTTGCAGTGCAAACTCTTCCAAAAGGACGATGTAAACCTTGGGTCCTTGTCAGACACAATAGAAACTGGGATTCCGTGCAATCGGACTATCTCCTGGATATAGAGCTCCGCATACTGCGTCATGGAGAAAATCGTCCTCACTGGCAAGAAGTGTGCCGACTTAGTAAGTCGATCCACTATAACCCAAATAGCAGTGGATCCCCTGACTGACCTCGATAATCCAACAACGAAGTCCATGGTGATATTCTCCCATTTCCACTCGGGGATATGGAGTGGCTTGAGCATTCCTGCTGGCCTCTGATGCTCTGCTTTCACATGCTGACAAGTGAGACATTCAGATACAAATCAGCGGATGTCTCTCTTCATACCTGGCCACCAATACAGAACCTGCATATCCTTGTACATCTTGGTACCTCTTGGTTGGATAGAATACGGAGATTCATGTGCCTCTGTCAGAATATCCTCTCTGATCGAATAAACATTGGGCACCCACATCCTTCCTCTGTACCTCACAATACCATCAGACACTGTGTAGAGTACACTGCCTTTGGCTTCATCCTTCAGTCGCCATTTCTGTAAAAGCTCATCTGAAGGCTGATCTGCATGGATTCGGTCAAGCAACGAAGACTGAACTCTAAGATTAGACAGCTTAGGAGCTCTGCCCTTAGGATAAACCTCTAACCCAGATATCTGAATCTTTGACTGAAGAGATCTCTGTGCTGACAGTTGTGCTACTACAGCAACTTTACGGCTCAAGGCATCTGCCGAACATTAGCTTTCCCTGGATGGTAGCTAATTTCACAATCGAAGTCTTCTACCAACTCCAACCACCGTTTGTGTCTCATATTCAACTATTTCTGCGTGAAGAAATATTTGAGACTCTTGTGATTGGCAAATATCTGGCATTTCTCGCCGTACAAGTAGTGTCTCCAAATCTTGAAGGCAAAGACAACGGCGGCTAACTCAAGATCATGAGTCGGGTAGTTCTTCTCTTGCACCTTCAACTGCCTGGAAGCATAAGCTATAACCCTGACCATGCTGCATCAACACTACGCCTAAGCCGAACTTAGATGCATCGGTGTATAACGAAAAATCCCCTTGCCCTGCTGGCATGGCTAACACTGGCGCTGAAATAAGAGCTTGCATCAAAGTATCGAAGCTCTTCTAGCACTCGCCACTCCACACAAACTTAGCATTCTTCTTGGTCAGTGAAGTGAGCGGAACTGATATCGACGAAAACCCCTGAATAAACTTACGGTAGTAACCGGCTAGAACCAGAAAGCTGCGTATCTCTGATGCAGTCTTTGGCTCAACCCATTCCTTAACAGCTGCCACCTTTGCTAGATCCACCTCGATACCACTGCTAGATATTATATGAACCAAAAACGCTACCTTCTCCAACCAAAATTCACACTTACTGAACTTCCCAAATAACCGACTCTGCAAGATCTGTAAAACTGTCCTCAAATGCTGACTGTGCTCCTTATGGCTCTTTGAGTAAATAAGAATGTCGTCAATGAATACTATGACAAACTGGTCTATGTAAGGCTGAAATACTCGGTTCATGAGGTCCATAGGAAATTTCTGGGGCGTTCTTCAGTCCAAACGGCATCACCAAGAACTCGTAATACCCATACTTGGTTCTAAAGGCTGTCGTGTGAACATCTGCATCTTTCACCTTCAGCTGATGATACCCTCGATCGAAGATCTATTTTTGAGAACACTGTAGCTCCCTGCAACTGATCGAACAAGTCCTCGATCCTTGGGAGTCGGTATTTCTTCTTGATCATTACCTTGTTCAGTTTTCGGTAGTCGATACACAGCCTTATGCTCCCATCTATCTTATTCACAAAAAGTACTGGTGCTCCCCATGGCGAGAAACTAGGGCGAATAAATTCCTTGTCAAGGAGCTCCTGAATCTACTGCTTGAGTTCTAACATCTCAGCTGGAGTTAGACGGTACGGTGCCTTAGAGATTGGCACAGTGCCTGGCACAAGGTCAATGGAATACTCCACCTCTCTCTCTGGTGGATGGCCTGTTACTTCATCTGGAAAGACGTCAGGAAAATCTATGACCACTGGTACATTAGTTATAGACGAAGTGGGTACGTCAGGTGCAGAAACAATGCTGGCCAAGAAATCCTGACAACCCTTGTGCATAAATCTCCGCGCCTGCATGCAAGAGATCATGCGAGGGAAACTCCTTCCATCTAGCTGGCTCGAAGAGAAACTGCTCCATGCCCAAAGGTCTTATCAACATTGATCTTTTCTGGAAATCGATAAGAACTCTGTTCTTTGTCAGCCAATCCATTCTCAAATTGATATCAAACTCTGGCATCCGCAACACTATCAAATCGGCATACATTAGGTGGCCTTGCAGCTCGAGATCGATGTCCCTGACCACGCTAGTAGTTGACAATTCTTCCCCTGATGGGACTTTCACTCAATAGCTCACGTTGAGTCCAATAGACTTGACGTCCAGGTGACTAGCGAATGTCTCTGAAATAAAAGAGTGGGTGGCTCCTGAGTCTATCAGGGCCTTCGTGGCTACTCTCTTTATGAAAATGTTTCCTGTGAGACGTCAGCACAACACAAAAACTTATATCCCAACAATTCTAATATTAACCTCAAGTACAGTAGAAAACCTCTACCCAAGTCACCAAAATACTACTAGCACACTAATAATCCCAATTCAAATTTGAAACATGCATGGCAAAACAAGACTGCGCTTATTTAAATAAGTATACCAGTCAGTAATGTCGTGTCTGGGTTCACCTCTTGAGCATGCATGGCGAACACTCTTCCCTGTGTCGGTTGCATCCAATGTCGGCACTCCTTCAACATGTGGTCACTGTCTCCACATTTAAAGCATTTCCCAGATCCCCATAGACACTGCCCCTGGATGTTGGCGATTGCATTTCTGACACACTGGGAAATTACCAGGTCTCTGCGGAGCCTTCTGCTGCGGGATACGGACCCTTGCCTTTCGGCGGTCCCTGGTCTGGCTTCTTCCCTGGCTGCCCTTGGTAAGGCCTCTTGAACTGGGTTCTCTGCTGTTAGTGCTGCTGCGGCGCCTGATAGGGCCTCTTTCCCTATCTGTCATCCTCAATATCCCTCTGATCCTGTTCTGCCGCCAAAGCTCTAGACACGGCAACTGCATATGTAGTAGGACCAGCTACTCGGACATCTCGGCGCAAGATCAGCCACAACCCATCCATGAAGTGCCTCAACTTCCCCTTGGAATCATTAGCTATCAGGGGCACAAAGTGACACCCTCTTTCAAACTTCCTGACAAATTCTGCAACAGTGCTGTCTCCCTCTCGCAGTGTCATGAATTCCCTGGTCAGTCAGGATCGTACTTCTTCAGTGAAATACTTGGAGTAGAATACCTCCTTAAAGTCATCCCAAGAAAGGGTCTGCAAATTCGCTACCACGGACGCACTCTCCCACCACAGTCTGACGTCCTCGGTCAGTAGAAATGTGGCACACCTGACCCTATCTGCATCTTGCAACTCCATAAAGGAAAAAATCACCTCGATGGATTTAATCCATCCCTCGGCTATCATCGGGTCAGTGGTCCCCGAAAACTCCTTTGGGTTTATCCGCCTGAACCTCTCGTATACTGCCTCTGGTCTGGGTCTCGCCTCTGAGTTTGCCAAAGCCTGGTTCCCCGCAAACTGTGCGAAGATCTGCGTCATACCTGCGAGCATCTGCGCCTGCATATCCAGAGGTGGAGGTGGGGGATTGGCCCTCCCCTCATCTCGAGGCTCTCGGTCCTCTTCCCTAGCTTCACGGTTAATCAAACGTCTAGGAGGCATGCTGTTCCAGAATTTACCCAACACATAAGCCCAACATGCATGAATATGATATAAATAACATAAGATGCACAGTACTTGAAATTTAAAATATGCACATACCGAAATCAAAACTTAATGCTTACTACATAACATAAATTTAAAACCTTAAAACTTACAGACTTGAGGTGTGACTTCGTGAGCTTCTTGCGACTAGCAATAGGCATAACCCTTTACAAGAACACCGCTATGATACCAACTGTGACGTACCGTATTTTTTAAACTACTTGAAATTTGCGGAAAAATAAAAATTTTTCTTAAATATGAAATAAACTTTCGAATTTGCATTATAATGTCTCGTTCGTCTAAAAACCTTTGCCATAAACCAACCACACTCAAGTTTGCCAACCATCTAAAAGTATTTGCAATAAACGATCACCATGGCAATTTTGCTAACGAAAATACTTGTTTTAGAACATCGTAGACAAACATGATATCAGAGTATTTGAAACTTTCATAAATTCTTAAAAACATGGCTGTCCTCGGGTTTAGCCTCCCCCAAAGTCCAAGCCAGCTCACTGGTCCTCACCCCTCATCTCCCAAATGCATACTCACCTACATTGATCAAGTCTAGTGAGTCTAAAGACTCAACTCGTATAAACTGAAGTAGCAAGTAATACGTAATAAAATCACATACGACTTTAAAATAGATCATACATACTGGAACTTTAACATGCGTATAAAAGCTTGAACTTATATAAAAAACATAGACGTGCCATAACATGAAACTTTTCTTAAATATGCTTGCATACTTGTCCATACATGAACATACATAAACTTCATCATTTTGCGTAGATGCATGTTTCAAAGCAAGTGACCCATACATAAACACGCCTGATCAGACTAAACCACAGTACTGGGCTGACAGGGAAGATTCACTGTCACATACATGAGATCCCCGTTCATGCTTTAACGGGTGGATTGGTCCCTGGTCATGCTTTACCGCTTTCCAATCCTGATCTAAACCTGTTCATGCTTTAACGGGGTGGAGAGGTCCTCGGCCACACGTTCACTGACTTTCCAAACTTAATTCATAAATTTGTCACATGACATTTAGCATATCTCAAAAATAAAACATTTTCTCATTTGCACGTCGAACATACTTGGCGTTGAGGGATTCATTGGATCTCGCTTAGGGCCACCGCTGCACATACTAACATGAGTTTCAATACTTATCTTGCATAGGCTTAGACGTATAGTCATGCTCACACCCAAAAATGACAAATTTCCTTATGACATTCTAAATCTCTCGGGACTCGACCTCATTTAATCATCGTACTAAATCATAACATCAAACCCCAAAACAATCACTAAAAGAAAGGAGTTTTTTTTTTATTTTTTTTTATAAAGGACACAGACCCCGTGTACGGGGTCCGTGTCAGGGATCCGTGTAGGTACTCGAAAATCGAATTTTTGAGGAAAAAGTGTACGGACCCCGTGCCAGGGTCCGTCTACAGGTCAATGTAGGTGCTGGAATCGCGAACCAACGAAGAAACACTACACTTTAGGCTTATTCCTCCTAACTCGATCATACAGATAATGAAACAACGCCTCGAGACCCATCCTAGGATGCTATGACACTTATTCAAACACAAACAAATGCCCCAAAATGACTATGCATCACAAACAACGCAACCCAATCCATGAACACGACCTTTGACCCCAAAACAATTCCTACGACTTCTAATTCAACCAAGTGCCTAACGACACGAAACGAAACACCAATAATCATCCCAACATCAATCTCGATATACCTAAATGCAGCAGCAATCACCCGTCGATCCCCAACGAAGCCTGAAACAATAAAACTTCAAGAACACATCAAGTAACATATATTTTTTTCCAGAAAACGCAGTTTGAGCAGTCCCACAAAAATGGTCATAACTCACTCATTTCTTATTCAAATAATTCGAATTTACTGTCAAATAGAAGGTATCAAAAAGTTATACGTTTTTTATGTTGAAACTTTTTCCAAAAAATTGACCAAAAAGTCGAAGTATTTAAAATGACAGCAAACTTCGAGTTTTGAGATCCAAAAACGTTTCCAAATCGATCCAACCATTTTGCTCAAACTCTTCACATAACATATACATAGTTTTCATAGAATAAACATCAATATATTTACTACGACAAGATCGATGCAGAAACGAAAGAATATACATGCATTTAAATCTTTAACGTTACCGAAACGACAACACCGAAGCGGGAAGGATGCGAGAGACGATCCGGGACAAACGTAGCGCTAAATTCCTTGAAGAAAACCAACAAAAATCGCTGGGAGAACCGAAGAAAATAGGCGGCTGCTCTAAGGTAGAAGAACTCTAAGTTTTCTCTCAAAAATAGATTTCTGAAATTGAAATATGTTTGTGTGTGTTGTCGTGTGTTAGTGTGTGTGTGTGGAAGTTAGGGAGGTAGTTAGTGGGTTAATTTAGGGAAAAAAATTGCTTAATTATTAATTAGCAAGCTAATTAAAATAATTACCCCCTTCTAACCCAATTAAAATCCCTTAATTTAGAAATAAAGTGTACAAGTGCTAATTTTTTTAAAAACTTTAAAATCTTAAAATCACCAACGATTAAATTAGGCTTTTAAAATATTAAAACTAGCTAAATTATTTAAAACACCCCATTCTCAACTTAAAATAAAATACCATCTTTTAAAAATTGCCAAAATCGTCACCGGTCTCCTTTCCTCGATCCCGCATCGAATAATCGCCTGAAACATGAAACTCGAGAAAACATTTTAACGTGCATCACATAGACATTAAAATAATACAATTTAAATAAATCATGACCACTAAAATTATTTTAAACTTAAATAAAAGATTTAACAATTAAATAAATGCATGTGATTTACGTGTACTGATTTTGGGCTCTACAATAATAATTTACATGCAATAAATCGTGCAACCCCTGGCGTGAAGGATAATAAATTACATGCAATAAACCATGCAACCTTTGGCATGGAGGAGAATAAATAACATGAAATAAACCGTGCAACCTTTAGCATGGAGTAGAATAAATTACATGCGATAAACCATGCAAATTTTTGCATGGAAGGGGAATGCCTAAAGTCACACTGGTGTCTAATAATTATGGCAAAGGGATGAGTGAAATCACATCAAAACAACACCAAAAATCATCTCCAAAAGTTTTAATTTTCTAGTACCAAAAATTAAGTTCAACTTCAAAGAATTTTGCTCATTATTTTAGACGTCCAAATCTGATCTCCACCATTCAAAATACACATACACGTGTTTTGAGCAACATAAACAAAATTCAAATCGATCCAACGATTCAATTAAGCGCAAAATTTTTTGCAAGGTGACTGATTTTTTGATGTCAGACTCCAGCTTGTTCATTCCAAGATTTTTGGAACAATTTTTCAAGTAAGTGGGTTGTTGCTATAATTTTATGTACACTTGCATTTCATAAGTATACTATCTGATATATATATTGACATACTTGTTCTTCTCCAGTTTATCCACGTTTGCATAAAAATAAATTATGTATGTTTCTTAAAATTCGTTCGGCATATATTATTCCTTCGATTTGCTAAATGATATTTAAAAGCATGTTTGAGAAAAATATTTTTGAAAACACTGTTATGATTTCATTTGAAATGTTCAGAAAATTCTGACATTTGATTTGATTTGGCCCTTATGCGGTGAGATATAATACCCAATACTATAGCTTCGCCCCATTAGAGGATATAACTTAGGGAACTGATCAGTAGATGATTTTCAATGCCATTTGTTTGATTTAATATGATATGAAATGATTTGAATATGATGTACGTATTCAAATGATATACGATATATATATATATATATATATATATATATATAGCACTGAAAATGCATTTATTGCCATTTAGGATTTCTTATTACCACAGCATAGTAGACTTGCTGAGTATTTACCCAAACACTCACCCCTTACTTCTTTCTCTTAGATAAGAACAAGGAACAAGTAGAGGAAAAAAACAAGAATACTTCTGGGGATGATGAAGATGCCAATTCGTAACGAGACCAGTCATGTTATTTAGTTTTTATTATCTTTTTTTACGCTTCTACATTTCGTTCAAGTTTTGTAAAGACATTAATATGATTTATGAAATAGACTGATTTTGGATATTTGATTACTACGAGGCTTGTTGTTAATGGTCATGTGATTATTGACTACGCCGGATGTTCCACGTTTCGGTCTCGGGGCGTGACACATGATATCGACCCAAGCTATTGAAAAATCTTCATTCTCATCTTCTATCAACGGCGGAGGTCCAATCTCATGATATCAAAAATGTTGACTATGTCTCCTTTTATCATGGTCTCGGTGAACCCTTCCGTCACGATCTCTATGACGATGTTCTCGGCCTCCATCGTTGTTGCCTTAATCGCCATGTCCCATACTTCCGTCACTTTTTCCTTCTCCTGACATGTGAAAAAAAAAATCAACCTCTAAATCCTTGAAACAGAATTACTTATTCACAATAAATATTTTCATGCTCTTATTGGTAATAAACGTAACAAACTAATTAACATGCATAATTAAACTTGATAACAACAATTAAATAAATGAAACCAAATAACTTAATCATCTAACAACTTAAATAAAAAAAATCTCAGTATTAATTTGAATTCAACCATATCGAATTCATAATCAGGCATGAGAAAATGATAAATTAAATAAAACGAGTAGTGGATCACCACCGAAACCCCAACTGCTCTACCCACCACCCTGGCCGTCCAAACCGTCCAACCTAAGACATATCACATGTGTTCAAGATAAAAATAAGGACTTAAGCAACAATCTTCCAATAAGAGAATGTATTACCATACAAACTGATATGATGCATGCAAAAGAAAATATACTCGGATATCAAGTATCAAATATCAAGTCTAGAATCTCATGGGCATGTTTTGGCTCCCACACTAATCATCAAGACGTGAACCTATAATTTCCAGGGTCATCAGAGCTTGCGGCGCTCAAACACTGTAGCTCTCCATATCCAACCATCCACAATATAGAATAGGATTGAGCGGCCAAAAAAACGAAGTATATCTCAAAAGATATCACGCCAAACTTGATATGTCGAAGCAGCAAATATGCATCATGAAACAGATAAATATGCAGTATATATTTAATGTCTACTGATAAACTGCAACTGAATTTTTTTAAGTAATGGCCGATGTAACGTACCGTATTTTTAAACTAGAAATTTGCGGAAAAATAAAAATTTCCTTAAATAAATAGTAATTATTCAAATTAAGATACCGATAACTGTTCGACCGAAACATTTGCAAGAAAAATGTTAAAAAATAGTTTGCTAAAATAATTCGTTCAAACAACGTAAAACAAACTCGTGAAAAATGAGAATATTTAAAACATGCATAAAGTTCTTAGAACATAGGAGGTCCTCGGGTTTAGACTCCTGCGCAGTCCAAGCCGGCTCATTGGTCCCCACCCCTCGTCTCCTATACTCGTCCTCATCCTGCATCGATCAAGTCTAGTGTGTCTAAAGACTCAACATGTATAAACTTGAGATAACAAGTAATACATAATAAAACCACATGCATCTTTAAAGTAGAACGTACATACTTAAACTTGAAAGTAACAACATAAACTTAGACGTGCCATCATCATAAAACTTTTCATAAACATACTTGCATCAGATATGTTTCAAAGCAAGTTACACATACATAAATGCGCTTGATTAGACTAAACCACAGTATTGGGCTGGCAGGGATATCCATTACCACATACTTGAGATCCCCGGTCATGCTTTAACGGATGGATTTGTCCCTGGTCATGCTTTACCGCTTTCCAATTCTGATCTAAACCGGGTCATGCTTTACCGGGGTGGAAAGGTCCCCAGCCACGTTCGTCGACTTCCAAACCCGTTCATAATTGGTCACAAGACAATTAGCATACCTCAAAAACAAAAAAATATTTATTTGCACGTCGAACATACTTAAAAACGTCGAGGCCTTCGTTGGAATGCTCTGGACATGCTCTCCTAACCATAGCAGCAAAGATTTAGATTATCCCAACGAAGCCTGCAACCAAAACTTGAGAAAATGTGAAGAACATACACAAATTTTCATAGCTTGAGCGATGTCACGGTAAAAATCATATCTCCCTCATTTATTATTAGAAAATACGAATTTGCTGTAAAATCAAAGATTACCGACGTACTATAATTCATATGTTGAAAGTATTTTTATAAAATCGACGAAAAAGTCGCAGTACATGCATTGACAGCAAACATGGTTCTGTCATGTAAAAACAAATATTTCCTTGAGCGATGTCAAGATAAAAATCATATCTCCCTCATTTATTATCGGAAAAATACAAATATACTGTCAAATCGAAGATAACACAATGTACTACAATTCATAAGTTGAAAGCATTTCCAGAAAATCTACCAATAAGTCGTAGAACTCGAATTGACAACAAACAACTGTTCTGCGTTCTTAAAAAAAAAATCTTTCCTTGAGCAGTCACAGGAAAATGGCTATATCTCACGCGTTTCTTGTCCAAAAATTACGAATTTACTGTCAAATCAAATATAACGCAACGTACTACGATTTTTGTGTTGAAAATATTTTTTCAGAAAACTAATCGAAATTACACAGTACTCGAAATGACAGCAAAAACGATTTTTGAGATTTAAAATTTGTTCGAAAACGTTTAAAAACGTATTTGCTCAAACTTTGCACATAATAACCAAATTTTCACGCGTAACATACATCAAAATATCTACTATGACAAGATCAATGCATTGAATAAAAGATTATACATGCCTTGATCTTTAAAACTATCAAAACGACGATACCGAAGCGGGAAGGATGCGAGGGTTGATCCGGGACGAACGTGGCACGATTTTCTTGCTCGAAAATGAGGAGAAATCTTCAGAATTTTTGCATGGAGATGAGGCTGTTGAAAGAACCTATGAACCTTAGGTTTTTCTTTAAAAAAATGAAATGGAAGCCAAAGGGAAATGTGTGTGTTGGTGTCGTGTATGTGTGTGTGCGCGTGTGTTTAGTAAGATTAGGAGGTTAATTAGGCTAATTAAATTATTTAAAATAGCCAATAACTATTAAACAGGTTAATTAACAAGGTTAATCGAATATTAAGTATATATATTCACCCTAGTTTAAATACAATGCTAAAGTGCCAAATCTTAAAAATTTAAAATCTACTACTATTCATATTAGTATTTTAGAAAGGCATAAAATCTAGAAATCACCTAATAATTAAAATAGGCTTTAAAAATTCTAGAAACTTACTAAATCATTTAAAATGCCCCAATCCTAACATAACATAAAATACACTATTTTAAAATCGCCAAAATCGTCGCCGATCTCTTTTCCTCTATCCTGCATCAAATAATCGCATGAAACATGAAACTCAAGAAAATATTTTAACGTGCATCACATTAACATAAATAATTTGAAATAATGCGAATTCATAATCATGCATGTAAAAAATCACTTTAAACTTAAATAAATAATTTAACAATTAAATAAATACACGGGTTTTAAGTGTACCGATTTTGGGCTCTATAGCCGAAACCATAACCGCATAAATCAAAGAAAAATTCGAAACCCACACTGTATAAAAACCATCCAACGACTGAATAAAATAACTGCAGTTATCAAATCTTAAAATTGTAATCCATCTCGGAGTCTAATGTTTTAAAAGAGAAACTCATACATTTTACCAAAAATCTGACAATTCAACAATGTATTAAAAATTCATAATCAATTAAAAATATTGTTTTTACCCATGTCTCAAAAATCATATTGTGCGGAAGAAATACAAGTTCCTCGGGTTTTCACTGTGCGCATCCAGCTCAGCCTACACAGTCTTCAGCGCCTCCAGTTTCCTCTTCCACATGATCACCTGCATCACTCACATCTAATGAGTCTAAAGACTCAACAGATCTGAACCGTTATAACAAGTACATATACATATCATGTAAGAGTGAAAAGTACTGTAACCAAAATAAGTTTCGTGATCTTTCCAATTATAAACATAAACATCAACACATTGGGTCATACCAAATCATGCCATATCATATTATCATATATGTATTCATTTTCCTTTATTGAATTCAGATAATTAGTTGTGACTTTCGTATAAGCTCTAGGTTGATGGATCCATCTACGTATAACCGTGGTACCCAGCGGCGGGGACATCGTCGACACTGTTACCTGTGAACTGAGCCTTGGCCTTACATGTTCTTATTCGTATTAGTAACAACCAACTCGCCCCCTTCAAAAAACATGTCATCGTATTCATCACTTGTAAAATTTATGCATATACATATATTTTCTTAAAACCAAGCATGCAACGTATTTTTCAGCATTATCATTAAAATTCATATTCATAATTCACATAAACATTTTAAATATGCATTTTCAGTTATCAGGGCACTTACAGGACTGCTAACTCGATTCAGGTGCAAAATGACCATTTTTCCCCTAAAACTCTAATTTGACAATTTTACCCCCAGACCTTAAAACTTTGACCCGAATCCATCCGAACATATCAAGACACCTTAAACATACTTATAATAATTTCTTAGATGTAAACTCGAGCCCATGCATTAATTTATATAATTCATTTTAAAACTTGAATCGGAGTCCCAGTTTTGACCCGAATCAACCCGAAACTTAACCAAACTTTAACCATATTTCAAAGACATCTAACCAAACCTCGTATGACCCAATTCAAACTATCTATAACCTCAGACACATCGACATAACCAGCTGGAACACCAAAAACGAGCCATGCCCACTAAAATAGTTAAAACACCTGCACTGAACTAGTGGCTAGGTGCAGGATGTGTAGCGCTGCGATGATTGGTAAGAGCCTAGGCGCTGTGCACCAGCGCTACGACGCTACAAGTGTCGTGGCCTAAGTGCTGCAGCGCTGAAAGAGCAGTGTCGGAGCGCTAACTACCTGTGAACAAGGAGCCCGATCGGTCATGACTTTGCACCATACAAGGCATGTTCTAACCTATCTAGGACCATGACATGAGTCTCTCCAAAGCCTTTGGACACATCCCATAAGCCACACGACAGACCCTCAATCACAAAAGCCATACGTGCCTAATATCTCTACAAATCAAGTCATGACGAATTCACTCGGATCCCCTATACCACATGTTCCAGATCTGGTCGTAGCCCTCAAACCCTTCTAAACCTTCAGTAAATTGTCTCTTACACAACAAAACACTAGCAGCTCCGTCAACCGTATAAAAAACCTGAGTTTCATAAGAAGAAAATCCAACATGTTTATGTAAAACCAATGCATATCAATAGATCCATAAGATATCATGCAAATACAATCAAAATTCGTAGTAGGGTGTGAAAGATGTGAAAAATAGGCTAGGGCTTGCCTTTAAAATTAAACGCTCGACGCACAATGTAAATGATGCGAGAGATGGACACCGGAGTGACAAGACAACGTTTCCTATGAAAATCCTTGCAAAAATCGATCAAAATCTGCTGTTGGACGTGGGTGATGGTGTGGTCAAGTGAGGGGGTGGGATCTAGGGTTTCGTAGTGGAAATAAAGGATAAAATAATAAAAGAGTGGGCAAATCTTTTGATATACAAGAGAGTAGCATCTTAGGCCCAAAATCATACTATAATAGGCCCATTAGGCTCATCAACGAGTACGTAAAATATTTTGTTTAAATAAGTTTGCCAAAACATTTACCGAGCCTCCAAAATGTCCATATTTTGCCAAAAATCGACTACTGGTTTAAAATATGGTTCGACAAGAAAAACATATATAAAATCCTATTTTTTCGAAAATTACATATTAAATACATCATATATTAAATAATTAAAAATAATTATTTAATAAAACATTTTCCCTCAAACTGTCCCCGGTCTCCGTTCCTCGTTTGACCGCGAAATACTGCTAAAAGACCAAATAAATGCAATCTAGTAATTCATGAAATAAAAACATATAATGTCATAATCATTTATTTAGCGCATTTACAATAACAATTTAGACATTTTAATAATACCCTAGATTTGCATTCAGTCAGGTTACGTCACTTGAATATTTAGACCTTACAATTCCTCCCCCCTTAACTAGAATTTCGTCCTCAAAATTTAAAACATACCGAAAAGCTTTGGCTAGCGAGTCTTAATCTCTGCCTCGGTCTCCCAAGTAGCTTCTTCTTCGGAGTGATTTAGCCACTTGACCTTGACCATTTGGATTACTTTGTTCCGGAGTCTCCTTTCCTGTCTATCCAGAATCTGGGTAGGTCTTTCCTCGGAAGACAAGATCGGCATCAGCTGTAGAAGCTCATAATTCAGTACATGCGAAGGATTCGATATATACTTTCGCAGCATCGAGATGTGGAAAACATTATGAACTCACCCAAATTCGGGGGAAATGTAACTCTGTAGGCTAGTGTCCCAACTCTCTCAAGAATCTCAAATGGTCATATGAATCTAGGACCGAGTTTGCCTTTCTTGCCAAATCTCATTATACCCTTCATAGGTGCAACTTTCACAAACACGTGGTCACCCACTACAAATTCTAGATCTCTGCACCGCTTATCAGCATAACACTTCTGTCATAGCTCTGCAGTCTGTTTGACAATGTATGGACCCAAATCTAATCATTCACCTACCTCATCCAAATAGATCGATGATCTATACTTCCACCCATAAAGCGCCTCGTACGGAGTCATACCTATGGATGCTTGATAACTGTTGTTGTATGTGAACTCCACAAGAGGTAGCTTCGGCTCCCAGATGCCCTGGAAGTAGATCATGTAAGCCCTGAGCAGATCTTCCAAGGTATAAATTACTTTCTCAGACTGGATATCGGTCTGAGGATGGAAATCTGTACTGCATAAAAACTTGGTACCCAATGCCTGATGCAGACTCTTCTAGAACGTAGATGTGAACCTTGGGTCCCTGTTGGATACAATAGAAACCGGAATTCCATACATTCTGACTATCTCTTTGATGTACAGCTCTGCATACTGAGTCATGGTGAAAGTCTTTTTAATCGGTAGAAAATGTGCTGATTTAGTGAGCCGATCGACTATCACCTAAATGACATTATATCCTCCAACCGTCATGGGTAACCCTGTCAGGAAATCCATCGTGATGTTCTCCCATTTCCACTCGGGAATAGGAAGCGATCTAAGCTTTCCTGCAGGTCTTTGATGCTCTGCCTTAACCTGCTGACATGTCAAACACTCAGACACAAAATGCAAAATATCTCGTTTCATGCTCAGCCATCAATACAAAGACTGCAGACCTTATACATCTTCGTACTCCTTGAGTGAATAGATTACGGGGTGATGTGGCCTTCCTTCATTATGTCTTCTCTCACTGAACCACCAGTAGGAACCCACAGTCGATCGCGTTATCGGACTATGCCATCCTGGAAAGAGTACAATCTTAGACCCTTGGACTCATCCCTCAGTCTCCACTTCTGCAACTGCTTATCAGATGACTGCCCTTCTCGAATCCTGTCTTTCAGTGTCGATTATACTGTCAGAGTTGAAAGATCAAGAGCATCGCCCCTAACATACACTGCAAGATCGAATCTCTGAATCTTTGCCTGCAATGGCCTCTGAACTGAGAACTGAGAAATCACTACATTCTTCCAACTCAACGCATTTTGCGACCACATTAGCCTTCCCCGGGCTGTATCGAATGTCTTAGTCATATGTCCTTTACCAGCTCTAACCATCTCTGATGTCTCATATTCAGCTATTTCTGCGTGAAGAAGTACTTTAAACTCTTGTGATCTGTGAAAATCTTACACTTCTCCCCATACAGATAGTGTCTCCAAATCTTCAGGGCGAACACTACTGCTGCTAGCTCGAGGTCATGAGGTGAATAATTATTCTCATGAACCTTCAACTGTCTGAATGCATAGGCTATCACTCTGCCATGCTGCATCAGAACTGCGCCCAAACCAAGCTTCAAAGCATCCGTGTATAACACATACTCCCCTTGCCCTTATGATGGCATTGCTAGAACTGACGCTCAACTCAATGCTTGCTTCAGCTTCTCAAAGCTCTCTAAGCACTCTGGTCCCCAAATGAATTTGTCATTTTCTTTGTCAAGGCGGTCATAGGTACCGCAATAGAAGAAAAGCCCTGAATAAACTTCCTGCAATACCCAGCTTGACCCAAGAAATTGCGGATCTCTGTCACACTCTTAGGCACTGGCCAATCTCTGACTGCCTCAACCTTCCTGGAATCGACCTCGACTCCATCCCCAGAAATAATGTGGCCAACAAACGCCACTCTGTCGAGTCAGAACTCGTACTTGTGGAACTTAGCATATAATTGTCTTTCTTTCAATGTTTGCAGTGTCGATCTCAAGTGTTGACTGTGCTCTTCTCTGCTCTTTGAGTATATAAGTATATCATCTACAAAGATTATGACGAACTTATCCAAATATGGTTGAAATACGCTGTTCATGAGATCGCTGGAGCATTAGTCAATCCAAAGGGCATCACCATAAACTCGTAGTGCCCATAACGCGTCCTGAAAGCCGTCTTGCTGAACATCTGCATCCCTTACCTTCAATTGATGATATCTTGAACTAAGATCTATCTTCTAGAACACTGATGCTCTCTGCAGCTGATCAAATAAGTCCTCGATTCTAGCCAGGGATACTTATTCTTGACGTGACTCTCTTCACCTCTTTGTAATCAATGCAGAGTCACATACTGCCGTCCTTCTTCTTCTTCACAAACAGTACCGGTGCGTCCTATGGATAAAAGCTCGGGTGAATAAAATCCTTGTCCAGCAAGTCCTCAATCTGATCTTTCAATTCTATCATCTCTACAGGCGCTAGGTGGTAGGGTGCCTTATAAATTGGCATTGTACCCGGCATCAACTCAATAGAAAAATCCACTTCTCTGTCTGGTGAAATACCAGAAACGTCATCAGGAAAGACGATAGGAAAATCTCCGACAATCTCGACATCCTCTATTCTTTGACCGACTGGCTCAGATACGAACACAATACTCGTCAGAAATGCTTGGTAGCCTCTCTTCATAATTTTTCCTCGCACAAATACAAGAAATGATGTGCAACATCTTCTTGTTCCTTGTTGTCCTCAAAAACAAAAGACTTCCCGCTGGGCGGTCGAACAGATATTGAACTCTGCCAGAAATATATCGAAGCTCATTTAAATATATTTCAATATAATCCCCATAATTCTTAAATTAAATAAATTCAACCCTTAAATCCATCTAATTAGAGAATGCAAACTATTTACTTCTAAGTCCTTGATCCCAAAAGTAATTCCACTAACCAACTTAACATTTCATGGAATCATGGCAATTTAAAAATGTTGAAGCAAATAGATTACCAGTGATAAATGTCGTGTCTGGTTCTGCTTCTGCCTCCACTACATGCATAACATAGGCCTTCCCAGT
Organism: Primulina tabacum; assembly: GCF_025594145.1. Classification (NCBI taxonomy): domain Eukaryota; kingdom Viridiplantae; phylum Streptophyta; class Magnoliopsida; order Lamiales; family Gesneriaceae; genus Primulina; species Primulina tabacum. The sequence continues at coordinate 39,443,850 of NC_134552.1, forward strand.
AGTAGGCTCCTTGTTCCTTGGACAATAAATAGACTTGTGGCTTTCCTCCATGCAGATAAAGCATTTAAGCGTCCCCCACATACATTTACCTGAAATGGAAACGGTTGCATTGTTTGCATGGTTGTCTCTCCTCTTGTTTCGAGGCACCTGAGTTACGAGGGGGCTTCTGCTGCCCCGGGTGTCTGGGAGCCCTACGAACTGCTTCCTACTAGGATGTGAACTCTGTTGTGCCTGATGCCTCTTTCTCTGCATCTCCACATCTATATCCCTCAGTTCTTGCTCCGCCTGATAAGTGAAAGCAGTGGTAGCCTCATAATCCCTCGCCTCATCAGCGTAACATCTCTTCTGATGGTATGTCTGAAGCTATCCATGAAGCGCCTCAGCTTCTCTGCTGCATCCCGCGCAATAAGGGGCACAAAGTGACAGCCCCGATCAAACTTTATAATAAACTCAATAACAGTCAAGTCCCCCTGTTAGAGACTCCTGAACTCTTGGGTCAGACGCCCCCTGATGTCTGAGGTGAAGTACTTATTGTAGAAAAGATCTTTGACCTGGTTCAATGTGAGAGTAGCCAGATTCACCCCATGTGCTACTCCTTACCACCATAGATGTTAGGTATAGGAAATTCGAATTACGTAACATGACTGCATGCAATCTAGGATTTTTACTAAAATCAGTGTTTAATTATTTTGAAGCTTTAAAGGCTTAATTACTTCCATAATATACATGATTTATGTGTTGAAGCATGAAAAATATTTAGATTAAAATTATTTAACGTTAGACGGGTATTTTTCGAAGATACGACGTTTATATGCATGTATGTTAAGTATTATGAATTCTAAGGACACTCTGCCCATGAGAGACGTTATGGGTCGTAAAAGAGAGTCGAATAAGAGAAGAACAATGAATGGAAATTTGCATAAGGGGACGGTTAGGATCGATTGGGTGAGTGAAAGTGTTTAGAAGGGGGCAAAATAAACACTTTATGATTTTCGAATCTTTTCGATAACGTGAATCAGTTTAGTGATAAACTGAATTCGATAAACTTGTTGTCGATGTCAATCACTTAAAAAGTGCGGAAACAAACTTAAAGACATATTGAATACTTGAAAAATAAGGACGCAAAGATTTATGAATGTTTGTAAACTTCAAATGCTCCTACGTCACCCCTTCTATCTCAAGGATAGGATTTTAACTAAAAGACTTTGATTAAATAGAGGAACTGTAGTAACCCACTTCAGTTTGATCTTAAACACTACAAAACTAAAACTCTTAGTATCCTTACACTTTAATTAGTACGCAACTGATATATTTAAAAAGATCGAATCTAATAACAATTGTAAGGTCCAGGAATATAATTCACGTAACCTGAATGCATAATATCTAGGATTTCATTTAAATTATGTGTTTAATTATTTTGTGCATTTTATACATAATTAATACATGATAGGATGTATTCCATGAAATTTTAAAAGTTCATGCATTAGGTTTTCTAGATGCATTTCGCGCCAGAAAGAAGAACGGAGACCGGAGAATTATCAGGAAAAATTATTTTATTACATAATTAATTTTAATTAATTTAAGGTGTTTTTAAGTATTTTTTAAAAAATGGGCTTTATTGGATATTTTTACCTGCATGATTTTATTTTTATCGGGTACGCAAATTTTATCGAATTGAGGGACTTTTTAAGGGTTCGACTAATATTTTCAAAAACTTTCCAACACGAAATATTTTTCAGGAGTGTGTTTGGACTTAATGGGTCTCTTTTAAGCTTATTGCGCTTAAAACTCTTTTAATTCCTTTTTATTTAAAATTAAGGTCCATTAGCTAAATTGTTATCTATATATTTAACAATAAATTATTCCCCTAAGCATTCCACTGAACCTAATCACTCCCCACTCAGCCACCCACCCCTTCCACTCACAAACCTCGTCGTGAATTGCAACAACTAGGATTTCGGTGTCCCCATCTCCGTTCAAGCTAGAGTTTCCCTTCGGCCGTTTGTTCTATTGCATTGTTTGTTCACAAAAAAAAAAAAAAAACACCAGGCATGCCACGTACTTTTGTTTTGCATCTTACACACCATATACATACTGATGTGTCCTAATTATTATGCAAAATTCTCGATCCAGTTTGAAGCATGAAGGATTTTCGGTTTGCGTGAGATTATTGCCTTCTTTCTTGTATTGTTGCTTATGGTTTTCTTGATGTGTTTGCAAGGGGGCTGTCCTGAGGTGTTGCTGTAGGGTGTGACGGCTGAGAGTGACGTTGTCACTGAGCTGGAACTGATGGAGGACAATACTAGGTTGAAGACTGAAGGGGCATCATGGTGGGGCTCGGTTTTTTGGTTGATGGAGTGTAAGGGGGGGAAACCTTTGGTGTCAAAGTAATTACAGGCTGTGGAATTGCTTCTGATGGGTCCAAACAATGACCTGGGAGGGCCCTAACACTGCTGGTTTGAACCTTTGGGCAGCACGCACGAACTGAGTGCAAAGGAGTTGCGGTTGAGGTGCTTCGGGCGCTAGAGTCAGTGCTTAGTGCGTAGGCTGCGTGGGGCTGGATTCATGTTTTATTTGAGTCCAGAGGAGTACTAGGGTGGTCTAGGATAGGACGAGCCGGGGCTGGTACATTTGGTTTTGGAGTAGGAAAGAAAACGTGACTAGGGTGCACTTGGGGATTACGAGTGTGGGTAGGAAAAATTGGTTCGGCACCTTGGAGGCCCTAGCCGAGAGATTAAGGGCTTAGTCTTGATGGTTTTATGACCTTTTGAGTTTTTATAAGATGTGGTAAAAAGTTGAGAAAATTTTGGTTAAGTTTCGAGTCGATTCGAGTTAAAACCGGGACCCCGGTCCAAGTTTTATAACGAATCATCGAGTTTACATCTAAGAGTGATTTTAAATATGTTTTGGGACATTCTCTTGAGTTTGGTAAGCTTGGGTCAATTTTATAGGTCCATGGGTAAAACAGTAATTTTTGGGTTTCCAAGGGTAAAATGGTCATTTTGCACCCGAGGTGAGATTTTGGTATTGGCAGCGCCCTGAGCACAAATTAATTATTTTTTAAAATGTTTATGCAATATGATCACGATTTTTTAGATTTTGTTAAAATACATGTTGCATGCTTGGATTTAAGGAAATTTGCACATGTGCATTATTTTTATAAGTGATGAAAATGATGATGTTTGAATGATGAGAATTAGTTGTGGCTATTGAAATATATGTAAATGCATAAGACTGTATATGTAAATGATGACGATGAGGCCTAGGCACAATGGATGGGTAATCCTGCCATTGATGTTCGACAGCCGCCGGGTACCGCGGTTCTATGTATGATGTATCCATCGTAAATGATAATGTACGGTAGTCACCTCTAAGGCGCTGATTTCACCAACGATAATGATGAATGATAAATGATGAATGAAGACTAATGATTAACGATGAGCTGTTTTGACACATCACGATTTCATATGACACGTTTACATTATGCTTTTAAAGATCATGAAAGATATGTTGAGTATGATATTTTTACTGCTGTGTGCTATATATAGGTATTTTTTATTTATGGTACATGTGTGTTGAGTCTTTAGACTCACTTGGCCTGTGTGATGCAGGTGAGCCTGAGGATGAGGGGACTGGAGGTGCCGAACTCTGAGTAGGCAGACTGGTGCGGGGACACGATCCGAGGACCGCATGTTTTCCGCATTTTTATTTTGCGATTGGGAGGAGATGAATATTTTCATACGTTGATGATTTTATAATTTTTACTCGTTTATGTTTACATTTGATCTTGGATGATTTTGGTTATTTTAAATTGTGCTATTATTATTGGCAAATAATTACAGTTGTTTTTTAAAAAAATATTTTCGCACTTTTAAAATGGTAGACGTTTTAAAGTGTGTGGTTTTTGTAACTGAGAACTATTTGCTTGTTCTTGTTCTTGCTAACTCGATAACTGTTTCTCTTTGTTATAGCTCTATTACTCTCTTCTCAATTAATCTTATCAGTTATTTATAGTCTTTGTTCCCAATGATAATATTGAAAGCATTTAAATGTCATATATCCGTTGATTTGTCCTGGGTAGACATGTCATCATTCTTCTGACAATCGTACACTGTGGCATTGTGATATGCGCTGCTCCCACTAAAAGTTGCAGTCTGCTTTTGTACAAATGGTCGAGTTGTTTGCTACGCACTTTAACTAATGATGTGTCAAGCAGATTTATCAGTTGACTTTATAGCTGATTCGATGAACTGATTATGTAATTGATCAGTCTTAACTGATAGTTCAGTTCGCTATACATCTTCAATTAGCTTTAATAAGTTCGGTTTCCTTCGATTTTTTAGCGCATTAATTATCAGTCGGCAACTTCAGTTCAAATCATTTCAGTTACGTTAAGTTCAGTTGCGTTGATCAGTTATGTAATCTTCAAAGTCTCAATTTGTCAAACTCCGAAATTATGATTCTAACAATTTCTCCCTTTTTGGCATTTGAAAAAATTTGAATTCAAGAATTGATATGAACTGAACCTTGTAGATATTCATTTTCAACTCTTAACAGTTAACTAAGAGTTTCATGCTCAAGTTTAAGCTTTTTAGAAAATCTTCTATACACAAATGAGAGCGTAGCACCACAATCAAACAAGACATAAGCAGGCATTTTATTGAGTAAAACTACACTCAATATCCTCACCTCTTTAAAAGATCGAGCTGAACCAAGTTTCGAGGATAAAACTTCCAATAAGGAGGGTGGGATGTGAGAACCCGAAATTTACGAAGCTAATCACTGAAAGAAATAAAACTCGAAATTAAGCTCAAAATTTTAAGATTAATTATAAGAATCAATTATAAACTTAAAGTTTTCAGCTAACACAGCTCGATGAATTAAAATCCCGATCGATGAATGTTATGTTCTTTCTGATTTCGATATTCTTTGATTCCGCTGAAATCGCATAAAATACAGATAAGTTCTGTTCGATAAATCTGATTATGTGGTACACTGTTACAAATAGAATTTGAAATGGAACGATAATTGTAATTCTGTCTGGCCCCCATCAGTGGGTATAAAACTGTGTTGTGTTTGGCCCCCATCAGTCGGTATAAAAGTGTGTTCTGGACTCACCCCCTTAGAGGACTAACATATTGGGGACAATTGGACCATGAAAATGAGATGAGTAACAATGTTGTGTTTGTTCTGATTTGCTTTTGATTTGCTCTGAAAAGTCTAATATTCTTTATCTCATATTTGATTCGGTTCTGTTACGATAAGTAAAAAATAATAAGTTTTGAAAGTTTGTTACAGAGATGTTTTAAAAATTAAGTTCTATATGTATCTTTGAAAATCGATCGGCCCCCACTTGCTGAGTGTTTCGAAAAACACTCACCCCTTACAACTTTCAGATAAGAATGAAGAGCAAATGAATGAGGAGGAATAAGAAGCTTTATGGGGATGGTGATCGAATGAAAGAATGAGAATCAAGAATTTACAATTTATTTTTGTATTTCTCTTACGCTTTTATGATGTAATTTTTATTCCGTTATCATTGTAAACACAATATTTTTCTATATGAAAAGGACTGGTTTTTGGCCATTTGCTACGAGGCTTAATTGTTTTCAAGTAATTGTTAAACAAGGCCGGATGTCACCGACACCTCGTTTTTGGGGTGTGACAATTAAGTAGTATCAGAGCTGCCAGGTTCATAAAATCTCGCTGGGATTTTTATAGACAAAATTTGACGAATTTTGGCAAAACCCTAGTTCATTCCTATCTGCAGTACACTCACCCATCGAATTCATTCGCATTTAATGTCGAAATTTCCTTCGAAATTCAAAGCCAAACTCCTTAAATCATTCTGAAAATTCTTAGTATCAAAAATTCCATGACAACTGTATGTTCATTCAAAATTTTTGCCTTTCTATCCTTTATTATCGTTCAGAAATTTTCCCTCAATTTATGTTATGAAATGGCTGCTCCAAGAACCAGTGCTCAGGCTGCCCTTTGCATGCGACAGCTTACCATCGACAATAATACTAGAGAAATCACGACACTGAAGGCTCAACTCGCTATGGAGAAACAAGAGAAACATGAACTTATAGAGATCAAGGACATACTCGAGACAGACGTGCAGTGACTCACTCATCATCTGAACTTGGCTGAGAGCCAACTTCTTTTTGTACCTATGGATTCAACCCGTATCAAGCGCTTGGCTACCCTAAACCGGGAGTTACTGGGGAGAGTGGAGACTGAGAGAGACTGTGCTAATCGTACTCGTAAGCATCACGAAGAAATCACTAACAATCAAGAATGGTACATCACAAAGATTCATAGCTCCATGGATAGGCTTCAAGACCAGAATACTTATTTGCATCTTGTGGTAGAGAACATGGAAGAAGAGAAGGGAGCTCCGATGGAAGTGGTCGACGATGATAGTGATGATGGAGACATGATAGACTAGGCTAGACTAGTATTATGATGATTGTAATTAAAATATGCTTTGAAAAGCAAAGAAGTGTATCAACTTATTTTTAAATAAAAAAATTCTATTATCCAAAATTATTACATTGACATATTAAAATTGATGAGTATTTTATGAACCTAACAATGAAAAATTAATTTTAACCTGTATAGGGAAAAAAACATGGACCCTGAAATCATTATAGCCGAACTCCAAAAACAACTTCAGGAAAAAGAAGTAGAAATAGAAACGCAAAGGATGAAAAATGACAAGCTTGAGAGGGATTATTATCAACTAGATGGAAATAATAAATGCATGGACAATGACCTTTACGAGTCACGCAAAGAATCGAGGAAGTTACGAGAAGACGTCAGATGCTATACCGCCTATCATCAATAATCAGAATGGCAACACGAGATCACCAAACGAGAGTTGGACAAAGAGCAAGACAGGATTTTTATGCTCCAGATTCGGGACGAAAGTTGTCTCAAGATGCAATGCCGACTCGAAAAACATGAAGTCAATGAGAACGTGAACTAATCCACAATTCAGCAGCTCCAAGAGGAAGTAAAACACTGACAAATCGCAATAATCTTTTGTAACAACACATCAATCAACTACAAAACGATATGATCAATATGGAAGATCTCATGGATGAACTCAAAGAAAACCTGAAACGTGCCGTACTTTACACAACTTAAAATTTGCGGAAAAAATAAAATTTTTCTTAAATATAAAATAAACTTTCGAATTTGCATTAAAATGTCTTGTTCGTCTAAAAACATTTACCATCTAAAAGTATTTGAAATAAAAGATCACCGTAGAAATAAATCAATAGCTTATGACATTCTAAATCACTCGTGACTTGACCTCGTTTAATCATACTAACCATGACATCAAACACCGAAACAAGCTCTAGAATGATGTGAGAACATTTTGCAAACAATAAAAGATAAGGACTGATTATTAAAACCTAAAGAAAAAAGGAAACCAAAACTCCCTCCAGCTGGCCCCGCGCTCGGGCGGTGATATCTTACCGCTCGAGCGCCAGGTCTACTGGCCTCGGACAAAAAGAGTGGCGCTCAAGCGGTAAAAAGTTACCGCTCGGGCGCCGAGCCTTTAAAAATATACTCCCGACAGTGAAGGTGGCGCTCGGGCGGTAAAATGTTACCGCTCGGGCGCCGAGTGCACTGGACTCCGCGACTTGAAGCTTAATACTCCTAACTATATCATACGAATTAGTGACCCAATCCATCGAGACTCGTCATAGGACGCTATGACACTGACTCGAATCCATAACATGCCCCCAAACGTTCCCAAAGAGTAAACGCACCACACTCAACGCAATAAACCCATAAACTCAATTTTGACACCAATTGCTTCCTACGATTTCTAATGCGACCAACGACTATTGACACGAAACGAAACATCAAAACTCATCCCAAACTCATATTCCATATACCAAAACACAGCAGTGATCACCCGACGGTTCTCAACGAAGCTTGCAATAGTTAAACCTCAAGAACACATAAATATCATAATTTTCAGAAAACGCAGTTTGGGCAGTCGCACAAAAATCACCATAACTCACTCAATTTTTATCCAAATATTTCTAATTTTCTATCAAATCGAAGGTATCAAAAATTTCTACGTTTTATATGTAGAAATAGTTCCCAAATTCACGACAAAAAAATCGCAATTTTCAAAATACAGTGAAAAAAGAAAATTTAGATTTAAAAATTATTTCAAAACTGATCAGACCAATTTTCTGCTAAAACTATGAACATTTACGTAAAATAAACATCAACATAAATACTATGACAAGATCGACGCATGAACAACAGAATATACATGCCTTTAAATCTTTATTGTTATCGAAATGACGACTCCGACGGGGGAAGGAAGCGAGAGACGATCCGGGACGCTTGTGGAACGGTTTTTTTGCAATAAAATCAACAAAATTTTGCTGGAAGATTCAGAGGAATGGGGCAGCTGCCTTTAAATCTTTATCGTTAAGCATCCCTGCTGGCCTCAGATGCTCTGCCTTCACCTGCTGAAAAGTGAGACATTCAGACACAAACAGACGGATGTCTCTCTTCATACCTGGCCACCAATACAGAATCTGTAAATCCTTGTACATCTTGGTGCCTCTGATACTCTGCCTTCACCTGCTGACAAGTGAGACATTCAGACACAAACCGACGGATGTCTCTCTTCATACCTGGCCACCAATACAGAATTTGTAAATCCTTGTACATCTTGGTACCTCCTAGGTGTATAGAATACGGAGATGCGTGTACCTCTGACAAGATATCGTCTATGATCGAATCAACACTAGGCACCCACTTCCTTCCTCTGTATCTCACAATACCATCAGACACTGTGTAGAGTACACTACCCTTGCCTTCATCATTCAATCTCCATTTTTGTAACTACTCAACTGAACGCTGACCTGCACGGATTCGATCAAGCAACGAAGACTGAACTGTCAGATTAGACAGCTTAGGAGCTCTGCCCTTAGGATAAACCTCTAATCCAAATCTCTGAATCTCTGACTGAAGAGATCTTGTGCTGACATCCGTGCTACGACTGCAACTTTACGGCTCAAGGCATCTGCCACAACATTAGCTTTCCCTGGATGGTAGCTAATTTCACAATCGTAGTCTTTTACCAACTCCAACCACCGTCTCTGTCTCATATTCAGCTCTTTCTGCGCTGAAAAAATACATGAGACTCTTGTGATCGGTAAATATCTTGCATTTCTCGCCGTACAAGTAGTGTCTCCAAATCTTCAAGGCAAAGACAACGGCGGCTAACTCAAGATCGTGAGTCGGATAGTTCTTCTCATGCACCTTCAACTGCCTGGAAGCATAAGCTATAACCCGACAATGCTGCACAACACTGCGCCTAACCCGAGCTTAGATGCATCGGTGTATAACACAAAATCTCCTCGCCCTTCTGGCATGGCTAACACCGGTGCTGAAATAAGAGCTTGCTTCAAAGTAGCGAAGCTCTTCTGGCACTCGCCACTCCACACGAACGTAGCATTCTTCTTTGTCAATGAGGTGAGTGGCACTGCTATAGACGAAAATCCTTGAATAAATTTCCTGCAGTAGCCTGCTAGGCCTAGGAAACTGCGAATCTCAGACGCATTCTTCGGCTCAACCCATTCCTGGACTGCTACTTCCTTAGTTGGATCCACCTCAATACCACTGCTAGATATTATATGGCCCAAAAACGCTACCTTCTCCAGCCAAAATTCACACTTACTGAATTCGCGAATAACTTGCGACTCTGCCAAATCTGCAAAACTGTACTCAAGTGCTGACTATGATTCTCATGGCTCTTAGAGTAGATAAGGATGTCGTCAATGAACACTATGAAGAATTGATCAAGGTAAGGCTGAAATAATCGGTTCATGAGGTCCATGAATATTGCTGGAGCGTTCGTCAGTCCAAACGGCATCACTAAAAACTCCTAATGCCCATACCTAGTTCTGAAGGCTGTCTTATGAACATCTGCCTCCTTCACCTTCAGCTGATGATACCCTGATCGAAGATCTATCTTAGAGAACACTGTAGCTCCCTGCAACTTTTCGAACAAGTCCTCGATCCTTGGAAGTGGGTATTTATTCTTGATCGTTACCTTATTCAGTTCTCGGTAATCGATACACATCCTCATGCTCCCGTCCTTCTTCTTCACAAAGAGCATTGGTGCGCCCCATGGTGAGAAACTAGGGCGAATGAATTCCTTGTCTAGGAGCTCCTGAATCTGTTGTTTGAGCTCTAACATCTTAGCTGGAGCTAACCGGTAAGATGCCTTAGAGATTGGCATAGTGACCTGGCACAAGGTCAATGGAAAACTCCACCTCTCTCTCCGGTGGAAGGCTTGTGACGTCATCTAAAAAGACGTCAGGAAAATCTCTGACCACTGGTACATTAGTTATAGACGGAGTGGGTACGTCAGGTGCAGAAACAATGCTGGCCAAGAAAGCCTGACAACCCTTGTGCATAATTCTCCGCGCTTGCATGCAAGAGATCATGCGAGGGAAACTCCTCCATCTAGCTGGCTCGAAGAGAAACTGCTCCATGCCCAATGGTCTTACCAACACTGATCTTTTTTGGAAATCGATAAGAACTCTATTCTTTGTCAGCCAATCCATTCCCAAAATGATATCAAACTCTGGCATCAGCAACACTATCAAATCGACATACACTAGGTGGCCTTACAGCTCGAGATCGATGTCCCTGACCACGCCAGTAGCTGACAATTCTTCCCCTGATGGGACTTTCACTGAATAGCTCACGTTGAGTTCAATGGACTTGACGTCCAGGTGACTAGCGAATGTCTCTGAAATAAAAGAGTGGGTGGCTCCTAAGTCTATCAGGGCCTTCGTGGCAACTCTCTTTATGAATATATTTCCTGTGAGACGTCAGCACAACACAAAAACTTATATCCCAACAATTCTAATCTTAACCTCAAGCACAGTAGAAAACCTCTACTCAACTGGCTCCACATTTAAAGCACTTGCCTGACCAATATAAACATTGCCCCGGGTGCCGGCGGTTGCAATTTGGGCACACTGGGTACTCCGGCCTCTGAGGAGCCTTTGGCTGTAGGATCGGACCCTTGCCTTTCGACGGTCCCTGATATGGCTTCTTTTCCGGCTGCCCCTGGAATGGCCTCTTGAATTGAGGTCGCTGATGCTGCTGCTGGTATGGTGTCTGATAGGGCCTCTTGCTCTGCCTATCAACCTCGATATCTTTCTGATCCTGCTCTGCCACCAAGGCTCTAGATACTGCAACGACGTAGGTAGTAGGACCAGCAACATTCACATCACGGCGCAAGATTGGCCGCAACTCATCCATAAAATACCTCAGCTTCCCCTGGGCATCATTAGCCATAAAGGGCGCAAAGTAACACCCATTCTCAAACTTCCTCACAAACTCCGCAACGCTGCTATCCCCCTGACGCAACGTCATGAACTCCCTAGTAATTCTGGATCGTACTTCTTCAGTGAAGTACTTGGAGTAGAATTCCTCTTTAAACCCATCCCACGTCAGCTGTTTGCAAGTTAAACGACACTAATGCACTATCCCACCACAGTCTGGCGTCTCCTGCCAGAAGTAATGTGGCACACCTGAATCTATCTGCAACTGTCAGTTCCATAAAGTCAAAGATTACCTCGATGGACTTAATCTATCCCTCGGCTATCATCGGATTAGTGGTCCCCGAAAACTCCTTAGGATTCATCCTCCTAAACCTTTCATACAACGCCTCTGGTCTGGGCCGAGCCCCTGCATCCTCTGTCGCCTAGTTTCCCGCAAACTGTGCGAAGAAATGTGTCATTCCTGCAAGCATCTGTTCCTGCATATCTGGCGGCGGAAGAGGAGGAGCGTCTCTCCCCTCCTCTCGGGTCCCTGTGTCCTCATCCCTTGCTTCTCGGTTAATTATGCGTCGAGGAGGCATACAGTTCCAACAATTTACCCAACACGTAAACCCAATGTGCATGAATGAACACAATATCAATAGCATAAGAAGCACGTAACTCGAACTTAAAACATGAACATGCTTAAATCATGACTTAATGCTTACTACACGAAATAATTCAAAACTTTAAAATTTACAGAGTTGGGGTGTGGCTTCGTGAGCTTCTCGCAACTTGCAGTAGACATAACCCTTTACAAGAAATTTACACTACTTAAAATTTCCGGAAAAATAAAAATTTCCTTAAATATAAAATAAACTTTCGAATTTGCATTAAAATGTCTCATTCGTCTAAAAACATTTGACATCTAAAAGTATTTGCAATAAAAGATCATCATAGAAATAAATCAATAGCTTATGACATTCTAGATCACTCGTGACTTAACCTCGTTTAATCATACTAACCATGACATCAAACACCGAAACAAGCTCTAAAATGATGTGAGAACATTTCCCAAAAAATAAAAGATAAGGACTCATTATTGAAACCTAAAGAAAAAAAGGAAACAAAAACTCCCTCCACCTGGCCCCGCGCTCGGGCGGTGATATCATACCGCTCGAGCGCAGGTCTACTGGCCTCGGATAGAAAGATTGGCGCTCGGGCGGTAAGAAGTTACCGCTCGGGCGCCGAGCCTTTAAAAATATACTCCCGACAGTGAAGGTAGCGCTCGGGCGGTAAAATGTTACCGCTCGGGCGCCGAGTGCACTGGACTCGCGACTTGAAGCTTAATATTCCTAACTATATCATACGAATTAGTGACCCAATCCATCGAGACTCGTCCTAGGACGCTATGACACTGACTATAATCCATAACATGCCCCCAAACGTTCCAAAGAGTCGACGCACCACACTCAACGCAATAAACCCATAAACTCAATTTTGACATCAATTGCTTCCTACGATTTCTAATGCAACCAACGACTATTGACACGAAACGAAGCATCAAAACTCATCCCAAACTCATACTACATATACCTAACACAGCATTGATCACCCGACGGTCCCCATCGAAGCCTGCAACAGATAAACTTCAAGAACACATCAATAGCATAATTTTCAAAAAACGCAGTTTGAGCAGTCCCACAAAAATCTCCATAACACACTCAATTTTTATCCAAATATTTCGAATTTTATATCAAATCGAAGGTATCAAAAATTTCTACTTTTCATATGTTGAAATTTTTCCCAAATTCTCGACCGAAAAATCTCAACTTTCAAAATACAGTAAAAACAAAAATTTAGATCTAAAAATTATTTCAAAACTGATCCAACCAATTTTCTGCTCAAACTATGAACATCATACATGAATTTTACGCATAATAAACATCAACATAAATACTATGACAAGATCGATGCAGGAACAACAGAATATACATGCCTTTAAATCTTTAACGTTACCGAAACAACGACTCCGGCGCGGGTAGGAAGCGAGAGACGATATGGGACGCTTGTGGAACGGTTTTCTTGCAATAAAATCAACAAAAGTTTGCTGGAAGATTCAGAGGAAGGAGGCGGCTACTCACGGTAGAAGAACCCTAGGTTTTCTCTTCTCAAAAATAATAAAAGTTTGAATGAAATATGTGTGTGAGGGTGAAAGGTTTTTAATGTGTGGGAAAGTGTGTGTGTGCGTGAGTGGGGTTTAATTAGGGAATAAAAATTTGCTTGATTATAAATTAACCACTAATTAAATGGTAGTCAAGCATTAACTTTACTAATATCCCTTAATTAAAATAAAATGTACATGTGCTAGACTCCAAAAGTTTTAAAATTTTAAAATTACTAAATAAATCAATTAGACTTTACAAATGCTAAAAACTTATAAATCATTAAAAAAATGACCCAATCCTAACTTAAAATAAATTACCCTGTTTTAAAATTGCCAAAAATCGTCCACGATCTTTTTTCCTCGATCCCGCATCGAATAATTGCCTTAAACATGAAACTCGAGAAAAATTTTAACATGCATCACATAAACATATATAATTTAAAATAATACTATTCAAATAGGTCATGCATCAAATCATTTTAAATTTAAATAAATGATTTAACAATTAAATAAATGTTTGGGTTTTACATGTACCGATTTTGGGCTCTACAAAACAAAGGAGGAAACCCCATTGAAGAAGAAAATGACAAAGCTGTAGGAGATGGTGAAGTACTAGATGAGAAGAATAATCTCTAGTATAAGCATCAATTGTATTTAGGCCAGTTAGGCTAATCATTTTGATATTGAAAGATTGATTGTATGCATTTTAAAAATTAATGAAAATATTTTTTTGATTATGTATTGTTTCAAAAAAATTAATAAAATATACGTTTATAGGAAATGGCATGCAGACCACCCAGAAGCAACCGTAACCCCCGCAGAGTCAATCAAAACAAAAACAAAAATCCACCATCACCACCGAGGTTGAATCTCAGTCGAGAAGACATGATGGCAATAGCTACTATAATAGCCGCCGCACTGCAAGGAATTGCGAACCCAATTGCCAACGCCGTCCAGCCACCGCCAGAACCACAACCTCGTGACATCAAGTATCATTATGAATCCCTCCGAAGGAATCGAGTCCCGACTTTTGATGGGAATCCTGATCCAGAAGTCAGTCATAACTGGCTTAATAATGTTGATACCCAACTTCATTTGTTGGAAATACCTGAAGAGCTTAAAGTGGAAGTGGTGACACCGTTTTTGGAGGATCGGGCACGAAAGTGGTGGGAGACAATATCGCCATCATTGGCCGAGGTTGAGCATATCTCATGGAAAATCTTCCAAAATTTTTGAAACAATATTACCCGGCAGAATTTCGTCTAAAAAAGCTAATTAAATTCGAAAACTTTTAACAAACATTGGACATGACAATAATGGAATACACATCTAGGTTCAATGATCTTGGAACCTATGTTCCAACAATCATGTCAGATGAAACTGTGGAAATGCACCATTCAAGAAAGGGCTGAATAGCCGAATTACAGACCAAACAATTTTGCAGATTTAATGAGCGCAGCTATGAGCACAGAAATAGACATCAGGCGCCGGGAAGAAGAAAACAAGAACAAGAGGCCCTTCATTAGTCAGTCTGCTCAAGGTGGTCCCAATTTCAAAAGGCCAAATCAATCAAGTGGCCCTTCAAAGGGAACCTTTAAAAATGCTGTCAACAGGGAGGGACAACGGTTCTCTACTTGTCGGCAGAATCACATCGGGGATTGTTATAGGAAAACGGTCGCTTGTTTCAAATGTGGAAAAGTAGAACATCGGATTAAAGATTGTCTGAAAACAAAGATAAAGGGACTGGACCCAGCAAACCAAATGAAAACAATACTAACGCTCGAGTATATGATATAACCCCGGAAGAAGCTGATAATGCCAACAATGTGGTGGTAGGTATAGTTTTACTCAATAAAATGCCTGCTTATGCCTTGTTTGATTGTGGTGGTACACACTCATTTGTGTCAAGAAGATTTGCTAAAAAGCTGAAGCTTGAGCATGAAACTCTTAGTGAACCGTTAAGAGTTGCAACACCTACTAGCAAAACTATTGAGACCCATAAGGTATATCGGAACAGTAAATTTGCATCGCTAAACAGAACTTTGAGGCAGAAATGATTAAACTCAATATGATTGAGTTCGACATCATTCTCGGAATGGAATGGTTAGCTAAACACCATGCCATGGTAGACTGCCAAACAAAAAATGCTAAACATCAGACTCCGACTCAAAAGGAATTCATATACCATGGAAAGTCCAAGGAAAAAAAATCTCTGCTATCTGCCTCACAAACCTTGAAGGCCATAACATGCAGTGAAGAAATCTACCTGGCAATGATCAGCGAAGCCAAAGAAGATACTGCTCCAAAGTTGGAAGAAATTCCAGTCGTCCAAGAATTTCTAGACATTTTTCCCGAGGAATTACCGGGTGTACTACCCGATACGGAAGTGGAATTTGAAATTAATTTGTTCCCGAGTGCCGCATCAACATCACAGGCACCATACCGAATGGCTCCAGCTGAATTAAAGGAGTTAAAGGATCAACTCCAGGAGTTATTGGATACGAAACAAATCCGACCGTGGGGAGCCCCAGTCATGTTTGTAAAGAAAAAGGACGGAAGCATGAGGCTATCCATTGATTATAGAGAGTTAAACAAAATCACAATAAAGAATAAATACCCGCTCCCAAGAATAGATGATCTTTTCGATCAGTTAAAAGGATCCAAAGTTTTCTCAAACTCGATCAAAGATCAAGTTACCATTAGATGAAAGTCAAAGCAGAGGATATCCCTAAAGAATTCACGGTAATGCCTTTTGGTTTAACAAATGCTCCTGCAACAATGATGGACCTTATGAATCGAGAATTCAAGCCATACCTTGATTTTTTTGTGGTAGTTTTCATAGATGATATCCTTGTGTACTTACCAAGTGAGGAAGACCATCAAGAACATCTGCGTCTTACCTTGTAGACACTGCGAGAAAAGGAACTCTATGGCAAATTCAAGAAGTGTGAATTTTGACTAAAAAGTGTTGCATTCTTAGGCCATATAATCTCTGAACTAGGGGTGTTAGTGGACTCTAAGAAAGTAGAGGCGATCAGGGACTGGCCACATCCGAAAACAGTAACCGAAGTAAGGAGTTTCTGAGTTTAGCTGAATACTATAGAAAATTTATGGAAGGATTTTATTCGATAGCTATTCCTCTCACGAAACTCACTCAGAAGAACTCAAATTTTATTTGGAATGAAGCATGTGAGAAAAGTTTTGAAATCCTAAAAACAAAGCATTCATCTACACCAGTACTAGTTTTTCCCGAGGATGGCAAGAACTTCACAATATATAGTTATGCTTCAAAGGAGGACTATGGTGTGTAATTGTGCAGGAAGGTCAGGTAATTGCTTATGTATCAAGGCAATTAAAACCTTATGAGCAAAATTACCCAACTCATGATCTTGAGTTAGCGGCAATTGTATTTGCGCAAAAAGAACTAAACATGAGGCAAAGAAGGTGGATTGAACTTCTGGAAGATTATGATTTATCAATCAATTACCATCTGAGTAAGGTAAATAATGTAGCAGATGCTTTGAGCCGGATGAAAATTGGGAAAATAATCTTATTGTCTCTATCAGCGCAACCATGCATTAAGGAATCAATCAAATTAAAACAAAGCCAGGATCCCTCTATCACGAAGATTAAGGAAAAAATTCAAGAAGGAAAGACCCATGAATTCCAGATTGATTAAAATGGTTTCATCTGTATGAAAGAACAGTTGTGTATGCCAGACGTCGATGGGATTCGGGAAGAAGTAATGGCCGAAGCTCATAAATCAAAATTTTCAGTCCATCTTGGAAGCACCAAGATGTACCGAGATCTGAAAAATAATTACTAGTGGAGTGGAATGAAGAAAGACGTAGCTGTCTTTGTTTCCAAGTGCTTAACATGTCAACAACTCAAGGAGGAATATCAACGGCTTGGAGGACTCCTACAACCATTAGAAATACTAAAGTGGAAGTGGGAAAATATCTCCATGGACTTCGTAGTAGGGCTACCAAAATCAAGGCAAGGTCACGATGGGATTTGTGTAATCATTCACAGATTGACCAAATCTGCACATTTCTTACCAGTTCAAATGAATTACAACCTGGATAAATTAGTCAACCTGTAAATGGGTAACATAGTGAGATTACACGGTGTTCCGACAAGTATATTATTTGACAGAGATCCAAGATTCGTCTCACGATTTTGGAAAAGTTTTCAAAAGGCTATGGGAACCAAAGTAACTCTCAGCGTGGCTTATCATCCACAAACTGATGTAAAAAATGAAAGGACAATTCAAACCCTCGAAGACATGTTGAGGAATTGTGCTCTGGATTTTCATTGAAATTGGAGTAAACAGTTACCCCTGATAGAGTTTGCTTATAATAACAGTTATCACAGCAGTATTGAAATGGCTCCGTATGTAGCATTTTATGGCCGAAAGTGTAGGTCACCTCTGCACAGGGATAAATTCAGAGAAAAGTCTATCATTGGACCTTAGCTTGTCCAAGTAACTATTGACAAAGTAGCCATAGTCAGAGAAAGACTCAAAACAGATCAAGATCTACAAAAGAGCTCGGCTTATTTAAAGCGAAGACCACTGGAACTAGAGGTTGGTGTAAAATCTTATGTAAAAGTCTCACCTGTGAAAGGAGTGGCTCGGTTCAGCAGGTCTGGAAAGTAAAATCCAAGATATGTTAGACCCTTCAAGATACTGGAAAAAGTGGGAACTCTAGCCTACCGACTGGCTTTAGCACCAGACATGTCCAGAATTCACAACGTTTTCCACATCTCACAGCTAAGAATATATGTCTCAGACCCAAGTCACATCCTTATTTGCACCGCCAATGATTGAAGGACACTTGAATGAAGAGCTAAAATATGAAGAGGTCTCTATTCAAATAGTGGACACAAAAGAACAAGCGTTGAGACACCGAACAATCCCATATGTCAAAGTACATTGGTCAAATCATACTGAATGGGAAGCAACTTGAGAACTAGAAGAAATGATGCGCACTCAATATCCTCACCTCTTTAAAAGATCGAGCTTAAGAAAATTTCGAGGATGAAACCAATAAGGGGGGTGGGATGTGAGAACACGGAATTTCCAAAGCAAATCATGTAAGAAATAAAACTCGTAATTAAGCTCAGAACTTTAAGCTTAATTATAAGAATCAATTATTAACTTAAATTTTTCAGCTAACACAGCTCGAGGAATTAGCTTAAAAACTTGGAGATGAACTAAAAAGAGGTGTACGCCATATGGAACCGCATCAATTGAAGAGCTGTCACTAGAGGAGAAAACCCCCAGCTCAAGGACTCAATCTTTTAGCTCAAAGAAGCTCATCTATCCTTGTCCTAAAATAATCAAAATGGAGCTAAGGGAAGAGCAAGGAGACTTAGACAAATTAATGGTGCAAGAATTGTCCATTTAGAAAACCAAGGTGACTCTTGATGCTTGGATGGAACTTTAACAATAATGAATGCTTTCTTGGGGA
The DNA here is from genome assembly GCF_025594145.1 of Primulina tabacum. Lineage (NCBI taxonomy): Eukaryota > Viridiplantae > Streptophyta > Magnoliopsida > Lamiales > Gesneriaceae > Primulina > Primulina tabacum. Next base: position 39,462,806 of record NC_134552.1, read on the forward strand.
GCAAGGAGACGGCCAAGGGAAGTTCAAGGGGAAAAAATTCACATATAAAAGGACATGCAATGCTGAAGGAAATCATACCAAAAAGCCTCAAGAAAATTCGGCACTCACCCTCACCAAAAAGCCCTTGGCTGCCGCTAGGAAAGGGAGAATAAGGAAAGCCAGTGCCGTCATTTTCGTGATAGGAAATTATTATCAACACTGTGGGGAGGCCATGTCCAAATTTAAGGTCACCATCTAGTCTGAATTCGGCAATCTTCGTACGTCCAAAATTAAGCAAGTTTTGAACCGCATCTTCGACTTTCAGTAAGTGGTTTTTTGTCACGTGTTTTACTTGTAATTTAAACTTTTTCATAAATATAACATGACATGCTTGTATTTGTGTCCTTATTTTAAAAATCAATGCTTATATGATTTAAAATCCCGATCGATGAAGGTTAGGTTCTTTCTGATTTCGATATTCTTTGATTCCGCTGAATTTGCTCAAAATCCCGATAAGTTCTGCTTGACGAATCTGATTCTATGATACACTGTTACAATTCGAATTTGAAATGGAACGATAGTTGTAATTCTGTCTTGCCCCTATCAGCGGGTATAAAACTGTGTTCTGTCTGTCCCCCATCAGTGTGTATAAAACTGTGTTCTGGCCTCACCTCTTAGAGAACTAACATATTGGGGACAATTTGACCACGAAAATGAGATGAGTAATAGTGTTGTATTTTTTCTGATTTGCTCAAAATAGTCTGATAATATTTACCTCTTATTTGATTTGGTTCTGTTATGATAAGTCAAAAGTAATAAGTTTTGAAAGTTTGTTATAGAGATTCTTTAAAAATTAAGTTTTATATGTATATTTTGAAATCGATTGGCCCTCACTTGCTGATTGTTTCCCAAAACACTCACCCCTTACAACTTTCAGATAAGAATGAAGAGCGAATGAATGAGGAGGAACAAGAAGCTTTACAGGGATTGTGATCGAATGAAAAGAACGAAAATCAAGAATTTACAATATCTTTTTCTATTTAGCTTCCGCATTTCTGATGTAATTTTTATTTCTTTGTCATTGTAAAGACAATATTTTGCTATATGAAAAAGACTGGTTTTTGGCCATTTGATACGAGGCTTAATTGTTTTCAAGTAATTGTTAAACAATGCTGGATGTTACCGACGCCTTGGTTTCAGGGCATTACAGATCAGTTCTGTAATCTTCAAAGGCTCAATTTGTCAACTCCGAAATTCTGATTACAACAATTTCTCCTTTTTTATGTTTGACAAAACCTAGAATTCAAGAAATGCTATGAATTGAACCTAGTAGATAAAGTAATATTTCATTTGCAAATAATCTTTCACTGTACAGATTCGTACAAAGAATGAAAGAATTGAATAAAAGAATGAAAGAATGCAAATAATCTTTCACTGTACAGATTCGTACAAAGAATTAAAGAATCTTCTAACTGATATTCTGCCAAATCAAAGAATAAACGAATAGAGAATGTCTTCTAACTGATCTTTATTTCTTAGCTCTTTTATCAGCCGATTCTTGATCAGTTGTTTTACTTGGTATATAGCATTTAACATCTGTTCCTGCTTCAAAGCCATTATCTTTGTCATGCTTGTTTGTATGAAATCAATCCTATTGATAAACATGTCTTGAGTTTGGAAAAGAGCTGGCACTGTCACTCTGTCCTTCTTCAGCTGATCTACTAGGAGAAATAAGGAAGTAATATCTTTAGTAACCTGATGTAGGCTCTTCATAGTATTCTTCTTCATAGAATCAATCTTTAATGTATGTAGTAGTTGGGTTGACTTAATATCAGTAACAGTTGAAATAAGATTGTGAAAGCTAGATTGGATTTCTTCAATCATAATATCAGCAGCCATAGATATCTCACGAGACAGGGTTTTAGGTGTATCTAGATCTTCGTCCTTGTCTTCTTCATTGAAAATAACCATGGCCAACTATGGTGCTTCAGTCTCAGCTTGAGCTATTTCAGCATTAGTTTCTTCAACTGATTCCTGATGAGTGTCCGGTGCAGAGGTAGAAATTAGATCAGCATTTGAGCTTTTTGGCTCCTCAGTTCGCACTTGCGCATCTTATATTTGGTCTGAGCGCAACGGAGCCATTTCAGCTGGATGTTGTCATTAAGTCGTGGCAGTTGACTGAACTGGTTCTACAGCTTCTTCTATCACAGGAACTGAGGCTGGTTCTACTATTGTACTCTGGTCTTCAACTGGTTGATCAGTTTTAAGATTCAGTTGGATGTCAGTGGCAACTGATTGTATCACTTCATCGATATTTGCCAGTGACAACTCAGCATCTATATACTGTTGATGACTAACTGGAGGAGAATTCAGAGGAGCTGAAGAGGATGATGGTTCAGCATCCTTAGAAGTAGGAACAGTCACTTGCTCAACAGTTTGTTCAGCAACTAGTTCCTTGGATGGCTATGTTTGAGCTCCAGATGTCTGAGCTTGCTCCACCGATGTTGGGATTTGTGAATCAACTGGTATTTATAGTGGTTGATCCATTTCCCAAGCTTTGATCCTCATTTGCAGCGATAAAAGATCATAATCCAACTGCTGAAAAATTGCTCTGTCATTGAAGGCAGTTGGACTGATCAGATCATAATTCAGTCCGATCTGAGCTGCTACTTCAGCTAGATTTTTCACGCACATCAGATCAAAAAAGTAAGTTCTCCTTTCCAGTGCTTTAGCAATCATGACAGCTTTAACTGTCTTCATGACTATTGTCTCCAAGGCGATGAACTTGCTTAAAACTGCCGACTTCTTCAAATGCCTGGCAAACACTTCAGTGCTAAATCTGACCCATTCATCATATGTTTCCAATTTTGATTCAAAAAACTCATTTATTTCATTCCATATCATATCAATGTGATTTTGAATCGGATTGGTCGGTCTGGGCTCTTCAATCCACTTGCCCTTACCTTTGGGGTCAGTTAAGGAGTGAGAAATGCTCGGCCTTCAGGTCGTGGAATCCACCTTCTCTTGAATCACCACACCCTTGGATCAAGAAACTGGTAGAACAGTTAGTCTATTGATAGCGATGGTGGGTACATGAAGTCCAACCAATTTCAGTTTCTCACCAGATTCGGTGACAATCTTCTTTGGAGGAGCAGTTGGCTTCGCTTGCTGAGGTTCTTTAGCTGAGGATGCAACTGGAACTGATCTAATTGGTATAGTAGTTAGCGGTGGTTCAGATCCACCTGAAAAAATGCGATCAGCAGGAATCGCTTCAACGACAGCTGGCTTGATCTTCTAGGACCTTGGCTTTTTATCAATTTTCGGAGATGGATTTTTCTCCGATTTAGTTTTGCTAAAAATCAATTTCCATTTGATTGTCTTTGTCTTTGCCAAGTCCTTTGTCCTAGCCTTCTTGACTGATTTGAGAGAGGCTAGCATCTCAATCTCCTTGTTAAAATAGACAAACTACTCAGGAGATATGTACAGCTTTGTCTTTGGTTGCTGAAAATTCTTGGCATTGAAGATCTTGAATTTCGATAACGTCTCTACTGAATCATCCACTAAGCCAGATTTCTTCAGTAGGTAGCTAATTGGAACAACAAAGCAATTGGACTGTTTTAAATACTGAACCATGTTTTTCAGTATATTGAAGATGATGGTCGACCAGTTCAGCCTCCTGCCAGTCATTATTGCTGTCATAACCTGAAATTTCTCAAGGGTGAGGGCAGCAAAAGAGCCTGCTTTGGCAAGAACACTCTTGGAAACGATATCAGCCAGCAACTGTATTTTTGGATTCAGTTCCTTCTTGAGATTAGATACCTTGATCTTCTTCCCATCAGCAGATAGCAGCGTATGTATTTCTTCAATATCAACACTTTTTATCTCAGAAAAATTAGATAAACCGTCAGAGGGTAGTTGGAAAAGGGTGCTAGAAGAATCCTAATCCATGGTCAGCATCTGGTTGTTGACGGTTGATATGATATTGTAATCGTTGGAAATAGTGCTTTTGGCATAGATTTCTTGAAGTTCCTTGGGGTAAATCGCTTGGTTTTCCAGTCCAAGAAATTTCTTCAAACCAGCTGCTTCGAGTTTCAGAAATACACTCCGAACTGCTTCATCTGTCACCAATGAGTCAGATTCGAAGTCGATAGCCATAACATTGAGAATGAACGCTAATGTTTGGCTTTGCCATTTGCTTGAGTAGTGAATTTCTACAAAGTAAAGTGTTCGGAAATTTTGAATGCTTTGAGTGAATAGAAGCTCTGAGAAAAGGAAATGACATGAAGAAGAACTGAATAAAGGTGGCACGTTTACTTATGTTGGTGACTGTTCAAATTTTTGGATATGTGTCAGTCCAAGATTAATTTGTTTAAAGAAAAACGTGTGTACGTGCTGTGTAACTGTAAATAATTCGATGTGACTACATGGTTCCACGTTGTCAATAAATATATAAGGAATGATAATTAATGACGTAATTTTTACAGTCACAACATTTATTGTGGAACTTTATCGTTAATCAATTAAACTACGTGATAATATCAGCTAGGTCAATAACTGAGAGATCGTTAAAAACTAATTCAGTTCAGTTTAAGACCAACTGATAATTGTCTTATCAGTTAACCAATTTAAAAATCAATATTCCCCCTAAATAAATGCATAAAATAAAATAAGTAAGAGAATCTCATCCTCGATAATCTAAATGTAGAGGGTTGACTGAAGTCTCTTCATATTTTCTGTTCGTTTCTTCAGTTGATTTGAATCTGTTTATAAATAAGATCAACTCATTAGATGCAAAATAATTCAACAGACAAAATTAATTAAGTGCAGATGGACAAAGGTAGCAGTTCCAATCAACTCAATCTTTCAGAGAGGCTGTCAATCAAAGAAACTTGAAAGAAAGATATCGAAGACTTCGTCTTCGCAAAAACAATGTCCACCTGGACGAAGATTCAGGAGCTGCAATCTCTCCAAAGAGATGGAATAGTTGTCACAGATGAACAAAAGGCAACTGAAATCAAATATAGGCGGTGTATCTTCGTCGTTCATACATCAAGCCTTGCCACTGATGAATGTATCTACTACTTGATGCTCATTAAGGAGCATAAAATTCTGGACAAAATTGCCTTTTCAGAGAGCTTCAAGAGAACTTCCTCCGAGGAGATGTCTAGTTGGATGTCTCTTTGGCAAGATGCAGTAGATAGGGAACTTAATCGTGTAATAGCAGGTCGTTGTTATCAATAAAATTTATATTTTTGTTCAATGATGTTCATTATTTTACTGCTTTATTATTTTGCATTTAAACTGGTAATAAGTGAATGACAAGAAGAATATATAATAATTCAAATAATATTAAGACAAATCAATTAAGCCAAGAACATTGCGAAAGTAATAAAACTTAGTCTCGGGAAGTGGCTTGGTGAAGATGTCAGCTGCTTGTTGTTCAGTTGGTATGTACTCTAGTCTGATTTCCTTCTTGAGAGCATTATCTCTGATTAAGTGATGTCTGACATTAATATGTTTGGTCCTTGAATGAAGAACTTGATTGTATGTAATCGCAATGGCACTTGTATTATGAAAGAAGATTGGTGATTCTTCTGCAGTGACTCCATAGTCTTTCAGTTAATGTTGAATCCAGAGCAGTTGGGCACAACAGCTTCCAGCAGCTAGATATTATGCTTCAATTTTGGAAGTTTCTATGGATGTTTTCTTCTTGTTGATCCAATAAATCAGTTTGTCTCCTAGAAACTGACATGATCCACTGCTGCTTTTACGATTAAGATTACATCCTGCGTAATCTGCATCTGAATATCCAATTAAATTGAAATATGAGTCTTTAGCATACCATAAGCCCACATTTTGTGTGCCTTTAAGATATTTCAATATTCGTTTGGCAGTTGTATAATGCGATTGTTTAGGATTAGCTTGAAATCTAGCACATGTGCAGACAGCAAATACAATATCAAGACGGCTAGCAATTAGGTAAAGTAAAGAACCTATTAAACCTCTGTAAAGTTCCGTCTCAACTAATATTCTCCTTCATCTTTATTTAATTTAATCGATGAACTCATTAGAGTAGTTGCAGCTGAACATGTCTCCTTGCCAAATTTCGTAAGCAGTTTCTTCGTATATTTTGTTTGACTCATAACTTTACCAATTTCTAGTTGCTTCACTTGCAGACCAAGAAATAACGTCAGTTCACCCATCATGCTCATCTCAATTTATTCTGCACTAACTTGGAAAACTTCTTGCATAATTTGGCACCCTTGTATATTTGGGTCCTAAACTGATTAGTCCTTTAGGAACCCAGACTTAGATCAGTATAGCTGAATTTCCAGTTGATGTGTTCAAAATGATTTTTCCCGACTTGTGTGAGTTTTGTGTGTTGTGTGCAGAAGGAAAAAAAATATGATTTTAACCTTTTTCAACTGATAGTTCATCCGATGTCTCTAATGAACTGACTTATAGTTGTAATAATTGTAATAGACATCCTTAGAGTACTGATTTTTGTAGCTAAATCGTTTAGGTGACCAACTTCAAGAATCAGTTTAACTCTTGGCGCTATATCAAATTACATATCGTTTAGCCTTGTTCTTATTTTCCATCGGTTGGACAGTAGGTTTACTTGGTTCTGAGAGTTCATTTACCACAGTTTATTTCGAAAAGTTAATATACTTTTCTTTGTGCTCATTCAACTTTGGCATTGTATCACATGCACATGTTTCATCATTGCTATTTAAGCCTAAACCAGGTTTTTCAGCAATCGATTTTTGTAAACCTTGCATTTCAATCAGCGTGACTGATGACTTGTTCCATGCTTGAGTTAGATCAGTTTGTTTTGAAATTTCAATTTTCAACTGCTGAATCAAATATTGGTAATCATTCATTTCCGCTTTCTACTTCGCGATCTCCCTTCTTAGACTCATCAGTTTCAAATTTGTTGTCTTGGGGATCAGTTTTCTTAGCTTTGGCTTTCTCAAATGAAAGAGAAAGTTTGTGATACTCGTTGACAATGTCATGCAGTGTAGAAATGAGTTCTTTTCGTGTAAAATCAGTTGAACTGAAATCAAATACCTGATCACTGGTTGATTCCAATTTTGTAACATTGGCCATTAAGCATTTTACTTCATCTTCATCGCTGGAACTGGTCATGATCTCATAATCTGACTCTTCAGTGTCAGTCTCAGCCCATTTGGATTTGTTTTCTTCAGCTAGCAAGACTTTATGTTTCTTCTCGAATGATCTTTTATCATTCTTGTCTTGTCTTCTGAACTCAACTTACTTTTTCCTTTTTAGTTGAATGTCGGCTGTCCTTCTTTGGTTTAGGATAGTCAGCAATGAAATGTCCTGTCTTGCCACAGTTGTGGCAAGAATTTGTCTCTTCTTTTGAATTGTTCTTCCGATATTGTCTCTGGAAATAATTTTGATTTCCTCATAAATTTTCCCAAATATCTTGACAAATAATGACATTGGGTCATTACTCAGTCGTTATGCAGTCTTCTCAACTGAAACTGTTGGTTCCAATTTGATGGCACTTAGGGCAGCCGTGACTGTTGGTGATTAAGGTTTTCCTTCTCTTGTCTGCAGTTCGATTTCACAAGCTTTGAGATCAACAAATAAATCATGTGATTCTAGCTTATTCAGGTCTTTGGATTCTCTTATAGACATTGTTTTTACATCCCATTCTTTGAGAAGACCTCGGACCACCTTCAACGCAACTTCTTTATTTGAATAAACTTTCCCAAGTGCATTCAGTTCATTCATAATGCTGCTTACTCGTTTGTTCGTAATCATTCATTGACTCTCCAGCCTTCATTTGATGTTGTCAAACTTTTATACCGCAATTGAGAGTTTGTTCTCTTTAGTTTGTTCATTTCCTTCGCATAACTGGATTGGTTTCTCCCAGATTTCTTTTGCTGTTATGCACATTTTGATCTTACCGAATGTAACCTTATCCAACGTTTTGTACATAATATATTTAGCCACATTGTCTAGGTTGGTTTTCCTCTTATCCTCAAATGTCCACTCTTCTCGTGGTTTCTCGATGCGATGGGGTGCTCCTTCAGTTATGGCCACTGCTGTATTTTTTTTCAATATTTTCAATTTTCCGTCAGTTATGATGTACCACATATCATCATCATGTGCAATTAAATGAGTCTGCATTCTGATCTTCTAATAATCAAATTCTTCTCTTGAAAACATGGGGATCTTTTTTAAAGAAGACATGGTAATCAGATTGTAAAGATAGAAAATATTCAAAAACAACATTGACTAACCGCTCTGATACCACTTGTTAGGATCGATTGCGTGAGTGAAAGTGTTTAGAATGGGGGTTGAATAAACACTTTATGATTTTCGAATCTTTTCAATGCGGTGAATCAGTTTAGTGATAAACTGAATTCGATAATCTTGTCGTCGATTTTAATCAGTTAACTTAAAGTTCAGAAACAAACTGAAAGACAGATTGATACTTGAAAAATAAGGACACAAAGATATACGGATGTTAGGAGACTTCTAATGTTCCTACGTCACCCTTTCTATCTCAAAGATAGGATTTTCATTAAAAGACTTTGATTAATTACAGGAACTGTAATAATCTACTTCAGTTTGTTCTTAAACACTACCAAACTGAAACTCTTAGTATCCTTGCACTTTTATAAGTACGCAACTAATATATTTTTCTAAGGACAACTGATCTAAAAAGATCAAATATAGTAACAATAAGTGGTTGTGATAGTGCTCGAAATATAGCTTGGAAGCTATGAATATATATGATAAAGCGTGAGTGTTTTGTAACTGAGAACTATTTACTTGTTCTTGTTAACTAGATAATTGTTTCTCTTTGTTATAGCTCTATTACTCTCTTCTCAGTTGATCTTCTCTCCTATTTATAGGCTTTGCTCCTGATCGAGCAAAACTTGCACTGTGAAATCCTTAGTAAAAATTTATAATATTCAAGCTCGAAATAATCGCAAATGCACGATGTCAAGTTATAATATATGGTACGATCGTTGCTCTAGAAACTGTATTTTGCAATTGTTATTCTAAGTTATTCAACCCTTAGCAACGAGAATTTGGATGATTGTTTATTACTACATTGAATAAATAAAAGCTCAAAAAAATTATTCACAAATTAAATGATGAAATAAATAAGCTAAAATAATTAATTAAATATTCAATGATAAATGAATTTGTTGGGAATCTCGGTTCACCTACCTCTCGCTAATTTACTTAGTTCGTTCGACAATGATCTACGCTTTTGACTGGATTTCCTATCCAACTGAACACGCCATCTCGAGTTATGCCAAACTAATCCAATGCAGTGAAGGAATTAAATCTCCTTAATTATTTATCAAAGGTGAATTGCATGTCGTTCTATGAAATCCCCTATCTTTCGACCTACTGGACTATGACTATCGACGTGTGTCCGACTTCATATTTCTATGTAAATTGTAAATTTACGGATTATGCTACTTGTTCCTATCAAGGGCTATTCTCTCGAACTCTCTCGCAATATGAAATCGTTACTAAAGTTAGCTACGCTTCCACAACACAATGAAAATAATAGCACAATCAAGAATAAATCAAAAGTCAATATATGAATTAACTAAAATCGGTTTCGGGGTAGGATCCCCTTAAATCCGAACAAATACTGAAAATTAGCTACTAAAATTCATGCTAAAATTAAGCAAAACAATATTTAAACAAGAGAAAATAAACTAGAAATACTAGACATGACGAAAATGCAAAGAATGTTGCCCGGAAATATTGAAATCTTCGCTCCAATCTTCTTCCAAGACTTTTCCCTCTTCTCCAAATTTTGTGGCTGCTGAGAAGTGTCTTATTTTCGTCCCTAGGGTTTAGAAACCCCCCACCTTCCAAGTTAGAAACAAACCAATAAGGAAAATTGTAAGGTCCAAAAATTAAGACGACGTAATTCAACTACATGCAAATTTAGAGAATATGAAAAATGGCTAATTAAATTATTTTAATTGCTAAATTAATTTTCACATGCATTATTATATGTTAAATAGGATTTTATGGTCATCATGCATTAAAATGTAATTTTAAGGGATATTCAAGTTGCGATCGAGGAATGGAGACCGAGGGCTGAAAAACGTAAAATGTTTTTATTAAATAATTTATTTTTAATTATTTAAAATATGGATGATGCTTTTTCATATTTTTGAAAATAAGGGGTTTTAAGGTGATTTCATACGCCGAGACGTAAGTTTTAACGGTATTGGTTTTTCAACAAAAACTCGAATGTTTTGGCAACTCGGCTAATAAATTCACAAACTTTCCTAAACAAAATTATTTTAAAACTTTAATTAAGCACTAATGGGCCTAATTACCTACTTAATGGGCCTAAGCCTTATGATTAAGTAATTAAAATATTTAAAGCACAAAAACCGCACCTTAAACCCCATTAACTCACGCCCACAATCAGAATTTCTTTCAAAATTCTCTCCATTGTTCACGCCACACACACATCAAGTTTGATAGAAAAATTCGAAGCTTTCAAAGAGAACACAAGCCTAGGCCCTCCTCGGCATCGTTCTTCGTTATTAACATATTCGTGCGTTTAAAACACCAAGGCACACCATACATCTTCTTTTCTCGTCTATAATATCGTATTATGGTTTTAAATAAAGTTTTTATGAAAAGCATGAAGTTTTGACACTTATTTTCGTAATATAGCACATACATGTATTGAACTTATGAATTTTTGATCCAAAATCATGTTTTATATTGTGCAAGGGGCTGGAAGGATTAAGGTATGATCAAGCCTTGTTTCTACATGAGTTAAGGGTCCTAGAACACCAGCCAAAACGTTGCACAACATGAAACAACAAGCTGGAACTGAAATCGGGAAGGGGACGATCTTAGGGGCTCGGTTTTGGGTCATGGGGGCTCGTCTTAGCATTGGCTGGGGTCAGGGCTTGGGCAGGCTCCGGTAAGGGTCAAGGTTAGAGTCCTAGCCATGCTAGGACTTGAATCATGAGGGCTGGGAAGGAGTCCTAGCAAGATAGGACTCAAACCCAAGCGCTCTAGGGCTGCGCGCATATTGCAGCTGCGCTGGGGAGGAGAAGCTCGGCCAGGGGGCTTTGGGCTGGGCTTGAGTGATTCTTTAGGGTCCTAGGTGAGTGCACTTGGGTCTGGTTCAAGGTCAGGGTCGATGGCTATGGTCATGGGTGCGAAAAAGAGTCCTATATCATCAAGGGTTCTCGACCGAGAGCTTTGTTGCTAGCATGGCTTCGGTTTCGAATTTTGGTTCGAGTCATAGGGGTCCTAGTGGTCCAGAGGGTCCATGAGGGTTCATGGGAGGTGTGGCCCGAAGATGGCTCGAGGTGGTTCGAGCTTGACGTGGTACAAACGTGAGGGTGGCTCGGATACGGCTTAGGGCATGGACTTAGGGTTTTGCTTTTAGAAAATAAACCAAAACACGGCTCACGGGGGTCGTGTCATGGTTCACGAGGGCTCAAATAATCTAAAAAGTCCAAGTTTTAAATTTAGAAATTTTATTTTAATGCTAGGGATTCTTCGGGATTAAAAAACTGTAAAAACGAACAAATAAAGATTAATTAAAAAGTTTAGTTTATAAGCTAAATAAAATCATGGAAAAATTAATTTAAGCTTAAATAATTATTTGGGACATGTTAGAGTCAATAAAATTAAACAAAAGTCAAATTCGAAGAATTTTACATCTAGGGATAAAACGGTAATTTTACACCAGAAAATTAGAAACATCATGACAGTACTCTGAATGCTGTTTTATATGCTATTATGATTATTTTAAATTTTTAAGGATTTTTAAATGTTAAATATTATTTTAATGTTTTAAGGAATTTTATGATTCATTTATGGAATTTATGATGCACGATAAAGTTAAAATGATATGTTGCATGCGTGTTTTTAAAAGAAAAACGATATTAAATGCATGATTTTTCTAAAGCGATGAAAATGTAAAATGTTGAATGAAGTGAAGTAATTGTGAATATTGAGGATATGAGGATAAGAATGGGGATATCGTGAGGGAAAATGCCCCAGAGGGAGCCTATTTATGGGAGAAGGCCCCAGAGAGAGCCCGACGATCGTATTTCCATTCGATGAGGATAGGCCAAGGCCCAGTTGATCGGTGAGAGTGTTGCTGGTATCCCTGCCACCCAGTACTGTGGTTACATGTAGATGGATCCATCGACTTTTTGAGGATGAAGAAAGTCACAATTAACGATCTGAATTCAATAAAAATGAAAAATGTTTATGCTCATGATAAAAAGATTTATGTTATATTATGAGGAAAAAGGAAAAGTTGAGGTTTATGTTATGCATGTCATGAAAATGTTATTTTTACGTAAAACTATTTTCACGATTGCTTGTGGTTTTATACGTATTATTTGTTATCAAGGTGATGGTGTGTTGAGTCTTTAGACTCACTAGGTGTGATGGATGCAGGTAATGATAATGTTAATATTACTAGAGGTTTTGATGGTTGACTTTGTTGGACTGTGCACATAACCCGAGGACCAGCACTTCTACATTTCCGCCCTTAAGATTTATGTTATGATTTACGTTAAAGATTTTAATACTATTTATTGATGCTTTTGAGTGGTTTTTGAGAGGATGATAATTTTCAAGTTTATTGCTTTTAGGGATTGGTAAAACATTTGACGATTTTATGCTTTGAGTTATTTCCTTTAATTTTCAAATACTAGTTGATTGATTTATTATTTTAAAATGGTGCAAAATATTTTATAAAAATATTTTTTTTGTGTATGTGATGGTTCGGCAGATTCATTAGAGGATTTTTTTTTAAAAAAAGGAAAATTTTTTAGTACTTTTAAGCGAAACGATTAGCTGACGTTTCAAAAAATTTCTTGTTTACTAGCGCTTGGGCGTCAATTTTCGTAATTTCTTTATCCTCAATCGCTGCGGCGGTCAAGAATTGCCGCCCTAGCGCGAGGTCTTCAGTCCAAGCACCCAATGTTTTGCCGTGCTCGCGTGCCCAACTCTTCTTGGCTTCTGTATGCGCTGGGGCGGTCAAGAAATACCACCCCAGCGCGGGCGCCAACTGGTATGTCCTAATATTCTCTTCCGGTTGAATTTTCTCCTTTCCATCGTTTTTCTTGCACATTCATAGAAATTATTGACCAGTGATCAAATGCAATAACTTAATACGAAATGAAAAAAATGTAGACTTCATGCAACCAAAACGATGCAAACTTCGACTCACACGACGCACTAATGTAGAGCCCAAAATCAGTACACGTATAATCCATGTATTTATTTAAATTGTTAAATTGTTTATTTAAGTTTAAAATTATTTAGCGAAGCATTATTTATGACTTTGTATTATTTTAAATTATTTATGTTTATGTGATGTACGTTAAATTGTTTTCTTGAGTTTCACGTTTAGGCGATTATTCGATGTGGGATCAGGGAGAGGAGACCGGCGACGATTTGGAAGATTTGGAAAATGTGGTATTTTATTCTTGTGTGACTACTAAAATTGCGATTTTATGAAAATGTGATCTTGACGTATTCTTGAGAATTGTTTGGTGCAGGCTTCGTTGGGAATTGTTGGGTGATCTCTGCTGCATTTAGGTACTTTTGTTATGATGTTTGGGTGATAATTGGTGATTCGTTTCGTGTCGATAGTCATTTGGTTGCAGTAGTAGTCTTAGGAAGCAATTTTTGTCAAAATTAATGTTTATGGGATTTTGTTGCGTTGTGTATTGTTTGTCGTTGTTTTGGGATGTTCGTGTGAGTTTGAATCATTGCCAAAGCGTCCTAGGATGAGTCTCGTTTCATAGGTTCGAGCCTATAGAGCGTGGCTTAGAGTTTGCATCTAGTTTGTTCTTTTGGAGTCGAGTTTGCACAGAGCAAGCGCCACAGTGCTCTTGGGGAGCGCCGCAGCGTCCGGCATTCGCATGCCTAAGGGCCGTGGCGCCATCGGTGGCACCGCAGCACTAGGGCTACGGCACTTCAAGCGTCGCAATGCTAGGCGCTAGGCAGCGCAGCAAGGCCCTGCACCTAGGCCCTTGTCCATGATTTTTAAACCACTATTTAGGCCCATGTCTTACATGTTCGGGGAAATGTTCACACTTCATATAGAGATTTGTTTGGCGTTCGATGTCAGGGTTTAGTACGATGATTAAACGAGGTCAAGTCCCGAGTGATTTAGAACGTCATAAATTAATTGTTTATTTCGGTCGCGAGCACGATTCCTACGTCTAAGTGATGAAAATTAAGGGCATGAAATTGTGTAAATATGCGCAGCAATGACCCGAGGCGAGATCCAACGAATCCCTCAACTCCATGAAAATATGTTCGACGTGCAAAAGAAAATATTTTATATTTTTGAGGTATGGTAAATGTCTTGTGACAAAATTATGAAGGGGTTGGAAGTCGGTGAACGTGGCCGGTGACCTCTCCACCCTGATAAAGCATGACCAGGTTTAGATCAAGATTGGAAAGCGATAAAGCATGACCAGTGACCAATCCACCCGATAAAGCTTGACTGAAGATCTCATGTATGTGATAGTGGACATCTCTGCCAGCCCAGCACTGTGGTTTAGTCTGATTAGGCGCATGTATGTATAGGTCACTAGCTTTGAAACATATCTCTACGCAAAATGATGATGTTATGTATGTCCAAGTATGTATGATGCAAGTATGTTTATGAAAAGTTTTACGATATGATGGCACGTCTATGTTTATGTAAGTACGTTATGTTCAAGTATGTACGCTCTACTTTAAAATGCATGTGATTTTATTATGTATTACTTGTTATTTCCGGTTTATACATGTTAAGTCTTTAGACTCACTAGACTTGATCGATGCAGGTGAGAATGATTATGAGTAGACTAGGGGTGGGGACCAGTGAGCCGGCTCGGACTGCGCGGAGACTAAATACGAGGACCGCCTATGTTTTAAAAATTTATGCATGTTGATTCAAATACTTCGATTTTCATGAAATTTCTTTACATTGTTTAAAATAGTTCTTTTTGCAAACTATATTTGTAATCGACTGTATGTCAAATATTTTAAATGAGTAGTTTATTTTTATCTCAATTTGAAAGATTATTACTTATTTAAGAAATTTTTTTATTTTTCTACAAATTTCAAGTATGTTCAGAATATGGTACGTTTCAACTAAAATACGTAATTATGACCTCAATCAACCCCCATAGTAACCTTTTGTCGGGATATCGTGTTCTTGCATCCAAAACGAGTGGATATTTAAAATTTTTTTTCTTCGACGTCGTGTGTTTAGAAATATTCATAGGGCGTTTAGAATTATACTTTTGCATTTTAAATGCTGGACTCCAAATTATTCTGGATATTACGAGGAGATAGCTCTTCTTGTAAATCCCTACGAACGGCTCTTCTCCTTTGATCTCCTAATTAGGTCCACGATCGAAAACTGTCTTCCTCGCTTGGATTGCACTAGAAATCACAAGCGGTTTGTGTATTGAGACTATGACCTCCGGATTTTTGAAATCCGGAGGTGGTGGTGGTGCAGTTGCGGCGGCGGTGGTGGAAGAACGAGGTGGCCGAAAATTTTCTCTTCACCAAGTCTTGTGATGGCCGAGAGATTTTTCAAAGTGGAGAAATTAATTGATTCATAATCATTCATTATCCAAGCTAATCAAATCATTAGTTCATAATTAATTGCATGACTTGATTTTAAACTCAACATGGCCGTAGGATTCTTTCCAATTGGAAAGGAATTTTGTGAAAAACTATGGTGTTCAATTATGAGTCTTAGTGGTGTATGTATAGATGTTGACTCCTAATCTCATTAGGAGTCCCTCTCCCACAAGGACTCTTATAATTTCATTATATTAGAACTCTCATACAATTAATATAAAATATATTTATTAACTTTTAATAATACATGATATAACAATACCATATATACATATTTTATATCACCATATAAAATATCTATGTATATTAATTAAATTAAATAAACATTATTTAATTTATAAACTAACTCATTGGTTAATTTAATTCTAGACTCCTCTAGAACATATATGAGAATTTGTGCATGTTACTATTCACCACTATTAGCACAATCATTTAATTAGTAAATTTCAAATTCACAAAAAATGATTCCGAACTCATTATAATCTCGATCGACGATACGAGAGCGTCGATTTGTACCAAAGATACAAATTTTGTTCATAAAATGAAAATTTAAAATTTCGAAGATAAAAATTTTCATTTACCAAATTTGGAACTTACCATATATGGAAGTTACCATACTTGGCAGCTGCCACTTTTGTAAACTACTTTACTAAAACAGACAGTTCCACTCTCGTTCCTTATTTAGCAACCAAGCTAACTTCCATTTCTTCCATCTTATGGAATCGCCTCATAAACTCCTTTATAAGTTTCTTGTTTGATCCCCATCAAACTACAGTCGCCAAATTCCAACTTCTTGAAATTCGACTATCTCAACGGAAACACAGAATCTGATACTTGTGTGACCCTCAATGGTTCAGAGATACAGCTAGCCGTGGGTTCACATCTCCATGTGATTCAGAATAACATTGATTCTTATTCGGGCTTACCCTAGTTAGCCCTATTCTTTCATCAACACATTGATCAAGAATGTTAGAACTTATTTCTGATTACACCCATCGGATCATTGTAAGAACGTCTAGTAGCATCGCCCCATGATCCCCTAGATATCATTGATAGTGTCTGCAAGAACCTTTAGTCATGGTTAGCATACAGTACGGTCCCTTCAACACATATATCACGTTCGAATCTGCAACCTACATCAAGAGTTGCATAAGAATTTGATAGCGATGCGATTTATCTTTGAGTACTAATAGTGGCATGATATGTGCAACAAGGAAAACACCTTTCCCTAAAGCACATTTCTTGCTGTGGCCAGAGGCTCCTTGTAATATCAACTCATCAGATCACATATGATATCTTTACCCATAGGTGAACACTGAATCCCCGACTACAATGCATTTGCTTCTACGTATTTCGAAACTACACCCAACATCGCCACCTGATGACCCTCGATGGAGTCAGTAAACGGATCAAAGTGCATGCTAGTACGTATGGCCTTGACATTGTCTCGGATCAAAGGACTAATGGTGTACAACAATAACTGCGGACTATTCCACTTGATAAGTAAGAACCACTTGGACAGTCCGAGGGAGGGTTGTTCAGTGCATCATCACATGATCACCCATCTGTCTGAATGGACATCTCCATGCCCTTGCCTATGAAACATGACGTTTACATAACAGATGCTAGTCTCGGTCTAGGGGGACCTTTATCCTTGTTTAGGTTACTGATTCGACTAGGAACTTGTTTAGAATATACGGTACACGTCCTAATGAGTTGCATGATCTTACGTTGCGACGTAGACCACATGGTACCTTTTGTATATTAAATGACTTTATCTATGCAGCTTGCATGGGTAAACAGATAAAGTATAATTCCATAATCGAAAAAAATCGTAAAACATTAATAAAATAAAAATTGATTTACATTAGAGTCAATAAAATCCCTAGCAAAAATTTGTCTTGCTAAGCACCTAGTCTAACACCTTTTATGAGAAAAATATGTTTTAGGACTCAATAGCACAAGAAGTAGCATGTTGGTGCATTCGTGGTTCTGGTCTGCCTCAAAGAATATCAACGCATATTTTATCCACTAACACACGACACTAGTTTCACATTTCACCACGAAGTTTCAGCATTACAATTTTTCATGGATTAAAAAACGTGTGTGTGTGCAATATTGGCTCAAGCATCATGCATTTCTACAATACACTTTTCAACGTTGTAAGAGACTTCAATCAACACGCCAGTATACACAATCCCTCTTTCACCTCCCTCTTCACTAGTTACCGATTCGCAGCACAGATTGTTTGGACTCGTCAGTCATAAATAAACATAGGATATGGGTATCTCGATTATGCTGAAATGAGAAACAAGGGAGGTACAGTGGTGTATCATTTGTGCACATTCAGATTTTGCATCTGATTTTCTTCAACTCCATACATTTCCATTATATTAGCCTTGGAATAGAATTCCATTCTTTTATTTTGCTCCCCCACACCTTACATCTCTTTTTTTTTTTTTGGTGCAACTTACTTTTCTTATTTTTTTGTCCTCCCTCAGATAGGATCATGAGATATGGGCGTGTGGCTTTGGTCTAATCTTAAGGGTGCATGAGTATTGTGGGACAAGGATAGATATATGGGTACAAGTATCGCAACATGATTATTATCAGTAAGCTCAGTTCAGTGCATTGGTCTTAGCAGAAATGTGCCTAACTCATCCTCGTCCTGCTGGGCAGTATTCATGTAAAGGAACATGTTCGAGTTCAAGTCACCTAGAGCATCTCAAATTCCCCACAAAAAATTTCCAAGTTCACTATGTCATGCATTTTTCTGTTGCCAAAATTCGTGCCAAAAATTTCATTGTCCAATTGAGATATTCATGCGTCAACCACTCGTGTGTTCTAAACTAGCGCCATGACAAAAATAGACATGTGTATGTGTGACCCATTCAACATCATCATTGGCAACCACATACCAATCTAGCACCAACTATTGACCACTTCTCATGTGACATACATATAACATGATGCAATTACGACAATGCCAAAAAACCAAACATAAAACACCAACCCCACAAATAAAAAATCGTACAGTGTCCCCATTGCACAAAACCACGAAAACAGGTAGACAAACAAACGTAGGGAACTAACATGGATGCCAAAAACAATAAAACGAATACAAAGAAGGGGAAACACGAAAACTCCCCTGATCACTACTCATCCTCTTCGTCCTCGGGTGGCACAACTCCGGACTCCTGATCGTCTTGCTGAGGGTAAGCATAGTGGAACAGAAAAGGAGGCGGGTATGCTGGCAGTGGTGGATAAGCTGAGGTGTCGAGACCCATTTGCGATGCCATTCCACGCATTAAACTCCATTGATGTCATGTAAGCGCTGTTGACGGTCTTGAACTAATCTTGATGAACCGCAAAAGAACACAACTCGTCAACTTTATCCATAATTGCCCTCCATCGGGGCTGTGGGGGTGGCAGTGGGCGGTTCGCTGCGGCTTCTTCCTCAGCCACCTCTGGGAAGTCTAGAGCGTGCTTTCCCCTTTTCGTTTTCATCCACGGGTCGTCAATGGGTTTCACCGATTGCAACCATTTGTCATCAACATTGATGATTACCCCAGCTCGTGCACACAGCTCTGTAATGATAATAGGGAAGAATAGGGCAATGATTGAGCTGTGAATGGACTGCTGGATTTGAGAGAAGATCAGTCGGCCCACATTAATCGGAACACCCACCATCAGTGCGTAGATTATTATGGGACGGTCTTTTAGAATGTCACTGGTGTGGGCCACCGACATCAAACGCTTGGAAAGAAAAGCATACCACATCGCGATCCTGAACAACAAATATATTTCCAAAAAACAACTCGGCGTCTTCCAAATAACCCTGGGTAACAGATTGTTTGCATAATTAACTCAAAATCCGGGTTGGCTATTAACTCCTCTAAAGCCGATTCATCAACCACAAGGATACCCAACAATTCATTCAAGGTGGTAGAGTCAAAAGAAATTAACTTACTCCAAACCATAGCCCTTCCATCAGTTCGCTCGGCGGCATTGGCATAAAATTCATGCACAATTGGAATCACCAAAGCCTTTGGTTGAGCAAAAAAAGACTCTCATCCTCGTTCTTCAATGGCTTGAAAAAGATGTAACGAGTTAATGGAGAAGTCAAACCCTCGCTCTGGAATGGGGAGATTATGCTCCTTGGCATGTTCATAGCGATTTCGGGCTTCCTCATTCACAAATTTACCTCTATTATCAGACGAAGAGGATGAAGAGGCATGTGTCACCTTAAATTTCTTGGGAGCCATTGTTGAAAGCGGATGTGCGCAAGATGAATTAACCATGACAGGCCCTTGCAGATTCGGAAAGGGGAGCGGAGTCACCGGCGTGCTTGAATGGCGTGGCAACGTAGGAAACGAGTGCCTGCAAATTGAGAGGGAGAAAAAGATGGTAAGGGAAGAATTTCTTGAAGAGTATCAAAGGGGAGGGCTTATTTGTGTGTACAGAGTGAGAGAAAGAAGAGAATGAGGCATCTATAATTCGGTGCGTTGGGGCGGTCAAACTATACGGTCTAAGCTATACCGCCCTAGTGCGACGTCTTCTGTCAAAAATTATAACGTGGTGCACTGGGGCGGTCAAATTATACCCCCCTAGTGCGAAGCTCTCCAACCTCGAAGTGCTAGTGAGGCGCGCTGGGGCGGTCGAGAAATACTGCCCTAGCGCGAGATCCTCTACTTCTGACAATACAAATTATTATTATTTTATAAAAAAAAATAACAAATAAAAACAGTCAAAATATAATACAAAAAAAAACACAACTAATGAAATAAAAGAAAACAAATTAAAAACGAGTAGGAAGGGAAAGAAATTAGTTCTCAATTAATTGTCGAGAGCTAGACTGTAGGTTCCTCTCAACTCTGATTGTTTTGGAATCAAGCGACTCCAACTTGTGGCTCCACTGTGCACCCAAAAAATACTTCAGTCGTTGATCATTAACTGTGAACCACTCATTTTCCCATCTCTCACAGTTTTCGCTCCGGAGGGGAACACCTTGGTAATCATGTAGGGGCCTGTCCACCTTGAATTGAGCTTGCCAGGAAATAAGCGCAACTTGGAGTTGTACAAGAGCACCGCTTCGCCTTCTTTAAATTCCCTCGGTGTAATGCGCTTGTCAGGTGCTAGCTTTAACCGCTCCAAGTAAACGTACTTCAGGTATGGATTCAGTGTTTTGAGCTCATGTTTCGGCGGTTACTCAATGCTTGACTTCTGAGGGGTCAAGTATCTTCGATCCCCCAAATCCTCCAATTTCATCCTTACTGGCTTCTTCCATGGATGGTTGGCGTTAAAGTATACCACTCTTTCAGATTTTTCTTCACCAAGTTCATCCTCATTCAATTCAGTGGTAAGAGTGTCTTCCCATGGATCCTCACATAGCATCCTGCACAAAATGACACGCAAGTGAATCCAAAGAATCAACTACAAAACAATCATTATTTTGCAGTGTGTTCTTAAGAGTGTTAAGAATATTAAAAGTGATTTCCGCCTCTCCCCCTCTCAATATCAACTTCCCTTCTTGCACATAAATCATAGACTTTTCAGTTGCAAGTAACGGTCTCCCTAAAATCAAAGGCATCTCCCTATCCTCTTCCATGTCAAGCACCACAAAATCTGTAGGAAATATAAACTTTCCTACTTTCACTAATACATCCTTTATGACTCCTCGTGGATATTTGATAGATCTTTCTGCTAACTGCAAAGACATCATCTTAGCTTGGGCTCTCCCAATCCATTTTTCATACATACAGACAAAGGCATAAGGTTAATACTTGCACCAAGATCACACTTTATGAAAAACAACATCACGAATCATGCAAGAAAAAGAAAAACTCCCTGAATCCTTGAGTTGTGGTAGGATCTTGTTTTTCACCATTGTAGAGCAGTTTTCAATTAAGTTTACCGTCATATGGTATTTCAACTTCCTCTTATTTGCTAAGATGTCCTTCAAAAATTTAGCATAACTAGGCATTTGCATCAAAACATTAGCAAAAGGAATATTAATGTGCAATTTCTTAAATACTTCAAGGAACTTGCCGAATTGCACATCAATTTTAGCTTTTTTCAATGCTGTCGGAAACGGCGGAGGAATAAAAATTAGAGATTGTATAGTGGATTCAGGTGTAGAGTTAGAAGAATTACCCTTGGGTGTTCCGACATGTTCTTCTTGCGAGTGGCTTTTTGCGCCCTCCTCTGACTCTAAAGCTTTTCCACTCCTTAACTCAATGGCATTCTGAAACGACCCTCGCTTTTTAACTTTGAAATTCTACTAAATAATTTTTTTATTTATTAATTCGAAAACCCACAATTAAAAATAACTTAACATTTCCATATATCAAAATTATTTAACAATTTAAATCTCAAGTGCATAAAATCCCTAAAATCATCAATTACCAAAATTGAACTTCTACCTTTAATATGATCAAAGTTAACTTCAAAATAAATCATAAAATCTCTAATAAAATCATTAACAAAATTCTTTAAAGTTTGTCTATCAACCTAGTGCGGAAATAAATGTCTCTCGAGAGTAAACTGTTGTACTCGATCCACTCAAGCGTCAGCGCCTCCCTCAATATCATCACCTGCAGTATTCATGTTATTATTTAAAATAATTTTAAGCATAAATAAATCATAAATAGTAAAATTGTAAAGCTTTGCATCCTTTATCATTTTGGGTGAAGTTTGATACTTGAAAGTGACTAGCATTTTATCCTCGGGTCGACTGCTCAGTCTTAGCTCACCATTGCGCATGGGAACAGGCATTAGGTATCGCCATAAAATATGGAAATACGATCGTCGGGCTCCCTCTAGGGCCTTGTCCCGTAAACGGGCTCCCTCTGGGCTTTTCCCTCACGATATCCCCATAAAATTGTAAGTTCAACGTTCATTCTTAAAACGGATCCCCCACATATACTCTAATATCTTTGTCACAGTCAATTCACATCCTTCAAAATATTTTTCTTTTTTAAATCATAAAATATCATGGCCTTCCAAAAATAACATTTTAACAGTAAAAATTGTACAGCTTTACCATAAATCATAAAATATCATATTTTCAACAAAATCATCATTTTATATCATTTATCATGCGTTATGACCCTTCGGGCCCCTTCGAACCATTATCGTACTACATAAGTGTAAAATGACTATTTTGCCATTGGACGTAAAATTTCTCGATTTTGACTTTTTCTTACTTTTGTTGATCTAGACCATCCTAAATAATTATTTAAGCCTAAATTAAATTTTAGATATTTTTATTTGACGTAAATTCGAGGATTTCCATTTAATTACTGATTCGAGAAGCGTTAATTCCCTAATTAATTCAAACTTCTATATATTCTTCCCAAATTTTAAACATAGACTTTTTGTACCTAAATACCCTCGTGAATCATGAACCAACCCCCAGTGGACTATGGTTCGATCCCTTAACAATTAAATTTGAGAATTCGAACCCTATCTTGGTTGCTTTGAGCCACCTCCCGATTCCATCGAGTAATGCCAAGCCACCTCGACCCAGACCTGACCCTAGACCTCCTGGTACACCCCTGAAACCCGCGCACCTAGCCTCTAATCCCCACAGCCTGCAGCGCGAGTTCCCTCCTATCACCCATGATCGCGGCCCAAGCTTCCCTAAGCCAACTCAGACCATCGCAGCACCTGACCAGGTTCCCACAATTAGCCTCCTTCACTAGACCCTACTGGACAAGCCTAGACCAAGCCCTAACCCTCACTGTAGCATAGATTGCGGCTCACGATCATGCGCATGGGAAGAGTCCATGCATTCATGGACTCTTCCGTAACAGAAAACCACGGTTCCCAGCCCTGCTAGTACCTTCCTAGACTATGAACCGTGACTCACACAGAGCCCTAACCAACCCTCGCTGAGCCGCAAGCAGCCCCTCCCTTAGGACTCCTCTTAGCTAGCCAAGCTCGACTTCTAGCCTTGTTTCCACCTTAAATCATCCTTGTTCTATCCATAAAAAATACCAAGTTGGCAGGTTATCCCTTGGAAATCATAATGTTTATACAACATGCAAAATCGTCAAAACTTTTAGAAATATTTGATCCGTCGTAAAATAAATCAATCATAAATAATTTTCATGCGGAAATAATCAAAACATGAATATTATGGTTTGAATGATCCGTAAAAGGGTTTAGAAAACGTGTCTTTGCGTTTTAAAATGCTCGAATATACGATCGTCGATGAGGGGCACGAAAAGGGACGAATGGGCGACTAAGAACCATAGTTTTCTCCTCTTTCTTATTTTTGAAATTTAGTGTGTGTTGTGTGTGCTTGTGTTGGCTGGTATGGGGTGAAAAAGCCCTAGGTTTTTAATTTTATAGATTTAATTTGCATGATAATGGGCTTAGATTTTGGGCTTTCAAGTTTAGGATTAATTGGGCCTACTAAATTTAGTTAAATTGGGCTCAATAATACTTATTTAATTGAAAAATAAAAGTTTATAAAATTTTGTTTTCAAAAATAATGCATTTGATATTTTAAAAGTCCCTCGTTTGCCCAAAAACGGCTTCCCTGATAAAATCAAGATCGTCTCGTAAGATAATTTGAACTCTATCATTTTTAGAAAAATTTAATCATTTTTAATAATATTAATAAGCCTTGAAAATATTTATTTTATCTTCGTCGTCCCCGATCTCTTTTCCAGCCTGTTATCGAATATTCCGGTAAGATCTTTCGATTTCATGAAGCCATCTAATTATTTAATCATGCAGTCATACCTTTAATCATATAATATTTATCAAGTAAAATTTTAAAATTAAATAATTAACACAATTATGTAATTTAATTAATTTGCATGCATATGGTTTACGTAGGTTGTTTTGGATGTTAAAAATCCTCCCCACTTAAATAAAATGACGTTCTTGAAATTAAGACTTACCGAATAATTCGAGATATCGTCTCCTCATCTCTGACTCCTTCTCCCAAGTGGCTTCTTCCTCAGAATGATTCAGCCACTTAACTTTGACAATCTTTATCACCTTATTTCGCAACCTTCTTTCTTGTTTACCCAAGACTTGGGTAGGCTTTTCCTCATATGAC
Source organism: Primulina tabacum (assembly GCF_025594145.1). Taxonomy (NCBI): domain Eukaryota; kingdom Viridiplantae; phylum Streptophyta; class Magnoliopsida; order Lamiales; family Gesneriaceae; genus Primulina; species Primulina tabacum. The sequence goes on from NC_134552.1 coordinate 39,487,509, forward strand.
AGATTTGGTGTAAGTTGTAAGGGCTCAAAGTTCAATACATGTGAATGGTTTGACATGTACTTGTGAAGCATAGATATGTGGAAGACATTTTGTACTCCCGCAAGATTAGGTGGCAACGCCACTCGATATGCTAATGCTCCAACTTTTTCGAGTGTCTAGAATGGTCCAATTAATCTCGGACTAAGCTTTTCTTTCTTGCCAAATCTCATAACATCCTTCATAGGTGCTATCTTCACGAACACATGGTCACCTACTGCAAACTTGAGATCTCCTCTCCTTTGGTCCGCATTGCTCTTCTGTCGACTTTGAGCGGTTTTCATTCTCTCTCGGATCTTGGCAACCATTTCTGCAGTGTGCTGAACTATTTCGGGTCCTAATGTAGCTCTCTCTCCTATCTCGTCCCAATGGATAGGCGATCTACATTTCAGTCCATAGAGTGCCTTGTATGGAGCCATTCCTAAATATTACTGATAACTATGATTGTAACTGAACATCATTAGAGGTAGTTTCGATTCTTAACTCCCTTGGGAATTCATCTCGCAAGCTCGGAGTAGATCCTCTAATATATTTATGACTCTCTCAGATTGACCGTCTGTCTAAGGATGAAATGCGGTACTGAATAGTAGTTTAGTACCCAATGCTGCATGTACACTCTTCCAAAATGACGAAGTGAAGCGTGCGTCTCGGTCCGACACTATATACACTAGGATACCATGCAGTCTGACTATCTCTCGAATATATAACTCTGCATACTGAGTCATGGAAAAATTCATCTTCACTGGTAGGAAGTGTGCTGATTTAGTAAGGTGGTCTACTATTACCCAAATGGCATTAAGTCCCTTCACTGTTTTTGGCAATCCTACCACAAAATCCATAGAAAGATTCTCCTACTTCCACTCGGGAATGGGGAGTGGTCGAAGCATTCACGCTGGTCTTTGATGCTCTGCTTTCACTTGTTGACCTGTCAAGCATTCAGATACAAAGAGCATAATGTCTAGTTTCATTCCCGGCCACCAATATAAAAATTGTTAGTCCTTGTACATCTTTGTACTTCCGGGATGAACAAAATAAAGGGTACTGTGAGCTTATGTCATGATGTCAACTCTAAATGAATCTCCACTAAGAACCCATAGTCGACCTCGATACTTAACAATGCAATCCTTGACTGAACATAACATTGATAGGATCGAATACTAGGTTAAAAGAGTGTTTAGAAGGGGGGTTGAATAAACACTCACTACTTATATAAGATTTTCGAAAGTTGGGTTCAGTTTAGTGATAAACTGATACTCGGAATCTTGTCAGTCAATATCAATCCGTTAACAATTAAGTGCGGAATAAATCTGACTAATAGATAGAATAAAAACTAAGATAAGAACACGAGACTTTACGGATATTCGGAGATTTCAAACACTCCTACGTCATCTCTTCTATCACAAGGATAGGATATTCACTAAAAGACTTTGATCGATACAAAGGTTTGTACAAACACACTTCAGTTTGGACTTAACATTGCCAAAACTGAAACTCTTAGTTTTCAAAATGCTTCACAGTATACAACTAAAGTTAGCACAACTGATTACAACTGAATTTAGCACACCTGATCTCTTACAAGATCGACTTTCACAATGATATCCATGTTCTTGAAAGCTTGAAAGTGTAGCCTTGATTTCTACGAATATATGCAATAAGCGTGAGCTTTTATTTCAGCAGAGTAACAACGTATTTTTCAGAGAATAGACGAGTTTAGATGTTCAAAATTTTGATGTCTTCACTATTTTCTCAGATGCTCTTCTTTGCTATATATAGACTTTTCTTCAACGGTAACATTTAATATTTTAATCCGTTGGTTTGCCATGTCAACATTATACTGACATTCGTACACTGCAACTGAATTGCGGCATTCCCAGCAGTCTGCTTTTGTGCTATTTTTGGTTGAATGTCCTTTTCTTGATGTGTACAGCTGATAGTCAATATAGCAACTGATCACTCAGTTGTCTTCGAAAGTTCAGTTCAGCTGGTTTCAATTGCCTTAGAAAATATGCGCGTTATTCTTCAGTTTCAGGTAACTATAAGTTACGAACATTAATAATTTAGTTTGTCAAACAACTGAAACTTAGTTTCCAACAATTTCTCCCTTTTACGTGTTTGACAAAACTTAGTAAATTCAACTGAACTCTTTGTAGATAAAATAATTCAAACTTTGTGTAGATAAAACTCTTCTAATGTAAAGAATCTTACAAAGAATAAATAAGGAAATAATCTTCAAGAATCTTCAGAAACATGCCAAAATTTTATCAATGTCGTTTTCTCCTTGTTGATCTTTTCCTTCTTTCTCTTCTCCTTTTCCCCCCTTTTTGTCAATCGCATCAACCTTTGTGGATATCATGCGAACACTCGAGGCGATGTCTGACATCGCATTCAGCACAATTTCTTGAAGCAAATCTATTCTTTTAACATCGCATTCAGCACAAATTCTTGAAGCAAATCTATTCTTTTAGTGACATTCTTCTCCAAAATTCAAAGCGTCTTCCGACTAAGGCTTGATTCTGGAAGTGAGCTTCAGCTGACACTCTATCTTTTCTGATTTCTTCCATCTGGAGAAAGAGTGAAGTCACATTTTCTTGGATTTGTTGCAATTTTTCTGTAGTAAACTCATATGAAGAGTTGATCTTTAAGGTGTGCGCAAGCTGAGTTGACTTGATTTCACAAATAGCATGCATCATACTGAGTAGGTTGTTCTGAACAGATTGGATTTTTTCGAATAAGGATTCAGTATCCATTGATATTCCAGAAGATGTATCTCCAGGACTCTCTGGTATCTGCTCCCTTTCATCTTTATTAAAGATCACCAAAGCTCTGTCAGTTGGATCTGTCTCAAGCAATACCATTTCTGGAACATCTTCATGTAAAGCTTCTTGCTGAAGTTGTTGAGGAGGAGAAAGATTCGGATCAATAAAAGAATTGGATGGCTTTTCAGTTTGCTGACCAATTAAAACAGTCGATGGTTTTTCAGTATGTTGCGCGGCTGATGCAGAAACTGGTTCTTCAGTATGTTGGATGATTGAAGCTACAACTAGCTCTTCAGCTGAAACTGAGTGCAGCAGAGCTTCTTCAGGTTCTTCAATAACTGCCTGTTCATTCATGACACCTGACTGAACTGGCTCTTGAACTACTTCAAAAATATCCTTATTGGCTGGTTCTTCAATTGAAATAACAGTCGAATCGACTGGTTCTTTAGTAACAAAAATTCCTTCAACTGTTGTGGCTGAATCCAGCTGAATATCAGAGGTCACTGATTTGATAACTTCGTCAAGATTTGTCAATGATAACTCAGCATTAGAATAAAGTTGGAGTTCAGCAGTTGAAGAAGAAGGTGACGGTGGCGCATCAGTTGTATGAAGAGCCGTTGGTTGCTGAGAAGATTCAGCAATTGGGTCCTTGGTTGACTCTTGTTGAGCTCACTGCTCAGTTGGCTCTTCAGATGAGAGATCTGGGAAACATGCTTTAATATTTAGTTCGTGTTCCAGTTTCCAGTGTTTGATTTCCATCTGTAGCGTGATAAAATCCATTTCCAGTTGATTGTAGACAAATTTTCATTGATAGCTGTTGGGCTAGCAGGATCATAGTTCAAGCGTAACTGAGCCACCATCTTTGATAACTGCTTGGCTCGAATTTGATCAAATAAATAATTCTCACGCTCCAAAGATTGTACAACTGAAGCAGCTTTGACCACCTTCAGAACAGCTTTTTCAAGGTCAACAAATTTCTTCAGAACTGATTTCTTCTGGAGTTGCTTGGCAAATATTTCAGTTCTGAATCTGATCCACTCCTTGAAAATTTTGAGCTTGTTCGTGGAAAATTCATTGATTTCTTTCCTGATAAGATCAATGTGATTTTGGACTGCATTGGTTGGTCGAGGCTCTTCTTTCAACTTGACCTTTCTTTTAGAATCAGTCAGGACATCAGGAATGCTCAGACCTGAAGAGGTTACATCGATTCTTTCTGTAATCACGACCCTTTTGGGTCTTGCAGCTGGTAGAGCATAGAATGCAGAAATAGAGATGAAAGGAGCCTTGACTCCAGTTGATTTCTTCTGATCACCAGATTCAGTGATCATCTTTTTCTTCTTTTATTGGTCGTCATGAAGAGGTAACTGAACCTCAGTTGATGGTTCAGTTGGTACAATTCTCAGAAGAGTAGCCTGGATAGGCTGTTGGACTCCTGAATGAATTAGCCTTTCAGTTGGAATGGTTCCAACTGCAGCAGCAGGCTTTGTTTTTAGAGTCCTGGGTTTCTTGACGATTTTTGGTGAAGGAGTCTTCTCAGAATCTGACTCACTGACAATCAGTTTTCTTTTGGTTATCTTCTTCTTGATTGTCTTTTTTGTTTTCTGGATTGATTTGGGAGCCTCCTGCATCTCTATCTCTTTCTTCACCTTCAGAAATTGTTCAAGAGATATGTCCAGTTTGGGCTTAGGCGGTTGGACATTCTTAGCATTGAAAACTTTGAGCTTGGATGATTTCTCAGCATTATCACCCACAAACCCTTTTATTTTCAACAAATAGCTGAGCTGCACTGCATATCCCTTAGATAGTTTGGACGACTGAAACATATTCCTCCGAATGTTGAAAATGATGTTCCTCCAGTTCAGTCTCCTATCGGCCAAGATAGCAGTCATAGCCTGAAATTTTTCCAATGTGAGTGCAGCAAAGGACCCTGCCTTCGCTAATAGCCCTTTGGCTACAATATCAGCCAGTAACTGAGTCCTCTGGCTTGAGTTCCTTCTTTGGATCGGGAACTTTAATTTTCCGTCCATCAGCAGAGAGTAGAGATTGAATTTCTTCAACATCAGATGCCTTCACCTCCGATATATGTGCTAGCCCATCAGAAGGAAGCTGAAATAGGTTGCAGAAGGATTCCTCATCAATGATCAATAACTGACCATTGACAATAGTGGCGATGGTGCCAGAAGTATTGACATAGCCAGTCGCATAGAGATCTTGAATTTCTTTGGGATAGGTCTCCTGGGAAGATTAACCCAAAAACTGTTTGAGACCAGCTGCTTCCAGTTTTAGAAAGATGTTCTTCATGGCTTCGTCTGGAACACTAATGATTGAGGAAAATTTGATTGACATAGCATTTAGAACATGGGCTGGGACTTGATTTGCCATTATAGGAAATGATTTTCTTTGAGAGAGAATCCTTGGAATTGGAATTAACTTTGTAAATTCGAAATAAGCGTAAAGAAAAACTGAATGTGAGCTGGTATAGTACATACGTATGTGACTGTTCAAATTTTGGACATGTGTTATTCCAGGAAAAATTTGGATAAAATGTGTGTACGTGTGCTGAAACGTGTGTGTGAAATTTAAATGGTCTACGTGAGGCCGCGTTTCAAAACAATATTTATTGAAAGACAGTAATTAATGCGTAAACAATCAGTCACATCAGTTAATATTGAATCATTACTGATTAATCAGTTAACGTACTGGAGAAGAACAGTTGGAGCAATCAACTGAGTGGTTAGTTGTGACCTGAGTCACATCAATTGAAGACCATCTTACTATTTTCTTCTTAGTTAACCGATTGAATATGATATTCCCTCTTAATAAATGCATATTTTAAATTTTGGAAATATCAATGACGGTTAAAATTACGTGTATTTAAAGAAAAAGAAATCTTATGCTCAGAAGATGAGTGTCCAGTGTAATGATTGCGTCTCTTCATATGCCTTGATCCTTGACTATAAATAAAAATATCATGGTTAATCACAATTTATCAGCAAGTAGATATCAGTCTCAAACAATAATGGCAGGAGCAAGTGGTTCAAAAAGTCCAGACATGGCTGATACGTTTATGCTGTCAGCTGTAGAAGAACGGAAGCAAGTAATGGAGAACGAAATTTATGAGAAGATTCTATATTTCTGGCTAAAGATTCAAAACTTCCAATCCTTCCAGCAGGGAGGATCAGTTGCTACCCCCAAACGGGTAGCAACGATGAGAAAGTATCAGCGGCGCCTACGCGTTGCTGATGAGGTGGACATCTTCACTGATGAAGATGTCTACCTTCTGATGCTTAAAAAGGAGAGGACTCTGAAAAATATTTCTATTTCAGAGGGCTTCCTAAAGACTTCCGCTGGGAGATTAACCACTTGGTTATCCTCGTGGAGGTCTGCGGTGAACAAAGAAATTACCAATGTACGCACCACCTTTTATAAATAAAGGCTTATTTAGTTTATCGTTGTCTTTTATTTTTCTGCAAGCAAACTGATGTCAAACGAATAACAATAGCTGATAATAATTAATTTAAATGTTATTAAACTGACAACTGACTAACTGAGTAGTTACCGCATGATAAAAGACTAACTTAAACAGTTATAACTGATAAAAATGACAGCAAGAATGATGTAATCAAGTTAAATCAATTAAACCAAGTTATTTCGAAAGTGAGAAAACATAGTCTCTGGTAATGGTTTGGTGAAGATGTCAGTAGCTTGGTGTTCAGTTGAAACATATTCCAATCTGATTGCTTTCTTCAGAGCCTGATCTCTGATGAAGTGATGCCTAACATCAATGTGCTTAGTCCTTCAGTGAAAACTGGATTATATGTGATCGTAATTGTGCTCGTATTGTCACAAAATATGGGAGATTCTTTTGCATCGACTCCATAATCTTTCAGTTGTTGTTGAATCTAGAGCAGTTCGGCACAACAGCTTCCAGTAGCAAGATATTCCGCTTCAGTTGTGGAAGTGGCTATGGATTTTTGTTTCTTACTGAATCATGAGATCAGTCTGTCTTTTAGAAACTGACATGATCCACTGGTGCTTTTACGATCTAGCTTAAATCCTGCATAATCTGCATTTGAATATCCAACTAAATTGAAAGAAGAGTATTTAGCATACCATAATCCCACATTTTGTGTGCCTTTAAGATATTTTAAAATACGTTTGGCAGCTATAAAATGCAATTGTTTAGGATTTGCTTGAAATCTGGCACACATACACACTGCAAATACAATATCAGGACGACTGACAGTTAGGTACAATAATGAACCTATTAAACCTCTGTAGAGTGTCGTCTCAATGGATATTCTCCCTTGATCATTGTCTAGTTTGATTGATGAACTCATAGGAGTACTTGCAGCTGAACATGTTTCCATTCCAAATTTCTTGAGGAATTCCTTCGTATACTTGGTCTGACTGATATAAATATCAGTTTTCAGTTGCTTCACTTGCAGATCGAGGAAAAATGTTAGTTCACCCATCATACTTATCTCGAATTTTTCCTTCATTAACTTAGCAAACTTCTCACATAATTTGGGGTTAGTTGACCCAAATATGATATCATCAACATAAATTTTCACAAGTAAAAAGTGATCATTCTTAGAAAATTTGAACAAAGTCTTATCAACTAATCCAACAGTAAAATCATGATCAGTTAAAAATTTTGAAAGTGTCCCGTACAAAGCTCTTGGAGCTTGTTTAAGGCCATATAAAGCTTTGTTCAAATGATATACTTGATCAGGAAAAGAGTGATTGATAAAACCTGGAGGTTGCTCAACATAAACTTCTTCCTGTAACTGACCATTCAGAAAGGCACTCTTCACGTCCATCTGGAACAATTTAAAGTTCTTAAATGATGCATAGGCAAGGAACATTCTGATTGCTTCCAGTCTTGCAACTGATGCATACATTTCATCGTAGTCAATTCCTTCCTCTTGCCTGTATCCTTGTGCCACAAGTCTTGCTTTGTTGCGTGCAACTGAACCATCTTCGTTTAGTTTGTTTCTGAACACCCATTTTGTACCTATAATAGTTTTACAAACTGGTCTTGGAACTAAGTTCAGACATTGTAATGGGTAAACTGATTTAGCTCCTCTTCCATTGCATTTATCCAGTTAGGATCAGCAAGAGCTTCATCAGTTTTCTTTGGTTCCATTTGTGAAACAAAAACATAATGAATAAACAAGTTAAGCATTTGGTTTCGAGTTCTTACTGGATCAGATGGATTACCAATCATCAATTCTGGAGGATGTGATTTCTTTCATCTGTAATCGGCATTTGCTGTATCCATATCAGCAACTGCTTCAGTTGGTAATTGAATGTTTTCTTCAGTTTCAGTTGGAGCTGTATCAGTGGGTAATTGAATATCATCAATTTTCTCCACCAACTGATTATCAGGAACAGCTTCCTGCTCAACTGATTGATCCATAACTTCTGGTTCAGGTGTTTGAAGAATGTTTCGAATGATATGATTCTCTTCTTCAGTATCATCCTCGAAAATGATATCTGTAAATCGATCAGCTAGCTCAATTGGATCAGTTCACTTATTAGTTAGCACAGATTCATCAAATACAAATGTATTGATTCTTCAATATTTAAAGTGTTTTTTTATTAAAAACTCTATACCTTTCTCCACTAAATGTTGGAGGAATATGATCCGGTCAATAGGTCTTTTTAAGCTTATAACGTTAGGCCACGGCTCACGACTACAATAAAGGTTGGGAGATTCAAAATGAGAGAAAATAAACAATTATTCCTTCAGCGCATTCCTTCATCTCTTATCTTCCTCCTTATTGAGTTTCATCATCCTCCATCTAATTTTTTCATATTCCTTATACTTTCGTTTATATTCCTTTTTTTTTTCTTCCTCCAGCTTTTTTTCAAACTTCAACAACATTCCCTTTTAGTTTTTTTTTCAATCACCACATCATACAACATTCATTCCTCCTCCTCTTTTCATTATGTATATATATTTTCATCAACTCCTTTCTCATTCTTCATGATTTTTTTCAAACTCCTCCAATTTTTCTTATCAATTATCAACACATTAAAGTTAGTGCAAATTTTAAAGCGCTAAAGTGGTTTATTTCTCTCAAAATTAAAGTAGGTGAATAGTGTATGAGTTAAAATTGGGTAGTTGATGTGGGATTTTGAAGGAATACGAAAGGGGGCTAATTGTATGTCTTTAACACACTCCATTACGATTTATTAGGCTCAAAAGGGGATACTAGGGATATAAATGATGCATTGAGTAGGCTCGAAAGACTCAAACGGTCCAAGGATCGCCTAAATAATCCCTAAGTCATTCTCCTCCGTATTTTCGCCTCGAAGGATGATTATACAAGTTCTAGATTGTTTCTTTTCTTTCTTTATTTTTTTCAATTTTTTTTAATGAGCTCACATCTTGCCAATTCACAATTAATTCATATAAGTATGACCTAAAGTGCCTAGATTATGACTCAAAATATGATACAAAACTAGTTTGTGCTCAAATTATTCTGCTACAACTACAGCTCATCTCAATCAGTTCTAGGTGTGATTCAATCTCTTGAGTGATCAAAAATCTAGAAAATCAATTAGTGTGTCATGTAATCACAAGTGCAGTTTCTCAAAGAATAACCAGAGAAAAAATTTTCATATTCGAGGATTAGACATTAAAGCACGTGCTAAGTATGGTGACGTGAAACTAAACACAAATTCCCCCCACACTTTATATTTACACTGTCCTCAATGTCCTGCCATTCAAAAAGAATATAAAAGTTGGATGCAGAATAGTAAGAGAACACTTCCTTGACAATGTTGCTTTATATTCCCTGGAGTGCTACATGGGGATGGTAGAATTCCTCAGTACTGGAAATCTTTTATTTCAACAGTTTAGTTTTTCCAAAATCTAAATCATCTTGCTCCATTCCAATATTTCCTAGACACACCAAAATCACAGAAGATTAAACTAACAAAATGAAAAAAATAAAAATAAAAAAATAAATGAAACAAAAAAAAATAAATCACTGGGTTGCCTCCCAGCAAGCGTTAAATTCATTGTCTATAGCTTGACTATGGAGAAGCATCCATCAAATAGCGGCTTCCGCCCATAGTAAATATCATACAATATTACATATGGGTCTTGATTATATGTGCCCTCAAACTTGGCATGATATTGACATTTTAAGCTCGTTGCTCCAACAACAGTCGGCAAAGACTAATTATTAGGGGAAGAACAATCTATTCTATGATAAAGCTCGTAGAGGATGTAATATTCTTGAGTTTGCGTTGATAGAAATAAAGAATCTGTTGGTGGAATATATGTTAAAACCATATTTGAGTTCAAATATTTCGCCTTCTGTTCCTCTACATCCTCCAACTTCACTTCTGCCTCATCTCCGCATAGGGATTCCTTGAAGAATTCTTCTTCCTCCAACTTCATTTCTGTCTCATCTTTGCATAGGGATTGCGCATAGAATTCTTCTTCCTTCAGCTCAAATACTTATGGAAGATCAGATTCATATGAAATTTCTACATGATTTGAATCACTCTCCAAACCTTTATTTTTTGAGTTCTCATCATTCACCCATACCTGATTGGTCATTAATTGATCGACAAAAATCGCTTCGTCCTCTTGGTGGATTTCGGACACTGGTTGCATTAGAAGCTCAATCTGTTCATCAATGAAACACAAAGAGTTGACCATCTTCTCCCACTGGGCCATGATTTCATCTAAATGTGCACTATGCTCTTCTTGTTGCTCAAATGGTTGGTTTACAAAATCGGGGCAAAATTGTGGAGGATATTGGTGACACCAACCCTGCAGTGAAGGATTACAATGTCAGTGGTAGTCTAAATCTGCCATATCATTTAACAAGTGCATCGCACTGTTGTATTCTCTATTAAATAAGTGACTACCAGTTGCCAAAGCTCCATAATTTACCCAACTTCTTGTTGCCTCATCCAAACCAAAATAGAAAATTTGAATAAGAGTATAGTTTGACAAATCATGAAACCGAAAGTTGTTTGCCAGATCATTGAATCTCCCCCAAGCAGCATAGAATGGTTCCGAGTATTTTTGGGCAAAATTCGTGAACACTCCCCGATGATCCATCTTGAAGTACCTCGCAATAAAACAAATAAATTTGAAAAAAAAAAACAGAGGATTTTTTTATCTTTTTTTTTTGGGAAAAAAATGTCAAGTCTCAATAAAGAAATTTATTCCAATAATAAATAAATTAGTCCCCGGCAACGGCGCAAAAACTTGACCGACGATTTTGATTGGGAATAAATCTAGCAAGCGGACTAGGTCAAGTTATAGTAAATGGATGATGAGTCCAAATATCGATCCCACATAGACTAATATTTAATTACTAGAATTTTTATTACTTAACTTAAGCTAGAAAAAATAAATAAAAAGATGATACGTGAATTATTAATCTAAATTATTAAATAAAATAATTGCAATTAAAAACGAGGGATTCAGATATCAAGGAGAGATTCAAATTCAAATAAATAACTAAGACACACAACGGTACCAAACTCTACTATGTTGACACGTGTTAAAATTCAATTAATTATTTAATTCTTTACAATCACGGTGAAATCCCCAATTTTATTTATTAAACGATTCCTCGAGTTAATAAACCTTTTTAAATATAACAGTCCAATTATTTCTAATTGAATTTAATTAGATCTAAATGCATTAAATCTTCGTGCAATTTCAGTTTTCACCTAAAACCGCACACTGAAATCGAATACTATTTCTAGTCAGTTTAACCATGTGTTGATGACATCTTTGTTGCTATATTTAATCAATCATCTTCCGATTCGTGATTAATCAACATACATGTAAATAGTTGATCAGGCTATTAACAAGAAATATTAAACTAACATCAATCAATAATTAAAATCTAGAAAAATAATATAATGAAAATAAAACAAATATCAAATAAAGTATTGTTTGGCACTATTATACTCTTAGTCTAAAGAAAATTATTCCATGAATTCAAAATAGAAATGAAAAGTCATATTTAAGTTCATAGAAGAAAACAAAATAAAGAAGGAAAATAAGAGGAATTCTCTGTGATTTAGGCGTGTGTGAGAAATTCCTTCAGCTTCTGTCCTCCAATCTTCCTTCTGCGCTGGTTTTTTCTTTTGTCTCTTCCCTCTGTACGCTTCTCTCTTCCCTCCTCTACCTCTCTCTTATTTTCTCTCACTGTTCACGTCTCTGTACACTTCTGCCTCTCTCTTCCTCCTTGCTTCTCTGCCTGTCTCTTCCGCGCTGGATTTTTCTCTTTAATGCGCCTCTCTTTCACGTCTCTACCTATTATTCTTTTATAATTCTTCATGGGCCTCATCCTTTAAATCTTTGAAGCTCTTCTCATGTTTAAAATTGTAGATAATGTTTTATTTTTCAATTTTGAGGCTTCCTCTCTCAATATCTGCACATATTTTCTTACAAAATTTCAAGATTATCAAGGAATAAAATATTATAATATTTTATTTCCTTCCTCTTGGTATTTTGTTGCCTTTGAAGTCTTGCAAAATCATATTATCTCCCAAATTATGCTTTTTTTCCTCTTCTATTCAAATCTACAATCATTATAAACTTAATTAAGATAAGTACAAAATTAGGGATAATAATTCTAGATAAGCACAAATATTATAAAATAGAATCCCTAAAATCTCTATAAGATTTGGGCTTATCAATCCTTCAGCACTCTCAAGAGCTTATCTTCCTCATCACCTGTCAAGGAAGAAGAAACAATTACTGGCAGTTTATCTTCTTCCTCAAAAATAAATATTTTAAATGAGGAGGAAGTTGTTTGAGTTCGAGGAATGATGATTCTTCTATGGATTGTTTAAGTGATTTTGGAATATGCCCAAGCTCCCCAATCTTCGAATTCACCGATCTTGGCAGTGGCTTTGATCCCTCAAAGAAGTTCATACATTCATCCACCTCTTCTCTGTCTGATTCCGTGGACTTTGGGTGCACCAAAAGCATCTCCAGTGGGTCTTCAATAAAAGTATCATGCACACTACACTCAACAATATCATCAATAACATCTATTCTATAATAATCAGAAGATCCAGGATATTTTATACTACGAAAAACATTAAAAGTTACCTTCTCATCATTCAACCTCAAAACTAACTCACCTTTTTGCACATCTATGAGAGCTTTCCAGTAGCTAAGAAAGGACGACCTAAAATTATGGGGATCTCACGATCTTCCTCCATGTCTAGCACAACAAAGTCAACTGAAAATATAAATTTATCAACCTTAACCAAAACATCCTCTATAACCCCTCTAGGATATTTAATAGATCTATCAGCAAGTTGAAGGGAAATAGTGGTTGGTTTAACTTCTCGAATCCCCAATTTTTCAAAACAAGAATAAGGCATAAGATTTATGCTAGCACCAAGATCCCACAATGCCTTGTTAAAATTAGAACTACCTATGGTGCAAGGAATGGAGAAACTACCTGGATCCTTAAGCTTTGGAGGTAGTTTATTTTGCAAAATAGCTGAGCACTCCTCAGAAAGCGTAACAGTTTCAAAATCAACAAGTTTTATCTTTTTAGTCAAAATATCTTTCAAGAATTTAGCATAAGAAAGCATTTGAGCTACAGCCTCTGCAAAAGGAATAATTATGTGCAATTTCTTAAAAACTTCAAGAAATTTGATGATCCAATTGTAATTGCCTTGCTCTTTGAGGAAAAGGAAGTGTATTAATATCAATATTGTCATTAGAATCGATTTCCTTACCTTTCTTACCTGTCTTCCGTGTAGTGGTGGTGTGAGTTTTTTGTTCCTTAGCATCTTCCATTTTTGGTTTCATTCCTCCTTCATTCTTTGCCTCCATATCTGTAGAATTCTGCCACTTTGGTTCCTCTTACTCGGCCTTGATCACTGTACTCACTGCATTCACTCCTTTCGGATTTTTCTCAGTATCACTTGGTAATGTTCCAAGGGGTCGATTTGCTAATTGATTGGCTATTTGACCCATTTGAGCATCCAACCTTCGTAAGGTAGAATCATGATTCTGCAGCCTCGTTTCCATTCCCACAACATGTTTCATCATAAAATCCTCATAAATTGATCTTTGATCTTCTTGTTTGAATCCTTGAGGTGCTGCAGGTACCAATAATCCTTGTTCTCTCACTTGTTGAGGAATGGGCAGTGGAGGAATATGTGTTAGATTAAGGGAATTCTCCGTATTCTTCCAAGACAAATTAGGGTGATTCTTCCATCCTAGATTGTATGTGGAACTGTATGGATTGGATTGCTGTCTCCATTGATTCCCCACAAAATTCACTGCTTCTTCATCAAAAATGGGTTGTTCCTCGATTACTATTCCTTGGACTTGATTTGCTTGAATTGATTGCAGCTGAGAGAATTTATGGGCCAACCCATCAATCTTAGCAGTAAGTGCATTCAACACATCAATTTCAAGAACTCCAGCCTTCTTTTCTTGTTTAATATCTGTACCAACCCACACTATTTTTGGCCATATTTGAAATTATTTCCAAGGCAACTCTTGGAGTCTTCCTGTATAAGCTACCATTGGCTGCCGCATCTAGCATGGAACGTACTGAAGGATCAACTCCGTTATAGAAAAATATGAACTTGTTCAGATGAAGAGAAACCATGTTGAGGACACCTCCTCAACATCTTTCTAAATCTTCCCCAAGCTGTATGTAATGTCTCCCCATCCTTCTGGCGAAAAGATGAAATATCCATACGCAGTTGCGCTAGCTTGGTGGTTGGAAAATATTGATTCATGAACATTTCCACCAAACCATTCCATGTAGTAATAGAACCAGCTGGTAGATCTCTAAGCCATTCTGCTGCTTCACCAGCAAATAGAAAGGGAATAGTCTCAATCTTATGGCATCCGTGCTCACTCCATTGAATTTGATTGTGTCACAGATAGATAGAAATCCCTCGAGATGTGCATTAGGGATCCTCGGTCTGCTATCCTCCAAATCTCATTTTATATTGTATCATTTGAATGATCGATGGCTTCAACTCAAAATTATTTGCTTCCACAGTAGGACGAGTAATGCTAGAACCGTAACCTCTAGTAGTTTGTCTAGTAAGATCATAGACAGTGCGATCATCCTCCTCGTTCTCCATTGCTTCAATCCTTGCTATTTCAACCTTTTCCTCTGATTTGAATTTTTCTTCCACGCCAAAATCTGAGGATTTCTCCCTTTGTACTCTACGTCTCCGTCGAAAAGTATTCTCAATCTCTGGATCAAATGGCTCTAATTCTGTGTCTCCTCTAGCACGGCTCATGCACAGCTAGATAAATCCTGAAGATATGAAACAAACTTCAAACGTACGAATATGCGTAGAATCAACAAAACTAAATAAAAACCTAATCTCAAGAAAATAATAAATCCTAATATTAAACAATTCAATCTCCGGCAACGGCGCGAAAAACTTGACCGACGATTTCGGTTGGGAATAAATCTAGCAAGTGGACTAGGTCAAGTAATAATATTTGGAGATGAGTCCAGGTATCGTACCCACAGAGATCGATGTTTAATTACTAGAATATTAATTATTTTTCCTAATTTAGGCTAATAAAATTCAATTGATGGGAGATAAATTAATTAAAACTAAATAACACAATTTAAATAAATTAACTAAAGCAAAACTAATTCAAACTATTAATTTAGACGAAAATTCAAATTATTTAGAAACGACTAAGGCGCACAACGGTACCGAGACAATTTATAAACGTGTCAAATAATATTCATTAAATTAATTATTTAATTCACGACGGAATTTCCAAAATTATTCATTACACGATTTCTCGAATTAATAAACCTAATTAAATCTAACAGTCCAATTATTCCTAACTTAATTTAATTAGATTTAACCGCATTAAATCGATGTGAAATTTCAGTTTTTCAACCTAAAGTCGCACACTGAAATCGAATACTATTTCTAGTCAATTTAACCATGTGTTTATTGATGTGTGAAGTAAATATTAATCTATCGCCTTCCGGTTTTAGATTAACCAACTAATATTCTATTTAATTGGCCAGATTAAAAGAACACATGATAAACGACATCAATCAATGAATAAAAATAAATAATAAAATTGAATCAAACTCAAAACATCAAAAATAATTTGTCTCGGCCCTATCGTGGCCCTAGTCTATAAATATCTACTCCATAACTTCAAAATAAAAGTGCAAATCTCTATTTAAATTCAATGTAGAAAACATAATTAAGAAAGAGAGAAAAGAATTCTCAGTGATTTGGCGTGTGTTGAGGAATTCATCCAGCTTTTGTCTTCTGTCTTCCTCCTTTTTTTTCCTTCTTCCGCGCTGATACTACTTCACAGTAGCTTTCTGTTCTGCCCTTCCTCTCCTGCGCTTCTCTTCTTTTTCTACTGTTACGGCTGCTTCCTTCTTCTCTACGCTTCTGCCCTCTTTTATTCTTTTTAATGGGCCTCCTCCTTGTATTCTTTTTAAGCTCATCTTCACTTAAACCTTATAGATAAGGAGATTGTAGATTTTATTTTCAAAGATTAGGCTTTATCTTGATCAAGATCTCCATAGATTTTTCCAAAACTTCAATAATATCAAGATATAAAATATAAGAATTTTTTATTTCCTTTCTTTTAGTATTTTTTATTTGAAGTCTTGTAAATTCATCATTTATTCCAAATTTAATCATTTTCCTCTTTTATTCAAATTTACAATTATTAATTCAATTAACCACATAATTAGGGATAAAAATTCTTAGATAAGGGCAAATATTTTAAAATTAAATCCCTAAAATCTTTGTACGATTTGGCCTTATCAATCATATCGAGTCAAAACAGCTCATCGTATCATCATATACTTATACATTTACTTTGATTGAATTCAGTTCATCAGTTGTGACTTTCGTATCAACTCTATTTGATGGACACATCTACGTATAACCGTTGTACCCGGCGGCTGTCGGACCTCAGCGACAGTTATACCCATCCTCTGGGCCTAGGCCTCATCATCGTATACATATATCTTCAGTCACAATCAATTCTCATCCTTCAAAAATATTATCCTTTTCACCACTTAACAAAAATCATGCATATAAGTCATTTTTCTTAAAACCAAGCATGCAACGTATTTTACATAAATCATAAAAATCAAATACATGTTACATAACAATTAAAAACATGATAAATTTGTGCTCAGGGCGCTGCTAGGTCTAAAATCTCGACTCGGGTGCTAAATAACAATTTTGCCCCTGGAAAACCCAAATGACAATTTTACCCCTGGACCTCTACATTTCGACCTGAAGCTTAACAAACTCCTGAAAACATTCTAAAACATAATTAAAAGTATTTCTTAGACGTAAACATGAACCCGTTTCACAACTTACACGATTTATTTTAAAACTTGGACCGGGGTCCTGGTTTTAACCCGAATCAACCCGAAACTCAACAAATTTTTTTCCAAAATTAAAACACGACTTAATATCATCAAATCAGACATAAATCCCTCTAATTCGAACCACCTAAGGTAATCAAAATCATGTTGCAGCCTACTGAAATTTCCAACGAATAATATCGAAAGCCCTAGCTACCAAAATCTCGGCCCTAAAATATTTTTCCTGAATATCCCCGGTCTCCGTTCCTCGATCGAGCACGAAATGCAACTTAAACCTTAATGCATGGAACTTTAGAATAACTCATGAAATGAACCCTACTCAAGAAATAACCATGAATAAAATGCATAAAAATCAATAAACATATATTTTAAATAAAATCCTAGATTGCATGCATTCAGGTTACATAATTTAAATTTCATGGACCTTACATGCGGCCTGTTGGAATCTGCTGAGGAAAACATTTGAAGAAGGGTATGAGCTACTGGAGGAGATGGCTGCTAGCAGTTATCACCCTCAATTGAGAGGAACAATAAGAGGAGGAGTGCTGGAGTTCACAAGGTAAATGACTTTTCTGTTGTCACTGCGCAATTAGAAGCACTTAACAGGAAAATAGACAGCTTGAATGTAAATGGGACAGCGATGCGCCTCCAACAGACATTCTGTGATAAATGCGGAGGAGAACATTATATTAAATATTGTCAAGATAGTGGTACTTTCTATGCGCAAGACGAAGCACCAGTGAATCAAGTTGGGATTCAAAACCGTCCTGAGAATGATCCATATTCAAACACATATAATCTTGGATGGAGGCAACGGTCAAAACAGTCAAAATCGGCCATAAGGAGGACAACAATATAATACACAACCGATGTATAGACATGAGCCTAGAGAGGAAAGTCTAGTTTGGAGCAAATGATGTCTAAATTTATCTCATCCACCAAAACTAGACTACAGAACCAGGATGCATCGATAAAGGGGTTAGAAAATCAGATAGGACATTTAGCAAAGATTATTGCTAGTAGAGATCCGGGCACCGTGCCAAGCAACACTAAAACTAATCCGAATGAGCAAGTGAAGGCCATAGCATTGAGGAATAGAAAGGTACTTGAACAAGAAGGAAAGGAAAAAGGGGAGCCCAAAGAAGGAGATGATGACACGTCCACACTCTAACCCGCACCCTCTGCAAAATCTAAAATTGTTATCCCTCCACCATTCCCTGCAGCATTGAAAAAAACGAAACTGGATGCGCAATTCGGCAAGTTCTTAGAAGTACTCAAGAAATTACACATTAATATTCCCTTTGCTGATGCTTTGATGCAAATGCCGAGCTATGCTAAATTTCTGAAAGACATTTTAGCTAATAAGAGGAAGTTGGAGGATCACATGACGATAAACTTGACTGAGATCTGCTCTGCAATGGTGCAAAACAAGATCCCACAAAAACTCAAAGATCCAGGGAGTTTTTCTATTCCTTGCATGATTGGTGATGTGGTTTTTCATAAAACATTGTGTGATCTTTGTGCAAGTATTAATCTTATGCATGTTTCTGTATGCAGGAAACTTGGACTGTGAGAACCTAAGCTAACGAAGATGTCCTTGCAATTAGCAGACAGATCTTTCAAGTACCCACGATGGGTCATATAGGATGTATTAGTTAAAGTGGGAATGTTTATATTTCCTCCAAATTTTGTGGTACTTGACATGAAAGAGGATAGGGAGGCGCCTTTGATTTTAGGGAGACCGTTCCTTGCAACTGCAAATGCCGTTATTGATGTGCAAGAAGAGAAGTTGTGATTGAGAGTGAGAGAGGAGGAAATCACTTTTAATGTTTTTAACACTCTTAAGCACACACTGCACACTAATGATTGTTTTATAGTTAATTCTTAGGATTCAGTTGTTTGTCATTTTGTGCACGATGTTATGAACGATCCATTGGAAGCCACTCTCACCACTAGATTGAAGGATGATGAACTTGATGAAGAAAAAGCTGAAAGAGCGGCATACTTTAATGGCAACCATTCATGGAAGAAGCCAGTAAGGATGAAATTGGAGGATTTGGGGGATCAAAGAGACTTGATCCCTTAGAAGCCAAGCATTGAGGAACCGCTGACACGTGAGCTCAACCTACTACCTCCACACCTGAAGTACGTGTACTTAGAGCATGCAAAGCTAGCACCCGACAAGATCATTACATCGAGGGAATTTAAAGAAGGCGAACCAGTGCTCTTGTACAACTCCAAGTTGCGGTTATTTCCTGGCAAGCTCAAGTCAAGGTGGATTGGCCCTTACATGATTACCAAAGTGTTCTCCTCGGGAGCAATAACTTTGTGAAATGGGAAAAATGAGCCGTTAACAGTCAATGCTCAACGACTGAAGCATTATTTGGGTGCCACAGTGGAGCCACAAATTGGAGTTGCTCTATTCCAAAACAGTCAGAGCTGAGATAAATATATATTCTAGCTCTCGACTATAAATTGGGAACTAATTTCTTTCCCTTCCTACTCATTTTTAATTTTTTTCTTTAATTTATTTGAGTTTTTTTTAATTAGATGTTGGTTTTTCTGCATCCGAGTTTTTTTTCTTGCCAAGGGGGATGTACATGGGATATCACCGCCGTAGCACGACGAGGACGAACATCGATCAGGGGAGTTCACTGTTTCCCATTCTTTTCGTTTTTATTTTATGTTGCATTGTGTAGTTTGTTATCATCATTGTTGCATTCTGTCGTTTATGTTGCATTTGTTTTTGTGTTATGCATCTATGTTTCGTTTATATGTTTCAGTCTATTGTGCAGAGGGGACATTGCACACACTTAGTATGAGGGGGTCGGTCGTTTGTGTATTTCATGTGTGTCAATTAATGGTGAAAAAAGTAGGTTGGTAGCCGATGATGATTTTGGGCTTAATGAATTACATGTTTCTTAGTCTTGTCACTCGTTATGAATACCCATGTAGCATGAACTGTGAGTTTTTAAATTCACATATAGTGGGTTTTTGTAGTTGTGTGAATTACAGTTGAGCTTAAAAATCTGTGGGGGAAACTGGAGAGACATGAGAAACGATTAGAACTTGAATGAATGTCTACTGAAAAGAGTGACTGACCAGTAGCATGAACGTGAGTAGAAAACTGAAATAAACCTGGAATAACTTTCTTCCCAATCGTGCATAGAACCTGAAAATTCATCCCTAGGGAAGATAAATGAACATACATTATATTCAGAGCCTAGGGAGTACACATGAGAAATTATGCACTTATTCTACTACATTGTGTTTACTGGTAGGTCACGATAGAAACAGAACTTAGGAGAGTGAAAACTTGCGTTGAATTTTTGATTTGGTGACTCACATGATTTGCGAATAAAACTATCTGAAGCACAAGCAAGTAGAACCCACAGCACACACACGAACACATTTTCAGTCCAAATAAAAATGCTATGTGGTGCTTTTAAAGGGGTGTTAATGGATGTTGTGATTTTACTAATTGGATATAGTTCAAAAACCTGCTGAAGCATGAGATGTCAGTTTGCTGTTTCGCCATCGATTTAGTTGTTTTAGTAATTGTCTTATTTTATGTCTTAGTTGAGGTCTGTGACCTATTTTGCTTGAGGTCAATCAAAAGGTCAGTATGAAGGGGTTGATAGGTGTTATTTTTACGTGTTTTATTGCATTAATTTTGTGTGTGTTTGCATTGTGTGTGCACGCATTTCATATACATTTTGTTCGTTTTATGATTAGCAATTGCATATGATCGTGTCTAACTCATATATGATGAATTTGCAGGTGAAGTGACCGGAGAACTGAAATCGGGACAGAAATAGGCAAGCCACAAGAACACTTGGCAAAAAGATTGGCGCCCAGATGGCAGACGAGTGGTATGATGGATTTCCGGAAGCCTTGGACAGAAGAATTGGCGCTCGGGCAGTAGAATATTACCGCTCGGGCGCGAGATGTGTATTTCAAAGAGTGAAGTACAGAAGACTCGGCGCTCAGGCGGTAGAATCTTACCGCTCGAGCGCGAATGCCGCACCTCACAAGCAGAATTACAGAGGAGTTGGCGCTCGGGGGGTAGAATCTTACCGCCCGAACGGTACTAAATTTGGAAAAAATATGAATGATTATTTCTTGCGTTCCGGGAGAAGTTTTCGAGGGTGGTTGCACAAAAATAACCTAGGCACGATTTTCAGAGATTATTCAGTAGCCAAGGAGCTTGGGAAAAGATAAAAAGCTTGGAATGAATATTTGAAGATTTTCGGGCAACCGTTCTTCGCATTTTTGTCACGACTCGTATTTATAGTTTAATATCTTCTTGTTTAAACATTGTATGCTTATTTTAATCATGACATCGAGTAGCTAAGTTTCATTTTTTTTGAGATTTAAGAGAATCCCACCCCGAAACCGAGTTCAGTTGATTTATCTATCGATTTTTTTATTTAATCTTGATTGTGCTATTATTTTCGTTGCGTTGTTGAAGCGTAGCTAACTTTAATAAGGATATCATATTGCTAGTGAGTTCGAGAGAATAGCCCGTGATAGGAACGAGTAACATAATCCGTGCATTTACAATTTAAATAGAAATATGAAGTCGGATACGCGTCGATAGTCATAGTCCGGGAGGGCGAAACTAGGGGATTTCATAAAACGACATGCAATTCACCTTTGATAAATAATTAAAGAGATTTAATTACTTCTCTTAGTAGAATTAGTTTGGAATAGCTCGAGATGGTATTTTCAATTGGATAGGAAATCCTGTCAGATGCGTAGATTACTGTCAAACGAATTAAGTAAATGAAGAGGGGTAAGTGAACCGAGATTCCCATCATATTCATTTATCATTGAATATTTAATCAATCATTTATCTTATTTATTTAATCATTTAATTCGTGAATCTTTCGTTGAATTTTTATTTAATCGTAGTAGTAGTAAACAATCATCCAATTTATCGTTGCTAAAGATTTTAATAACTGAGAATAAAAATTGTGAAATATAGTCTCTAGTGGAACGATGCTCATACTTTGGTACATTATATTATTACTTGACATCGTGAACTAGCGATTATTTCGAGTTTGAACATTATTAATTTTGATCAAGGCTTTTACAGTGCAAGTTTTGCTCAACCAAGTATAATTCAATAAGTCAGAATGTCGCATCCACAAGGAAGCTAAGGAATTACAAGTCCACTATGATATCTTTGTTTCTTTTAATCATTTTAACCCTTGATGATAATTTTATAATTTTAAATCAAATATTCGAGATTAGAGAATTCATTCTTGTTATTTAAATAAATTATAATAATTAAATATAATTAGGATCCACTTTATAAATGGTTCCAACATATTAAATAATAATTATTTATACCATTGTTTTATAATATTCTCTTATTCATATATTATATACACTAAATTTATAAATATTGCCAAGTGTTGATTGAATGACCTAACATTTGTTGAATCTTGCATCTTTGATGAAACTTAAAATTAATAATTTATTATATGTTAAAACATGTATTTTAAAATTTAAGTTTCATTAAAATTATAAAATTATGTTATTTTAGTATTGTTTGTTTATATTTAATTGTCTGACTAAATATGTTTTATTTTCAGGTTTTCTACGTGTTGGTAAAATAATGATAACTCAAGCTAGAAAATTCAAATGAAGGTGACTCAAACATGTTTGGAATCCTTGAGAAATTATCTACAACTTTGCAGAAGACATGATTGCCTAAAAAGTTCATTAAGATGATCAAATTGTGCAAATATCAAAAGGAGGACAAATTTACTTTTACTATGACCAGCATATAGTAAAAAAATCATAATTATTTCAATATTTAACCAAATGAGGTGAACCAAGTGGCCAAATTCATCTACAGACAATTCCCCACATGTTTGCCGTTTGAGCAGAGTCAAATTCGGTGATTAAAAGTTGTGGAACAAAGCATTGAAAGAAGGGACATGGAATTGAACTTGGAGGAGACAAAGAATATTATTGCAACTACATGGCATTAATAAAAATTTTGACCATTTCTCTCATTTGGCCTATAAATAGAGGCCTTGTGCTAGCTTGGGAATCATTTTATCTCATTGTAAAATATAGTGTGAGTGTGTATCAAAGTTCTAAGTTTCAATATATTTTCTTTCATGTTCTCAACTATGAGTGATATTTTATTGTTGATCAAAAGTAAGCTGATGACAAGCTAAATCTACTATGTCAAGATGAAGAGGATGCATTCTTGGTGAAGTAAGATTGTTTATATTTTGTATATTCTTTCTTTATTTCTTTCATTTAGCTAACTTATTTTTATTGTAGGTATAAAAATGAATTATTTGTTGTTATCAATTTACATCAAATGCTTGATACCATTAAAGTGGTTATCTTGATTTGTTGTTTAATTTTGATACAATAAATATTTCATCACTTATTATTATATATATATATATATATATATATATATATATATATTTATATAATAATATCATAATATTTCATTTAGACGATAGCGTGGCTCTGCCGGTTGTTCTAAATGAAATATTATGATCTAACAATCTAACATTTACTTTATCACAACTAACTTTTATTTTTCGCATCTAACATTTACTTAATCGCAACTAACTTTTATTTTTCGCATCTAACATTTACTTTATCGAAACTAACTTTTACTTTTCCGCAACTAACATTTACTTTATCGCAACTAACTTTTACTTTACCACAACTAACTTATTAAATCAATATATTTCATTTAGGCAATAGGGTGGCTCTGCCGGTTGTTCTAAATGAAATATAGTGATTTAATTTAACATTTAATTTATGCAATTATTTATTTATATAGTTATAATTATAGTCATAGGTACCAATATAAAATATCGGTTAATTCGATATTTTCTATGGTGGGAACTATATTATATTATGTGTGTGTTTAATTTTCTTGGAACCATTATTTATGGTGGTTTCTTTTGTTTTACTTTTAGTTAAACAATATTACATAAACCAAGAATAAATCCTCAAGGCTTGACAAAATTTATAATTTGTAAACTTCATTCTTGCATTTGGTAATCTATAAATTAATAAATTTAAACTCAAAATAACATCTCTGAGGATCGATCTCGTACTTACGAAATATATTACTTGCAGACAACCTACACTTGGGTGAATTATTATATAAGTAGTAGCAAGTTTTTGGCGCCGTTTCCGGGGAGGTATAAATTAAGTTTATATTTGTTAATTATGTTTTATTTATAAGTATTGTGTTGTTTTTTTTTTTTTTTTGTATGAGTATTTGGAGTCGAAAAAAAGTGGTAGACTTATTCGAGTATCTGAAAATAATTTAAACATGGATGATAGTTCAAATAATCAAGATAATGATAATAATAATAATAATAATAATAATCAAGAACATGATCAATTAAGAACACTTAGGCACCATATGAACCCTATTAGAACTAGTGCCCCATCTTGTTTAGTTTTTCCTCCTGATGCATCTAATTTCAACTTCAAACCTCAAATTATTCAACTTTTACCAAATTTTCATGGCTTAGATTCTGAAAATCCATATTTGCTTCTAAGAGAATTTGAGGAAGTTTGTAACACTTATAATGATCAAAATTGTAGCATGGATATAGTTCGATTAAAGCTTTTCCCTTTTTCTTTAAAAGATAAAGTTAAAACATGGCTACAAAATTTAAGATCAAGTTCAATAAGATCATGGGAAGAAATGCAACAACAATTTCTCAAAAAGTTTTTCCCTTCCCATAGAACAAACTCTTTTAAAAGACAAATTACAACTTTTTCTCAAAAACAAGGAGAAACGTTTTATCAATGTTGGGATAGATATAAAGAATTACTTAATACATGCCCACATCATGGTTTTGAAACATGGAGAATAGTTTCTCACTTTTATGAAGGTCTAATACCTAAAGATAGGCAAATGATAGAATTCATGTGTAATGGAACTTTTGAAGATAAAACCCTAAATGAAGCTATGGAATATTTGGATTCATTAGCAGAAAATGCTCAAAATTGGGATAATATAGGCACAATAGAACCACCAACAACTAAAAACAATAATTCAACAAATGGGGGTGGTATCTATAATCTTAAAGATGATATAGATATTCAAGCTAAACTTGCATCTTTAGCAAGAAAAATTGAGTCATTAGAAATGAAAAAGCGTGGTCAATTAAAAAGTATTCAAGAAATTGTTTGTCATATATGTGATACACATGATCATGCTACAAAAGATTGTCCAACATTACCTTCATTTAAAGAATGTCTCCATGAACAAGCAAATTATGTTAACAATTATAAAAAACCAATACTAGATCCTTTTTCACCATCATATAATCCTGGATGGAAAAATCATCCTAATTTTAGTTGGAGGAATGATAATAATGCACAACCGTCACAACAATATTTTCAAAATAACCAAAATCATCAAGGTTATATTCCTTATGTTACACCTCCAATTAAAAACTTTGAAGATGTAATTCATGCATTTATCCAAAAGCAAGAGTCTATCAATATTCAAAACAGTCAATCTATGAGTGATTTGAAAGAAACTCTTGCAAAATTTGCATCTGCACTTAATATTCATGAAAAAAGGAAAAATTTTCATCTCAACCTCAACCTAATCCTAAAAATCAAAATCAAGAATTAAAAAATGAAAAAAATTGATCAAATAAAATCTGTTATTACCCTTAGAAGTGGTAAAATAGTTAATGATCCATATAATAATGAAAACAAGGATCATTTAAAATCAAAGAGTAAGGATGATAATCCTGATACTTTTGAGAATGATGATACCTTAAATTTTAAGAATAATATGGTGAATGATAAATCATCTGAAATAGTAAATAAGTCCAATAAACCTCCCCCATTTCCTCATGCATTAACAAATCATAAAAAACAAAAAAGTGATTCTGATATCTATGAAGTTTTTAAACAAGTAAAGATAAATATTCCATTATTAGATGCTATTAAACAAGTACCTTCTTATGCAAAATTTTTAAAATACTTATGTACTGTAAAGAGAAAATTGCATGTGAAGAAAAAAGCATTCTTGGCTGAACAAGTAAGTTCTATTCTTCAAAATAATTCTAGTTTAAAATATAAAGATCCTGGTTATCCAACAATTTCATGTATTATTGGAGAAAATAAAATTAAAAAAGCTTTGTTGGATTTGGGAGCAAGTGTGAATTTACTTCCTTATTCAGTTTATGAAAAACTTAATTTAGGAGAATTAAAACCCACTTCTGTTACTCTCTTACTGGCGGATAGGTCAATCAAAATACCTAGAGCTATTGTAGAAGATGTGTTGGTTCAAGTTGATAAATTCATATATCCTGTAGATTTTATTGTTTTGGATACACAACCATAGAAGTACATAATGAAATTCCAGTAATATTGGGACGACCATTTCTAGCAACTTCAAATGCTTTAATTAATTGTCGAAATGGTATAATGAAATTGTCTCTTTGGAAATATGATTCTAGAACTTAATGTGTTCAATTTATGTAAACAACCAAGTATTAATGAAAATGAATATGATAATGAAATTGAAACAATTGTGGAAGAAAATATACAAGAAGAAAACTTAAATCAACAATCTGAAGTTTTTTCAATAGAAAGTTTTGAGTCTAAAAATAATTTTAAAGAAGATGATAATACAAAACTTGAATTAAAAGTTTTACCATTAGAATTGAAATATGTATTTCTTGGTGAAAATAAAACATTTCTTGTTGTAATTTCTTCAACTCTTTTGCCAAATCAAGAAGAAGATTTGATTAAATTACTTAAAAAATATAAAAATGCAATTGGATGGACTTTGAAAGATATAAAAGGTATGAATCCCTTAATTTGTACACATAAAATTCACTTGGAAGAAAATGCTAAAACATATCAACAACCACAAAGAAGGTTAAATCCACATATGAAGGAATTTGTTAAGAATGAAGTATTAAAACTATTAGACTCTGGAATTATCTATCCAATTTCAGATAGTAAATGGGTAAGTCTAACACAAGTAGTATCTAAAAAGTCCGGCATCACTGTTATAAAAAATGAAAAGGGAGAGTTATTACAAGCTAAGATTCCATCTAGTTGGTGTATGTGTATTGATTATAGAAAATTAAATGATGCAACCAGAAAAGATCATTTCCCACTACCATTTTTAGATCAAATTCTAGAAAAAGTAGCAGGAAATTCTTATTACTGTTTTCTTGATGGGTATTCAGGGTATTATCAAATACTTATATCATTAGAAGATCAAGAAAAAACTACTTTTACTTGTCCTTTCGGAACTTTTGCATTTAAAAGAATGCCATTTGGTTTATGTAATGCTCCGGATACTTTTCAAAGATGCATGTTAAGTATTTTCAGTGATATGATTGAAGAATATGTAAAAGTTTTTATGGATGATATAACTGTTTTTGGAAACTCATTTGAAAATTGTCTTAAAAATCTAGAAGAAGTATTAAAAAGATGTGAAGAAAAAAATCTTGTTTTAAATTGGGAAAAATTTCATTATATGGTTAAATCTGGGATTGTTTTAGGACATGTGATATCTGAAAAAGGAATTGAAGTTGATAAAGACAAAGTTGATGTTATTGCCAATTTAACATCACCAAAAACGGTCAAAGAAGTTCGATCATTCTTGGGCCATGCAGGATTTTATAGAATGTTTATAAAAAATTTCAGCATAATATCTAAACTAATTTCAAATCTTTTAACAAAAGATACACAATTTGAATGGACTCAGAAATGTGAAAATGCTTTTAAAAAAATTATTAATCTTTTAGTTACATCACCTATTTTACAACCTCCAGATTGGTCTTTACCATTTGAATTAATGTGTGATGCAAGTGATTATGCTATAGGAGCTGTGTTAGGACAAAGAAAAGAAGGAAAACCTTATGCAATCTATTATGCTAGTAGAACCTTAAGTAGTGCCCAAATAAATTATTCAACTACTGAAAAAAGAATTACTTTCAGTAGTATTTGCATTAGATAAGTTTCGATCTTATTTAATTGGTTCTACTACTATTGTTTACACCGATCATTCTGCCATAAAATATTTATCAAATAAACAAGATGCTAAGCCAAGATTAATACGGTGGATTTTATTGTTACAAGAATTTGATATTATAATTAAAGATAAAAAAGGAAAAGAAAATGTTGTAGCCGATCATTTATCTAGAATAATGACCGAATCATCTCATAATGAAATACCAATAAATGAAAATTTTCCAGATGATCAGTTGTTTTATGCTACTATTATACCTTGATTTGCTAACATTGTAAATTTTCTTGTGACAAATAAAATGCCTTCTCATTGGAATTCACAGGATAAGAATAAATTCTTGATAGAAGTTAAAAAATTTTATTGCGATGATCCTTACTTATTTAAGTATTGTCCTGACCAAATTTTTCGACGATGCATACCCGACAATGAAGTAAGTAATGTTATTAAATTTTGTCATTCTGAAGCATGTGGAGGTCATTTTTCATCCAATAAAACAACTACAAAAATCTTACAATGTGGATTTTATTGGCCGTCTTTATTCAAAGATACGCATTTATTTTGCAAATCTTGTGAAAACTATCAGAAGATGGGATCAATTTCAAAACGAAGCATGATGCCTTTAAATCCAATCATAATTATTGAAATATTTGATAGTTGGGGGATATATTTTATGGGTCCATTTTCATTATCTTTTGGATATACGTACATTTTAGTCGCTGTTGATTATGTTTCAAAATGGATTGAAGCAATTGCATATAGAACTAATGATCATAAAGTTGTTATAAAATTTTTAAAAGAAAATATTTTTAGCCGATTTGGAATACCTAGAGCAATAATTAGTGATGGGGGAAGTCATTTTATAAATAAATCATTTTCTTCTTTGTTAAGAAAATATGGCATTACACATAAAGTTTCTACCCCATATCATCCTCAAAGTAATGGTCAAGTTGAACTTGCAAATAGAGAAATAAAACAAATTTTAGAAAAAACAGTTAATCCAAATCGAAAAGATTGGTCTTTAAGATTAACTGATGCATTTTGGGCATATAGAGCTGCATTTAAAACATCATTATGGATGTCACCATATAGGTTAGTTTTTGGTAAGCATTGTCATTTACCGGTTGAACTTGAACATAAAGCTTATTGGGCAATTAAAGCATTTAATATTAATTTAGATGATGCATCTAAATTAAGAAAATTGCAAATAAATGAACTTGAAGAATTAAGAAATGATGCATATGAAAATTCAAAGATTTATAAAGATAAAACTAAAGTCTTTCATGATAAAAATATTATGAGAAAGTCATTTGAAATTGGACAAAAAAATTTTCTTTATAATTCTCGTTTGCATATATTTTCAGGTAATCTAAGATCGAGATGGTCAGGACCATTTATAGTCAAATTTGTTTATCCTCATGGTGCTGTTGATATTGAAAATCCTAAAAATAATGACGTGTTTAAAGATAATGGGCAAAGACTTAAGCCTTTTATAGAAAATGAAATTCTTAATAATGAGTTTATGCCTTTATATGATCCACAATAGTTGTTTGATATTTTCATTTTGTTTTGCAGATTCTAGTTCATTTCCCGGTTAAGTGGTGGATAACGGTACTCCGTGACTGTTTAAGTGGGTTTCTTCAGTTTTCCCAAAATAATTGAAATATATATAATAATAATAATATGGATGCATGTATTATGAATCTTCGTAAATATTTTTCTTGTTTACCTGATAATGCGTTGAAAAAAATTTATAAAGCTAGATGTGAGCGGCTAAGGTTGATGATGTCATATGGCATACCGAATGATGTCTGTTTGATAATTGAAGCAAAAGTCCGATTGGTTGGGGAAGCAAGTGAATTAATAATAAGACATATGCCAAGATTTGGTAAAAGAACATATGCCAAAAGGCGAAGAGCTAAACGTATAGGTGGATGTCATAAATGTGCAAGGTGGACTTGTAAGGGAAAATACAAAAATGTTGGAATGACATCAATGAATAGAGAAGATAAAATTTTATTCATTAAGAATGGTCTGAGTAAAGAGCCTTTGGATAATTTTCTAGAGGTTCTTGATACGCATTCTAGTGGGTACGTGCAAAATGAACTTCTTAAACTATGATGGCAATTTCAACAGGAGGAATATCAATATGGACGGTGGAATCAGCCTTACAAAGATCCTACTGTAGTAACGCATATCTATTTAGATAAGTAAATATATATACTGACGTTAAAAGACAATGTTTGCCAATTTATAAGAAAATTGGATGGGAAGCATATCCTCGACTCATAGAAGGCGTTGAAGCCGTTACTGAACGTAAAATCAGAGGAAGATGTGAGCCACAATCACAACTACGCTGTATATATTTGTTTTAATTTTGTCATTTTTATTTTCTTTTAATAATAATAATTTTCCTGTTCAAATATTGACTTTTGGCATGTTACGCTTATAAATTCATATGCTCTGATCTAACAATTACAAAAAACATATTTCTCAACATGTCAACGTCCACGGTAAGTAAAATCAAAAATATTTGTGTATTTTGTGGATCTAGTGCAGGAAAAGATTCAATTTATGAAGAAGTAGCAGAAAATCTTGGAATAACACTTGCTAAAAAAAAGATTCATTTGGTATATGGTGGTGGTGAAGTTGGCCTCATAGGAAAAGTTGCAAAAGCTGCGCATGCAGGTGGAAGTGAAGTTTTAGGCATTATTCCGATTATCTTAGCCAATCTTACAGTACCAACAATAGAAGAAGAAATGAAAGTGGACAACATGTATGAACGAATTACTCAAATGATTGAACATTCAGATGCTTTCATTGCTTTGCCAGGAGGTTTCGGTACTTTGGAAGAAATATTTCATACTGTTTGTTGGGCACAATTAAATATCCACAATAAGCCAATTGGTTTGTTAAATGTTAACAATTATTATGATAAACTGTTATCGTTTCTTGATGATGTTGTGGAACAGGGATTTATTTCATTAGCTTCGCGAAGGATGTTAGTTTCTGCTACAAGTGAAGGTGAACTTATTGATTTACTGCAAGGATTTAGTCATGAACCTGATCCATCCTTATCTCAACTTAATTGGCCAACATCCAAAAGTAAGAAAAGAAAATTCATGTGATGCTAAACTTGTGATTCAACGGTATGTTTTAATGTTTTTCTTTAAGGTATGAATAATTTCTTCTTCTTCTCCTCTTAGTTTTTTTATATAAAAATTAAAATATATACTTATATATAGTAATAATAATAATAATTTTTAGTTCAATGTCGAGTAAGGTGTCAGTAAAATGCACCTGAGACGCATTAGTTAATAATTATTGGAAAATCACAATACACTAGATTTAAATATTTATTATATAAAAAATACAGACTAAAAAAAAATTAGTTTTTCATATGTACCAATTTATATATATATTTTGATCAATTAATATAAAATATATAATAGATGTGTTCATATATATATATATAATTGTATGTGTTTTCAAATAAAATAATTTCTAAAATTTTTATGAGAATATAGTTAAAAGATATGGTTTGTATGGTTGTTAACATGTATAATTGAAAGAATTCTTTTGTAAAAGTATAATATATACTCACACATCTTTTGAAAATGAGTGGTGAGAAATGAGAAAACAATTAATAAACTTTTATTGATTATTAAAAAATAGTTAATTACAAAATATAACTACCCTAAAAAAAATATTTTTTGAAAAAAGAAAAAAAAAGAAGTAAATATATAACGGACTGCAAAATACTTTATTCATTGTAATTTTTTTAGATTTGATTGATGTACTATCAATGTGTTCTAAAAACATCAATATTGTGTTAAAAAAAAAACAAAAAAAAAACAAAAAGATTTGTTTGTGCTAGATAAGTTTCAAAGGTAGTCAGATGTATCCGTTATATAAATGTTTATATATATACATATATATATATATATTTATGGTAGAATGTTTGGATAAAAAATTTTATGTTATTGTAAAATTTTGCAGTCACGTTATTTAAAAAAAAACAATAAAAAAAAAAGAAAAAAATGGGGATTTTATTCTTTGTAAATTTTTCCTATTTTGTTTTCAATATTAGTTTAATTAATTGTCTGCTTTAATTGTAGATGCCTAAAAATCCGTGTTGGAAAATTTGCGGAAAAATTTAAAATTTTTCTTTTTAAATAATTAAAATTGCCTCATTCATAAAATCAACTGATGAATCAAGTTCAATGTTTAAAAATATAGCAGCGGAATAAAATAAACTTTGCCAAAAATAACAATTTAAAAATATTCAATAACGGATAAAAATGTTTGCATAAAATGGTAACATGCTGCAAATGAGGTCCTCGGGTGACACTACTGCCGACCCAAGCTGGCTCACTGGTCCCCGCCCTCGGCCCCATGCTCACTAGTACCTACAACAATCAAGTCTAGTGAGCCTAAACACTCAGCATGCAAATATCGTAGGTAACGAGTAAATACTAAAGTAAAATTTGCATGGGATAATATATCATGTCATGAGGCATACTGAAAATGACTTGTACTGAGCAATTATAATACGTGCATGACTGAATTAAATATCATAGTAAAAATGTTTGCTCCTTGGAGCCCTGTACTCAAATGACTGATAATAATTTTCTGTTGAGATTATGGTCTACGCCTGTAGCCCCTGCACTGAACTGAACTGATCGGTAACTGGCTACCGGGGAGTATCAAACTGAACTGAGCTGACCGGTCACTGGCGACCGGGTGGTACCAAACTGAACTGATCGGTCACTGACGACCGGGTAAAGTAATGCTCCCATAATAGTGAATTGACCACAAGCAATATCGCATAAATCTCAAAAATAAGTATTTTCTATTTTTATGCTCGTAATATAATTAAATGGCATAATGAAAAATCCTGTACTATTTTATCAACTGGATTGGATCGTCCCAGGCTCGCTGCGACCTAAATATGCCATGAAAAATATGCAATAGATTTTTCTTGACCAAACTATGCAATTAAGTGTGAAAATGCGACAATTACTACTAACGACTTCGTATTTAATCATGAGTCCGAACCAACGCGAACCAACACTGAACCAACGTAACGTCATGATTAAAATACTCTTAAAATTATGAATTTATGCTCCTAAAATGATGAGGGTCGAAATTTAGGTGAAATGGAGGCCAAAACATGAAATGCTCTTACGAGAGTCAATTTGGCACATCGCACCGTAAATTCTCGTACGACTTAAAAAATGATCCGAATCACAAACGGCCAAAAACGTGGCCTTCCTAACTCAATGAGGCACTGTCCAGTCCAAGGCCATAGGCTAAAAGCCAACCAACAACTCGAACGAGCCTCCGAACCGTCACAGCAAGTTGCTGTCAAATTCCAGCAGCTGTGCAATCGCGTGTCTTGTGTTGTTTTCGAGACTACCAGCCATTGGGGGCGTGAACCACCGACCAGAGACTGTTAACAGCATCCCAAGGAATTATTTGAACCATGGCTAAGGGCCCTAGGCCAGCCACAATTCGAATTATTCCAGCAACATCAGAAAAGTTCCACCCGAGAGCACCTTTGCGCGCGTGAGGGGTGTTTTGCTTTGCTTGCTGTCTCGACTCGTTCCAGTGGCCATTTGATTGATCATGGGACAATATAGACATCCAGTGGTAGGGTATGAACCGTGGCTAAGGGCCATAGGCCAACCAAGATTCACACCACACCATCAAAAACCGAGGGACACATGCAGAATTAAAAAGGGGCGAAGGGGCTGTTCTTGCTTTGGGTTTAAAAACCGATGCAACCATGGACCAAGCCTTGAAAGGACGACTTGGTCACGTCTTAGACATAACAAGGAGATGTTATAACCATGGCTATAGCCCCTAGGGCAGCCACAAGCAGAACGTCACCCTTTTTGACAGCAAACAAAAAATCGAATCGAGAAGGGGCCTGCTTGGGGTGTTGCTGCTACATGTGAGTTTTCTGCATGTATGGGACTGGACGAATGGACCAACGTGGTCTTGACACACCCTAGTACGTGTCTATATGCAGCCTCGAGCCCCTGGAGTCGAGACAACCACCTGAATCATCAACACCACAGAAAACGTGAAGCACAAGGGAACACAGAAAATTCTGTACACACTATTTTCGAAAATGGGTTGAACAAATTTCGGTTTTCATGCAGTAAATTCATGAGTTTGATGTGTATTAAAAATACTACTATGGCTTGATTGAGGTTTGAAAGAAATAAAGACATGCCTTGGTTTTCGTTTGAAAGAAAAACGAAAAGAATAGACGATACGGCGCGGAGGAGACGGAGTGCACTTTTCTACCTAGCTTTCCTTCGATTTTTCCCTCTTGTTTTCTCTACTTTTCTCACGGTTTTTCCCTCTCTGAAATGCTCTGAATTCTCTCCAATTTTCGGTGGTTGTGATGGGGAGGAAGGCTAGGGAAAATATATGGGAAGATGCAAGATAAAGGAAAAGGAAAATATTCTTTCTATCTACTAGTTTGAGTGATAAGGAAAAGAATGATATCAAAGATTTTTCTTGGGGATACTAGAGGTGTATATGGGCGATTTTAAGCCTTGGTAGTGATTTAAAAGTTGGGGAGGATAAATCCATCTAGAAAAGTTAAGGGGATAAATAAAGAATGAGTTGAAAAGAAATCACAATTAAATCTTAAAAACAAGGAGCATGGCCGATTTTTATCTAGCTAGGTGGGGTGGGATCTTGCTCAATTAATTATCATGGAAGATTTGTTGTGATAAAACTATTTCCCAATAAAATGGATAGGGAAGACTATTAATTAAATGGGTTGCCAAATAAACTTTTAAATCAAATCATAGGGGCCGAAAATTATAATACAAGAGGAGGGGAAAATATTTCTTAAATATTGAACTTTAAATCTTTAATGTATTATCTACTCATTAAATATTTTAGAGAATTAAGGATTTAATTATTGAACTTTATTTACTACTTATCTCAACTTATTTAAATAATTACTTAAACATTCTTTTACAATAAATTTACTCATTATTTATCTTTAAATAAATTTTGGAAAAATGTTTTCTTACTAGTAAATTTTATCTCTTTACTCCAACTCCGGTCCGGCCTCACCGAATTAACTAAAAAGAGAAAAATTTAAGCTACTGGATTAACTTCAAAGAAACACTTAAATGCTCATGCAATGAAGTCAATTTAATTTAAAATACTAGAATTATGCATGACTTATACGTAGTCTAAGTTACGGGTTCTACAATCCTCCCCCCTTAAAGAAATTTCGTCCTCGAAATTAGAACTCACCGAATAACTCGGGGTACCGACTTCTCATCTCTGGCTCAGACTCCCATGTAGCTTCCTTCTCTGAATGGTTGAGCCATCTGACTTTGACTCGCTTAACCAGCTTGTTCCGAAGCTTCTTCTCCTGCCTGTCTAGGATCTGCACTGGCCTCTCCTCATAAGATAGGTTCGGAGTAAGCTGCAACGGCTCAAAGTTCAGGACATGTGAAGGATTCGCCATGTACTTTCTCAGCATGGAGACGTGGAACACATTGTGTACTCCGGCCAGATTCGGCGGAAGAGCAACACGATAAGCTAGCGTCCAAACTCTGTCAAGGATCTCAAAGGGTCCAATAAATCTCGGGCTGAGCTTCTCTTTCTTCCCAAATCTCATGACACCCTTCATAGGTGCCACTTTCACAAAAACATGATCGCACTGCAAACTCTAACTCTCTCCTCCGCTGATCGGCATAACTCTTCTGTCAGCTCTGAGCAGTCCTCATCCTATCACGGATCTTGACTACTACATCTGCAGCCTGCTGAACAATCTCTGGACCCAACTCTGCTCTCTCTCCTACTTCATCCCAATGAACAGGAGATCTGCAGTTGCGGCCATACAGTGCTTCATACGGAGCCATACCAATAGAAGACTGGAAGCTGTTGTTATAGGTGAACTCTACCAATGCCAAGTTCGACTCCCAACTCCCAGAGAAATCAATGACGCAAGCACGGAGAAGATCCTCCAAAATCTGAATAACTCGCTCTGACTGCCCATCGGTCTGCGGATGGAAAGCTGTGCTAAACAGCAACTTCGTACCCATAGTCGAATGCAAACTCTTCCAAAACGAGGAAGTAAATCTGGGATCTCTCTCAGGATACGATAGAAACTGGAACACCATGAAGTCGGACTATCTCCCGGATATATAACTCTACATACTGAACCATGGTGAAAGTCGTCTTAACGGGCAAGAATTGTGCTGATTTGGTAAGACGATCTACAATCACCCAGACGGCATTTGATCCTCTGACTGTCTTCGGCAATCCGATCTTAACGGGCAAGAAGTGCGCTGATTTGGTAAGACGATCTACAATCACCCAGATGGCATTTGATCCTCTGACTGTCTTCGGCAATCCGGTCACAAAGTCCATGGTAACATTCTCCCACTTCCACTCGGGAATGGGAAGAGGCTTGAGCAAACCTGCTGGTCTCTGATGCTCCGCCTTCACTAACTGGCAAGTCAGACACTCGGATACAAAACGTCTGATGTCTCTCTTCATCCCTGGCCACCAATACAACAACTGCAGATCTTTGTACATCTTCGTACTCCCCGGGTGAATGGAGTACGGGGACATGTGGGCCTCTGATAGAATATCTGCTCGGATAGTATCACTGCTAGGAACCCATATCCTGTCTCGGTATCTCACAATACCGTCGCTGACCTGTATACAAGACACTGCCCTTGGCTTCATCTCTCTTCTTCCACTGTGCCAATTGCTCATCTGCTGACTGACCACTGCGAATACGGTCCATAAGGGAAGACTGAATGGTCAAGGTAGATAGACGAGGAACTCTACCTCGAGGATAAGTCTCAAGATCAAACCTCTGTATCTCAAACTGAAGAGGTTTCTGAATCGTCAAATGAGCCATCACTGCGACTTTTCTGCTCAATGCATCTGCAACTACATTAGCTTTACCCGGGTGGTAGCTAATGTCTCAATCGTAGTCTTTCACAAGCTCCAACCAATGCCTCTGACGCATGTTCAGCTCCTTCTGCGTAAAGAAATACTTGAGGCTCTTGTGGTCGGTAAAGATCTGGCATTTCTCTCCATACAAATAGTGCCTCCAAATCTTCAAGGCAAAAAACTACGGCCGCCAATTCTAGATCATGGGTAGGGTAGTTCTTCTCGTGGATTTTCAGCTGTCGAGAAGCATACGCTATCACTCTCCCATGCTGCATCAGAACTGCACCTAAACCGAGCTTCGAAGCATCGGTATAAAGGACAAACTCGCCGGGCCCTGACGGCATGGCCAAAACTGGTGCTGAGATAAGAGCTTGCTTCAAAGTATCGAAGCTCTTCTGACACTCCTCGCTCCAAACAAATTTCACATTTTTCTTGGTCAGTGCTGTGAGTGGAACGGCAATGGAGGAGAATCCCTGAATGAACTTTCTGTAATATCCTGCTAGCCCAAGAAAACTGCGGATCTCGGATGCATTCTGAGGCACAACCCAATATCTGACTGCTACAACTTTTGCTGGGTCTACCTCAATACAACTGCTAGAAACGATGTGGCCTAAGAACGCCACATTCTCTAACCAGAATTCGCATTTACTGAACTTTGCGAATAATTTGTGCTTTTGCAATGTCTGCAACACTGTGGCCAGATGTCTGCTGTGATCCTCCTGATTCTTGGAGTAGACGAGAATGTCGTCTATGAATACTATCACGAACTGGTCAAGATACGGCTGAAATACGCGATTCATGAGATCCATGAAGATCGCTGGCGCATTCGTCAGACTGAACGGCATCACTAGGAACTCGTAGTGACCATAACGAGTCCTGAAAGCTGTCTTCGAGACATCAGCATCTCTCACCCTCAACTGGTGATAACCGGAACGCAGATCTATCTTGGAGAAAATCGAAGCTCCCTGCAACTGGTCAAACAGATCTTCAATCCTCGGAAGTGGGTATTTATTCTTCATTGTCACCCTGTTCAACTCCCGATAGTCAATACAAAGTCTCATAGAGCCATCTTTCTTCTTAACAAACAAGACTGGCGCGCCCCAAGGTGAGAAGCTAGGACGAATGAACTCCTTGTCCAGAAGTTCCTGTATCTGTTTCTTAAGCTCTGCCATCTCTGTCGGTGCTAGTCGGTACGGCGCTTTGGATATCGGAGCCGTACCTGGCATAAGCTCAATGGAAGACTCCACCTCTCTCTCGGGTGGCATACCAGAGACGTCTTCGGGAAAAACGTCTAAGAAATCTCTGACAATCGGAACATATGAGGCTGACTGGCTGGGTTCCTCGGGGACAGATCAAAAGGTCGCTAGAATGCCCGACACCCTCTATGCATGAGCTTCCTGGCCTGAACATAAGGAATAATGCGCGGTAAAGGAAAGTACCTGTCCGGCTCAAATAAGAACTGCTCCATTCCAGGCGGTCGGACAAGAACAGATCACCGCTGGAAGTCTATCAACACTCTGTTCCTCTAATAGCCAGTCCATCCCTAGGATGATGTCAAATTCTGGCATCGGTAGCACAATCAGATCCGCATAAACAAGATTACCGTGCAGCTCAAGGTCTATATCTCGGATAATATTGGTAGCTGCTATCTCCTCGCCTGACGGCAACACTACTGAAAAGGCTATGTCTAGCCCAATTGTGGAACCCGTAAATCAGTAGACGTATAAGCCATGCATAATTCTAGATTTTTAAATTTAATTGACTTCATTGCATGATTATTTAAATGCATTTTTTTGAAGTTAATTATTTTATTATTTCGGTTCAGTAGTTTGATTTTTAGCATTTCAGTTATTTCAGTAAGGCCGGACTGGAGTCGGAGTTTTGAGATAGAATTTAAGATTCGAGAAATATTTCCAGAAGTTAATTTAGCTAGCAAGTAAGTTCATTTAAGTTAGTAAGAAGGTTTGAGGATTTAATTTAATTATTTGAGGTGATTAAGAAATGAACTCATTTAAGTTATTAAATTAAGGGGTTAGCTCACTAAATTATTTAAAGGATTAGTAAGGCTTTCAAGGATTATTAGTTGACTAGATAACCAACACTTCCCACTCATTTTATTAGCATGATTTCGGCCCCTTGGATTTATTAAGCAATTCATTTCCAACTCATCAACTTTGACCAATTCTTTGCATGTAATTAGTAGGATAATTCTAGGATTTTTGGGAGCACAATTTAATTAAATAAATGGACATATCCTAGACTAGAAAATAAGCAAAAATCTGCCATCACCATTCTAGAAACACCCAACATAGATTTGATATCAAACCATAATTCAAAATTCAAAATGGGAAGACTTGGTCTTGATATGATCCTTATATCTTGCATCATCCTCCTCACCCCTCATAACCACTCCATCACACTCCCTCCCCACAGAAATCAGACCCCTTTTCAGTAGAAAAATCGTGAGCCATAGCTAGGGAGAAAGGGAAGAAAAATCGAGAGCAAAAAACAAGAGAAGCGCTCCACCTCCTCCGTGCCGCGTCGTCGTCGTTTCGTTCGTTTTCTTTCGAAACGAAACCAGGCATGTCTAGATTTCTTGCATACCTCAATCAAGTCATATTATCAATTATATTTCAGTACATGATCATGTTTATTAAAGCAAAAACCGAGGTACATGTCAAAACATTTTGAAACAACACATGCAGAATTTTTGGATATTCCTTGGCAAGCTTCACGTTTTTCTTGGTTTGTGAGTTTCAGGTGATTGGTTCGACTCCAGGCTCCCAAGGCGACTTATATACATGTAATAGGATGCATTAGGACCACATTTGTCCGTCGGTTTCAGCCCATGCTCGCTGGAAACCAAGAAATGACAGCAACACCATTTGTGTCCCTTTTTGAGTTCGAAAATTCAGTTTGGTTGTCAAGGAGGAAGGATCTGATCTTGGCTGCCCCAAGGGCCTATATCCATGGTTAGATCACTTCCCTAGCATGTTTAAGACTTGACTAAGTCGCCCTTCTGGTGGCTTGGTCCATGGCTCATCGGTTTTTAAATAATCAACAAGAACAACCCCTTTCCCCTTTCGGCTTCTTCATTGGTTCAGCATATGGTTTCGGTTTTTGGTTGCTTGGTATGGATCTTGGTTGGCCTATGGCCCATAGCCATGGGTCATACCATGCCCCTATATGTCTAGATCGTGCCATGGTCAATCAAATGGCCACTGGAATGACGCAAGACATCGATCTAAGCAAAACACTACACACGCATGCACGTTGGTTCTCGGTTGGAGTTTCGGTTGAGTTATGGTGTGACGCTGATTGTGGCTGGCCTAGGGCCCTTAGCCATGGTTCAAATCATTCCTTGGGATGTTGGTAAGAGTCTCTGGTTAGTGGTTCACGCCCCTAATGGCCGATAGTCTTGAAACCAACGCAAGTCTTGTAGTTGCGCAGGTGCTGGAAATTACAGCAAAATGCTGTGTCGGTTCAGAGGCTCGTTCGAGTCCTCGTTCGGCTTTTAGCACATGGCCTTGGACTGGACAGTGCCTCATTGAGTTGGGAAGTTCATGTTTTTGACCGTTCGTGATTCGGATCATTTTTGAGGTCGTACAAGAATTTACGGTGCGATGTGCCAAATTGACTCTCGAAAGAGCGTTTCATGTGTTGGCCTCCATTTCACCTAGATTTCGACCCTATCATTTTAGGAGCATTATTTTATGATTTTTCAGCATATTTTAATCATGACTATACGTCGGTTCAGTGTCGGTTCAGGTTGGCTCGGAGTCATGATTAAATGCGAAGTCATTAGGCATCATAGTCGCATCTTTTGAACGTAAATTGCATAGTTGGTCAAGTTTAAGCTATTGCATATTTTTCATGGCACAGTTAGGTTGCAGCGAGCCTGGGGACGATCCAATCCAATCCAGTTGGTAAAATTTACAGGATTTTTCATTACGTCAGTTAATTATTTTACGTGTATTAAATAGAAAATGATTATTTTTGAGATTTATGCGATATGGCTTGTGGTTCATTCACTATGTGGGAGTGTTATTTTATACGGTCGTAGTGACCGATCAGTTCAGTATGGTACCACTCGGTCGCCAGTGACCGGCCAGCTCAGTTCAGTTTCAGCCTCCCCGGTAGCCAGTTACCGATCAGTTCAGCTTAGTGCAGTGGCCACAGGCGTAAAACATAATCTCAACAGAAAATTTTACCAGTTATTTCAGTACAGGCTCCAAGGAGCAAACATTTTTACTGTGATTATCAGTTCAGTTATGCACGTATTATAATTGCTCAGTACAGATTATTTTCAGCATGCCTCAGGACAGGATATGTTAACTCATGCATATTTTAATTCAGATTTTTACTCGTTACCTGCGATATATGCATGCTGAGTCTTTAGGCTCACTAGACTTGATTGTTGTAGGTACTGATGAGGCCAGGGCTGAGGGCGGGGACCAATGAGCCATCTTGGGTCGGCAGTAGTGGCACCCGAGGACCTCAGAGCAGCAGTTGTTATTTTATTCCGCAAACATTTTATCAGTCGTTGGATATTTTTAAATTGTGATTTTTGGCGAACTTTATTTTCTTCCGCTGCGATATTTTAAACATTGAACTTGATTCATCAGTCGATTTTATGAATGAGGCCATTTAAGTTCTTTTAAAAAGAAAAATTTTTAATTTTCCGCAAATTTTCAAGCAAGAAGTTCTAGGGCCTTTTGCAATTGGTATCAGAGCGGAGGTTCTGTATAGGGTTTCACTACTACTGACTGCGAGAAGCTCACGAAGCCACGTCTTCGGTCTGTAAGTTTTTCAGTTCAGCATTTTGTTCAGCATTTCAGTTAAAGCATGAATTATTTTGTTAGCATGCTTCCAGATTTTCAGTATTTCAGTGTTCATTTTAAATAAATTATGGAATTATGCATGTTAGTTACGTATGGGTTATGTTGGAACAGTATGCCCCCTAGACGCATTTTAGAGTGCAACAGAGAGGAGGAGCCTCGCCGAGAGGACAGGGAGGAGCGTAGACCGGAGGGAGACCTACCGCCTCCTCCACCACCCCCACCGGACATGAGTGCCCAGATGTTAGCTGGGATGGCACAGTTCTTCGCACAGTTTGCGTGGGGCAATGCCGCAGCCATAGCCGCAGCCGCAGCCGCAGCCAGGCCGACAGGGCCCGAGGCTGTTTATGAGCGATTCATGAAGATGCGCCCGAAGGAATTCTCTGGGACATCTGACCCCATGGTTGCCGAGGGATGGATCAAATCCCTCGAGGTTATCTTCGATTTTATGGAACTGGGAGACGCAGACCGAGTCTGGTGTGCCACCTATCTGTTTTCTGGAGACGCCCGCTTATGGTGGGAAGGAGCTTCGGTAGCCTTGACCTTGGCTACACTTTCTTGGACCCGCTTTACGGAGGTTTTCTACTCCAAGTATTTTGCTGAGGAGGTTCGCACCAGGCTGACCACCGAGTTCATGAGCCTGAGACAGGGG
Source organism: Primulina tabacum (assembly GCF_025594145.1). NCBI lineage: Eukaryota > Viridiplantae > Streptophyta > Magnoliopsida > Lamiales > Gesneriaceae > Primulina > Primulina tabacum. Next base: position 39,530,120 of record NC_134552.1, read on the forward strand.
GATATGACGGTTACGGAGTTTATCCGTAAGTTCGAGAGGGGCTGTCACTTTGTGCCCCTGATAGCAAATGATGCCAGAGCTAAGTTGATGCACTTCCTAGTGGGTTTATGGCCGATCTTGTGCCGGGATGTTAGGGTATCTGACCCTGCTACTTATGAGATTGCCGTCTCCAAGGCCTTAGCCGCAGAGCAGGATCTGCGGGATATCGAGAGGGATCGCCAGGGCAAGCGCCCAGTCCAGGCACCTGCAACGCCCTCCTCCTCATCAGCATCAGCAGCAGAATAAGAGGCCTTTTCATGGACCGCCCAGGAACCGAGGCCAGCAGCAGCGGGGACGCCCAGCCTTGAGGACTCAGGAGCACCCAGTCTGTCCCAGGTGCTCACGTCGCCATCCTTGGAGCATGTATGGCTGGCTCAAGAAAGTGTTTTAAGTGTGGCAGTCCATACCACATATTGCTGCAATGTCCTCAGAGGAATCTGCCTACCCAAGGCAGAGTTTTTGCTCTCCATGCCGCGGAAACCAACCCGGAGACTATGTTGTTGACAGGTACCTTTAAACTTTAAGTTATTATTTGAATTTCCGTGTTTTGGGAATCGGGATTTAGATTTGAACTTAGAACTGTTATAGGATTGCATGCTCTACTCAGATTTATTTTGGGGGAAATTAAGCTAGAAGAACCTTGACCTTTGCATGTCTATAAGTTTAGTTCTTGTAACTACTGGATTCAACTTAGAGCTCCACTCTTTCAGGGAGGATTTTTATATCTGGTTCCGCTACCAAGGCCTTGATAGATTCAGGGGCCACTCACTCGTTTATTTCGGAGGTCTTTGCAAACTTTCTCAAGATCCAGACCATTGGGCTAGATACAGCCTTTTCAGTAGTGTTGCCATCAGGCGAGGAGATGGAAGCTACCAATGTTATCCGAGATATACACCTTGAGCTGCACGGTAATCTTGTTTATGCGGATCTGATTGTGCTACCGATGCCGGAATTTGACATCATCCTATGGATGGACTGGCTATTGAGGAACAGAGTGTTGATAGACTTCCAGCAGAGATCTGTTCTTGTCCGACCGCCTGGAATGGAGCAGTTCTTATTTGAGCCGGACAGGTACTTTCCTTTACCGCACATGATTCCGTATGTTCAGGCTAGGAAACTCATGCATAGAGGGTGTCGGGCATTTCTAGCGACCTTTTTATCTGTCCCCGAGGAACCCAGCCAGTCAGCCTCAGATGTTCCGATTGTCAGAGATTTCTTAGACGTTTTTCCCGAAGACGTCTGGTATGCCACCCGAGAGAGAGGTGGAGTTTTCCATTGAGCTTATGCCAGGTACGGCTCCGATATCCAAAGCGCCGTACCGACTAGCACCGACAGAGATGGCAGAGCTTAAGAAGCAGATTCAGGAACTTCTCGACAAGGAGTTCATTCGCCCGAGCTTTTCTCCATGGGGCGCGCCGGTCCTTATTTGTGAAAAAGAAGGATGGCTCGATGAGGCTTTGCATTGACTACCGAGAGTTGAACAGGGTTACAGTGAAGAATAAATACCCACTGCCGAGGATTGAGGATCTGTTTGACCAGTTGCAGGGAGCTTCGATTTTCTCCAAGATAGATCTGCGTTCTGGTTATCATCAGTTGAGGGTGAGAGATGCTGATGTCTCGAAGACTGCTTTCAGGACTCGTTATGGTCACTACGAGTTCCTTGTGATGCCGTTCGGTCTGACGAATGCGCCAGCGATCTTCATGGATCTAATGAATCGCGTATTTCAGCCATACCTCGACCCGTTTGTGATAGTGTTCATAGATGACATTCTCGTCTACTCCAAGAGTCGGGAGGAGCACAGCAGGCATCTGACCACAGTGTTGCATACATTGCAGAAGCACAAACTATTCGCAAAGTTCAGTAAGTGCGAATTCTGGTTAGAGAAGGTGGCGTTCTTGGGCCACATTGTTTCTAGAAGTGGCATTGAGGTAGACCCGGCGAAAGTCGCTGCAGTCAGAGATTGGGTTGTGCCTCAGAATGCATCCGAGATCCGCAGTTTTCTTGGATTGGCAGGATATTACAGGAAGTTCATTCAGGGATTCTCATCCATTGCCGTTCCACTCACAGCACTGACCAAGAAAAATGTGAAGTTTGTGTGGAGCGAGGAGTGTCAGAAGAGCTTCGATACTTTGAAGCAAGCTCTTATCTCAGCACCCGTTTTGATTGTACCGTCAGGATCTGGTGAGTTTGTTCTGTATACCGATGCTTCGAAGCTTGGTTTAGGTGCAGTTTTGATGCAGCATGGGAGAGTGATAGCGTATGCTTCTCGACAGCTGAAAATCCATGAGAAGAATTACCCTACCCATGATTTGGAGTTAGCGGCCGTAGTTTTTGCTTTGAAGATTTGGAGGCACTATCTGTATGGAGAGAAGTGTCAGATCTTCACCGACTATAAGAGCCTCAAGTATTTCTTTACGCAGAAGGAGCTGAACATGCGTCAGAGGCGTTGGTTGGAGCTTGTGAAAGACTATGATTGTGACATTAGCTACCACCCGGGTAAAGCTAATGTAGTTGCGGATGCTTTGAGCAGGAAAGTCGCAGTGATGGCTCACTTGACGATTCAGAAACCTCTTCAGATTGAGATGCAGAAGTTCGATCTTGAGACTTATCCGCGAGGTAGAGTTCCTCGTTTATCTATCTTGACTATTCAGTCTTCCCTTTTGGACCGTATTCGCAGTTGTCAGGCCGCAGATGAGCAGTTGGCACAGTGGAAGAAGAGAGATGAAGCCAAGGGCAGTGTTTTGTATTCAGTCAGCGACGGTATTGTGAGATACCGAGATAGGATATGGGTTCCAAGCAGTGATTCTATCCGAGCAGACATCTTATCAGAGGCCCATACGTCCCCGTACTCCATTCACCCTGGGAGTACGAAGATGTACAAAGATCTGCAGCTATTGTATTGGTGGCCAGGGATGAAGAAGGACATCAGGCGTTTTGTATCCGAGTGCCTGACTTGCCAGTTAGTGAAGGCCGAGCATCAGAGACCAGCAGGTTTGCTCAAGCCTCTTCCTATTCCTGAGTGGAAGTGAGAGAACATTACCATGGACTTTGTGACCGGATTGCCGAGGTCAGCCAGAGGATCGAATGCTATCTGGGTGATTGTAGATCGTCTTACCAAATCAGCGCACTTCTTTCCTATTAAGACGACTTTCACCATGGTTCAGTATGCAGAGCTGTATATCTGAGAGATAGTCCGACTCCATGGTATTCCAGTTTCTATCGTATCCGACAGAGATCCCAGATTTACTTCCTCGTTTTGGAAGAGTTTGCATTCGACTATGGGTACGAAGTTGCTGTTTAGCACAGCTTTCCATCCGCAGACAGATGGACAGTCGGAGCGAGTTATTCAGATTTTGGAGGATCTTCTTCGCGCTTGCGTCATTGATTTCTCAGGGAGTTGGGAGTCGAACTTACCATTGGTAGAGTTCACCTATAACAACAGTTTCCAGTCGTCTATAGGTATGGCTCCGTATGAAGCACTGTATGGCCGCAAGTGTAGATCTCTTGTTCATTGGGATGAAGTAGGAGAGAGAGCAGAGTTGGGTCCAGAGATTGTTCAGCAGGCAGCAGATGTAGTAGTCAAGATCCGTGATAGGATGAGGACTGCTCAGAGCCGACAGAAGAGTTATGCCGATCAGCGGAGGAGAGAGTTAGAGTTTGTAGTGGACGATCATGTCTTCGTGTAAGTGGCACTTATGAAGGGTGTCATGAGATTTGGGAAGAAAGGGAAGCTCAGTCCGAGATTTATTGGACCGTTTGAGATCCTCGACAGAGTTGGGACGCTAGCTTATCGTGTGGCTCTTCCGCCGAATCTGGCCGAAGTACACAATGTCTTTCACGTCTCCATGCTGAGAAAGTACATGGCGAACCCTTCGCATGTGCTGAATTTCGAGCCGTTGCAGCTTACTCCGAACTTATCTTATGAGGAGAGACCCGTGCAGATCCTAGACAGACAGGAGAAGAAACTTCGGAACAAGCTTGTTAAGCGAGTCAAAGTCAAATGGCTCAACTATTCTGAGGAGGAAGCTACGTGGGAGTCTGAGCCGGATATGAGAAGTCGATACCCCGAGTTATTCGGTGAGTTCTAATTTCGAGGACGAAATTTATTTTAAGGGGGGAAGGATTGTAGAACCCGTAAATCAGTAGACGTATAAGCCATGCATAATTCTAGATTTTTAAATTTAATTGACTTCATTGCATGATTATTTAAATGCATTTCTTTGAAGTTAATAATTTTATTATTTCAGTTCAGTAGTTTGATTTTTAGCATTTCAGTTATTTCAGTGAGGCCGGACTGGAGTCGGAGTTTTGAGATAGAATTTAAGATTCGAGAAATATTTCCAGAAGTTAATTTAGCTAGCAAGTAAGTTCATTTAAGTTAGTAAGAAGGTTTGAGGATTTAATTTAATTATTTGAGGTGATTAAGAAATGAACTCATTTAAGATATTAAATTAAGGGGTTAGCTCACTAAATTATTTAAAGGATTAGTAAGGCTTTCAAGGATTATTAGTTGACTAGATAACCAACACTTCCCACACATTTTATTAGCATGATTTCGGCCCCTTGGATTTATTAAGCAATTCATTTCCAACTCATCAACTTTGACCAATTCTTTGCATGTAATTAGTAGGATAATTCTAGGATTTTTGTGAGCACAATTTAATTAAATAAATGGACATATCCTAGACTAGAAAATAAGTAAAAATCGGCCATCACCATTATAGAAACACCCAACATAGATTTGATATCAAACCATAATTCAAAATTCAAAATGGGAAGACTTGGTCTTGATATGATCCTTATATCTTGCATCATCCTCCTCACCCCTCATAACCACTCCATCACACTCCCTCCCCACCGAAATCAGACCCCTTTTCAGTAGAAAAATCGTGAGCCATAGCTAGGGAGAAAGGGAAGAAAAATCGAGAGCAAAAAACAAGAGAAGCGCTCCACCTCCTCCGTGCCGCGTCGTCGTCGTTTCGTTCGTTTTCTTTCGAAACGAAACCAGGCATGTCTAGATTTCTTTCAACCTCAATCAAGTCATATTATCAATTATTTTTCAGTACATGATCATGTTTATTCAAGCAAACACCGAGATACATGTCAAAACATTTTGAAACAACACATGCAGAATTTTTGGATATTCCTTGGCAAGCTTCACGTTTTTCTTGGTTTGTGAGTTTCAGGTTATTGGTTCGACTCCAGGCTCCCAAGGCGACTTATATACATGTAATAGGATGCATAAGGACCACATTTGTCCATCGGTTTCGGCCCATGCTTGCTGGAAAGCAAGAAATGACAGCAACACCATTTGTGTCCCTTTTTGAGTTCGAAAATTCAGTTTGGTTGTCAAGGAGGAAGGATCTGATCTTGACTGCCCCAAGGGCCTATAGCCATGGTTAGATCACTTCCCTAGCATGTCTAATGACGTGACTAAGTCTCCCTTTTGGTGGCTTGGTCCATTGCTCATCGGTTTTTAAATAATCAACAAGAACAGCCCCTTTCCCCATTCGGCTTCTTCATTGGTTCAGCATATGGTTTCGGTTCTTGGTTGCTTGGTATGGATCTTAGGTTGGCCTATGGCCCATAGCCACGGTTCATACCATGCCCCTATATTTCTAGATCGTGCCATGGTCAATCAAATGGCCACTGGAACGACGCAAGACATCGATCTAAGCAAAACACTACACACGCATGCACGTTGGTTCTCGGTTGGAGTTTCGGTTGAGTTATGGTGTGACGTGGATTGGCTGGCCTAGGGCCCTTAGCCATGATTCAAATCATTCCTTGGGATGTTGGTAAGAGTCTCTGGTTGGTGGTTCACGCCCCTAATGGCCGATAGTCTCGAAACCAACGCAAGTCTTGTAGTTGCGCAGCTGCTGGAAATTACAGCAAGTTGCTGTGTCGGTTCAGAGGCTCGTTCGAGTCCTCGGTCGGCTTTTATCCCATGGCCTTGGACTGGACAGTGCCTCATTGAGTTGGGAAGGTCATGTTTTTGACCGTTTGTGATTCGGATCATTTTTGAGGTCGTAAGAGAATTTACGGTGCGATGTGCCAAATTGACTCTCGAAAGAGCGTTTCGTGTTTTGGCCTCCATTTCACCTAGATTTCGACCCTATCATTTTAGGAGCATTATTTTATGATTTTTCAGCGTATTTTAATCATGACTATACGTCGGTTCGATGTCGGTTCAGGTTGGCTCGGAGTCATGATTAAATGCGAAGTCATTAGGCATCATAGTCGCATTTTTTGAACGTAAATTGCATAGTTGGTCAAGTTTAAGCTATTGCATATTTTTCATGGCACAGTTAGGTTGCAGCGAGCCTGGGGACGATCCAATCCAATCTAGTTGGTAAAATTTACAGGATATTTCATTACGTCAGTTAATTATTTTACGTGCATTAAATAGAAAATGATTATTTTTGAGATTTATGCGATATGGCTTGTGGTTCATTCACTATGTGGGAGTCTTATTTTATACGGTCGCCAGTGACCGATCAGTTTAGTATGGTACCACCCGGTCGCCAGTGATCGGCCAGCTCAGTTCAATTTCAGCCTCCATGGTAGCCAGTTATCGATCAGTTCAGCTTAGTGCAGTGGCCACAGGCGTAAAACATAATCTCAACAGAAAATTTTACCAGTTATTTCAGTACAGGCTCCAAGGAGCAAACATTTTTACTGTGATTATCAGTTCAGTTATGCACGTATTATAATTGCTCAGTACAGATTATTTTCAGCATGCCTCAGGACAGGATATGTTAACTCATGCATATTTTAATTCAGATTTTTACTCGTTACCTGCGATATATGCATGCTGAGTCTTTAGGCTCACTAGACTTGATTGTTGTAGGTACTGATGAGGCCAGGGCCGAGGGCGGGGACCAGTGAGCCAGCTTGGGTCGGCAGTAGTGGCACCCGAGGACCTCAGAGCAGCAGTTGTTATTTTATTCCGCAAACATTTTATCAGTCGTTGGATATTTTTAAATTGTGATTTTTGGCAAACTTTATTTTCTTCCGCTGTGATATTTTAAACATTGAACTTGATTCATCAGTCGATTTTATGAATGAGGCCATTTAAGTTCTTTTAAAAGAAAAATTTTTAATTTTCCGCAAATTTTCAAGCAAGAAGTTCTAGGGGCCTTTGCACCAATGGTCTTGATCTTGAGAAAGTTTGCAAAGACCTCCGAAATAAACTAGTGAGTGGCCCCTGAATCTATCAAGGCCTTTGTAGCGGAACCAGATATAAAAATTCTCCCTGAAAGATTAGGAACTCTAAGTTGAATCCAATAGCTACAAGAACTAAACTTGTAGACATGCAAAGGCTAGAGTTCTTCTAACTTAAATCCCCAAAATAATACTGAGTAGAGCATGCAATCCTATGACAGTTCTAAGTTCAATCATAATCCCTATTCCCAAAACACGAAAATTCAAATAGTAACTTAAAGCTTAAAAGTACCTGTCAACAACATGGTCTCCGGGTTTGTTTCCGTGACATGGAGAGCAAAAACTCTGCCTTGGGTAGGCAGATTCCTCTGAGGGTACTGCAGCAACATGTGGTCTGGACTGCCACACTTAAAACACTTTCATGAGCCAGACATACATGCTCCAGGATGGCGGCGTGAGCACTTGGGACAAACTGGGTGCTCGTAAGTCCTCGGGGCTGGGCGTCCCCGCTGCTGCTGCTGCTGGCCTCTGCTTCTAGGCGGTCCGTGAAAAGGCCTCTTGTTCTGCTGCTGATGATGATGAGGAGGAGGGCGGTGTGGTACCTAGACTGGGCGCTTGCCCTGGCGATCCCTCTCGATATCCCGCAGATCCTGCTCTGCGGCTAGGGATTTGGAGACAGCAATCTCATAAGTAGCAGGGTCAGACACCCTAACATCCCGGCGCAAGATCGGCCGTAGACCCACCAGGAAATGCATCAACTTAGCTCTGGCATCATTCGCTATCAGGGGCACAAAATGACAGCCCCTCTCGAACTTACGGAGGAACTCCGTAACCGTCATATCTCCCTGTCTCAGGCTCATGAACTCAGTGGTCAACTTGGTGCGCACTTCCTCAGCAAAATATTTGGAGTAGAAAACCTCCGTGAAACGTGTCCAAGACAGTGTAGCCAAGGTCAGGGCTACTGACGCTCCTTCCCACCATAAGCGGGCATCTCCACTGAACAGATAGGTGGCACAACGGACTCTGTCTGCATCTCCCAGCTCCATGAACTCGAAGATAACCTCGAGGGATTTGATCCATCACTCGGCAATCATGGGGTCAGACGTCCCAGAAAACTCCTTCGGGCGCATCTTCATAAACCTCTCATAAACAGCCTCGGGCCCTGTCGGCCTGGCTGTGGCTGCGGCATTGTTCCCCGCAAACTGTGCGAAGAACTCTGTCATCCCAGCTAGGATCTGGGCACTCATGTCAGGTGGGGGCGGTGGTGGAGGTGGAGGAGGAGGAGGAGGTGTCTGCCTCTCTTGTCTCTGATCTTCATCGTCCTCGCGACGGTGCTCGCCACTACTTCTCGGGCGTCCTACTTGACGTCTAGAGGGCATACTGTTCCAAACATAACCCATACGTAACTAACATGCATAATTCCATAATTTATTTTAAATGAACACTGAAATACTGAAAAATCTGGTCGAAATTATTTCATGGAAGCATGCTGTCAAAATAATTCATGCTTTAAATAAAATCCTGAACTGTGAAACTTACAGACCGAAGACGTGGCTTCGTGAGCTTCTCGTGGTCAGTAGTAGTGTAACCCTTTACAAGAACATAGGCTCTGATACCAACTGTAGATGCCTAAAAATCCGTGTTGGAAAATTTGCGGAAAAATTTAAAATTTTTCTTTTTAAATAATTAAAATTGCCTCATTCATAAAATCAACTGATGAATCAAGTTCAATGTTTAAAAATATAGCAGCGGAATAAAATAAACTTTGCCAAAAATAACAATTTAAGAATATTCAACAACGGATAAAAATGTTTGCATAAAATGGTAACAATGCTGCAAATGAGGTCCTCGGGTGCCACTAGTGCCGACCCAAGCTGGCTCACTGGTCCCGCCCTCGGCCCCATGCTCATTAGTACCTACAACAATCAAGTCTAGTGAGCCTAAAGACTCAGCATGCAAATATCGTAGGCAACGAGTAAATACTAAAGTAAAATTTGCATGGGATAATATATCATGTCATGAGGCATACTGAAAATGACTTGTACTGAGCAATTATAATACGTGCATGACTGAATTAAATATCATAATAAAAATGTTTGCTCCTTGGAGCCCTGTACTGAAATGAGTGATAATAATTTTCTGTTGAGATTATGGTCTACGCCTGTGGCCCCTGCACTGAACTGAACTGAACTGATCGGTAACTGGCTACCGGGGAATATCAAACTGAACTGAACTGACCGGTCACTGGCGACCGGGTGGTACCAAACTGAACTGGTCGGTCACTGGCGACCGGGTAAAATAATGCTCCCATAATAGTGAATTGACCACAAGCAGTATCGCATAAATCTCAAAAATAAGTATTTTCTATTTTTATTCTCGTAATATAATTAAATGGCATAATGAAAAATCCTGTACTATTTTATCAACTGGATTGGATCGTCCCCAGGCTCGCTGCGACCTAAATATGCCATGAAAAATATGCAATAGATTTTTCTTGACCAAACTATGCAATTAAGTGTGAAAATGCGACAATTACTACTAACGACTTCGTATTTAATCATGACTCCGAACCAACGCGAACCAACACTGAACCAACGTAACGTCATGATTAAAATATGCTTAAAATTATGAATTTATGCTCCTAAAATGATGAGGGTCGAAATTTAGGTGAAATGGAGGCCAAAACATGAAATGCTCTTTCGAGAGTCAATTTGGCACATCGCACCGTAAATTCTCGTACGACTTCAAAAATGATCCGAATCACAAACGGCCAAAACCGTGGCCTTCTTAACTCGATGATGCACTGTCCAGTACAAGGCCATAGGCTAAAAGCCAACCAAGAACTCGAACGAGCCTCCGAACCGTCACAGCAAGTTGCTGTCAAATTCCAGCAGCTGTGCAATCGCGTGTCTTGTGTTGTTTTCGAGACTACCAGCCATTGGGGGCGTGAACCACCGACCAGAGACTCTTACCAGCATCCCAAGGAATTATTTGAACAATGGCTAAGGGCCCTAGGCCAGCCACAATTCGAATTATTCCAGCAACATCAGAAAAGTTCCACCCGAGAGCCCCTTTTGCGCGCGTGAGGGGTGTTTTGCTTTGCTTGCTGTCTCGACTCGTTCCAGTGGCCATTTGATTGACCATGGGACGATCTAGACATCCAGTGGTAGGGTATGAACCGTGGCTAAGGGCCATAGGCCAACCAAGATTCACACCACACCATCAAAAACCGAGGGACACATGCAGAATTAAAAAGGGGCGAAGGGGCTGTTCTTGCTTTGGGTTTAAAAACCGATGCAACCATGGACCAAGCCTTGATAGGACGACTTGGTCACGTCTTAGACATAACAAGGAGATGTTCTAACCATGGCTATAGCCCCTAGTGCAGCCACAAGCAGAACGTCACCCTTTTTGACAGCAAACAAAAAATCGAATGGAGAAGGGGCCTGCTTGGGGTGTTGCTGTCACATGTGAGTTTCCAGCATGTATGGGACTGGACAAATGGACAAACATGGTCTTGACACACCCTAGTACGTGTCTTTATGCAGCCTCAAGCCCCTGGAGTCGAGCCAACCACCTGAATCATCAACACCACAGAAAACGTGAAGCACAAGGGAACACAGAAAATTCTGTACACACTATTTTCGAAAATGGTTTGAACAAATTTCGGTTTTCATGCAGTAAATTCATGAGTTTGATGTGTATTAAAAATACTACTATGGCTTGATTGAGGTTTGAAAGAAATAAAGACATGCCTTGGTTTTCGTTTGAAAGAAAAACGAGAAGAATAGACGATACGGCGCGGAGGAGACGGAGTGCACTTTTCTACCTAGCTTTCCTTCGATTTTTCCCTCTTGTTTTCTCTACTTTTCTCACGGTTTTTCCCTCTCTGAAATGCTCTGAATTCTCTCCAATTTTCGGTGGTTGTGATGGGGAGGAAGGCTAGGGAAAATATATGGGAAGATGCAAGATAAAGGGAAGGGAAAATATTCTTTCTATCTACTAGTTTGAGTGATAAGGAAAAGAATGATATCAAAGATTTTTCTTGGGGATACTAGAGGTGTATATGGGCGATTTTAAGGTCTAGGTGCAAGGGAGAATTGGTTTAATTAAATCTTGGTAGTGATTTAAAAGTTGGGGAGGATAAATCCATCTAGAAAAGTTAAGGGGATAAATAAAGAATGAGTTGAAAAGAAATCACAATTAAATCTTAAAAAAAAGGAGCATGGCCGATTTTTATCTAGCTAGGTGGGGTGGGATCTTGCTCAATTAATTATCATGGAAGATTTGTTGTGATAAAACTATTTCCCAATAAAAATGGATAGGGAAGACTATTAATTAAATGGGTTGCCAAATAAACTTTTAAATCAAATCATAGGGGCCGAAAATTATAATACAAGAGGAGGGGAAAATATTTCTTAAATATTGAACTTTAAATCTTTAGTGTATTATCTACTCATTAAATATTTTAGAGAATAAAGAGTTAATTATTGAACTTTATTTACTACTTATCTCAACTTATTTAAATAATTTCCTTAAACCTTCTTTTACAATAAATTTACTCATTATTTATCTTTAAATAAATTTTGGAAAAATGTTTTCTTACTAATAAATTTTATCTCTTTACTCCAACTTCGGTCCGGCCTCACCGAATTAACTGAAAAGAGAAAAATTTAAGCTACTGGATTAACTTCAAAGAAACACTTAAATACTCATGCAATGAAGTCAATTTATTTAAAATACTAGAATTATGCATGGCTTATACGTAGTCTAAGTTACGGGTTCTACATTAATACTTAGCCTTTTTCAATGAGAGTTAATATTCATTCCAACTCCATGAGTGAAAACTAGCTATTCCTTAAACATTTTGACCTGAAAGAATATATAGAGTTGAGGCTTTTACAATAATATTCTTGATATTATATATGTTATAGTGGGTGGTGTGAATTATCTTTTGACTATATTATTATAAAAAATTTAGAAATTTAAAAAAAAATTATATATATATTGTTACTTTATATATTATGTGAAAATAAGAATAATAATAAAAACACATTTAATTATATATTATTATATTAAACGAAATATATATATATATATAAATCGGTATATGATTTTATTTTTAATAAATATGTTTGTATTTGAATATATAAAAGGAATAAAGAATCTAGGTTGTGATTTTTCGATAAAGTTTATTACTAAGGGACTAGTAATAAGATAGTGTGGGGGTGTAATGAAACTTAAAATTAATAATTTATTATATGTTAAAACCTGTATTTTAAAATTTAAGTTTCATTAAAATTATAAAATTATGTTATTTTAGTATTGTTTGTTTATATTTAATTGTCTGACTAAATATGTTTTATTTTCAGGTTTTCTACGTGTTGGTAAAATAATGATAACTCAAGCTAGAAAATTCAAATGGAGGTGACTCAAACATGTTTGGAATCCTTGAGAAATTATTTACAACTTTGCAGAAGATATGATTGCCTAAAAAGTTCACTAAGATGATCAAATTGTGCAAATTTCAAAAGGAGGACAAATTTACTTTTACTATGACTAGCATATAGTAAAAAAATCATAACTATTTCAATATTTAACCAAATGAGGTGAACCAAGTGGTCCAAATTCATCTACAGACAATTCCCCACATGTTTGCCGTTTTGAGCAGAGTCAAATTCGGTGATTAAAGTTGTGGAACAAAGCATTGAAAGAAGGGACATGGAATTGAACTTGGAGGAGACAAAGAATACTATTGCAACTACATGACATTAATAAAAATTTTGACCATTTCTCTCATTTGGCCTATAAATAGAGGCCTTGTGCTAGCTTGAGAATCATTCTATCTCATTGTAAAATATAGTGTGAGTGTGTATCAAAGTTCTAAGTTCCAATATATTTTCTTTCATGTTCTCAACTATGAGTGATATTTTAGTGTTGATCAAAAGTAAGCTTATGACAAGCTAAATCTATTATGTCAAGGTGAAGAGGATGCATTCTTGGTGAAGTAAGATTGTTTATATTTTGTATATTCTTTCTTTATTTCTTTTCATTTAGCTAACTTATTTTTATTGTAGGTATAAAAATGAATTATTTGTTGTTATCAATTTACATCAAATGCTTAATACCATTAAAGTGGTTATCTTGATTTGTTGTTTAGTTTTGTTACAATAAATATTTCATCACTTATTATTATATATATAGATATATATATATATATATATATTTATATAATAATATCATAATATTTCATTTAGACGATAGCGTGGCTCTGCCGGTTGTTCTAAATGAAATATTATGATCTAACAATCTAACATTTACTTTATCGCAACTAACTTTTATTTTTCGCATCTAACATTTACTTTATCGCAACTAACTTTTACTTTTCCGCAACTAACATTTACTTTATCGCAACTAACTTTTACTTTACCGCAACTAACTTATTAAATCAATATATTTCATTTAGGCAATAGCGTGGTTCTGCCGGTTGTTCTAAATGAAATATAGTGATTTAATTTAACATTTACTTTATGCAATTATTTATTTATATAGTTATAATTATAATCATAGGTATCATATATAAAATATCGGTTAATTCGGTATTTTCTATAGTGGGAACTATATTATATTATGTGTGTGTTTAATTTTCTTGGAACCATTATTTATGGTGGTTTCTTTTGTTTTACTTTTAGTTAAACAATATTACATAAACCAAGAATAAATCCTCAAGCCTTGACAAAATTTATAATTTGTAAACTTCATTCTTGCATTTGGTAATCTATAAATTAATAAATTTAAACTCAAAATAACCTCTCTGAGGAATCGATCTCGTATTTACGAAATATATTACTTGCAGACAATCTACACTTGGGTGAATTATTATTTAAGTAGTAGCAATCTTGCACTCCATCTTTGACAATCTTCACAATTGATTTGATTCTTCAACATAAAACAAATGATGTTCATAATTTAGTTTTCTGAATTGTGGCAAACTTTCAAATTCTTTTACCAAGTCTTTTGAGAGATATGATCAAAACACTCAAACTTGGTAAATTGTAATTCTATTAGTACTACTTTCATTTCTTCCTCTATTTGACCTCAATTTTGTGAAGAATTTTATATCATGCTTTTCTTCGATATTGTGGACATTAATTTCAACTTTATTTAAGTTTAAGAATCATCTCATTCTCATTTTTGTAGTCAAATTTATTCTTGTTTTACTGAACCTATAAAAAAATATTACAATTATACAACACATATTGTTTTATAAAATTTATTTTAAAACTTATACAACTTAAATATTTAATTCACTTTAAAATATAAAATATTATACAAAACATTTAATAAATATACATTTTTTATGTTAATCATCTTGCAAACCTCTACAAGAGGTTTTAGCACATTGGAGGCACCAACGACAACAGTGATAAAGAACAATGTCCCATTATATTGGGGCAAGGAGCAAGAGAAGTTCTTTAATAATATTAAACATAAATTAATTAATTCTCATTTATTTGTTTTGTCTGACTTTACTAATACCTTTGAAATTGAATGTAATGCTTCAAGTATAGGTATGGGAGGAGTCTTGATGCAAGGAGGACGACCCGTGGCGTATTTTAGTGAGATGCTCAACGGCGCAACAATGTACTTCCAACATATAAGAAAAAAATGTATGCGTTGGTATGGACTCTTGAGAAGTGGTAGCATTATTTGAGGCCTAAGGAATTTGTAATTCATACGGATCATGAATCTCTAAAGCACCTTAAAGGACAAAACAAATTGAACAAGAGGCATGCCAAGTGGGTGGCAGTTTGTTGAGATATTCCCATACGTGATCAAATAAAAACAAGGTAAGGAAAATGTAGTTACTGACACAATATCACGAAGGTAAGTACTGTTCTCTACCTATGAGTTAAAAATTTTGGGGTTTGAGCTTGTGAATGAATTATATGGGTGGATGAGGACCTTGAGGAGATTTTTGAAACATGTATGCTTTGTCAACATGACAAGTTTTATTTGAATAATGGGTTCCTGTTTATAGAAGATAGATTATGCATTCCAAGATCTTTCATTCGTGAATTACTTGTTACGAAGGCACATGTGGGAGTCTTGATGGGACACATTGATGTGGCTAAGACACTGAATGCTTTTCATGAACACTTTTATTGGCCACATATGAAGTGTGACGTTGAATGTGTGTATTCAAAATGCATAACTTGTAGATATGCTAAATCAATAACACAACCACATGAATGGTATACTCCACTTCTTGTTCCTAATGAACCTTGGGTTAACATTTCTATGGACTTTATTTTGAGTTTGCCTACAACTAAGAAGGGAAAAGATTCTATATTTGTTTTTGTTGATAATTTTTCTAGGATGACACATTTTATTGAATGCCACAAAACGGAGGATGCGTGTAACATTGTGGAATTGTTCTTTAGGAAAGTTGTTAGGTTGCATAATATGTCTAAGACGATTGCGTCTGATCGTTATGTTAAATTTTTGAGTTATTTCTGGAAAACACTTTAGGCTAAACTTGTCACGAAATTATTTTTTTCTACTAGTCATCCTCAAACGGATGGAAAACTGTGGTTGTTAACAAGACTCTAGGAACTCTATTTTATTCTATTCTTAAAAAGAATTTAAAGAATTGAGAAGAATGTTTGTCATTTTTTCAATTTGAATATAATCTTAACGTGCATTTTACAACAAATTATTCGCCGTTTGAGATTGTTTATGGTTTTAAGCCATTAATTCCTTCAGATTTGATGCCTTTACCTCTGAGTGAAAGGTTAAACATGGATATTAAGAAAAATTAGAAGTTTGTTCAAATCTTTCATGTGATGTTCCATACAAAAATTGAAAAGGACTTGCAATACACCAAGCAAGTCAATAAAGGGAGGAAGATGGTGATTTTCAAAACAAAAGATTGGATGTGGTTGCATTTGAGGAATGAGAGGTTACCAGAGAAGTGGCTTTCACAACTCCTGGCAAGGGCGATGGTCCATTCTTAGTGCTAGAAAAGATCAAAGACAATGCACACTGATTGGACTTACCAGGTGAGTATAAAGTAAGTTCTACTTTTAATGTTATTGATGTTTCGTTATTTTATGTAGGAGATGATCAAGATTTGAGGATAAATCCTTTTCAAGAAGAAGAGGATGATGTAATCAAGGACGCTCCTAAAAAAGCAGCTTGAGATCTATTGGAGTTACTGGCTGAACAAATTACAAGGGGACGGTGCCAGAAATTCAAGGAAGCTCTTTACGGGTTTATGGAAAGCTACCTAGAGCATGAAAATAAATTTTTGAGCCATTATAATTCATTCAAATGTTTAAGGACCAAGAGGAAGACGCCTAGGCCGAGACAGGCGAGCCCTAGCGCCTGTTTTCACCCGCCCCAGCGTGCCCCAACGAGGATTCTTTTGGGTTCCTGCGCGTACTTCTTGACCAGAAACTCAGAATTTTGAAAATTATTAATTATAAGAAGACTTTTTTCAAGTTTTAGAAAATTTTTTACAATATTTTAGATAAATATAACTTGTAACTTGAAACACTAACACATTATTGAGATTTTATCAAACATTAGTTTTTTTCTCTCGAACCCTATATAGTTTTTCCTTTGTTCTTCAAATCAGATTTATCAAGGATTTTTCGATATTTGTGACATTTATCAATCGTCTTCATGTGGATTTTCAAACACCGGTTCTTTGAAGGTTCTCATAAATTTTCAATTGTTTTCTTTGTGTATTTATTACTAAACCACATAATTTATAGGTAAATATCAAGCATTCTTGTTTCAAAATATCGAGACACAACATACACAAATTCTTAGGGTATGATTCACTCAAAATCGTGTTTGCCTTTCATATGCACGAGGATTCATATCATTTAGGTGTGAATTTTCACCACAATACTTATTTCTAAAGATCGAAATAACACAAATAGTTATTTATTTTATTGGATCGAGGGCGTAACTTTGGGTAGAGGCAAAGACGAGGAAAAGTATGATTTGGGAACTTGTCATTGGCAACTCTATTGAAGAACAATTGATAAATGCCAAAAAATTTTAAACTTCGATAAGTTTAAATTTTTTTTAAAAACGCACACACAAAGATGCAAACAAATTCTGAATAAACTCAAATAATAATCATTAAAAGATTTTTATAGGACTAATACAATGAAATATATATAAACAAACAAATCTACTGAAACAATAAAATTTTGTAAATAAGAAAATCTATCAACTAGGAAACTTTCTAGCTTGCACAAAAGAAACCTAAATATAAATGACATAAAATTCAAAATTAATTAATAAATTCTGAAAATATATATAAACTTTAAAATTTGAAAATTATAACCTAAAATATGCTGAAAATTTAGATATTATTAACTAACATTGACCGATAAAACGAATAATTTGAACTTCCAAGCATAATCTTTTAACTTGTTGAATTTTTCAAACTTTCAACTATTTTCAATTTCTTTCGTCATCTTCAATATATAAAAATAAAAGTACTTGAATGCTCAACCATTAATTTTCTTGTTTATCAATATGAGAATTACATCATTTTCCCTCTCTTTAAAAAGATTTGTCATCAAATCTAGTAATGTAGTATAATAAAAAATATCAATCATGATTAGATATCCAAGAAATTTATCCTCATGCTCTTTATTTTTTGAATCTTGTCCAATCATATTTCTTATTCATCTTATTTTATCTCTATTTTTTTCTTCAGACTTTTATCTCCTCTTTTTTTTGGTAAGGTCGATCTCTTTTTTTAATGAACAAACACCTTTTTTTTTTTACTTTTTTAATGATCGAACTGAATATTTACTTGAATCAAAAGAAACATAAGTGTTGATACCAAATGATATGAATTTTTCAAGTACACGAAAAGCAAACACGATCTAGACTAAAGCCACGACCTCGATTCAATTAAATAAAGAACTTGTTGTGTTGTCCTGATCTTTTCAGACAAGTACTGTTGTGAAAATTCTCTCCTAAACTAATATTGTTTAGTAACAAATAATCACAAATAGACAGCTGAATTTCAAGTGAACCTTTAAAGAACTTGTCTTTGACAATTTGCGTAGAAACAATCGACAAGCGCCATAAAGATTGAATGTTTGATAAGTTGATTTTTGAAGAAAAAAAGCAAAAAAATTTTACATTGAGAAAAAAATTCAAAAATATAAATAATTTATCAAAATTATATTAATCCAATGTTACAAGTTATATTTAACTAAAACCAATGTATAAAATCTTCTAAAACTCGAAATTAGGGTTTCCATGGTTAATTCGTGCCAAAATTCTGAGTTTCTGAACTTCTTACTGAATGGAACTAGAAGAACCCGGATTTTTCAAAGCAAAGCACCTCAAAAAGCTCGGGAAGTAGCTCAAAAAGAAGCCGAGGCAATGCAAAACCTTGAGAATTGAGGGTACGTCGCTCGGAAGAGGAAACCCTCAGCTCATAAGCTAAAACCCTAGCTCAAGGAAGCTCCAAGATTCTTGGAAAAGAAACCCTCAGCTCATAAGCTAAAACCCTCAGCTCAAGGAAGTCCATTGATTGTCGGGGAGGAAATCCCTAGCTTATGAATTCATATCTTAGCTCAAATAAGCTCATCCTTTCTTGTCCTAAAAAGAACCAAAATGGAGCTAGAAGAAGAGCTGAAGGATTGGACAAATTTAATGTGCAAGAAATGAACTTTGCGTTAATCAAAAAACGAGCTAAGGGAGGAGCTGAGGGACCAGGACACATTAATGATGCAGGAAAAGACCTTTGGTGCTTGGATTACCTTTGACCATCATAATGAGCACCATTACTCCAATCTTGGAGATCAAGAAATCGGCCATGAGGGTAAGGAAAGGCCACATTCTCCACCTATAAATATCACCTCAAGGTTGATGAAAAACACACCAAAAACTACTCCCAAATTTCGGCCAAAAGGAGAGCAAGGAAAGGGAAGGAAATTCTTGCAGTGCAGGCGATCAAAGACTCACGTCAAAGTGCTGCTGAAATAGTAGCGTGTTCTGTTCAAATTATAAGTCGAAATGCTGCCCAAAATCCGAGAGTAAACTTTGTGTCAACATCTACAAATTTCGGTCCTACTCCCAAAATACGGTAAG
The DNA here is from genome assembly GCF_025594145.1 of Primulina tabacum. NCBI lineage: Eukaryota > Viridiplantae > Streptophyta > Magnoliopsida > Lamiales > Gesneriaceae > Primulina > Primulina tabacum. The sequence goes on from NC_134552.1 coordinate 39,549,456, forward strand.
TGGGTTTTTGATATTTATATTCGTTTGTATTTTTAAATATTGAATATATAAGTTATGACATGCATGAATGTGTGTCCTCATTTTCGAAAACAACATGATGTCTGTCTTTTAAAATTTCGATCGATTATGTGTTTTCTTCTATGCTTTGAAATTCTTTAGTTCCGCTGAATCCGTCTGAAACTCTGATATCTGAAAACTCTGATACGTTCTGTCTGTAAACTCTGAATTCTGTGTTGCACTGTTACGATTCAAATTTGAAATGGGACGAGAATTGTGATTCTGTCTGGCCCCCATTGGTGGGTATAAAACCATGTTCTGTTCTGGCCCCCATTTGAAACGTCTTGCCCTTTTTATTGCTTTAAAAGTACTAGAAATTTTTTTTTTTACACTCAATTTTCGGCCATACACAAAAACCTCAGTGAAAATATTTTTATATAAAATATTTTACCCTTTAAAATAAAACACCAACCAACTAGCATTTTAAAAATCAAGTGCAATAGTCATAAAACTGAAATCGTCTACTGTTACCAAACCTAAAAGCAATAAGTTTGAAAAGTAAAGGCCCATACTAAACCTCTCAAAAATCTCTCAAAAGCATAAATAAATAGTCTTAAAAATCTTATCTAAAATCAGTAATCATAAAACATAATGCGGAAATAATAGTTCTGGTCCTCGGATTGTGTGCATGGACAGTCCAGTAGAATCACCCGTCAAGACCTCCCTCATACCCACCTGCATCCATCACACCTAGTGAGTCTAAAGACTCAATACACCATAATCTTTATAACAAATAATACGTAATACAGTCAACATATAACTGTGAAAAATACTTGTACTTAAAACATCGTTTTCATGAAGATGCATAACTTAAGCATAAACATTTTCATGACATACATTTCATAAACCTTAACTTTTTCCTTTTTTCCTCAACATGACATGACATAAAATATTTTTCATGATCATAAACATTTTTCCTTTTTCCTTTGTTGAATTCAGATCGTTAATTGTGACTTTCCTCAAACCTCAAAAGTTGATGGATCCATCTACATGTAACCACAGTACTGGGCGGCGGGGGACACCAGCGACAATCTCACCGGTCAACTGGGCCCTGACCTATCAAGATCGAATAGAAATACGATCGTCGGGGCTCCCTCTGCGGCCTTCTCCCATAAATGGGCTCCTTCTGGGGCCTTCTCCCCTCACGATATTCTCATTCTTACCTCAAACATCATATCCTCATAACCTCATATTCGCAATAATGGAAACACGATCGTCGGGCTCCCACTGGGACCATGACCCTCACGACATCGCCATCATTAACGAATTAGTCACAATCACTTCACTTCCTTCAACATTTTTCATTCACATCACTTTAGAAAAATCATGAATAACATTACATTTTTCATTTTTGAAACCAAGCATGCAACATGTATTTTAAATGTCTTCCTTAAATTATAAAAATCAAAATAGACATTTAAAAATCATAATTTAATCATGAACAATTTTTAAACATTTAAATATATCATAATTTCATAAAAACATCATTTAGGGCACTGCTATGACCTTTACGAATTTCTAGGTGTAAAAAGACCGTTTTACCCCTAGACTCGACATTTTCGTTTTCGATTTTTTTCTTGATTTCTTGACTCTAACATGTTCCAAATAATTATTTAAGCTTACATGAATTTTTTCATAATTTTATTTAGCTTAAATATTAGACTTTTTCATTTATCTATAATTAATTGTTTTGACGGTGTTTTAATCCCGAAAAATCCCAAACTTTAATATAAAATTCCTAAATTATAAATTTAGTCTTTTTATATTATTTTAGCCCTTATGGACCACGACTCGACCCCCGTGAGCCGTTTTCCAATTTTTCTTTAGTTTAAAACACCCTATTTGACACCTAAACTTCGATCCCGAGCCATCTCTTAATTTTATCGAGTTACCCTCGGACCATAACGAACCAGAACCTGCCCAACATGCTGGAGTACCCTATTGGAACTATGAAACTCACAGAAACCTCGCTCAAAGCCAAAAACGACAGCCTCCTAAGTGACCCCATGCTGGCCGAGACTTTCAACTTTCATGGACTCTACATTTTTGGTGTCTAGACCCTAAGCCGACGCCCCAGCCCCTGAACCAACATGTTGTGCACCACCTTAGGACCCTAGTGTACCACCCTTGCCCAGCCCGTGCCCCGCAACGAGCCCCTGAACCCCCTGCAGCCGCGCGTAGACAGCACAGCTGTGGGCGGTTTCTCTCGGGTAGAGTCATAGCTCGGCTAGGACTCTTTCCCGGCCCTTAGCGTGAGTCCTATCCCAACCAAGCCCTAACCACTGGACAACAAAAAAACGACCCCTTGCTATTGGCAGCAGTTCACGGTTCCTGCCTGAACTTGTTTCTTTTTTTTTCTTTCCTTGTTACAGCCGATGTGTGTGTGGTGTGTGGGACTCTAAAAAGAGTATAAACCTTACCTAACCATACCTAGACATCATGGCAGCCCCTTAGTATCATAAAAACATGTTTCAAAACATCAACAGGTAGCATAAAAAGTCATGCACATGAGAAGAACTTCAACAGCAAATTCAAAATTTCATGATGTCATGCAAACAAATTTTTAAAACTATATTATGACATGATGGATGAGAAAAGGGAGATTAAGGTGTGCCTTTACGTATTTAACGCAAGAAAAACCGTTGACGTCGAAGAACGGATCGAAACCAAGGCTTGAATTCTCTAGACCTCTTCGAGTTTCCCTTCAAAAAGCTGTGCAAGTGTGCTGCTGTGTGCTTGAGAGAGGTGGAGAGTTTTCAGAAAATAGAATTAGGTGGCCGATAGTTGATGTTAGGAGTGTAGGGTTTTGGGAGACTAAATCATGTATTATATACTAATTAATTGCTAACATGGCTTTAGGCCCATTAAGCCAACAATTAAGCCCATTAGCCTTTAATTAGAATTAAATAAAATATTAACAAGGTTTTTGTTTAAATAAATTTATGAATTTATTAGCCGGGTTGCCAAAAAGCTCGTATTTTAGTTGAGAAACCAACACCGATAAAATTTTCGTCCCGGCATATAAAATCACCTCAAAACCCTTTAATTTCAAAAATACTAAAAGCAACCACCCTATTCTAAATAATTAAAAATAATTATTTAATAAAAACATTTTTCAGCCATCGGTCCCCGTTCCTCGATCGTCACTTGAATATTCCTAAAAATATAATGTTATGCATGATGACAATATGAATCTCATTTAACATATCATCATGCATGTCACATAATTAATTAGCAATTAAAGTCACTTAATTACTCATTTTCCATTATTTCCTAGATTCGCATGCAGTTGGATTACGTCGTCTTAATTTTGGACCTTACAATTCCTTACCCCCTTAAATAAAATTTCGTCCTCGAAATTAGAACTTACCGAATAGCTCCGGATAGCGACCTTTCAAGTCCCTCTTGGTTTCCCAAGTAGCTTCCTCTTCCGAGTGATTCAGCCACTTGACCTTGACCATTGGAATGACTTTGTTTCGCAATCTTCTTTCTTGCCTTGCTAATATCAGGACAGGCCTCTCTTCATATGTCATATTTTAGGTTAGTTGAAGAGGCTCATAATTAAGCACATGTGATGGATTCGACATGTACTTCCGCAAGCATTGAAATGTGGAACACATTGTGAACTCCTGAAAGCACTGGTAGCAACGCCACTCTATAGGCTATTGTCTCAATTCTCTCCAAAATCTCGAATGGACCAATAAATCTTGGACTTAGCTTGCCCTTCTTGCCAAAGCGCATAACACCCTTCATAGGTGCTATTTTCACAAACACATGGTCGCCCACTGCAAACTCTAAGTCCCTTCGTCTTTTGTCTGCATAACTCTTTTGTCGGCTTTGTGTAGTCTTCATCCTGTCACGAATTTTGACTACAAGCTCAGCTGTCTCTTCTATCACATCTGGACCAATATCTCTTCTTTCCCCGACCTCGTCCCAATGAATAGGAGATCTACATTTCCTTCCATAAAGTGCCTCAAAAGGAGCCATCCCAATTGATGATTGGAAACTATTATTGTAGGTGAACTCCACTAGAGGTAGCTTTGGTTCCCAACTGCCTTGAAAATCAATAACACAAGCTCGCAGTAGATCTTCCAAAATCTGTATAACTCTCTCCGACTGGCCATCGGTCTGAGGGTGGAACGCTGTACTGAACAATAACTTGGTTCCCATTGCTGCAGCAGACTTTTCCAGAAAGATGACGTGAATCTCGGATCCCTATCAGAAACGATGGATACCGGAATCCCATGCAACTGAACTATCTCTCGAATATACAAGTCGGCATATTGAATCATGGCGAATGTCGTCTTAATAGATAGAAATGTGCTGATTTGGTAAGACGATCGACTATCACCCAAATGGCATTCAATCCCTTAACAGTCTTTGGCAGTCCCACAACAAAGTCCATGGTGATATTTTCCATTTCCACTCGGGAATAGGGAGTGGCTTCAATTTTCTCGCTGGTCTTTGATGCTCTGCTTTGACTTGCTGACAAGTCAAACACTCGGATACATATCTCAGAATGTCCCTCTTCATGCATGGCCACCAATACAACAACTGCAGATCTCTATACATTTTTGTGCTGCTTGGATGAATGGAATATGGTGTGTCATGGGCTTCCTTCATAATAAGATTTCTCAAGGAATCGTCACTAGGAACCCATAGACGGTCTCAATAACGGACCAAGCCATCCACTACTGAATATAAATTCCGGCCTTTGGCTTCATCTCTAGCTCTCCACTTTTGCAACTGCTCATCAGTAGACAGCCCATCACGAACTCTGTCTCTCAAAGTCTACTGTACATGATAATGTGGCAAGATTAGGGTCCTCGCCCCTAGCATACACTGTAAGCTCAAACCGCTGTATCTCGGACTGCAACGATTTTTGGAGTGATAAATGAGTTATAACTGCTGCTTTCCTGCTCAATGCGTCTGCCACCACATTAGCTTTCCCCGGATGGTAGCTAATGTAACAATCATAGTCCTTTATCAATTCAAGCCACCTGCGCTGTCTCATATTCAACTCCTTTTGGGTGAAGAAGTATTTCAAACTTTTATTATCGGTGAATATCTTGCACTTCTCCCCATAAAGGTAGTGTCTCCAAATTTTTAGTGCAAAGACTACTGCTGCAAGCTCAAGATCATGAGTAGGGTAGTTCTTTTCATGAATTTTCAACTGTCTTGACGCATAGGCGATAACTCGGTCGTTTTGCATCAGAACTACGCCCAAACCAAGTTTAGAAGCGTCGGTATAAAGAACATACTCCCCTTGCCCTGATGGCATAGATAACACTGGTGCTGATATCAAGGCTTGCTTTAACTTGTCAAAACTGTCTTGACACTTAGGTCCCCAAACAAATTTTGCATTCTTCTTAGTCAAGGCGGTCATAGGTACCGCTATAGATGAGAACCCCTGAATAAACTTGCGATAATAGCCAGCTATTCCCTAGAAACTACGAATCTCGGTGACGCTTTTCGGTACTGGTCACTCTTTCACTGCTTTCACTTTACTTGGATCAACTTCCACTCCACTACTAGAAATGATGTGGCCTAAGAATGCCACTCTATCAAGCCAAAACTCGCACTTACTGAATTTTGCATAAAGTTTTCTGTCTTGCAGTACTTGTAGTGCGGTCCTCAAATGACGGCTGTGCTCCTCTCTGCTCTTGGAATATATCAAAATGTCATCAATGAAGACAATAATAAACTGATCCAGATACGGCTGAAATACGCGATTCATGAGATCCATGAAGATCGCTGGCGCATTGGTCAACCCAAATGGCATGACCATAAACTCATAGTGCCCATATCTCGTGCGAAACGCTGTCTTGTGAACGTCAGACTCTTTGACTTTCAACTAATGGTATCCAGACCGTAGGTCAATCTTAGAAAATATCGATGCTCCTTGCCACTGATCAAATAAATCTTCGATTCTAGGCAGTGGATACTTATTTTTTATAGTAACCCGATTAAGCTCACGATAATCGATGCATAGACGCATGCTACCATCTTTCTTTTTCAGAAATAACACCGGAGCGCCCCATGGAGAGTAACTAGGGCGAATGAAACCTTTGTCTAGCAATTCTTGAATTTGGTCTTTCAATTCTTTCATTTCAGCGGGTGCCAGACGATAAGGTGCTTTAGATATAGGAACAGTGCCCGGCATAAGATCAATAGAGACTTCCACTTCACGATCGGGCGGAATGCCAGAAACGTCCTCGGGAAAGACGCTAGGAAAATCTCTCACAACATCAACCTCTTCTAACTTCTGACTGGTAGATGCATACGTAGTAGTGACACATGCTAGATAAGCTTGGCATCCACGCTTAATAAGCTTCCTCGCACATAGACAAGAGATAACGTGCGGCATTTGCTTGTTTCTTGCCGCCTCAAAGATAAAAGATTTACCACTAGGTGGCCTAATAGATACTGATCGCTGACGAAAATCAATCGATGCTCCATTCGCTGATAACCAATTCATCCCAAGTATAATATCGAATTCGGGCATAGGAAGCACAATAAGATCTGCCCGAACAACATCTTTGAATAACCGAAGCTCCAGATTCTTAACGATCTTAGACGTGAGCATCTGTTCGCCGGATGGAATAGAAACTTTGAAACCCAAACCCATATCTTGAGGAGTAATTTTCAGTCTTTTTATGAAGGTTTCAGATATGAAAGAGTGTGTAGCTCCTGAATCTAGCAATGCATAGGTAGCTACACCTAGAATGATGATCCTCCCTGCGATGAAAATTGTCATATATATCTTTTCGCGTTGAATCTTAAGAATTTACTATCATTGACCCCCAAATTTATAAGAATATTGTGCGTTGAACTTAAACATTTTTTGAGAAAAACTTGCACCTTAGTCCCTCAATTTTTGAGACTTGCATTATTGCCCTCCCAAATTTCGAATTATTGCAATTAAGTCCTTGAATCATTTCGAAATTCTGATTTAATCCCTTAGGTTTCGTGAATTGCATTTTCGATCCTTAAGGATTTAGAAATTGTACTTAGGTCCCTTATTTTTGAAATTGCATGATAACCCCTCCAAAAATTCGAAATTTCCTCCTAAACCCCTTAATTATGATTTCCTTTAATTTTGGCCCTAAACTTTTTATTTGGATTCATTACATCCTTCACATAAAATAAGGCACAAAATTCAAATCATTATCCATGGTTTCTAAAATCATAACTTAAGTCCAACTAAGTAGAACATGCAACCTAATTTTTCACTAGGTTAATTCTTGATCTCTAATCAGTTCTAATAATAACCAATTTAACATTTCATGCAATAATAAGCAATATAAAAATGTTAAATGACTAGGTTACCCGTGATGAGTGTAGTGTCTGCTTCTTCCTCAGCTTCCTCGGCATTCATAACATAAGCTCGTGCCGTAGTAGCTGCTTTCCTCTTTGGGCAGTCATTGGCTTTGTGTCCATCCTCCTTGCAGTAGAAACATTTAAATGATCCCCATTCACACTTGCCAAGATGTGGGCGGTTGCACTGTTTGCATAGTTGCCTCTCAGCAGGCTTTGGTGCTCCAGGATTTTGTGGCTTTGGTGGCGCTGGCTTCTTGACTTGACCTTGGGGCTTTTGAGGCCCTTGAGGTCTAGGAGGACCAGTATTTGGCTTCTTGTTGGGTTGATTGTTATTCTGATAGTGCTGCCTCTTGCACTGAATCTCAAAGTCAATGTCCTTCAAGGACTGCTCAGCCCGATATGCATAAGTAACTGCCATAGCATAATTCTCCGGACGCATCATCATAACTTTATCCCGAATAGTAGGTCGTAGGCCATCCATGAAATGCCTAAGTTTTTCTTCCGCATCCCTAGCAATAAGGGGTACAAAGTGGCAACCCCTATCAAACTTCTTCACAAAATCAGCAACAGCTACGTCTCCCTGACGGAGAGTCATAAATTCCCTACTTTATCCGGCTTCTGACATCAGCAATAAAGTATTTCTCATAGAATTTTGTCTTGAACTGTGCCCAAGTGAGTGTAGTAAGGTCAACACCATGTTCGGCTCCTTCCCACCATAAAGAAGCGTCGTCCCTAAGCAGATAAGTAGTACACCTCACACGGTCGACACCTCCTATGTCCAGATAGCGAAAATGTACCTCGAGTGAATGGATCCAACCCTCAGCATCAAATGGATCGGTGGTGCCAAAAAATTCCTTCAGGCCCTAGCCTCCGGAACTGCACATAGATATCCTGCTGTGGCCTAGGTGGCTGTTGTAGCTGCTGCTGTAACTGCATCTGCTGTAACTGCTGCTGTTGTAACTGCTGCTCGAAGAGACGAGCCATAACCTCTAATGCACGAGTAGCAGGATCCCCTGGAGGAGGGGGTGGTGGCGGTGGTGCATTTCTTTGGCTATTCCCTCGACGATTAACACTGTTCTCTTCCTGATTCTCGATAACAGGTGCACGTCTAGGAGGCATTTTATTTGAACGTTTTCCAAATTCTAACGTAATCAACATGCAATTAAATCTAAGTTTTCTAATCATGTGACATGTCCTAATTCATTATAGCAATTAAAGCATGCAAAGCATAACTACTAAAAAAGCTAATAAACATGTATCATAAACATAATATTCATATCGTCATGCAGGTAACAACATATTAAATCACATAAGCATGTAAAACTTACAACCTTGAGGCTTGACGACTGATCTTCCCGACGCTGATGGTGGCACTACCCTATACAAGACCTTTGCTCTGATACCAACTGAAACGTCCTGGCCTTTTTATTGCTTTAAAAGTACTAGAAATTTTTTTTTACACTCAATTTTCGGCCATACACAAAAACCTCGTGAAAATATTTTTATATAAAATATTTTACCCTTTAAAATCAAACACCAACCAACTAGCATTTTAAAAATCAAGTTCAATAGTCATAAAACTGAAATCAGTCTACTGTAACCAAACCTAAAAAGCAATAAGTTTGAAAAGTAAAGATCATACTAAACCTCTCAAAAATCTCTCAAAAGCATAAATAAATAGTCTTAAAAATCTTTATCTAAAATTAGTAATCATAAAACATAATGCGGAAATAGTAGCGCTAGTCCTCGGGTTGTGTGCACCGACAGTCCAGTAGAATCACCCGTCAAGACCTCCCTCATACCCACCTGCTTCCATCACACCTAGTGAGTCTAAACACTCAACACACCATAATCTTTATAACAAATAATACGTAATACAGTCAACATATAACAGTGAAAAATACTTGTACTTACTTTACCATGAACAATTCATAAACATTTAAAGATAATCATAATTTCATAAAAACAGCATTTAGGGCACTGCCATGACCTTTACAAATTTCTAGGTGTAAAAAGATCGTTTTACCCCTAGACTCGACATTTTTCGTTTTCGATTTTTTTCTTTATTTCTTGACTCTAACATGTCCCAAATAATTATTTAAACTTACATGAATTTTTTCATAATTTTATTTAGCTTAAATATTAGAATTTTTCATTTATCTATAATTAATTGTTTTGACGGTGTTTTAATCCCGAAAAATCCCAAACTTTAATATAAAATTCCTAAATTCTAACTTTAGTCTTTTTATATTATTTTAGGCCTTATGGACCATGACTCGACCCCTGTGAACCGTTTTCCAATTTTTCTTTAGTTTAAAACACCCTATTTGATACCTAAACTTCGATCCCGAGCCATCTCTTAATTTTATCGAGTTACCCTCGGACCATAATGAACCAGAACCTGCTCAACATGCTGGAGTACCCTACTAGACCTAGGAAACTCACGGAAACCTCGCCCAAAGCCAAAAACGACAGCCTCCTAAGTGACCCCATGCTGGCCGAGACTTTCAACTTTCATGGACTCTATGTTTTTGGTGCCTAGACCCTAAGCCGACGCCCCAGCCCCTGAACCAACATGTTGTGCACCACCTTAGGACCCTAGTGAACCACCCTTGCCCAGCCCGTGCCCCGCAACGAGCCCCCTGAACCCCCTGCAGCCGCGCGTAGACAGTACAGCTGTGGGCGGTTTCTCTCGGGTAGAGTCCTAGCTCGGCTAGGACTCTTTCCTGGCCCTTAGCGTGAGTCCTAGCTTGGCTAGGACTCCCTCCATAACTCACTCATGTCCCTGGCTAGCCCCTGGAACGAGCCAACCAAGCCCTAACCCTTGCACAACAAAAAAACGACGGTGTGTGGGACTCTAAAACAAGTATAAACCTTACCTAACCATACCTAGACATCATGGCAGCCCCTTAGTATCATAAAAACATGTTTCAAAACATCAATAGGTAGAATAAAAAGTCATGCACATGAGAAGAACTTCAACAGCAAATTCGAAATTTCATGATGTCATGCAAACAAATTTTTAAAACTATATTATGACATGATGGATGAGAAAATGGAGATTAAGGTGTGCCTTTGCGTATTTAACGCACGAAAAACCTTTGACGTCGAAGAACGGATCGAAACCAAGGCTTGAATTCTATAGACCCCTTTGAGTTTCCCTTCAAAAAGCTGTGCAAGTGTGCTGCCGTGTGCTTGAGAGAGGTGGAAAGTTTTCAGAAAATAGAATTAGGTGGCCGATAGTTGATGTTAGGAGTGTAGGGTTTTGGGAGACTAAATCATGTATTATATACTAATTAATTGCTAACATGGCTTTAGGCCCATTAAGCCAACAATTAAGCCCATTAGCCTTTAATTAGAATTAAATAAAATATTAACAAGGTTTTTGTTTAAATAAATTTATGAATTTATTAGGCGGGTTGCCAAAAAGCTCGTATTTTAGTTATAAAACCAACACCGATAAAATTTTCGTCCCGGCGTATAAAATCACCTCAAAACTCTTTAATTTCAAAAATACTAAAAGCAACCACCCTATTCTAAATAATTAAAAATAATTATTTAATAAAAATATTTTTCAGCCTTCGGTTCCCATTCCTCGATCGTCACTTGAATATTCCTAAAAATATAATGTTATGGATGATGACAATAAGAATCTCATTTAACATATCAACATGTATGTCACATAATTAATTAGCGAATTAAAGTCACTTAATTACTCATTTTCCATTATTTCCTAGATTCGCATTGCAGTTGGATTACGTCGTCTTGATTTTGGACCTTACACCATTGGTGGGTATAAAACCAAGTTCTATCCGGCCCCCATCGGTGGGTATAAAACCGTGTTCTGGCCTCACCCCTTAGAGTACTAACATATTGGGGACAATTTGACCATGGAAATGAGATGAGTAACAGTGTTGTGTCTGTTTGTGAATTGTTCTGAAATGATCTGATTTGCTTCCGAACTGCTCTGAATCGTCTGATAACCTCTGTCTCATATTTGTTTCGTTTCTGTAACTAATATGTTTTGAAAGTTTGTTAAAGAAATGCTTTAATGATTAAGTTCTATATGTATCACTGGAAATCGATCGACCCCCACTTGCTGAGTGTTTCCCAAAATACTCACCCCTTACAAATTTCAGATAAAAATGAAGAACAACAGAATGAGGAGGAACAAGAAGCCTTCTGGGGATGGTAGTCGGCGAGCAGTATACAGGAAATCAAGACTTTATTTCTCTTTTATTTTGTTTCCGCAATTCCTACTCTGATGTATTTTTATTTCTATTGTCAATGTAAAGACAATGTTTAATTTATGAAAAAGACTGGTTTTTGGCATTTCGATACGAGGCTTAATTGTTTTCAAGTAATTGTTAAACAATGCCGGATGTCACCGACGCTTCGGACACGGAGCGTGACATTTAAGTGGTATCAGAGCCGCCAGGTTCATAATCCCGCTGGGATTTTGACAGACAAAATTTGACAAAGTCAAATTTTGGCAAAAGCCTAGTGCATTCCTATCTAAAGTAAACTCACCCATCGGATTCATTCACGTCTTATGTCGACGTTATTTCCTTCGAAATTCAAAGTCTATCTCCTTCAACCATTATGAAATTTCTAGTATAGAAAGTTCCTCGAAAACTTTGTTTCAATCAAAATTTTCTACCTTTCTATACCATTCTGAAATTTTACCTCAATTTATGGTCTTGTACTCGTGCTCAAGCCGCACTTCGCATGCCTCAACCTACTAGAGGAAAACAAGATAAACAAGAACTCACGAAGATTAAGAATCTGCTTCAAACTGATATACAGCATCTCAACCATCACCTTAATCGAGCAGAGAGCCAGCTCGCCCTAACCCTATGTAACCCATCTCACGTGGTACGACTACTTTTCCCTAATCGAAAGTTGATAGTAAGGATTGAAACTGAGAAGGATTTTGTTAACCGCTCTCTTCTTCAACATGAAGACCTTGCTAGCAAGCAAGAACGTTACATCTCCAAGCTTCATGGTGATATGGATAGAATGCAAGAACAACATAACTATATGCACCTTGTCATGGAAAACATGGAAGAAGAATAAGAAGAAGAAGAAGCACCTATGGAAGTAGTGGAAAAAAGAACAGTGATAATGAAGAGATGATAAGGTAGGCTAGACTAGGTATTATGGTTATATTATACGAGAAGAAAGAAGTGTAACATTTCTTTGAGAATGTACAGAGATAAGTTGAATTATATTTTTGGGAACATACCTATCAAAATAATTTGACTTATATTTTTGGGAATACAAATACTCTGATATAAGTCGACTTACATTTGGGAATTTACTTATCGAAGATAAGCTTCCGACTTAAGATGAAATGTTTGATTCGGGGATAATAAATTATTTATGAAAATATGAGATAAGAATTATATAAGTTTTGATATTCAGATATAAAAGTTTATTTTTATGTCAATAATTAACGGTATGGACATTTAAATTTGGGATATTAAGCGATAAATTTAATTATGTAAGATTTTGGAATATTTAATTAAGGTAAGAAACAATAACTTAAGTTAAGAAATTAAGGTCGTTACCTTAGGTAAATAAATAGATTTATGAGATATTGGTGGAAATCGAAGGAAATGTAGCATGCATAATAGGTTCTGACTCTTCTTATAGTAAAAAAAAAATAGGGGAAAGATTTGTGGAGAAAGACATCCAACGAAACTTGTTTGTATTAAAGCATGTTAGGCTCATAGTTTTGATTAAAGATAGATTTAGTAAAAGAAAAATTGTTTGAGAAATTAGTTTCTTCCGTACAAGGTTGAAAGAAATTTTAACTAGGTTATTGGTACTTAAGTCAATAGGCTGATAAGGAGTTATGTTTTAAGATTCTATATTGTTTTTAAATTTTGAGATATTAATCGTGATAATTTTAAGATAGAATAAAATAAGTATGGATACGCATATATTCAGTGCCGATTTTATTTAGTTTACTATGATAAATTTCAACGTCATTATGAGAATTGGTTGGTTGGACAAGAATCATGCAATGGTAGATGATCAGGGGTAAGAATGCCAAACTCCAATCCAAGAATAAAACATATTTTATGGCAAGGATAAGGAACAAAAATCCTTCCTTTCTGCTTCTCAGATCTAGAAAGGCATGGAGTATGGCGAAGAAGTCTAACTAGCAATAATGAGAGAAGCAAAAGAAGGAATTAAGCTCAAGATATAAAATGTTCCTGTGATAGCGAGCTTCGGAAAGGTTCTGTGAAGTAGAATTCGAAAGTAACTTGATAGCTCGTGCTACACTAAATCTAAGGAACCCTAGCAAATGGCTTCAGTTGAACTCAAGAAGCTAAAAGATCAATTCCAAGATTTGTTAGTCAAAAACAAATCAGACTAAGTGCCTCTCCTTGGGGAGCTTCAGTCTTATTGACACAAAAGAATGGTGAAAGCACAAGATAGTGTGTCGATCTACAAAGAACTCAATAGGATCAAGAACAAATGTCATCTTTCAAGAATAGATGACCTTTTTTTATCAGTCAAAAGGAGCTAAGTTCTTTTCGAAGCTCTATCTAAGGTTAGACTACCACAATTGAAGGCCAAGGTAGAGAATATTCCAAAAATAGCCTTAAAAAGAAAGGGTATGGACACTATGAGTTCACGATAATACCTTTTGGCCTGACCAATGCTCCAACAACATTCATAGAACTCATGAGCAGAGTGTTCAAGAAAATTCCTCGACAAGTTTGTGGTAGCATTTATTGATGACATTCTTGCATATTCAACAAGTGAGTAAGACCGCAAGGAAGATCTTCGTCTTGCTCTACCGATGCTCAGAGGAAAATAAATAAATACTAAATTTAAGAAATGTGAATTATGATTAAAAAATTGTCACATTTTTCGGTCATATAATCTCTGAAATGGGCATATCAGTGGATCACAAATAAGGTGGAGGCAATCAAAGACTGGCCTTGATCGAATACTGGAATAGAAATTTGAAGTTTTTGGGATTAGTTGGCTATTAAGAAAATGTCTTGAAGGATTTTCTTCCGCTCACCAAGCTCACTCAGAAGAACTCTAAATTCAATTAGAGTGAAGAATGTGAGAAGAGTTTTTAGATCTTGAAAAAGAAACTCGTTTCTACGCTAGTATTAGTACTTCCCGAAGAAGGCAAGAATTTCACAATTTACAATGATGCATCCAAAGAGGATTGTGATGTGTTCTCATTCAAGAGGGCAAGTAATTGCCTATGCATCGAGGAAATTAAAACCATGTGAGAAAAATTATCCAACACATGATAGTGAATTAGCCACAATTATATTTGAGCTAAAGATCTAGAGAATCAATTTCTTTGGTGTCAAATGTGTGAAATTTATCGATCATCAAAGCCTCAAATACTGTTCACACAAAAGGAATTAAACATGAGGCAAAGACGGTGGATCGAACTATTGAAGATATTTTAGGGCGTGTGCCATGGATCTCGGAGGAATTAAATAAACACCCCCCTTGATTGAATTTTCCGATAACAATAATTATCATGGAAGTATTGAAATCAGAGAGAAAGCTATCATGGTACTTGAATTGTTGATAAAGTAGCTATTATCAAGGAAAAACGCAAGGCAGCTCATGATCGACAAAAGAGCTGGGCTGATTTAAAGTGAAAACCGTTGGAGTTTGAAAATTGTGTGAAAGCTTATGTTAAAGTTTCCCCTATGAAATGAGTGGTTCGATTCAGCAAATCTAGAAAGATAACTCCAAGATATGTCGGACCCTTAGAAATACTGAGAAAAATGGGAAACCTAGCTTATCAGCAGGTTTTCCCACCAGGCATGTCAAGGATTGACAACGTCTTCCACGTCTCACAGCTAAGGAAATATGTCTCATATCCAAGTAGCATTCTTGAAGTTGAACCGCTACTAATAAAGGAAATGTGAACGAGGAAATGAAATATGAAGAAGTCCCTATTCGAATAGTGGACACAAAAGACCAAGTGCTGAGACGCTAAACAATTTTATATGTCAAGATACAATGGTCAAATCATATGGAACGAGAAGCAACTTGGGAATTTGAAGAACGTATGCGCACTCGGCACCCTAACCTCTTTAAAGATTTATCTAACTTAAGTTTCGAGGACGAAACTTCCAATAAGGAGGGTGGGATGTAAGAACCCGGATTTTTCGAAGCAAAGCACCTCAAAAAGCTCGGGAAGTAGCTCAAAAAGAAGCCAAGACAATGCAAAACCTTGAGAATTGAGGATACGTCGCTCGGAAGAGGAAACCCTCATCTCATAAGCTAAAACCCTCAGCTCAAGGAAGCTCCAAAATTCTTGGAAAAGAAACCCTCAGCTCATAAGCTAAAACCCTCAGCTCAAGGAAGCTCATTGATTGTCGGGGAGGAAATCCCTAGCTCATGAATTCAATATCCTAGCTCAAATAAGCTCATCCTTTCTTGTCCTAAAAGGAACCAAAATGGAGCTAGAAGAAGAGCTAAAGGATTGGACAAATTTAATGTGCAATAAATGACCTTTGCGTTAATCAAAGAACGAGTTAAGGGAGGAGCTGAGAGACCAGGACACATTAATGATGCAGGAAAAGACCTTGGGTGCTTGGATTACCTTTGACCATCATAATGAGCACCATTACTCCAATCTTGGAGATCAATAAATCGTCCATGAGGGTAAGGAAAGGCCACATTCTCCACCTATAAATATCACCTCAAGGTTGATGAAAAACACACCAAAAACTACTCCCAAGTTTCGGCCAAAAGGAGAGCAAGGAAAGGAAGGAAATTCTTGCAGTGCAGGTGATCAAAGACTCGCGTCAAAATGCTGCTGAAATAGTAGCGTGTTCTGTTCAAATTATAAGTCAAAATGCTGCCAAAAATCCGAGAGGAAACTTTGTGTCAACATCTACAAATTTCGGTCCTACTCCCAAAATACGGTAAGTGGGTTTTTGATATGTATATTCGTTTGTATTTTTAAATCTTGAATATATAAGTTATGACATGCATGAATGTGTGTCCTGATTTTTGAAAACAACATGATGTCCGTCTTTTAAAATTTCGATCGATTATTTGTTTTCTTCTATGCTTCGAAATTCTTTGGTTCCGCTGAATCCGTCTGAAACTCTGATATCTGAAAACTCTGATACGTTCTGTCTGGTAAACTCTGAATTCTGTGTTGTACTGTTACGATTCAAATTTGAAATGGGACGAGAATTGTGATTCTGTCTGGCCCCCATTGGTGGGTATAAATCCATGTTCTGTTCTGGCCCCCATTGGTGGGTATAAAACCATGTTCTTTCTGGCCCCCATCGGTGGGTATAAAACCGTGTTCGGGCCTCACCCCTTAGAGGACTAACATATTGGGGACAATTTGACCATGGAAATGAGATGAGTAACAGTGTTGTGTCTGTTTGTGAATTGTTCTGAAATGATCTGATTTGCTTCCGAACTGCTCTGAATCATCGGATAACCTCTGTCTCATATTTGTTTCGTTTCTGTAACTAATAAGTTTTGAAAGTTTGTTAAAGAAATGCTTTAAAAATTAAGTTCTACATGTATCATTGGAAATCGATCGACCCCCACTTGCTGAGTGTTTCCCAAAACACTCACCCCTTACAAATTTCAGATAAAAATGAAGAACAGCTGAATGAGGAGGAACAAGAAGCCTTCTGGGGATGGTAGTCGACGAGCAGTATACAAGAAATCAAGACTTTATTTCTCTTTTGTTTAGTTTTCGCATTTGCTACTCTGATGTATTTTTATTTCTATTGTCAATGTAAAGACAATGTTTAATTTATGAAAAAGACTGGTTTTTGGCACTTCGATACGAGGCTTAATTGTTTTCAAGTAATTGTTAAACAATGCCGGATGTCACCGACGCTTCAGACTCGGGGCGTGACAGGAACTATTATAGTAGGTGCCCGGCAAGCCAACTTGTGGCTAGGGATTCTATTGACTCTAATGTAAAAAATCTTTATTTTAATAATATTTTATGATTTTATTCGATTATGGCATTATACTTTATCTGTAAATCCATTCAAGCTGCATAGATAAAGTCCTTGAATATACAATAGGTACCATGAGGTCTGCATCACAACGTTAGATCATGAAACTTATTAGTAAGTGTACCGTATATTCTCAACAAGTTCCTAGTTGAATAAGCTGGCTAAAACAAGGATAAAGGTTGCTCGAGCTCGAGACTAGCATATGTGATGTAAACGCTATGTTTCATTGGCAAGGGCATGGAGATGTTCATTCACACAGTCCGCAGTTATGGTTGCATATCATTAGTCCTTTGACCCGGGACAATGTAAGGGCTATACGTATTAGCATGCACTTTGATCAATTTATCGACTCCGTCAAGGGTCATCAGGTGGCGAGGTTGGGTGTAGTTTGAAAATACGTATGAGCAAATGCATTGTGGTCGGGGATTCATTGTTCGCCTACGGTGAAAATATCCTATGTGATCTGATGAGTTAATAGTGCAAGGAGTCTCTGGTCGGAGCAAGAAATGTTCTTTAGGGAAATGTGTTTTCCTAGTCGCATATACCATGCCGCTATTAGTACTCAAAAATAAATCGCATCATTGTCGAATTCATATCCAACTCTCGATATACCAATGGTTGCAGATTCGACCGGGATTAATGAATTCATTAGCTTCATTAATAATCGATTAAGAATCAATTAATTTCCCAACCATGATGAAAAGCTCTCGGCTAATTTCAAAAGGATTTGGGAAATTTAAGCCATGTTCAATCCCTTCCATCGTCGCGCCGCCATCGTTGCTGCATCGTCTCTGGATTTTGAAAATTCGAAGGCTACGGTCTCAACGCATAAATCATTTGGATTTTCTAGTGCAAAACTAACGAGGAAAATAATCTCTGATCGTGGACCTAATTAGGCAATCAAAATTGAAGAGCCGTTCGTAGAGATTTACAAGAAGGGCTATCTCCACGTAAAAATCGGAATAGTTTAGAGTCCAGCGTTTAGAATGCAAAGGTATAATTCTAAACGCCCTATAAATTTTTTTAAACACACGAAGCCCAAGAACAAAAATTTTTAAACTTTCGCTGCATCTTGGGCGCGAGAACACGATGTCCCAATAGGAACACGGTGGGGCGTCCAAAAATTCCTGCCGGTCTCAGGCTGGCACACTTGAGATGCAAATGAATTCTTAAAGAGCTTCCTGAACGCCGCATTTCAGAAAAGATACACTGTACAAATTTCAGAAGAATGTTGACATGGCAATTCAATGAATATAAAGATTCAAATGCATTCATTGTTACTGTTGGAATCAAAGACTATAAATAGCCGAGAAGATCAACTGAGAAACAAGATAAAAAAGAATAATGCAAAACTTACGAAGTAACTAAATCATTCGATTATCAAGCCTTTCAGTCAGAACTCTATGCGTATTCTTCAGAAGCTCAGTTTTAAAAAATCTCACACTCATAATAAATATCCATAGATTTTAGGCTATACTTTGAGCTTCGAGCACAAAAATTCATTGTTGTTTTATTCGATCTTAGTAAGATCAGTTGTGCTTAGAAATTACATCATTTGAGTATTGATACAAATTGTAATGATACTAAGAGTTTCAGTTTTGGCATTTTTATGAACAAACTGAAGTAGGTTTGTACAAATCATTGTATAGATCAAAGTCTTTTAGCGAATATCATATCCTCAAGATAGAAGGGGTGACGTAGAAGTTATTGAAATCTTCAAACATCCACAAATCTTGTGTTCTTTCTTATCAACTATATTCTATCCGTCTTTTAGTTATTTTCGCACTTTTATTAAGTTAACTGATGTTGACAACAAGATTCCTGAATTCAGTTCATCACTAAACTGATTCATCCATCGAAAAGTTGTGAAAATTGTCAAGTGTTTATTCAACTACTCCTTCTAAACACTTTATCACACCCAACCGATCCTAACATACTATCACAGCCCGAGCCTGCTCATTGTTCATCACCTCCCGTCTTCTCAACAACATCATCTGCATCGATCAAATATAGTGAGTCTAATAACTCAATATACATAAAACGTAAATAACAAGTAATACGTAATAAAAATCTATGCAATTTAAACATAGCTCGTACATAGTATAATATAAGCATAAATACGTTTAAAGCGACTTTTTTTTCTACATAAAAAATTTCATAAAATCATATTTTCATACTCGTCATAATAATCGTAATCGTAAGACATTTTTGTGTAGAGTTCTGTTCAATGCAAGTTGCCCATAACATAAATCGATTGAACAAACTAAACCACAATTCTGGGTCGGCAGGGATCACCACAGCCCTTGGACTGGATGTTTGCTCCCTATCATAACATAATTCCTCCGAAGAGGTTGGTTAAGTCTCCGGACACATTCTCCGGCTTCCAAACCCGTAAGATAATTTGGCCACAATACAATTCGCATAACTCAAAAATAATTATTTTGCATGTCATACATACTTACGAACATCGTGAACCTCGTTGGTGTTAGAGTAGGTGCCCGTCGAGCCTAGTGTTGGCCGAGGGTTCACATTGAAAATCTAAGTATAAACAATCTTTATTTTAATAATATTTGAAATTATTGCTTTGGCACAACTTTATCTGTATACACATGCTAGATGCATAAATAGAGTCCTTGAATATACAAATAGTAGAAAGAATATGATATGCTCATACGATGAGTATCATGAAACTCATATTTGAAATACTGTATATTCTAAATAGTTCCTAGTCGATTCAGCCGCCATTAACAAGGATAAAGGCCGCTCGAGTTTGAAACTTGTATCTGCGACGTGAGTACCATGTTTCATTGGTAGGGGACATTGTGATGTCCGAGCATGCAGATAGGTGCTCCTTGTAGAGTGCACCGAACAACACTCCATAAAGGACTTCCCAAATGGTTCTCACTTATCGAGTGGAAACGTCATAGTTTATGGTTGTACACCATTAGTCCATATGACCCGGGACAACATTGTGACTCTATATACTAGCACTGCACTTTGACTTGTTTATCGATTATATGGGGTCATCAGGTGGCAAGGTAGTTTACTTTGTCGAAACATATAGTAGTCTATGCATTGTATTCGGGGATACACCGCTTACCTTCGGGTGTGGATATCCTATGTGATCTCATGTGTATATATTTTAAAATATCTGATCAGAGTGTTGGTGGTAATTACGGAAGGGGTTTCTTAGATAACACTGTCGATGCAACTACAACATGACACATAGTATCGATTCTTTGACAGCTCTCGATATACCAATAGTTGTCAAATCGGTCGTGATATATAAGATTAAGGGATTGTAGTGTACGCTAACCATAAAATAATGGTTCTTGCAGGCACTATCATTTGATACCTAGGGAATCATGTAAGCGATGCTGCTAGGCGTTTATCATGATTGGTTGTGTACTATCAGACTTGAGTTCTGTAGTTCTTATTATCAAGGAGTTGATAAGTAAGAATGTAGCTACTAGGGTACGCTCATATAAGGACATTTTTAGTCCCAAATCACATTGAGATGTGAACCCACGGCTAGTTGTATCATTGAACCTTTGAGAGTCACACAAGTGCTAACTTTCTAGATCTCGTTGAGAAGAAAATTAGTTTAATGTGTTGAACAACTTATAAAGAGTTTATAAGCACTAAAAAAAAAGAAATATGACTTCTATAAGAGGATTATGGGAAATTTAATTTTTAATTTGTGGAAGAGTTCCTAAATTAAAGGTTGGCCAAATAAATAATGTATTTGAAAATTGTGATTTTCATAAAACTTGTTATGGACTTAATTAAATTAATCCAAGTCTTGAATTAACTAAACACTAGTGGACCTAGTAGAGTCCAAATAATTAAATTAATTTATGTGTTGAATTAATTAAATATTATTGGATATTGTAGAACCCAATTGAAAATAATTATTCAACTAGTGGGCTTGAGTAAATTCAAGCAAAGTTTAATTGGTCTCAAATGTGTTTGAGATATTTAAATAAAAGCCCATGAGCTTTGTAATTATTACAATTCCAAATTAATTGCATGCTTGATAGTTGAAGAGTTGGAGGCAAAATTTTCAATAAACAAAGCATGGCATGCACATGCACTTTTCAACTTTTTCAAGTACCAAGAAAATTCTTCCTTTATCTCCTTCCATCCCTCTTGGCCGAAATCTTCTTCATTTTTTATTAAAAAAATTTGCTTCTTCATTTGTTGATGAAAGCATACTCTTCTCAAAGAAAAATCCTCTAATTTTTCTAGTGCAAAATTAGAGGGGATCTTCCTTGTTGGTGGTGGACATAATTTGAAGGAATTTGAGCAAAAAGTGCTCTTGGATAGCTTGTAGATTGTCTACCCTCAAGAGCTAAGTAGTTTACAACTTAGTTGGAGCCAAAACATCAATCCTTGTTATTGATAGGTAAAAATTTCTAAACACCCTATGTTTGTGTTTATTTTCGTATTTGCTACACACTAAGTGGGGTGCTCAGTTTTTTGCTATTGAAAATATGATTTTCGAAATTTTCGTTGCGCATCCGGGTACCGTAACCGATCCCCTTTCAGGTGGTATCAAGAGCTATGGTTATTTTATTGTGTAGCAAATACGTGATATTATATTGAGTACAATTTCTAACCGCATGAGATAATCGTTACAACAAATCGAGGCCATTTTTGGGGAGAATTTTGGGCATTATGTTGCTGCCCATTTCGGGCAGCCAGGGCTGCCTATTTCAGGCAGCAAGGATAGCCCATGGGCTGCCCTAACCCCCCTCCTTTTAAATAAAAAAAAAAATTTGTGCATGTTGGCCGAAATCCGGCGACGGAGCTCCGACAACGGCAATGGCGACTAGGATTTCCAAAAGCGGTTTGGAATATCAAAGTGTAACGCTCCAGATTTGATGACTGTCCTCACTGTACTAAAGCGAGTCTTTTCAGCGTGCTTATGTCCTCACTCACACGCACCCTAGGAAACTTCCCAGGAGATCACCCATTCCGAAATTGTCCCCAAGTTAAGCACGCTTAACTTTGGAGTTCTTATGTGATAAGCTACCGAAAAGAAGATACACCTTCGTGATATGAGTAATACAAGTAAAATATTTTAAGCCCTCTTCAACTGTACAGTTCATTACATTGAACAATCTCGGAATCCCTCTCATTCCGGTGTGGGATCCGTTCATTAATATTCCCTCCACCTAGAAGCCTGCCAGGAGCCGCTCATTGTCCGTGCAACCTCATGGCACCGGCGATCATCCCCCGCCCTCTTCTGCCCCGGGCCTCACATGCTCACCAGCTTCCGCTTGATTCAGTCCCCGAACCACACTGTACTAAGAGAGGTCGGCTCTGATACCAACTGTAACGCCCCAGATTTGACGACTGTCCTCACTGTAGCAAGACGAGTCTTTCCAGCGTGCTTATGTCCTCACTCACACGCACCATAGGAAACTTCCCAGGAGATCACCCATCCCAAAATCACCAATTCCAAAATTGCCCCAAGTTAAGCATGCTTAACTTTAGAATTCTTATGTGATGAGCTACCGAAAAGAAGATGCACCTTCGTGATATGAGTAGTACAAATCAAATCTTTTAAGCCCTCTTCAACTGTACAGTCCATTACATTGAACAGTCTCGGAATCCTTCTCATTCTGGTGTGGGATCGGTTCATTCATGTTCCCTCCACCTTAGAAGCCTGCCAGGAGCCGCTCATTATTCGTGCAACCTCATGGCACCGGCGATCACCCCCCGCCCTCTTCGGCCCTGGGCCTCACACAAAGTGTCATGGGCCTTGAGTTGTTGGCACAATAGATGGTTAACATAATTTATGAAATTTAAATGGGCCAAAATATTTTTGGTGAAAAATGTCTTATTGTACCCTTAAGTTTAAATCTACAAAATTTGTATATATTTTCTCATAAAATAAATAATTGAAGTTGGACTTTAATTATTTATAGTATATGGTTTTTTACAAGAAATTCGGTTATAAATAAATTAATTACAAAATGAACAAAGGAGTTTGTTTACTTTATTAATTTAATTTATAATCGTGGCAGCTAGTTATTGGTTCAAGATATATAATATTGGATCAATTGATTATTGTGATAATTAATTGATGGTGTATGGTATATGATAATATGCATGAAGGATGATCAAATCTTAAGCCCAATTTGCTAGGTGTATGCTAAGATATTTTGTGTTGAATGGTTGTAATAACTATCAATTTATAAGTGGGCTTGGTTTATGGCTCGTTCCCACCCCATGAGATGTATCCCTATTTGCCATGAATATTTATTTGTAAATATTAATTTAGAAGAAGATTAAGATTGGAAGATGGTGGGCCTTGATGATTATAAAGATCGAAGACATGTAAATATTGGAAGCTTATGTAATTATGCATTTGCATCCCATGCATTCCTTAGGATTGGATCTAGAACCATGTTTGGCTCACACAGGCCATTAGTATTGGGGCGATTGATCATCCTTGTTAATTTACTGTTTATAAAATATGCATGATATATTATAAATAATGAGTATGTGCGTTATTATTATTATTATAATAACTATGTTCCATGAATCCGGCAAACATACGATCAAACATAGCGATATTTTAAATAAGATTAATGATGAGACCTTTCAAAATTAAAAACCCTCATTTTTAATAAGATTCAAAATTAATATCAAGCCCGAAAAAGGGAATTATAAAGGTTTTTACAATTTACATATCTTCCATCGACATTGGATGCATAATGAACTCTACCCGTGATCAGTGCTCGGCTCATAATATTGAGGAAGCCTTGAAAACCGGAAAGCTGTGACATCCATTGAACATGGTGATGTGAACTACGTGGAACTCCCATGATTTCGTCTCATATTATTGAGGGAAGCCAAGGCGACCGTCCATTAAGATTCAATATCGATGGGTAAGGCTTGCCACGTAAAGGTGAACGACGTCATATTAGTGGGTCCTAATCAAACGTGAGACAAAAGTTTACGTAAAGGGTTGCATGGAGATGCAATCGGAAACTACCTTATAGGAAGTATGATTGGCTGATATTACATTGCATATTGAGCCATCTTTTTGATTCAGATTTGATATGGCGGAGGTCGCCTTGATTTTTTGATTTGTTGGACGTATGGTGCTATAGTTGAGTTGGCATAGTGTATGCGGAGGTCGCTGCTATGGCCTGAACACTCTCTATAGGCGCACCATAGTCCTGGGATGGTAGAACACAGCACACCACCCCGAGCGTATTGGTCGGTGGATGTTGCTGGGTGATTCTATTCCCTTGGGTACCCTATGACCAGATGATTCACTTGATCTTGAGATTTATTGATAGCCCACAGCTTCTGATAATGCATTGCATTATATTTCATCTATGAATTTTATATGAGATATTTGAAATGTTAATTCTCATATGTTATTGATTGTATCATACTGGGTTTATACTCACCGGCACGTCGGCTACCTCTTGTTTTCATGTGCTTGACGGTAGGTGAGGCGAGGCTTGGGATGCCAGAGTCCAGCTCCAGGCAAGGAGATACGAGTTAGAGTGGGATTCTCGGGTGTTAGGAGCTATGTGATGATGTTTGGATTTCTTTGGTTCACTACTTTTTGTTGGCATGTTGAAAATTATATTTCAAACATTTGAGACTATTAAATTATTTTGACGATGTTTATATGAATTTGTGAACCACAAATTATGTATTTATTAAATCATTTGGTTTGTTACAATTATAATTATTAGTATTAGATATCGGACCCGGGGCCCCACATTAGGTGGTCTCAGAGCGTAAGATATTTGGGAACAGGGTAGATCGAGTCAGTTTGAATTGCTTGATCATGTGATATATTTGTTAGCATTTTCATTGTGCTATGATGTGAAATACATGATTTAAATTGAGATATTATATTGTTGATTTTATTCGAGATTTTTGAGATTGTTGAGTCTCAAGAGCCAGAGATGATTGATACAAGATTGAGATGATTATGATATTGTGATTTTATATGTGTTTGTCTATTTTATATCAGACATGGCTACTCGAGGTAGAGGTCGTGGTAGACCTAGACAGGACATACCAGTGGCACAAGATCAGGGCAGTGCTACTCATACTCAGATGGATATAACTCCGACTCCGATGGAAATACTGTTAGCCAGATTTCAGTCTTTGCACCCACCGATGTTGAAGGGTACCGAGAATGCATTAGAGTGTGAGAACTGGTTGGAGAATATGGGATCAATTATTTGAATCTCTTGAGTATCCAGATGATCGTAGAATCAAATTAGTTGTTCATCGATTATTGGATGTTGCTAAGAGTTGGTGGATAATGACCAAGAAAGCTTTAGAGGGTCGAGGTACGATTGTTACCTGGGATATTTTTAAATCTGAATTTTATCAGCGTTTCTTTCCTACCTCTTACAGAAAAGATAGGGGAGCCGAGTTTGCAAATTTAAAGCAGGGAAATCTGAATATTGAGGACTATGTTGCCAAGTTCTCGAATTTACTGAAATTTGCTCCTCATGTAGCATCCGATGAAGAAGCTAAGGCCGATCATTTCATAAATGGTCTTAATCCTGATATATTTACCCTGGTTCAATACTAGAAGGCCTAACACTTTTTCTGAGGCTCTTGATCGAGCCAAGGGAGCTGAAACTGGAATCATTAGGCAGAGAGGTTCTCAGTATTCGCAACGACCCCAACAGCCACAGTTCCGACAGCAGTTCAGACAGGGTAATAGTGGCAACATAAGAGAACATTTTAGGGCTAGAGGGAAGCAATTTAAGAGGCATGGCAGTAATTTTTCGAATTCTAGTGGATCGAGACAGTCTGGTTCAGTTCAGAGCACTGGTTATTCAGGCACAACTTGTGGTCAGTGTGGTGGTAGACATTATACCGATCAATGTAGAGGAATCTCGGGAGCTTGCCACTTGTGTAACAAGGTGGGACACTATGCTCGAGTGTGTCCTAATCGTGGAAGTGAAATATCTCAGAGTGCGAGATCATCGAGACAGACACCTCACCATAATCGTCAGACCCCTACAGTTCATTCTTATCAGCAATCAAACCGGTCATATCATAACCAGCATAGTGGTGGCCACAGGGTAGGACAGCCACCTAGACAGCAGGCTCGAGTTTTTGCACTCACTGACGATGAGGCACATAATGCTCCAGATAATGTTATTGAAGATAATTGTTTTCTTTCAAGTTATCCTGCTTATGTTTTGATGGATACTGGTGCATCACATACTTTCATAGCTGAGCACTTTTTCTCGTTGCATTCATTGCATTCTATGTCATTATCATCTACATTATCTATTTCTACTCCACTGGGCAAAGTGATGAGGTCAGCAGAAATGATAAGTGGTTGTGAATTTCGTTATGAGTATAATGTCATTGAGATTGATTGCATTGTGTTGGAGATGTTGACAAGATACAGGGCTACTGTAGATTGTTTTCAGAAGATTGTTAAGTTTAGGCCTGATATGACAGATCACTGGACATTCTATGGTAAAGGTTCTCGAGCTAAGATTCCTTTGATATCGATTTTGTCAATGACTCGTTTGTTGCAGAAAGGAGCCGAATTTTTCTTGGTTTATGCGATTGACATTTCAAGGTCAGTACCTAAATTGGCATATATTCCAATTGTTAGTGAATTTTCAGATTTATTTCCAGATGAAATTCCAGGATTTCCTCCAGTCCGAGAGGTTGAGTTCAACATTGAGTTGATGCCAGGTACACAGCCTATTTCTAGAGCTCCTTATAGGATGGCGCCAATTGAACTAAATGAACTAAAGGAACAACTTGAGGATCTTTGGCTAAAGGATATATAAGACCAAGTGTTTCACCTTGGGGTGCTCCGGTTTTATTTGTGAAGAAAAAAGACGGGTCTATGAGGCTTTGTATCGATTATAGACAGTTGAATAAAGCCACAGTAAAGAATAAGTATCCTTTGCCAAGGATTGATAATCTCTTTGACCAGTTGCAGGGTTCTTCAGTATATTCTAAGATTGATTTAAGATCCGGATATCATCAGTTAAGAGTCAAAGAGGCAGATGTGCCTAAGACTGCTTTTTGTACCAGGTATGGACATTTTGAATTTTTGGTTATGCCTTTTGGGTTGACCAATGCACCTGCGGTATTTATGGATTTGATGAACTGTGTGTTTCAACGGTATATAGATCAATTTGTTGTGATCTTCATTGATGATATTCTTATTTATTCAAAATCTGAAATTGAGCATGCCGAGCACTTGAGAGCTGTTTTGCAAATTTTGAGAACTGAAAAGTTGTATGCTAAATTATCGAAATGCGAGTTTTGGTTGGATATAGTGGTTTTCCTTGGACATGTGATTTCAAGTGCAGGTATATCAGTTGATCCGAGTAAGGTTGAGGTAGTCATTAATTAGTCTAGACCGACATCAGTTCCTGAGGTGCGTAGTTTTATGGGTTTGGCAGGATATTATCACAGATTTATTGAAGGATTCTCACAGATTGCGAGGCCAATTACCCAGCTGACACAAAAGAATGTACCATTTATTTGGTCACCGGCATGTGAGGCTAGTTTTGTTGAACTTAAGCAGAGATTGACTAGTGCTCCAGTTCTGACTATCCCATCAGGTGTAGGAGGATTTACAGTGCACACTGATGCTTCACATCAAGGACTGGGTTGTGTATTAATGCAGCATGGCCGTGTTGTTGCCTATGCTTCACGACTGTTGAAGCCACATGAGTCTAAATACCTAGTACATGACTTGGAACTAGCAGCAATGGTTTTTGCGCTAAAGATTTGGCGTCACTACTTGTATGGGGAGACATTTGAGATATTCACTGATCATAAGAGTTTGAAATGCCTCTTTTCACAAGCGGAGCTGAACATGAGACAGAGGCGTTGGTTAGATTTGTTGAAAGACTATGATTGCGAAATAAAATATTATCCAGGAAAGTTTAATTCAGCAGCCGATGCTTTGAGCAGAAAAGTATGCAATATGTCCTTGATCACTAGCAGTGTATCTGACTTAATAGAGGAATGTTGTCTTTCTGGTTTGGATTTTGTGGTAGATACAAAACCTGTAAGGGTATTTATGATTCAGGCAGAGCCAGAGTTTTTTGTGAAGATTAAAGAGGCTCAAAGGTTAGATCAAAGCATTCAGAAATCAGTTGAACTCGTTAAATCAGGACATCGATCAGAATTTCAGGTCAATAATGAGGGTATTTTGTTTGTGAATGATCGTATTGTAGTTCCTAATAATTCAGATTTGAGGATACAGATTTTGCGTGATGCTCATTGCAGTAAATTCAGTGTACACCCTTGAAGTAAAAAAATGTACAATGATTTGAAGAAACAATTTTTGTGGAAAAGAATGAAATCTGACATAGCAGAATTTGTATCTCGTCATTTGAATTGTCAACAAGTGAAAGCAGAAAGAAAGCGACCAGGAGGTCTTTTGCATAGCCTTAAGGTTCCAGAATGGAAGTGGGACCATATCACCATGGATTCTGTCACGAAATTGCCGAGGTCGTCGAGGGGTTGCGATTCAATTTGGGATTAGTTGTTGATAGATTAACCAAGTCTTCATGTTTTATTCCTTATCAGATGACATATAGGCATGATCAGATGGCCAGATTGTAGAGAAGTTTTGAGATTGCATGGTGTGCCTAAGTCAATTGTATCAGATCGTGATCCCAGATTTTCTTCTCATTTTGGGCAGAGTTTACAAGAATCCCTTGGTAGTCGTTTGCATTTGAGTACAGCATATCATCCTCAGACAGACGGACAGTCAGAACGTACTATTTAGACATTTGAGGGTATGCTGAGAGCTGTGGTGATGGATTTTGGTATTGGTTGGCAGGATTCGTTACCACTTGTCGAATTTTCTTATAACAACAGTTATCAAGTGAGCATTGGAATGCCACCATTTGAAGCATTATATGGCAGGAAGTGTCGATCTCCTCTGTATTGGGACGATTTATCTGAAGTACCAATTGTAGGACCTGATATGATAAGAGATATGACAGAGAAGGTGAAATTGATTCAGAGTCGTATGAGAGCTGCTCAGGATAGACAGGCTAAGTATGCGAACATCAGGAGACGACCGTTGATTTTTGAGAAAGGTGACAGAGTTTTTCTGAAAATATCTCCTTTTCGTGGTACAGTTAGATTTGGAAAGAAAGGATAAATTATCACCGAGATTCATAGGTCCGTATGAGATTTTGGAATGTGTTGGTGATTTGGCTTCTAGATTAGCTCTTCCTCCTGCGTTATCAAGTGTTCATGATGTTTTTCATGTGTCCATGTTGAGGAAATATCATCCAGATCCTTCTCTTGTACTTCCACCCGATGAGGTTGAATTAGATCAGAATTTGAGCTACATTGAGAGACCGATTCAGATTCTAGACAGAAAAGATAAACAACTCAGAAATAAATTGATACCATTAGTTAAAGTACAGTGGAGCAGACATGGTGTATAGGAGGCAACTTGGGAATTAGAAGCTAAAATGAGACAAAAATATTCAGAGTTATTCAAATGAAGTATGCTTCTATTCTCGGTTTTATTTTCATTATTGATTATTACATGTTAGACTTCAAAGAGATGATTGATTTCAAGGACGAAATCCATTTCAGAGGGGAGGAATTGTAATGCCCGAATTTTGAAAAATGTGGCAGTAGAATGGAATAGATAATGGAGGGGTAGAATCAAAGGTGGAATTTGAGCTAAATAGGTAATGGAAGTGCAGAAACGGTATGAAAAATGTGGCAGTAGTTGTGGTTTTTATCATAATATTTTGTATATTGATCCATTTGATGTGAGGCCACTTCCATTAGAAAGATATGACATAAGGCTATAACTT
This sequence comes from Primulina tabacum, assembly GCF_025594145.1. NCBI lineage: Eukaryota > Viridiplantae > Streptophyta > Magnoliopsida > Lamiales > Gesneriaceae > Primulina > Primulina tabacum. The sequence goes on from NC_134552.1 coordinate 39,579,652, forward strand.
TTCTGTTTTGAGTTTTGTTCAAATCATTAGGGAAGACGAGCCAAAAGCGCCCCGAAGTGTGTCATGCGTATCGTCGTTCCTACAATGACACATGTTGGGAGATTGAGCATAACTTTTTACTCAGACCTCCAAATGACATGAGGCCAATTGGAGATATAAGCCAAGACATAGGGCTACAACTTTCATGTTTATCACTTTTCCAAATTCTGAAGGGAAGAGGCATTTCGGAAGCAATCTTTGACGTAGCTGTGCGCAGAGCGCGCCCGAGCGGAAAAAGATGTCCGCCCGGGCGGGCCTTGTTCGAAAATTTTATATATATGGCCGAGAGTTCCGCGCCCGAGCGGAAAAATATGTCTGCCCGAGCGCCCAGCAAGTTAAGAAAACATGTTTTGGTGTTTGGGAAAACATAAAATCGAATTGGATCATCTTTTTACAAATTTCCCTTCTCTTTCTTTTCTCTCCATCGGTCTAGAGCTAGGGTTCTTCATTCTCCTTCAATCCAATTTCTTCCAAGACATTAATCTTTGATCGAAGCCTTAATATTTGCTTGGAGATTAGAAGTTCTTCTCCTCAAGAGTTTATAAGCAAGGTAAGAAAGCTTATTTCCTTGGTTTAGTGATTGAAGGGAAAACAATGGGTTGTTTGGTTTGAGTGTTGAGGTAAAGTAGTTAATATAATGATTGATGGTATTGTATGTATTGATATTTTGGAAAAGAAATGGAATTGTAGAGGAGCTAACTCTTTAGCACGCACGTCACGTATTTGACAAAATGATTCAATGAATGTTTTTATGTCATATTACGGTTAAGAAATGATATGGATTCCTTCTTTACACTATAGTTGGGATTTGAGTTTTCTCGAATATCCAAATTGCGGATCTTGATTCGAAGCATTATTGAATTAATTATGAATTTTGTACAGAAATTGCTATGTTTTGATAAATGATCCGAGTTTTTGAGTTATAGTAGAATTCAGAGGTTCAAGACTTCTCACCTACACATTTCGATCTTCTTTTGGTAATATTTGAAAGGTATGTTACGGTCGGTAACATACGAGGTAAAAGTACATTTTTATTTTAAATTGAAACTCTATGGCTCGATGAACTATTGGTGATTTAATGATGATTGTTGTATTGAGATGAGTTGATTATGATATCGAAATGATGATATTGATTTGCATCATTACATTGCATATTGAGCCACTTTTTTATTCAGATTTGATATGGCGGAGGTCGCCTTGATTTATTGATTTGTTGGACGTATGGGGCTATAGTTGAGTTGGCATAGTGTATACGGAGGTCGCTGCTATGGTCTGAACACTCTCTATAGGCGCACCATAGTCCTGGGATGGTAGAACACAGCACACCACCCCGAGCGGATGAGTCGATGGATGTTGCTGGGTGATTCTATTCCCTTGGGTACCCTATGACCAGATGATTCACTTGATCTTGAGATTTATTGATAGCACACTGCTTCTGATCATGCATTGCATTATATTTCATCTTTATGAATTTTATATGAGATATTTGAAATGTTAATTCTCATATGTTATTGATTGTATCATACTGGGTTTATACTCACCGGCACGTCGGCTACCTCTTGTTTTCAATGTGTTTGACGGTAGGTGAGGCGAGGCTTGGGATGCCAGAGTCCAGCTCCAGGCGAGGAGATACGAGTTAGAGTTGGATTCTCGGGTCTTAGGAGCTATGTGATGATGTTTGGATTTCTTTGGTTCACTACTTTTTGTTTGCATGTTGAAAATTATATTTCAAACATTTGAGACCATTAAATTATTTTAACGATGTTTATGTGAATTTGTGAACCACAAATTATGTATTTATTAAATCATTTGGTTTGTTACAATTATAATTATTAGTATTAGATATCGGACCCGGGGCCCCACAGTCATTAACATTTATATGTTTTTACTTTTCAGTACAAATTTGACAATGTCTTCGATACGCAACCCGTTTTCTACAATACTCGACAAACACATTTTAACCGGACCTAATTATCTCAATTGGCTAAGAAACCTAAAAATCATCTTGAATTCGGAAAGGATAGCATATAAACTGACTGAGTTGCCCCTGTTGAGGCTCCGACTGGATGCATTCTTGAGGAATTGCAGACTTACAAGGATTGGTATGACCATGACTTGAAAGCCAAATGTTATACGTAGGCTTCTATGAATGATGAGTTGTAGCGGGGTTTTGAGGATGCAAAGAGTGCTGATGACATTCATTTGCATCTCAAGGAGCTCTTTTGTGAGCAAACACGGCCTCTTAGGCATGCTACCGTCAAGGAGCTAATAACGTTACGCATGTGAGATGGGGCCTCGGTCCATGAGCATGGCCTAAAGATGATTGGGCTTGTGGACAAGCTCGTTGGCATGGATCTTACGTTGCCATCGAAGTTGACCACTGACGTTTTGCTCTTGTCGTTGCCTTGCTCATTTGATCCTTTTGTGGTGAATTTCAACATGAACAAGTTGGAGCCTACCATTGAGGAGTTGGTGAATATGCTTGTTACCTTTGAGTCCACCATCAAGAAAGAGAAGCCGGTTCTTTATGTGGTTTCTTCATCTGGTACAAAGAAAGGACCACATGGGAAGGGAAAGAAGCGTTCTTTCCAACATCCCAAGAAGAAAGTGCCCTAGAAGAGGCAAACTCCGAGTCCCACTATGACAGCCACACAAGTTAAGGCTAACAAGACTGCTGATATTTGTCATAACTGCAAGAAGCCTGGACATTGGAGGCGTAACTGCAGATACTATCTTGCACAGAAAGATTTTGGAAATGGTATATTTTATATTGAAGTAAACATTTCAATTAACTCTACTTCTTGGGTATTAGATACCGGCTGTGGCTCACATCTCTGTAATGATTCGCAGGTGATGAGAAGAAGTAGGAGACTAAGGGAATGTGAGACCTTCTTGAGGATGGGCAATGGGGCAAGAGTTGCAGCCAAGGCTATTGGAGATGTTTACTTACTTTTGAAAATGATTCTAATGTTAATTTTAAGATATGTTTTGTTTGTACGTGATTTGGTGAAAAATATTGTTTCCATTTCTGTGCTTGACAAATATGGATATTCTTGTTTATTTAGAAAATGTGTTTTCAACATTTACAAGAATGAATGTTTGATTGTTACGGGTGAACTTGAAAACGATCTCTATAACTTAAATTGAAAGATATTACACTAAACAATGTCCATGCAATAACAACAACAAACAAGCGAAAACAAGATACTCTAAATTCGGCACGATTATGAAATGCTCGATTAAAACATATTTCCCTAAGAAGGATGAACAAGCTAGTGGGAGTAGGCATGTTTGATATGTCTGATATAAATTCTCTCACGACTTGTGAATCTAGTCTAAAAGAAAAGATGACCAAAATTCCCTTTAAGGGCCATGTGGTGCGAGCCAAATAAATATTGGATTTGATCCATACCGATGTGTGCGGTCCACTTAGCATCACCACTAAGCATGGACATGCCCACTTCATCACCTTTACTGATGATTTTTCGAGGTATGGGTATGTGTATTTGATGACCTGAGACAACATTGTGACTCTATATGCTAGCATTGCACTTTGACTTTTTACCGACTCAAATAGGGTCATCAGGTGGCAAGGTTGGGTGTTTTATCGAAACATATAGAAGTCTATGCATTGTAGTCGTCGATTCACCGCTTACCTTCGGGTATGGATATCAGTATGTGATCTCAAGTGTATGTAGTTTAAAATTTTTTATCAGTGTTGGTGGTAATTAAGAAAGGGGTTTCTTAGATTACACCTTCGATGCAATTACAACATGACACATAGTACCGATTCTTTGACAGCTCTCGATATATTAATAGTTGTCGAATCGGTCGGGATATATGAGATAAAGGGACTGTACTGTACGCTAACCATAATTGAATGGTTCTTGTAGGAACTATCATTTGATACCTAGGGAATCATGTAAACGATGCTGCTAGGCGTTTAACATCATTGGTTGGGTACTATCAGACCTGAGTTCTGACGTTCTTATTATCAAGGAGTTGAAAAGTAAGAATGGAGCAACTGGGGTATGCTCATATAAGGACATTTTTAGTCCTAAATCACATTAAAATGTGAACCCACGGCTAGTTGTATCATTGAACCTATGAGGGTCACACAAGTGCTAACTTTCTAGATCCCGTTGAGAAGGAAATTAGTTCAATGTGTTGAACGGCTTGCTTATAAAGGAGTTTATAAGCGCTAAGAAAAATAGAAGTATAACTTCTATAAGAGGATTATGGGGAATTTAACTTTTAATGTGTGGAAGTGTTCCTAAATTAAAAGTTGGCTAAATAACTGATGTATTTGAAAATTATGATTTTCATAAACATTATTATGGACTTAACTGAATTAATTCAAGTCTTGAATTAATTAAACACTAGTGGACTTAGTAGAGTAAAAATAATTAAATTAATTCAAGTGTTGAATTAATTAAATAATATTGGGTCTTGTAGAGCTCAATTGGAAATAATTATTCAACTAATGGGCATGGGTAAATCCAAACAAAGTTTAATTGGTCTCAAATGTGTTTGAGATATTTAAATAAAAGTCCATGGTCTTTGTAATTGTTACAAGCCCAAATAAATTGCATGCCTTGGGAGGTGAAGGGTTGGAGGCAACTTTTTCAATAAACAAGGCATGACATGTACACGCACTTTTCAACTTTTCAAGCACCAAGAAAAGTCTTCCTTTTTCTCCTCCCACCCCTTTGGCCGAAATTTTCTTCATTTTTCTTAAAAAAAATTTATTCTTCAATTTGTTGATGAAAGCATACTCTTCTCAAAGAAAAATCCTCTAACTTTTCTAGTGCAAAATTAGAGGGGATCTTCTTTGTTGGTGGTGGACCTAATTTGAAGGAATTTGAACAATGAGTGCTCTTGGATAGCTTGTAAATTGTCTATTCTCAAGAGCCAAGTTGTTTACAACTTAGTTGAAACCAAAACATCAATCCTTGTGATTGATAGGTAAAAATTTCTAAACACCATATGTTTGTGTTTATTTTCTTATTCGCTACACACTAATTGGGGTGCTCGATTTTTTGCTATTGAAAATATGATTTTCGAAATTTCCGTTTTGCATCCAGGCACCGTAACCGATCCCCTTTCAGTTGGATCTTCCTTGGGAATACTGCCCTAACATACTAAAATTTATACCCAAAACATCACCTAAGGCGAATTCGAACACATACGACTCCCATATTAAATAGAATCACTTAGGACGTACCAATTGACTCGGGACTCAACCCATACATAGAATACATCCTAACCTACTGCCCAAGTCCCCAGACCAGCCCCGACCATGCGCAAACTCCTAACCATGCACAACGAACAATCTAAACACAAGCTGCCCAAAGAGTGACGCTATGTCACTTATGCATTCCATACTAATTCCTATAAATTCTATCTCGAACCAAACCCAAACCGAGCCCTAGACTTTACCCTTAGATGTAATTTACGACCTTGGTCCAGCCCGTTCCATCCCATACACATGCACCAGCCCTTAATCAACACAAAACAGCAGCCCTAAGTCGTGAACAACACCCCATGCATGCAAGCTTGTAACTTACGGCTCCACCAGTTACATCCACCTAACCGGACCCTAACCAAAAATTTCCAGACCTATCTTGGGATCCTAATACGCTGCCTAGACCCTAGCCTCGCACCCTAGTCCAGCATACAAGCCACAACCCCACGGCCACAGGCGATCCCCCTCCTTGGCGCGACCATGCGCTTATATCACCTTCTGATGTACCAGCATCCATTTACCCCTACATGGACCACCTAATGACATCTAAATACATCCCTTAACATGACCATACATAGAATCATGCCACAGGATTGGTCCAGCAAAGAAGGCAAATAAAAACTCGAGGAAACGAAGAATTTCATGCATAATATGTATCGAAACGAGTTTTAACTATGTTCTAGCATATATATAATTAAATCAATGAATTTTCATACATATTTTATATAAAAATACAGTATATAATATGATCGATTTATAAAAAGGTTTAAACATGATGTTGCTTGAAAACGAACGAAATATCGACATACGAATGCGTAGGAAAACGGAGGCCGAACAGAGACGGATTGCTACATTTATTGGCCTGAAAAGTGACTAAATTAATAAAGGATTGTAGTGTGGTGGTTGGCTTAAGCTGCCGGTGCAAGAAAATTGAATAAAAATCCAAGCCCATGGAGATGAAACTCTCGGCCAATGTGTGTGTGAGTTTAGTGTGTGTCTTTAGTGTGTGTACTGTTATGTGTGTGCGTGACTCTACCTCTTATTTAAATAAAGTAATGGCTAGATATTTAGGTTCATTAAATCTCAATTAAAATTACTAATTAAGCCCTCAAATTTTTTATTACTAATTAAGCCTTCCAATTTTAAATTAAGAGTCCTACAATTTTAAAATTTTACCCATAATTAAATACTACCTAATTAGATTAATTAAGTCATAAAAATAATTATTTTCGAGTGGGCGTATTTAATTTTCTTATTTTCGAAACTTTCTAATTAAAAATTCTTAATATCTATATTTCATTCGATGCATTTTCTTCTCTTTGGAGGGAAGAGTAGCATGCTTAATGCTGAAATTTAAAAATCTTTTAAAATACTTAATTTCACGGCTTAAAATTAAATATATCTTAAAATTTTAAAATCTTAATTGTCTCATGTCTTCTTTCTCGGTTCGACATCGAATATTCATCTGGAAGATAAAACTCATGAAAACACCTTAAATATAATAAAATTGCATAATAATTAAAATAAATATATATACATTTAAAATAATTTAACACATAACATGCATCAACTCAATATTAATTAAATAATTAAATTATTTCAATCTTGCATGAGGTTTACATGTACTGGTTTTTGGGCATTACACAATCAACTAGTATAAATTGAAATAGAATTGGAAATGAGATCTTCAAGCTCTATAGTACACAAGGAAAGCAAGAAGAAAGTTCGAAAATCGAGCATATGCTCGGCGTAGTAGCTAGGCAAAAATTGGAGCTGCGCAAACGAGCTTGGTTTTCAATTGTTATTGCGCCAATAAGCTGTTCAACTACTAGACTATCTTAGGAAGATCCAGGAGAATCTTTTTCGATTGGAGCTGGGCAGCTACAGTAGCTGAGAAGATTCAAGGCGTAGGGGTGGAGGCGTAAGGCTTGGGGGGTGAAATGGTTTCCTATTTTCATCACACACAAATATATATTCATGTATTTGCATTTTGTGTGTTTTGTAATTACATATTTAGCGAAATGCTAAAATATGACACGATCCAATTTATTTCTACACCCGTGTTCTATTAAACTTCAATATATATTTTAATACCGTCTATAATTATGATATTTTCTAATACATATTTTTAACACAGAACAAAATTTATTTTACTTAATTATTTTAATTTCGCATTTTAAAATAATTATTTCTAATTCTTGCCAAATATTGGTTAATTAAATTCGGGTTTTCACACCTTAAGTTATGGTTAGTGATGGTACTTTGATTATTGAACTCCCAAGATCAGGTTATCCACAAGTAGTATAATTCGATGAGTTCGAATATCATATACACATGGAAGCTAAGGTAATTACAAATCCACAAAAAAGTCCTTTTGTTTCGTTTTTTTTTTCTTTTAATTTTTTGATTATTTAATTGATAATTTTTAATTGTTCAAATTTAATTTAAGTAATTAAGATTAGATGATCCACTATTTGTATTTTAATAAAGTTAACATTAATGAACATTATTGAAATCCACTTAATAAAATAGTTTCAATATATTAAATAATCATATTAATATTATGTTATATATTATTATCTTTTAAGTATATAATATATACCAAAACTTATAAATGTTGTCAGGTATTTATTGTGCTATATATATATATATTTGTAAACACTAAATCAAGGTTCCATTTTAAATGGATGGTAAAACCAAACAAACATTTAAATGATACCAAAAATTAATATTATGATATATTCATATATAATAAATCAAAGTATCCATTTTAAATAGTTCGTAATACCTAACTATTATTTAAATGGTTCCAAAAACTTAGTGTAACATATAGCAATAATAAATCAAAACTCCCACTTATAAGTAGGGTATAATAATGCTTAAAGAAATAAATATTACATAAACAATAAATAATTATAAAATAATATAAAACATATATTATTACATTTTAATAACTTTATTATCATACCAAGAGTTTCATATTTTCATCTCAACTTTGGAAAGTTAGCTACACACTATTCAAAGGGTAAAACTTTGAATATGAAATTAACATGCTAATTATATTTAAATGAATAATTAAAGGAAAAACAAAGGGAAAAATATTTTGAACTCAAAATTTTTGTTAATAGAATGAGGGATATCTCAATATATTATAATGCATCCCCTATTTCTAGCCAAATTTGGAGAAACAACCACAAATAAAATATTATTTTGTACACATAAGTCTTCATTGGTGTTCCAAGAAATTATGTCATCATACACATCATTTTTGAAAATCTTCTCATCCGATTTTTGTTTTCCACATAAAACAAAACAAGTAGATAATTGAGTTGTTTGAATTGTGGTATTTTTTTTACCATTTGACCAAGTAATTTGAGAGATATGGTCAAAATACTATAGCGTGGTAAAACTGTCACTCCTTTGGTGACTTTATTTGTTGCTTAATTTGATCCCAATTGTGAGAAGATTTTTATCTCATGTTTGCCACCAATATTGTATATATTAAAATCAAATTTCTACAGGTCCAAGAATCATTTTAATCTCATTTGCAAAGTCAAGATTATTCTTATTTTATCGAACCTGTGAAAATAGTAAAAACTTATAATTACACAACAACTAATATTTTATACAATTTATTATAAAACATATAATATTTAAACATTTAAAAAAACAAAAACTATAAATTTATATTTTAAAACATTTAATTAATGTACAATATTTTATATTTATCAAACCCCCCAACCAGCTTATTGCTAGTCCTTAGCAATTTAAGCGTTAATAGCAACACAAAACATATTAATTAATTTAAATAGAAATGTAATCAAAACTATCTAAGTGTTTAGATAAATGTTGAAATTGTCAAAGTTATATCAAGATCATCATAATTATAGTTTATGAAATAATATAAACTGATCAATTCAAAGCTTTTTTTAGGTAATTAAATGTACATGGCCTTCAGAAATTCCTAGTAAAAGTCTCAACTCCATATCCTCACAAGCTAATAAATGTTTTAATTCATAGGAACGATTTCTCTCATGGAGCTGGAATACAGATAAATACTAAGGAAAATTGTTTACAGAATGCAGACAGACAAATGAGCCAAATTAATCAAACGATAGGAAATCCATTGATTCAAAATCTAGTTATTCCTATTATATATATATATATTTTTCCTAATCTTCTTTTTTTCAATAACATCATGGAATAAGACTAAGTTTATGCTCCTTGACCACATATTTATTTAATTTGTACAATATATTTCACTCTTTCTATTTTTTTTTCTTTTTTTTATAAGAGATAATTGGTTTGTAGCATATAACTTTAAAATTACATAGATCTTCAATATTTTTTTCTCTTCTTTTTTTAGGTAATATCTATTTTTTTCTTCAAAATAAGAAATCAAGATCTAAACAATAGATAGTCTCTCTCAAGGCTCGATAGCTATTTTCTCAATCCTCTCTAGTCACTTACAAAATATGTGAGTTTAAAATTTTAGGCACTCTTATCAAGTATATTTTGGGCCATATACTTTAATAACTGATCTTATTACAATGGTTAATCACTCAAAGAGATTTCACAAATCAAATTTTTTTAATTATCAGAATATTAAAATTGATTTTTTTTTTTAAATAAAAATTTAAACATCCTTAGACAGATTAATACATTTTCTAATTTAAACCTTTCAAACATGTGATGTATGATATTTTTGCAAAAATTACTAAGATACAAACAATAAACATGGTTTTATTATAAATATATATATATATATATATATTTTTAATTTTTTTAAGAAAAAATTTTGTTCTCTCCCCAATCAGGATATGATATTGTACCTAACGTCAAAATAACTATTAATAAAGAGGACATAATGAAAAAGATATTACCTAAAATTTTATTGAAGATAACAAACTGAAACAAATACAAATAAATCCACGACTTTTGAATCAATGATCCAACTTTCTTTCCTTACTGCTTGATTGCGACCAATTGATATTTGTTATCATTGGATCAGTCTTATGAACAAAAGCTTCCAAATCATCAGTTAATTGGTCAGCAGCCGATGAAGAGATGAGCATCTGTCGTGAATTTTCTGAAATGAAATTCTGTTCCACATCTTTATCAAGAAATGTCAACAAACTGTCATAATAATTATAGATATTCAACAAGCCCACATGTTTATTATGGATATTAAGTTGTGCCCAAGAAACAGTTCGAAAAATTTCTTCTAATGTACCAAAACCACCTGGCAATGCGATAAAAGCATCAGAATTTTCAATCATTATGGTGATTTTTTCATACATAGAAGAAACTTTTAATTCCTCCTCAATCGTAACACATGTAATATTTCCTTCAGCTAAAGCTATAGGAATAATACCCAAAACCTGACTACCTCCAAGATGAGCAGATGTTGAAACAGATCTCATTAACCCAATATTACGTCCCCCATATACCAAGTGAATTTTTCACTCAGCCAATATCTTTCTAAGATTATTCGCTACTTCTACAAAAACTTCATTTTTTCAAGGATTCGACCCATAAAATACACAAATATTTTTCAGTTTTTGTACAGAGGATCCAGCCATGTTTTTACTTTTTTTTTGGTGTAAGAAAATAGATAGAAAGATGATAGATTTTAAAGGGGTAATATGTTATCATGACAAAACTATGGGTCACAGCTGTAAGCAGAATAAACCAATTTTTTCTTCTTTGTTATTGGAAACACATCCCAAAGATCTCCATCGTTTGTCACAAATCCATCTTGCATACTTATGACAAACCACTAACCTTTTGGCCTTTCATTTTTTTGCATAAGTGATTTTTCCTAATCCAGGCATATATCGAATGAGAAATGACCGTGGAATTTCTTCTCCTAATCGGACCTTAGCTTCTATTACATGACGAATATCTTCTGGAATTCTTTTTTTATATTAGCAATCTCAATCATTCACATCTACCTGCATAAATTTTTCTTAGAACATTTTTAGAAATAGAGGGAAAATATTTACAAATGTTTGAGATAATTTCATCCATTTTGAAAAGAAAAGAAATGTTTATTTTTATTTTTGTATCTCCGATTGTGAGAAACTGATTTAACCGACTATAAGAGTCATGTAATACCGTTATCCGCCATTTAACCGGGAAAATAAAAAGATTAAAGAAACCTGAAATAAAAACAAACAAAATTAATTACAACACCAAAAATAAATAATCAGAAAGGGAAATAAACTCTTCTTTAAAGATTTCATTTTCTAAAAATGGTTTAAGCATTTATCTATTTACTTTAAAAACATCATCATTTTTAGGATTTTCATTGTCCACAGCTCGATAAGGATACACATGTTTTACAACAAATGGGCATGTCCATCTTGATTTTAATTTTCCTGAGAATATGTGAAGTCGAAAATTATAAGAAAAATATTTTTACCAATCTCAAATGATTTTCTAAGAATTTTTCTATCATGAAATGATTTGATTTTTGCTTTATAAATCTTTGAATTCTCATATGTGTCATTTCTGAGTTCATCAAGTTTATTAAGTTGCAATTTGAGCAATTTTTTGGCATCATCCATGCTTGAATTAAAAGTTTGGATCGCCCAATGAGCTTTATGTTCCAATTCCACAGGCAAATGACAATATTTTCCGTAAACCAACCTATAGGGAGATGTATTTAATGTTGTTTTGAAAGCAGTTAGATATACCCAAAGTGCATCATTAAGTCGTAAAGACCAATATTTTCTATTTGGGTTAACAGTTTTTTTCCAAAATTTGCTTTATCTCCCTATTTGCTAATTCAACTTGTCCATTTGTTTGAGAATGATAAGGAGTAGTTACTTTGTGAGTAGTACCATATTTTTCATTAATGAAGCAAATGGTTTATTAACAAAGTGAGTTCCCCCATCACTTATCATAGTTCGAGGAATTCCAAATCTACTAAAAATATTTTCTTTCAAAAATTTGATGATGATTTTATGATCATTTGTTCGACATAGAATTGCCTCTATCCATTTGGAAACGTAATCAACTGCAACTAAAATATACAAGTATCCAAACGACGGTGGAAAGGGTCCCATAAAATCACTTCCCCAACAGTCAAATATTTCAATTTCAATGATAGGATTCAAAGGCATCATGTTTTTTTTTTTAAATCGCACCCAATTTTTGACAATTTTCACAGATCTTGCAGATTTCGTGAGCGTCTTTAAATAAAGTGAGCCAATAAAATCCACACTACAAGATATTTCCAGCTGTTTTCATTGAAAAAAATGTCCTCCTGCATGCTTCTGAATGATAAAATTTAATGATACTACTTACCTCATTCTCAGTTATGCAACGTCGAAAAATTTGAACTGGACAATACTTGAACAAATACGGATCATCTAATAAAAGTTTTTTATCTCATTCAAAAATTTTCTTTTATTTTTGGAACTCTATCGTGGTGGCATTTTTCCTTTCACAAGAAAATTTACTATGTTAGCAAACCAACGTATAGTAGTAACTGAACATAGATGTTCATCAGGAAAATCATCATCAATTGATGTCATTTCACAAGATGATCCAGTTATTAGTCTAGATAAATGATCCGCTACGACATTCTCAGTTCTTTTTTTATCTTTGATTACAATGTCAAATTCTTGGAGCAATAAAATCCAGTGTATCAGTCGTGGCTTTGCATCGTGTTTGGTCAATAAATATCTAATAGCAAAATAATCAGAAAACACAATAGTCGTTGATCCAATCAAATAAGAACAAAATTTATTTAATGCAAATATTACAAGAAGTAATTCTTTTTCAGTTGTGGAGTAATTCGTTTGAGAATTGTTTAAATTCTACTTGCATAATATATCACATAAGGCTTACCAGTTTCTTCTCTTGACCCAATATTGCACCGACTGCGTAATTACTCATGTCGCACATGATTTCAAAAGGTAAAGACCAATCACGAGGTCGCAGGATAGGAGCTGATGTTAAATGTCGAATGATTTTATCAAAAGCATTTTTACATTCTTTATTCCACTCAAATACAGTGTCTTTTGTTTAGAAGTTACAAATGGGTTTAGAGATTAAACTATAGTCTTTTATAAATCTCCTATAAAATCCAGCATGTCCAAAAAATGAGCGAATTTCTTTAATGGTTTTTGGAGGGGGTAAATTGACAATGACATCAAATTTTACTTTATCAACTTCAATTCCATGAGATGACACAACATGTCCCAAAATAATCCCAGAACTATTCATGTAATGAAATTTTTCCAAATTTAAAATAAGTCCTTTTTCCTTACATATTTTTAAAACTCTTTCAAAATTTTCAAGACAATTTAATTAAATGTATTACCAAAAACAGTTAAATCATCCATGCAAATCTCCAAATAATTTTCAATCATGTCGTTAAAAATACTTAGCATACATATTTGAAATGTTGTTGAGGCATTGCATAAACCAAATGGCATCATTCTAAATGCAACTGTTTCAAAAGGACATGTGGATGTAGTTTTATCTTGATCTTCGAGTGCAATGAAAATTTGATAATAGCCTGAATATCCATCAAGAAAACTGTAGTAGGGATGACCTGCTACTCTTTCTAAAATTTGATCCAAAAATTATAATGTAAAATGATCTTTTCTAGTGGCGACATTTAATTTTCTGTAATCAATACACATTCGCCAACTAGATGGGACTCGACATTTAATTTTCTGTAATCAATACACATGATCAAGAAATTCGAACTGACTCGATCTACCCTGTTCCCAAATATCTTACGCTCTGATACCACCTAATGTGGGGCCCCGGATCTGATATCTAATACTAATAATTATAAATGTAACAAACCAAATGATTTAGTAAAATATATAATTTGTTGATCACAAACTGACATAAACATCTTCAAAATAATTTAAAGGTCTCAATTTTTTTTTATAAGTTTCAACATGCCAAAATAAACTAGTGGCCAAATTAATCCAAACATCATCAAATAGCTCCTAAGACCCGAGAATCCCACTCTAACTCGTATCTCCTCGCCTGGAGCTGGACTCTTGCATCCCAAGCCTCGCCTCACCTACAGTCAAGCACATGAAAACAAGAGGTAACCGACGTGCCGGTGAGTATAAACCCAGTATGATACAATAAATAACATATGAGAATTAAATGACAAATAGTTCATTTAAATTCATAAAGATGCAATGTAATGCAATGTATGATCAGAAGCTGTGGGCTGTCAATAAATCTCAAGATCAAGTGAATCATCTGGTCATAGAGTACCCAAGGAAAGAGAATCCTCCAGCAACATCCACCGACTCATCCGCTCGGGGTGGGTTGTTGTGTTCTACAATCCCAGGACTATGGTGCGCCTATAGAGAGTGTTCAGGCCATAGCAGCGACCTCCGCATACACTATGCCAACTCAACTATAGCCCCATATGTCCAACAAATCAATAAGTCAAAGCGACCTCCGCCATATCAAATCTGAATAGAAAAGTGGCTCAATATGCAATGCAATGATGCATTTCAATCTCATCAAGCCAATATCATAATAAGCTCATCTCAAAAGATCAATCATCAACAAATCACAAGTAATTCATCAGGCCATTCGAATTTTCAATTTAAAATAAAAATGATACTTTTACCTCGTATATTACCGACCGTAACATACCTTTCAAATAGTTATCAACAAGAGATCAAAATATATTGTTGAGAAGTCTTGAACCTCTGAATTCTACTATAACTCAAGAACTCTGATCATCTATCAAAACAGAGTAGTTTCTGTTCAAAATTCATAATTAATTCAATATTACTTCAAATCAATATCCGCAAATTAGATATTCAAGAAAACTCAAATCCCAACAATTGTGTAAAGAATGAATCCGTATCATTTCTTAACCGTAATATTCCATAAAAACTTTCATTGAATCATTTTATCAAACACGTGGCGTGCGTGCTACAGATTTAGCTCCTTTACTTTTACCTTGGCTTCAATTCCATTTTTTTTTAAAATATCAATACATACAATATACATAATCAATAATTTAAAGGAGCTAAAATCAATTGTATCTTCATTTATCATATACATAGCTCATGAGATGCATTCAAAGAAAGAATCTACTTACAACCACTTGAAGATTTGATAATCTTAACATCCTTGACAATAGTCCTACAACACAATAACAATAATAATACCATCAATCATTATATTAACAACTTTACTTCAACACTCAAACCAAACAACCCATTGTTTTCCCTTCAATCACTAACCCAAGGAAATAAGCTTTTTTACCTTGCTTCTAAACTCTTGAGGAGAAGAACTTCTAATCTCCAAGCAAATATTAAGGCTTCAATCAAAGATTAATGTCTTGGAAGAAATTGGATTGAAGGAGAAATGAGGAACCCTAGCTCTAAAACGATGGAGAGAAATGAGAATGAGAAGAAATGATACAAAAATCATTCCCCAATCTAATATATACCAACCAAACCTCAAAACACGTTTTTTTTTACAAGTGCTGGGCGCCATGGCGCGTGTTTTGGCGCAGCCGCGCACCCCTTGCTACCCAACACCAAAAATTTCAGCAACCGACGCGCTAGGGCCATAAACCATCACAACTACTGCCACGATTTTATTTTTTCTAAATTCGGGCATTACAGATGATCCTTGGGATTAGGCTGTGTTTGTGAAGAAAATTTACCTTTTTCATGAACATTAAGTGCATATACATATTTAGCAAGAGTACCTTTTAAATCTATCATGGTTTGAGCAGTTTGAGTATTGATAGACTAGAACTTTGCAATGAAAGAATTCAATGTATCTTCCATATTCTTTTTAGGTGGAGCAACATAAGGTGCAAAATTTTGAAACTTTTGTTGATTTTGGAAATGTGGTTGTGAGAATTGTGCAGCATTATCATTCTTCCAACTAAAATTTGGATGATTTCGCCAACCTAGATTGTAACTTTGAGAAAATGTTAAAATTTGGCTTTTTGAAATTGTTCAAAACATTGGCTTGTTCATGGGGACATTCTTTAAAAGAGAAAAAAGTGGGACAATCTTTTGTAGAATGATAACTTGTATCACAGATGTGACGCAATTTCTTGAACATATTTTAATTGACCATTTTTTTCAATTCAAGTGCCTCAACTTTTCTTGCCAAAGAGGTAAATCTGGCTTGGAGATCATGTGCATCCTTAAGGTTGTACATACCTTCACCATATGTGGGAGATTGAATCTATAGTGTCCAAATTTTGAGTGTCCCAGTTTGATGGTTCGATTGTACCTATAGTGTCCCAATTTTGAGCATTTTCAGCTAATGAATCGAGATTCTCAATTGTCTAATTTGGATCTTTATCTTCAAATGTTCTATTACACATAAATTCAACCATTTGTCTAACTTTAGGTGTTAAGCCTTCATAAAATTGATAAACAACTCTTCAAATTTAAAAACAATGATATGGAAAAAGATTAAGAAATTCTTTATATCTATCACAACACTGATAAAATGTTTCTCCTCCTTTTTGAGTGAAAGGGATGATTTGCCTTTTGAAAGAATTTGTTCTATGAGATGGAAAAAAAATTTTAAAAATTTTTTGTTGCAATTCATCCCAAGTTCGAATGGATCCCGATCTAAGATTTTATAACTAATTTTTAGCTTTATCTTTTAAAGAAAAAGGAAAAAACTCAAGTCGAATTGAAACGTCTACTCGTTTTAAAAGTGCGGAAATATATATATATAAATACATATTTTTAAAAGCTCTCATTTTGAAATGGACATTTTAAATAAATCGCATGCATGCAATCCTATTTAAACACATCATTTAAAAATTATATTAGCAATTACCAATAAAATATATTGGAGTGAAAAAAATGAGCAAAATCCTAACATCAAACTATATGATAAACTAACGTGTAAAATTCTCATATCCTCTTCAAAACCTAAAATCAAAAGTATGCGGAAAATCATAAGGTTCTCGGGACGTGTCGCCCACCAGGCTTGCTGACTCAGAGTCCATAACCTCCAGTCTCCTTGACATTGAACTCACCTGCATCACACACGCCTAGTGAGTCTAAAGATGTAAGGACCGTGTATCGTATTATCGTAAATCCTATATGATTATCGATAATTCATGAATTTGATATGTGATTATACATTTGATGTATATTATGACAATGAAATTGAGAAATGAATATTGAATATGAATTGACGTTGTAAGAGCTCGATTGGAGAGGCCGGACGCCAATATAATACCAAAACCAACATTTGGTACAGTACATGTGGCGCCCGGGCGGTAGAAAATGACCGCCCGGGCGCCAGTGTGGAATATGGTGTGTTCTCGGACAGAACATGCCGCGCCCGACAGTAATTTGTGACCGCTCGAGCGCTATATATATTTGACTCGGGGGCAGAACCTCTCGCGCTCGGGCGCGAGAATTCTACCGCCCGAGCGCCGAAGCGGTGATGATAAGATTAAGTTCTTTCCTTCTTCTTATCATTTTGTATTCAATAATCGAGAGAGAGAAACGAGAGATCTTCATTTTCTTTCGTCCAAATCGACTTTGAAACGCTGTCTAAACGCGAAACAAATTATATATTTTTGATCTTCGCGTCGAGGGCTTCTGACTGAGGTAATTTTCTTCTAGTTCCAGCAGCTCTAAATATCAAAGTGCTAGAATAGCATGTATTTGAAGTTGAATTTCCTATATGTAGTAGAATAACCGACAAGAAACTTATATTCGAAGTCGGAATTGAATTATGATATGATTTTGATTTGATATGAATTTTTTGAAGTTTCAAATGATATTTGAAACTAATATTAATGATTTTGGAGTATGTTATTGATTTGAAATGAGTATGTTATTGATGTAGATCAAGTGTAATATCAATATCTTCAAGCTACATCGACTGGAACGAAGAATTGAGGTATGTTGCGACCGGGTAACATACGACAGGTATCTGTATTATATGATATATGTCGGATTGATTTGATTGATTGGAATGAGATTATGTGTCTATATGCCTTATTTGTTGATTGATGTGGCATACATGACATTGAGATTGAGATATCGATGTATAAAATAAATGTTTTGTTAACACACATCATTTTATGCATACATCGATACATGACATGCACGTTGAGCTATGATCCTTGGATACCTTGATATGATTGGATTGGATTCCGGGGTTTGTGAACACAATCGCTATGCCGGTATTATATGACCCTTAAAGCATAGACAATTGTGGCCCCATATGATTGGATATGAGATTTGGGATTTGATGGCGCTTTGCCGACGCTATCATACGAGTATCCCATATTGGCCGGTGTGCCCGCTCGAGCATTGATTTGATAGCGATTCGTTTGATTCTGACATGTGCTCAGTGGATGGGCATTTGACCTGATACCTCCACGACATACATGCATTGCATACCATATATCATTGTTTAGATATATGTGGTATATATGATTGGTTTTTCCATACGGAGCTTTGCTCACCCCCAAGGGGGGCTGTTGTTATCTTTGTGTGTGAACAATGGTAGGTACTCCAGGATATCAGGAGACCGGAGAGGGTACTTCTGGAGGGAGCCACAGTTTGGGCTGAGGTTTTATGTTTATGTCTTGTTCCCAGTATATATGTATATGTATTTATATACCGGGGCACGTCCCGAGGATATGAGTTGTTTGTATATGATTGGTTATGATTTCGTGTGGGCATGTTTATGATGTGAGATTAAATACTATTTTTAGTATTTATATTATAGAAGAAATATTTCGGGCTCATTGTAAAGAAATTTTAAACTCGTTTTCCGCTGTAATTAGTTAACCCTAATCAGATTGCATTGTAATAACGATTAGGAGCTAAGGATCCCACAAAAGACTCCACACACCTGTACCATAAATAAAAAATACATATACATAGCACACAACAGTGAAAAATATCATAATTAACATATCTTTCATGGACTTTAAAACCTTAATGTAAACGTGTCAAATGCCATCATGACGTGACAAAACAGTTCATCGTTAATCACCATTCATCGTTCACCATTGATCATCATCATTCATCATTTATCATTTACCGAATTCAGTTCATTAGAGGTGACTATCGTACATCATCATTTAAGATGGATCCATCATACATAAAACCGTGGTACCCGGCGGCTGTCGGACATCAGTGACAAGATTATCAATCCACTGTGCCTAGGCCTCATCATCAGCATTTACATATACATCTTAAACATTTACATATACTTCGGTAGCCACAACTAATTCTCATCATTCAAAACATCATCATTTACATCACTTATAAAAATCATGCACCAATGCAATTTTCTTTAAATTCAAGCATGCAACGCTTATCTTCATAAGATCTTAATAAATCGTGAATCATGATGCATGAACATTTAAAATGTCATAAATTTGTGCTCAGGGCGCTGCCAAGACCAAAATCTCACATCAGGTGCAAAATGACCATTTTGCCTCCGGGAACCCAAAAATCACCATTTCACCCTTGGACCCCTAAATTGACTTGAAGCTTACCAAACTCCTTAAAATGTCCCAAAACATTATTATAAACATTCCTAGATGTAAACTCGAGCCAAAATTAGAACTTAACCAATTCGTCTTAAAACTTGGACCTGGGTCTCGATTTTAACCCGAATCAATTCGAAACTTAATCAAATTTCTCCCAAACTTTTACCACACCTCAAAAACACCTAAAAGGTCCTAAAACCATCAAGACTCAACCCTTACACATCTCTGAATGGGTCACAAAGCTGCTGGACATCATCGGCTACTCCCATCTCTATCCGTCCACGCACCACTCGTCTTCTAGCACACCTAGGCTCGCACCAGCTCGCACCATTCATGAGCCTAGTCATCCTAGGCCTAGACAAAACCCCATGGGACCTACCAGACCCACGGGACCAGCCCCATGCACGCTAGATTTCGCGATTTCTCCCTAGCCTCCATGGACCACAACTCGCGGCCACTAATCCTAACCCATGCTCGTTCAGTTTCAGTGGTGGATCAAGCCGGTTCGAGCCGCCCTCAGCCTTAAATCAGACTCCACACAGCCTGGTTCAAGCCTTGGATCGCCTCTTGCATCGCCGGCAACAACCGTTCACCCGATTTCCCTCAACCACACCCTACGCAACAGCCTACCCTCTCGGCCCTTCAACCCACAACCACATCCTCGGCCCCAATCCTCAAGGCAGCCTATTTTCATCATGGTCAGTCCCTAAAAATACAAAAAAAACAGCAGCCCTTGCACAGATCGAAGAAAACGTGAGAGTTGTAGCACAAAATGCATTATCCACATAAAAATCGAAAAACTCACACACTTGATTGGATCGGAAGTTTCATGCACAAATTCATTCAACAACATAAAAAACAAGTGTGATGCAAAAGAAATGATACAATGCGTGCTTTATGTTGTAAAAACGTGAGAAGAATGAAGAGAGGAGCACCGGAGAGCCTTGGATGCAAGAACAAGCCAAAAACTGTGGCCTTCAGCTGGTGTTCTACTGAATAAACCGAGGGTAAGGAATCTGAATGGGGGTTTCGGCCGTCTGGGAGGGATTAGGTTTAGGTTAAGGGTTTAATATAAAATTTTTAATTGGTTAAACAATCAATTTTTGGGCCCTAATTGTTAACTAAGGGTTTGAAAAGGGTTCTAAGCCCAACTAGCTTAAAAGTAGGCACATTAAATCCAAACACACTCCCAAAAAATATTACACATTAGAAAGTTCTTGAAAATAATGGTCGAACCCTCAAAAAGTCCGCCGATTCGATAAAATTTGCGTACCATTAAAAATAAAATACTGCAGGTAAAAATACTCAATAAAATCTCATTTTTTGAAAAATAGCATTAAAAACAACTTATATTAATTAATAAATATTAATCATATAATAAAATAATTTTTCTCAAAATTCTTTGGTCTTCGTTCCTCGTTCGAGTGTGAAGTTCATCTAGACACCCTAATGCATGAACTTTTAAAATTTTCATGAATTAAACCCTATCATGCATGAATTATGCATAAAATGCATAAAAATAATTAAACACATAATTTAAAATAAAACCCTAGATTGCATGCATTCAGTTTACGTGAATTAAATTCTTGGATCTTACACGAATGGTGTTCATGCTACAATTTAGATCATAATAAGTGTTGGACACTTCTTCAAACTCTCGTAAAAGCATGTATGGATTTTCAGAATCTAAGCCATGAAAGTTGGGTAAAGTTGGATAATACCACATGATTAAAATTGAAATGAGATGCATCAGTAGGAAAAACTAGACATGGAGAAGCACCAACGCATGTAGGATTCATGTGATTTCTAAGTGTTCTTCGTCTATCATGATCATATTGAGATTGAATTTCATCTTCATTTTTTTGGATGTGTTCTTCCGCCATGTTTTGTGAAAATAAAGGGTTATTTCGAATGAGTCGACCACTAAGTGTATGTGACCAAATACTCATGTAAATGCAAAAGAAAAAGAAGAAAAACACACAAAATCAATAAAATTTCAAAGAAAGAAAAATAAAATATAAAAAAAATTAAAAAGACTTGAAATTAAATTTATTTAACTTAATTATTTTAATTTCTTCTATAATTCTGATATTTTTTAATACATTTTTTTAACACACAACTAAATTTATTTGATTTAATTATTTTAATTTCGCACTTTAAAATAATTATTTCTAATTCTTGTCAAATATGGGTTAATTAAATTCGGGTTTTCACACCTTAAGTTATGGTTAGTGATGCGACTTTGATTGTTGCACTATCAAGAGCAGGTTGTCCACAAGTAGTATAATTTGATGAGTATGATTTATGAATATCATGTCTACAGGAAAACTAAGGTAATTACAAGTCCACTACAATGTCCTTTGTTTTGTTTTTTTTCTTTTAATTGTTTGAATTTTTAATTGGTAATTTTTAATTGTTCAAATTTAATTGAAGTAGTTCAGATTAGAGGATCCACTCTTGGTATTTTAATAAAGTTAAAATTAATGAAAATTATTGAAATCCACTTAATAAAATGGTTTCAATATATTAAATAATCATATTAATATTATGTTATATTTTATTATCTTTTAAGTATATAATATATACCAAAACTTATAAATGTCGTCAGGTAATTATTGTGCTATATATATACTATATTGTGCTATATATACACTATATTGTCAGGTATTTATTGTGCTATATAATATATAACAAAACTTATAAATGTTGTCAAAGTTCCCACTTTAAATGGTTGGTAAAACCAAACAAAAATTTAATGTATCAAGAAATTAATATTATGATATATTCATATATAATAAATCAAGGTATCCTGAAAAAACGAGTGTGCTATTGCCTTGTAAGGCATTTCAAACACTATATTCTCTAATGAGCTGTAATAGCTCGTGTTCTAAGAATGTTTACACCGATGAATTAAATCGAGTTTGGTTTAAAAACAAGTAGAAGAAACTCAAAATAAATCTTCGTGAAGAAGACTGTTATATTAGAAAACATTTTATCTTATGTAAACTGAATAACCGAAAAAGGGTAGATTAGTTTTTGCATTCATCAGTTCAGTTATGGTGACAACTGAACTGACGGATACTCTAACTGATCGAAACAGTTTGAAAACAGCAGTTAACCAGTTAAATACACAAGATGTGTTTATGGATGTTCGGAGACTTCAACTGCTCCTACGTATTCCCCTCTACCACCTCAGGTAGAATCCATTAGAAGACTTTGATTTATACAAACACTTGTACAAACCCACTCAGATAGGACTTACACTACTACCTAAACTGAACTCCTAGCTACAACTGAAGGCAGTACCTTCCAGCCAACACTTCTTTAACGTCTATGTGTCAAAGACTACATACACAAGTTTAACGTCTTTGTGCAAGACTTTATTTGAGTGGTGGAGAGTGTCTGTGTGTGAGAACTGAACAAGGATGTTCTCACACACTGAGGGAATTAAGCTTCTTAACTAAGCTGATATAACTGTGAAGAGTTTTCTCTGGGCTGATAGCTTCTGAAAGCCAATGTGCGTGCCCATTCTTTTCTCTTTTATTTGCGTTGAGGCTTTTTTTTTTTTGACTCACTATATTGAGTCATTACTGATCCTCTTTTTATATAGACGGAAAAACCGAACGTACAGTGAGACTCATTTATTGTATCTGTTGCATATTGAATTCGTTTCTTGGACTGTGTTTCGACTTTCCTACTGCCCTTCTGAAACGTTTTTGTCTTTAATGCTCTGATGCAACGTCCATTATTGTCCTTTGACTAGACGATGGCTTTGTACCTTCGCGTACAGCTGGAATCCACTGAAAGAGTTTGTCTTCGTCTACAGCTGAAGGATTCTAACTGATGCTCCGAACTGGTCAGGTGAACTGATCTTCAGTTGGGCTGGTGAAAACAGTTGACTCGTCAGTTGAACTGATTTCACTCTCGTTCAGTTGAACTGATTAGTTGGGTTTCTTCATCAGTTAAACACTCCTTCGGCTGTCCAGGCTTCTAAGGTTCTCCTGCTAAACTACCTATCAACTAGACAATCAGCTGGACTGCTCAATTGACGTAACAGTTAGACTGATTCAGTTTGTGCGATCAGTTGAGTCTTCAGTTTGCGATGTAAACAACTCGCGACTGATCCTAGCTTCTGCACACTAAGGTAGATTATTAGTAACACAATTTAACATGTTTTGTTAACATCAAAATCAAGATTGCGAACTTGAAAAGTTCCAACAATGTCCCTCTTTTTGATGATCACAAAACTTGAACAGTTAAGCACAATATATTCAGTTCAAGGGTTAGTACATTTAAACATTGTTAAAAGCTCCCCCTCATGAATTGAATTAATGAAGTTTCGAAAACCATTTAGAGATAGAGGGTAAAAGAAAAACTCCCCCTCTAAAACTAAATTGAAAATCTCTTTGAAAAAGATAACACTTTTCAGTTGATGAAAAAGGAAGAATTCTTCTTAACAATTGAATTTAAAAACTGATCGAAAAACAATTTTTCAGTTTGAGGGTAAAAAAAATTCCCCTCAGAAACTAAGTAAAATCCCGTATTTGAAAGATACTTATCTAATCGTTCATTCAGAGGTTATAATCATTCAAGCATCGTAGAAAAGGAATCTGGAAATATTCATTCAGTCACAATGAAACACAGCTGAATAAACATGATGTTTATTTAAATAGATTTCCCTATATTTACCTCTGAGTACATACATCAGTTGAAAAAGAAAAATTGCTACAAAATTAGCATATTTTAAACAACATCAGATATCAGTCGGTTTATGTGACAGAACTGGATATACCATCAACTGGTTGCTTGACTGATTGAAATTCTGCATCGGTCATGAGTTCAATTTGCTAGAAAAACGAGTTAAACTGCTTTGAACTTCACCCCTGTGCTTACCCAACTCGTCGAGCTGACTTTGACTAGGCTCACGTGGAATTAAGCTTGTGATTACATCGACCAACATCCCAACATGGATGAGTTTCGTCTGAAGAACAGCTTACCTGGTAGGCTTGCAACTGAAATCTTGTTCATCGAGCAATTTAGCTGTGCATCTTTGCAGATGATTCTCAGTCCGCTGCAGGCTGATTAAAACCCAAAGTTAAGAATCTAGAGAAGTGGCTACAACGTTAGTTGCAAAACCAGTCCTCTGAACTATTTACTAAAGAGCGACATATAAATATTCTCAAATAGTTTTGAAATTGTTGAAATACTTTTAAATAGCTTTTAACGTTATTTTAAAGTAATAAATTTTAAAACACAGTTTTCTTCAAATGTTCTTCTTAGAACAACTAGCTCTGATACAAATTGAAGGAACGAGTGTGCTAGTGCCTTGGAAGGCATTTCGAACACTATATTATCCAATGAGTTGCAATAGCTCGTGTTCTAAAAATGTTAACAACGATGAATTAAATCGAGTTTGGTTTAAAACCAAGCAGAAGAAACTCAAAATATATCTTCGTGAAGAAGACTGTTATATTAAAAAACATTTTATCTTACGTAAACTGAATAACCGAAAAAGGGTATATTAGTTTTTGCATTCATCGGTTCAGTTATGTTGATAACTGAACTGGCAGATACTCTAACTAATCTAAACAGTTTGAAAACAACAGTTAATCAGTAAAGTACATAAGATGTGTTTATGGATGTTCGGAGACTTCAACTGCTCCTACGTCACCCCCTCTACCACCTCGGGTTGGATCCACTAGAAGACTTTGATTTATACAAGCACTTGTACAAACCCACTCAGCTAGGACTTACACTACTACCTAAACTGAACTCCTAGCTACTACTGAAGGCAGCACCTTCCAGCCAATACTTCTTTAACTTCTATGTGTCAAAGACTACATATACAAGATTAACGTCTTTGTGCAAGACTTTATTTGAGTGGTGGAGAGTGTCTGTGTGTGAGAACTGAACAAGGCTGTTCTCACACTACTGAGGGAATTAAGCTTCTTAACTAAGCTGATATAACTGTGAAGAGTTCTCTCTGGGCTGATTGCTTCTGAAAGCTGATGTGCAATGTGCGTGCCCTTTCTTTTCTCTCTTATTTGCGTTGAGGCTTTTTTTTTGACTCAGTATATTGAGTCTTCACTGATCTTCTCTTTATATAGGCGGAAAAACTGAACGTACAGTGAGACTCATTTATTGTATCTGTTGCATCTTGAATTCGTTTCTTGGACTTTGTGTTTCGACTTTCCGACTGCCCTTCTGAAACTTTTTGTCTTCAATGCTCTGATGCAACGTCCATTATTGTCCTTTGACTAGACAATGGCTTTGTACCTTCGCGTACAGCTGGAATCCACTGAAAGAGTTTGTCTTCATCTACAACTGAAGGATTCTGACTGATGCTCCGAACTGGTCAGCAGAACTGATCTTCAGTTGGGCTGGTGAAATCAGTTGACTCGTCAGTTGAACTGATTTCACTATCGTTCAGTTGAACTGATTAGTTGGGTTTCTTCATCAGTTGAACACTCCTTCGGCTGGCCAGGCTTCTGAGATTCTCCTGCTGAACTACCTATCAACTGGACAATTAGCTGGACTGCTCAATTGACGTAACAGTTAGATTGATTCATTTTGTGCGATCAGTTGAGCCTTCAGTTTGCGATGTAAACAACTCGTGACTGATCCTAGCTTGTGCACACTAAGGCTAGATTATTAGTAATACAATTTAACAAGTTTTGTTAACATTAAAATCAAGATTGCGAACTTGAAAAGTTCCAAAAATCTCCCCTTTTTTGATGATCACAAAACTTGAACAGTTAAGCACAATATATTTAGTTCAAGGGTTAGTACATTTAAACATTGTTAAAAGCTCCACCTCAAGAACTGAATTAAAGAAGTTTCCAAAACCATTTAGAGATAGAGGGTAAAAGAAAAACTCCCCCTCTAAAACTGAATTGAAAACCTCTTTGAAAAATATAACACTTTTCAGTTGATGAAAAAGGAAGAATTCTTCTCAACAACTGATTTTAAAAACTGATTGAAAAACAATTTTTCAGTTTGAAGGTAAAAAAAAAATACCCCCTTAGAAACTAAGTAAAAGCCCGTATTTTAAAGATACTTATCTAATCGTTCATTCAGAGGTTATAAACATTCAAGCATCGTAGACAAGAAATCTGGAAATATTCTTTCAGTCACAATGCAACACAGCTGAATAAACATGATTTTTATTTAAATAGATTTCCTTGTATTTACATCTGAGTACATACATCAGTTGAAAAAGAAAAATTGCTACAAAAATAGCATATTTTAAACAACATCAGATATCAGTCGGTTTATGTGACAGAACTGGATATACCATCAACTGGTTTCTTGACTGCTTGAAATGCTGCATCGGTCATGAGTTCAATTTGCTAGAGAAACGAGTTAAAATGCTTTGAACTTAACCCCTGTGCTTACCCAACTCGTCGAGCAGACTCTGACTAGGCTCATGTGGAATTCAGCTGGTGATTAAATCGACCAACATCCCAACATGGATGAGTTTCGTCTGAAGAACAGCTGACCTGGTAAGCTTGCAACTGAAATCTTGTTCATCGAGCAATTCAGCTGTGCATTTTTGCAATTGATTCTCAGTCCGCTGCAGGCTGATTAAAACCCCAAAGTTAAGAATCTAGAGAAGTGGCTACAACGTTAGTTGCAGAACCAATCCTCTGAACTCTTTACTAAGGAGCGACATATAAATATTTTCAAATAGTTTTGAAATTGTTGAAATACTTTTAAATAGCTTTTAACGTTATTTTAAATTAATAAATTTTAAACACATTGTTTTCTTCATATGTTCTTCTTAGAACAACTAGCTTTGATACAAATTGAAGGAACGAGTGTGCTATTGCCTTGGAAGGCATTTCGAACACTATATTATCCAATGAGCTGCAATAGCTCGTGTTCAAAAAATTTTAACACCGATAAATTAAATCGAGTTTAGTTTAAAACCAAGCGAAATAAACTCGAAGTAATTCTTCGTGAAGAAGACTGTTATATTAGAAAACATTTTATCTTACGTAAACTAAATAACCAAAAAAGGGTAGATTAGTTTTTGCATTCATCAGTTCAGTTATGTTGACAACTGAACTGACGGATACTCTAACTGATCCAAACAGTTTGAAAACATCAGTTAAATACACAAGATGTGTTTATAAATGTTTGGAGACTTCAACTGCTCCTACGTCACCCTTTCTACCACCTCGGGTAGGATCTACTAGAAGACTTTGATTTATACAAACAATTATACAAACCCACTCAGCTAGGAATTACAATACTGCCCAAACTGAACTCCTAGCTACGACTGGAGGCAGCACCTTCCAGCCAACACTTCATTAACGTCTATGTGTCAAAGACTACATACACAAGTTTAAAGTCTTTGTGCAAGACTGTATTTCTGTGGTGGAGAGTGTCTGTGTTTGAGAACTGAACAAGGATGATCTCACACACTGATGGAAATAAGCTTCTTAACTAAACTGATATAACTGTGAAGAGTTCTCTGTGGGCTGATTGCTTCTGAAAGCTGATGTGAAATGAGCGTGCCCATTATTTTCTCTCTTATTTGTGTTGAGTCTTTTTTTTTTTTGACTCACTATATTGAGTTTTCACTGATCTTATCTTTATATAGGAGGAAAAACTGAACGCACAGTGAGACTCATTTATTGTATCTGTTGCATCTTGAATTCGTTTCTTGAACTTTGTGTTTCGACTTTCGGACTGTCCTTCTGAAATGTTTTTGTCTTTAATGCTCTGATGCAACGTCCATTATTGTACTTTGACTGGACAATGGCTTTATACCTTCTCGTACAGCTGGAATCCACTGAAAGAGTTTTTCTTCATCTATAGCTGAAGGATTCTGACTGATGCTCTGAACTGGTCAGCGGAACTGATCTTCAGTTGGGCTGGTGAAATCAGTTGACTCGTCAGTTGAACTGATTTCACTCTCGTTCAGTTGAACTGATTAATTGGGTTTTTTTATCAGTTGAACACCCCTTCGGCTGGCCAGGATTATGAGGTTCTCCTGCTGAACCACCTATCAACTGGACAATTAGCTGGACTGCTCAATTGACGTAACAGTTAGACTGATTCAGTTTGTGCGATCAGTTGAGTCTTCAGTTCTGCGATGTAAACAACTCATGACTGATCTTAGCTTCTGTACACTAAAGTTTTTTATTAGTAACACAATTTAACAATTTTTGTTAACATCAAAATCAAGATTTCGAACTTGAAAAGTTCCATCATATCCACTTTAAATGGTTGGTAATATCAAACTATCATTTTAATGGATCCAAGAATTTAGTATAACATATAGCAAAAAAAAAATCAAAACTCCAACTTATATGTAGGATATAATAATGATTAAAGAAATAAATGTAACATAAACTATAAATAATGATTTAATAATATAAAACATCGATTAGTACCTTTTAATAACCTTATTATCATACCAAGAGTTTCACATTTTCATCTCAACTTTGGGAAGTTAGCTACTCATTATTCAAAGTATAAAACTTTGAATATGAAATTAACATGCTAATTATATTTAAATGAAAAAATAAAATAAAAACAAAGAAAGAAATATTATGAACTCAAAGGCTTAATCATAGAATGAGGGATATCTCAATACATTATAATGCACCCCAATTTATAGCCAAATTTGGAAAGACAACCACAAATAAAATATTATTCTGTACACATAAGTCTTCATTGGTACTCCAAGAAATTATGTCATCATACATATCATTTTTGAAAATGTTCCCATCTGATTTTGGTTTTCCACATAAAAAAAAACATGTAGATAATTGACTTGTTTGAATTGCGATATTTTTTTTAACATATGACCAGGTAATTTGAGAGATATACTCAAAATGCTAGAGCGTGGTAAAACTGTTAATCCTTTGGTAACTTTATTTGTTGCTTAATTTGATTTCAATTATGAGAATATTTTTATCTCATGCTTGCCACCAATATTGTAGATATTAAAATCAACTTTCTACAGGTCCAGGAATCATCATAATCCCATTTACAAAGCCAAGGTTATTATTTTTTATCGAACCTGTGAAAATAGTAAACACTTAAAATTACACAACAACTTATATTTTATATAATTTATTATAAAACATATAATATTTAAACATTTAATAGAACAAAAACTATAAATTTATATTATAAAACATTTAATTAATGTACAATTTTTTTATGTTTATCAGTTAGCGTACAGTACAGTTCTTTCAACTCATATATCCCGATCGAATATGTAATAATTGGTATATTGAGAGTTGCATATGCATTCAATAACGATGTGATATATCTTTGACTGATTATAGTGACATGGTATGTGCAACTAAGGAAACATCTTTCGAAAATGCACATTTCTTACTCTGACTAGAGATTCCTTGTGCAATTAACTTATCAGACCACATAGGATATGTTCTCCCGTAGATAAACCATAAATCCTCGACTCCAACATATTTTCTCCTAAGTATTTCAAAACTATACTCAACCTCGCCATATGATGACCCTCAATAGAGTCCGTAAACGGATGAAAGTGCATGCTAGTACGTTGAGCCTCTACATTGTCACGTGTCAAAATACTAATATTGTACAACAATAACAACAGACTATTCCACTCGATAAATGATTACCACTTGGACAGTCCGATATAGAGTTGTTCAATGAATCATCAAATGATCACTTATCCGTATAAAAGAAATCTTCATATTCTTACCAATGAAACATAACCTTTACATCATAGAGACTAGTCTAAAGCTCGAGCGACCTTTATCTTTATTTGAGCGGCTGGTTCGGCTAAAAAACTGTTTAGAATATATGATATACTTGCTAATGAGTTTCATTGTCTTACATTGAGAGACATGCCTCATAGACCTATTATATATTCGAAAACTTTATCTATGCAACTTGCATGAATATACGGATAAAGTAAATGACATAATTAGATAAAACGTAAAATATTATAAAATAAAAATCATTTTTACATTGAATTCAATAAAAATCAAGAAACAAGTCGACTCACTGTGGACCCCTGCTCTAACATGGGATACATGTAAAAATTCTCATTATTTTGTACTTAGAGAAGCTGCAAAAGCTTAATTAATTATTTACTTTGAAAAAAGTGTGTCCAATAATCCTATTTATAGATTTAATGCTAAAAAAATATTGTGACAACAAATTCATTCCAACATTTTGCCCTTTTCAAGGGAAACCTCTTTTTCAAAAGCTTATTCAAGAAAATATCTTTCCTCCACAAATTTATTTTGATCTCCCAACTTTCCCTGCTTTTTCCGCGAACAATTCTACGACAAAAATCTACTTTTAAAAAATTTAATCGTCTTTTCTGAAATATAGAATTGTTTCATGTTCAAAATATTTTCTCATCGTGCCTTGTTGATCTTTATGTACATATAGTTTGTGGTCATTCGCATGGATCTTGAAGTCAAAGATCCAATCTTTTTGCACGTCCAACACTAATTTTTTGTTTCTTTGGTGTTTGTTTGTATATATATAATATATGTTTCATCAATTTAACCGTGGAATCCTTTGAAATTTATATTCCTTGAGGTTGGAATGAATGCTCTCTTGTTGCTTGTAAAATTTTCCCAATGAAGAGCGTGTTGGCATCCATCAACAGACTTGTCAAGTTTTTTTATTCGATTTGAATTCTTTAAAAACGCAGCAGTCCCTCTTTTCCATTGTTAAGTTTGTGTTCTGTTGTTTGATTAATTTGACCCAATGGCTTATCATGTTCCCATGAGGTCTCAATCTGTGTCCTCGTCGCAACAACCGCTGGCTCAGAGATTAACAGATGATCCGGTAACGCATAAAACCGCTCAAAGTACAGTCACGTGCACCTATCAGGCGCATATAGCAGGTTTTTGGCGCAATGTAATGGTATTGTGGAGCAAGAATCTCATGAACCACTCTTTAATCATATCTGTCGATGGTGTGGAGCATGATCATGTTTACACATGCAAAGTTGACCTTAAACCTTGGCATTTTTGAGCCAAGAAAGGTTACAAGACCTTCGAGTTTGATGGTAACCAATTAGAGGTGTATTGGGATATAAGATCAGCAAAGTTCTCAGCCAGCCCTGAGCCCTGCA
Source organism: Primulina tabacum (assembly GCF_025594145.1). Lineage (NCBI taxonomy): Eukaryota > Viridiplantae > Streptophyta > Magnoliopsida > Lamiales > Gesneriaceae > Primulina > Primulina tabacum. The sequence goes on from NC_134552.1 coordinate 39,611,539, forward strand.
CGGATTTTTAGGTCGCCTTAGTCTCGGAAGAAGAAGTTGTCCTATTATTAGGAGACTACAAGAAGAATGCCTACAAAACAACGAAATCAAGACCGGCCCTTGTTGATGCTTTGATGTTTTACAAGAAAGAGCACGTTTTTGGCAAGAAGTCTTTCTCCACGAGGGCAAGATTCGATTAGAGGAAACAGGACCACGATATTGTTGTGGAAAGCTCGACCCTATGGTCTAGAGATCCCGAGATGGGGATTAGCATAGATGGGATTGTGTTGATACACATAAGAAACTTGCAATGGAAATTTAGAGGTAATCAGACTATGCAAGTCAACAAGCAGCCTGTACAAGTGTTTTGGGATGTGCATGCTTGGTTGTTTAGTGATCCTGGATTGAATCATGGGTTGTTCATATTCAAGCCGGGGGCGCTCGATGATGGGGATAAAGAGGATAATAGCCGATCCGATGAGAGTGATTGTAGTGTAAATAGTAGGTATTATTCAACTGTCAGCTATTCTAGGGCCTCACAGTTCTGTCTGTTTCTCTATGCTTGGAAGATTGAGTGAAAAAAGGCATTAAAATTTTGCGAAAACTTATAGTTTAAGCTGAAAAGATGAGATATATGTGTGTGATGGGATTTTATCAGAATTGCACCCCCTATTTGTGCTGTCATGTTCTTGAATCTTGTTGCTGGAATTTGTCATTCAATCGTCTGGATTCAGTTGCATATCAATTTCATGTCATGTTTTGAAAACTCTAAATCATGTCAAAATTGCCATATCCTAGTCCCACGAGCCCGTGGAACAAGATTGTACTGTTGGGTCATCGTTTTTTTTTATCCAAAATGCAGCGTACATTTATAGAGAGTTAGAAAATACGTTTAGTGAATAATTTTCACTTGGCTCCAACTACTTCGGTATAAGCGGACGTAGCTCTTGTTGTATATCCCTACGAATTTTCTTTGATATACTAATCTGGTCTACGACTGGAATATTTATTCATCTTCTAAATTGCACTAGAAAAATAGAAGATATTTCGCATAGAAATAGAACACTAAAAACTAGCACAACTTGCAAATTTGGAGTTGCCAAATTTTCTTGCAAAAGAAAAGTGATTTCGAGAGCCCTTTTTTTTGAAATTGGAAGAGACAAAATTTTATTCTTCCTTTTTAAGATCTCTTTCGAATGCATGCTGTATGTTTAAGAATAATAAATTCTTATTTTAATAATAATCTATCTTTACTTAATTAATTAGATTAATTAAGTTAATTAAAGATTCTAAATTCATGTCCAAAACTTTGTTAATCGAATGATGTATATAATATTGAGAATATTATGTATCAATATTATTTTGCTTTGTGTGCAAGTTTTATAAAATTATGGTATAATGAATATTTTCATATTACATAAATCAATACCATATTTTATAAAAAATAAACTTAATGAGCTATATTTTAACTCAATTAAAATATAATCTGATTATTAAAGCCATTTGAACTTTAATAAATTAGAATGATGGACTTATACTCTTAGAATTCCATGATCCATGCTCTCATTACATTAATCTCATCATAATCCCGACTGTGATCAAATATCATCGATGTGACAATTTCAACTTGTTTGTTATTATGTCGCACACTTTAAATTCGAGATCATCAATGTCTAAATATGGCATGTGCACTCCCTTTGACTGTTTTAGCAGTCATGCTCTCAAAATTTTTACAAGTTTTTATAAAATTTATTTAAAAACTTATCGATTGATTATATCAAACTTATTTCTTATAAATTCAACTTATTAAATGTATTATCTCAACGGGAACAAGTAAACTAGTGCTTATGTGACCCTCAATGGTTCAAATATGCAGCTAGCCGTGGGTTCACAACTCTTTGTCATTCAGGACAATTTTTTTTATTCGGGCTTACCCTAATTCGCCCGATTGCATACACCAACATTTGATCTTGAGAATGTCAGAAATCATTTTTTGATTAAACCCATCGAATCATGGTAAGAGCGTCTAGTAGCATCGCCCCATGATTTCCTAGGTATCACTGATAACACCTGCAAGAACCAGTCGATCATGATTAACATACAGTACGGTCCATTCATCTCATATATCCCGATCGAATCTGCAATCATTGGTTCATCGAGGGTTGCATATTAAATTCGATAGCTATGTGATACAATCATGAAATATTCATAGTGTCATCGCATGCACAACTAGGGAATTTTTTCCCTAATGTACATCTCACACTCTGGCAAGAGATTTCATGCACTACTATTTCGTTAGATCAGATAGGATAATGAAAACATAGGATATCCACATCCGTAGGTTTGCGGTTAATCTCCGACTACAATGCATTGGCTCCTACACATTTTGCAATTGCACCCAACCTCGCCACCTTGTGACACCCTCGGAGTCGGTAAATGAGTCAAAGCACAATCACAGTATGTAGAGCCTCAGTGTTGACCCGAGTCGTAAGGACTAATCATGTACAATCAGAACCACGGACTTTTCCTCTCGATGAATGATAACTACTTGGAAAGTCCGAGGGATGGTTATTCGGTAAAATCATCATATGATTACCCATTTGTGTTATTGGACATATCTATGCCCATACCATGAAACACAGTACACAACATCACAGATGCTAGTCTCAAGCTCAAGTGGCCTTTATCCTTATTTCAGGCGGATGAATTGACTAGGAACAAATTTAGAATATACAATGATTACAAATGAGTTTCAAGATCGAATTACGATCATTTGTATTAAAGTATAATCAAGGACTTTATCTATGCTATTGCATGTGTACACAAATAAAGCAACATGAAACCATACAAAGGTTAAATTATATTAAAATAAAGATTATTTATTACACTTGAGTCAATAAATTCCCTAGCAGACCGTTGGCTTGCAATGCATCTACTATAACAATCTCTCACTTGCCCTAGAGCCACCTACCCATAAAATTTAATCCCATTGCTTCGCGATGCTTCTCAAACAATGGTTCTAGCAAGGGTTTTGTAAGTGGATCAACAACGTTATTTGGAGAGGCAATCCTTTCGACTGATATATCTCCACTTCCCACAATCTCCCGGATGAAGTGGAAATTCCTCATACATGTTTGGATCGCTGATGAGACCTTGGTTCCTTTGCTTGTGCAACGGCACCAGTGTTGTCGCAGTACACCGAGACTGGATCAACTCTATTGGAATAACGCCCAACTCTTGGACAAAATTCCTCATCCAAACTGCCTCTTTGGCTGCACCAGATGCAAAAATATATTCAGATTCAGTGGTGGAATCCGCAACAGTGTCTTACTTGAAACACTTCCAAGAGACAACCGCACCATTGAGCATGAATACAAACCAGAGGTCGATTTTGAATCATTTTCGTCACTTTGGAAGCTAGAATCAGTGTAGCCTTCCAATTTTAATTCTCCACCCCCATAGAACTCGAACAAGTTCTTAGTCCTCCTTAGGTACTTAAGAATATCTTTCACATCCTTCCAATGCATTGGACCAGGGTTCGCCTGATATCTGCTTGTAATATTCGGAGCGTAAGCAATATCAGGGCGTGATGATATCATACCATACATGATACTTCCAATGGCTGATGCATATGGAATACATGTCATCATCTCTATCTCTTCATCAGTCTTGGGGATATTGCTTTAGATAGAGTAACACCATGATACATTGTTAAGTTTCATCTTTGGACTCTTCCATAGAGAATCTGTTCAGAATGGTATCGATATAAGTCACTTGGGTAAGCCCCAGAATCCTTTTTTATCTATCTATATAGATTTGTATTCCCAATACATAGGATGCTTCACCCATGTCTTTCATGGAGAATTTACTTGCTAACCATACTTTAGTTGATTACAGTAATCATACATCATTCCAAATGAGCAGGATATCATCAAAATAAAGTATTAGGAATGTCATTGCACTCCTAATAAATTTCTTTTACACTCATGCTTCCTCAGGATTCATAGGAAAACCAAATTCCTTGATAGTGTTGTCAAATATGAGGTTCCAACTTCTGGACGCCTGCTTGAGACCATAAATTGATCTCTGAAGTTTGCATACCTTATGCTCAACTCCTAATGATGTGTATCCCTCAGGTTGAGACATGTACATATCTTCTTATGTCTTTACATCCATTTTCCATATCTCATAGTCATACCATGCTTCTATGACTAGTATTATTCTAATGAATTTAAACATAGCTACTGGTGAAAAAGTTTCTTCATAGTCAATTCCTTGCCTTTGAGTATAACTGTGAAGGGCCTACAACTCCTTTCTTGAAAATTTGCGGAAAATTAAAGATTTTTTTTTTTAAAAGAACTTAAATGGCCTCATTCATAAAAATCACTGGTGAATCAAGTTCCATATTTCAAAATATTGCAGCGGAAGAAAATTAAAGTTTTGCCAACAACAACGATTTAAAAATATCCAACGACTGATAAAATTGTTTGCGAAAAAAAAATAACAACTGCTGCTCTGAGGTCCTCGGGTGCCACTACTGCCGACCCAAGCTGGCTCACTGGTCCCCGCCCTCGGCTCTGGCCTCATCAGTACCTACAACAATCAAGTCTAGTGAGCCTAAAGACTCAGCATGCATGTATCACAGGTAACGAGTAAAAATCTGAATTAAAATATACATGAGTTAACATATCCTGTCCTGAGGCATACTGAAAATAATCTGTACTGAGCAATTATAATACGTGCATAACTGAACTGGAAATCACTGTAAAAATATTTGCTCCTTGGAGCCTGTACTGAAATATCTGGTAAAATTTTCTGTTGAGATTATGTTTTACGCCTGTGGCCACTGCACTAAGCTGAACTGATCGGTAACTGGCTACCGGGGAGGCTGAAACTGAACTGAACTGGCCGGTCACTGGCGACCGGGTGGTACCATACTGAACTGATCGGTCACTGGCGACCGTATAAAATAACACTCCCACATAGTGAATGAACCACAAGCCATATCGCATAAATCTCAAAAATAATCATTTTCTATTTAATGCACGTAAAATAATTAACTGGCATAATGAAAATTCCTGTAATTTTACCACTGGATTGGATTGGATCATTCCCAGGCTCGCTGCAACCTAACTGTGCCATGAAAAATATGCAATAGCTTAAACATGACCAACTATGCAATTTACGTTCAAAAGATGCGACTATGACGCCTAATGACTTCGCATTTAATCATGACTCCGAGCCAACCTGAACCGACACTGAACCGACGTATACTCATGATTAAAATACGCTGAAAAATCATAAAATAATGTTCCTAAAATGATAGGGTCGAAATCTAGGTGAAATGGAGGCCAAAACACGAAACGCTCTTTCGAGAGTCAATTTGGCACATTGCACCGTAAATTCTCGTACGACCTCAAAAATGATCCAAATGACGAACGGTCGAAAACATGACCTTCCTAACTCAATGAGGCACTGTCCAGTCCAAGGCCATGGGCTAAAAGCCAACCAAGAACTCAAACGACGCTTCTGAACAGCAGCATACTTGCTGTCAAAAAATACAGCAGCTGCGCACTACAAGACTTGCATTGGTTTCGAGACTATCGGCCATTAGGGGCGTGAACCACCGACCAGGGACTCTTACCAACATCCCAAGGAATGATTTGAACCATGGCTAAGGGCCCTAGGCCAGCCACAATCTGCATCACACCAAATCTTAACCGAAGGGTCCAACCGAGAGCAACGTGCATGCGTGTGTAGTGTTTATGCTATGATCGATGTCTTGCGTCGTTCCAGTGGCCATTTGATTGACCATGGCATGATCTAGACATCTAGGAGCATGATATGAACCGTGGCTAAGGGCCATAGGCCAACCAAGATCCATACCAAGCAACAAAAGAACGAAATCAAAAGCTGAACAAATGAAGAAGCCGAATGGGGAAAGGGGCTGTTTTCACGTTTTGATTAAAAACCGAGGGGCCATGGACCAAGCCACCAAAAGGGCAACTTAGTCATGTCTTAGACATGCTAGGGAAGTGATCCAACCATGGCTATAGGCCCTTGGGGCAGCCAAGATCAGATCCTTCCTCCTTGACATCCAAACTGAATTTTCGAATCACATTTCTGCACCTATGGAGAACTTGCTGTCATTTCGGTTTTCCAGCAAGCATGGGGCTGGTTTGGATGGACCAACATGGTCCTAATGCATCTTACTACATGTATACAAGCCGCCTTGGGAGCCTGGAGTCGATCCAATACCTGAAACTCACAAACCAAAAGAAATCGTGAAGCTTGCCATGAAGAGCCGAAATTCTGCACGTGTGTTCCAAAATATTTTGACATGTATCTCGGTTTTTGCTTGCTAAAACATGATCATGTACTGAAAAATAAATGATAATATGACTTTATTGAGGTTTGAAAGAAATCTAGACATGCCTGGTTTCGTTTTGAAAGAAAACGAACGAAACAACGACGACGCGGCACGGAGGAGGTGGAGCGCTTCTTGTCTACCTTTCTTGAACTCGATTTTCTTGCCTTCCCTCTAGCTAAGACTCACGATTTTTCTACACTGAAAATGGATCTGAATGGTGCTGAATTCGGTGGTGAGGGAGGGAGAAAATGGTTGGGGAGTGAGATAAGATGGGTGCAAAATATAAGGAAGGATCAAGACCAAGTCCACTCCCTTTTGAATTTGAATTTTGAATTATGGTTTGATATCAAATGAGTTGGTGGATGCTTCTAGGAGGTGGTGGCCGAAATTTATCTTGATTCTAGACTAGGATATGTCCATTTATTTAATTAAATTGTGCTCCCAAAAATCCTAGAATTATCCTACTAATTATATGCAAAGAATTGGTCAAAGTTGATGAGCTGGAAAATGAATCTTCTAGCACTAAGGGTGGCCGAAAAATGCATGATAAAATAAAGGGAAATGTTGATTATCTAGTCAACTAATAATCCTTGAAAGCCTTACTAATCCTTTAAATAATTTAGTGAGCTAACCCCTTAATTAAATAACTTAAATGAATTCATTTCTTAATCACCTCAAATAATTAAATTAAATCCTCAAACCTCCCTTTCTAACTTAAATGAACTTGGTTGCTAGCTAAATTAACTTCTGGAAATATTTCTCGAATCTTAAATTCTATCTCAAAACTCCAACTCCGGTCCGGCCTCACTGAAAATACTGAAATGCTAAAAATCAAACTACTGAACTGAAATAATAAATAATTAACTTCAAAAAATGCATTTAAAATAATCATGCAATGAAGTCAATTAAATTTAAAAATCTAGAATTATGCATGGCTTATACGTCTACTGATTTACGGGTTCTACAATCCTTCCTCCCTTAAATAAATTTCGTCCTCGAAATTAGAACTCACCGAATAACTCAGGGTATCGACTTCTCATCTCCGGCTCAGACTCCCACGTAGCTTCCTCCTCTGAATGGTTGAGCCATTTGACTTTGACTCGCTTAACGAGCTTGTTCCGAAGTTTCTTCTCCTGTCTGTCTAGGATCTGCACGGGTCTCTCCTCATAAGATAAGTTCGGAGTAAGCTGCAACGGCTCGAAATTCAGCACATGCGAAGGATTTGCCATATACTTCCTCAGCATGGAGACGTGAAAGACATTGTGTACTCCGGCCAGATTCGGCGGAAGAGCCACACGATACGCTAGCGTCCCAACTCTGTCAAGGATCTCAAACGGTCCAATGAATCTCGGACTGAGCTTCCCTTTCTTGCCAAATCTCATGACACCCTTCATAGGTGCCACTTTCACGAAGACATGATCGCCCACTGCAAACTCTAACTCTCTCCTCCGCTGATCGGCATAACTCTTCTGTCGGCTCTGAGCAGTCCTCATTCTATCACGGATCTTGACTACTACATCTGCTGCCTGCTGAACAATCTCTGGACCCAACTCTGCTCTCTCTCCTACTTCATCCCAATGAACAGGAGATCTACACTTGCGACCATACAGCGCTTCATACAGAGCCATACCTATGGACGACTGGAAACTGTTGTTATAGGTGAACTCTACCAATGGTAAGTTCGACTCCCAACTCCCAGAGAAATCAATGACGCAAGCACGGAGAAGATCCTCTAAGATCTGAATAACTCGCTCCGACTGTCCATCTGTCTGCGGATGGAAAGCTGTGCTAAAAAGCAACTTCGTACCCAAAGTCGAATGCAAACTCTTCCAAAACGAGGAAGTGAATCTGGAATCTCTGTCGGATACGATCGAAACTGGAATACCATGGAGTCGGACTATCTCTCGGATATACAGTTCTGCATACTGAACCATGGTGAAAGTCGTCTTAATAGGCAAGAAGTGCGCTGATTTGGTAAGACGATCTACAATCACCCAGATAGCATTCGATCCTCTGGCTGACCTCGGCAATCCGGTCACAAAGTCCATGGTAATGTTCTCCCACTTCCACTCGGGAATAGGAAGAGGCTTGAGCAAACCTGCTGGTCTCTGATGCTCGGCCTTCACTAACTGGCAAGTCAGGCACTCGGATACAAAACGCCTGATGTCCTTCTTCATTCCTGACCACCAATACAATAGCTGCAGATCTTTGTACATCTTCGTACTCCCAGGGTGAATGGAGTACGGGGACGTATGGGCCTCTGATAAGATGTCTGCTCGGATAGAATCACTGCTAGGAACCCATATCCTATCTCGGTATCTCACAATACCGTCGCTTACTGAATACAAAACACTGCCCTTAGCTTCATCTCTCTTCTTCCACTGTGCCAACTGGTCATCTGATGCCTGACCGCTGCGAATATGGTCAATAAGAGAGGACTCGATAGTCAAGGTAGATAAACGAGGAACTCTACCTCGAGGGTAAGTCTCAAGATCAAACCTCTGCATCTCAATCTGAAGAGGTTTCTGCATCGTCAAATGAGCCATCACTGCGACTTTCCTGCTCAAAGCATCCGCAACTACATTAGCTTTACCCGGGTGGTAGCTAATGTCACAATCGTAGTCTTTCACAAGCTCCAACCAACGCCTCTGACGCATGTTCAGCTCCTTCTGCGTAAAGAAATACTTGAGGCTCTTATGGTCGGTAAAGATCTGGCACTTCTCTCCATACAGATAGTGCCTCCAAATCTTCAAAGCAAAAACTACGGCCGCTAACTCCAGATCATGGGTAGGGTAATTCTTCTCGTGGATTTTCAGCTGTCGAGAAGCATACGCTATCACTCTCCCATGCTGCATCAAAACTGCACCTAAACCAAGCTTCGAAGCATCGGTATAAAGGACAAACTCGCCGGATCCTGACGGTACAGCCAAAACTGGTGCTGAAATAAGAGCTTGCATCAAAGTATCAAAGCTCTTCTGACACTCCTCGCTCCACACAAACTTCCCATTTTTCTTTGTCAGTGCTGTGAGTGGAACGGCGATGGATGAGAATCCCTGAATGAATTTTCTGTAATATCCTGCTAGCCCAAGGAAACTGCGGATCTCGGATGCATTCTGAGGCACAACCCAATCTCTTACTGCTGCAACTTTTGCGGGGTCTACCTCAATACCACTGCTAGAAACAATGTGGCCCAAGAACGCCACCTTCTCTAACCAGAATTCGCACTTACTGAACTTTGCGAATAATTTGTGCTTCTGCAATGTCTGCAACACTGTGGTCAGATGTCGGCTGTGCTCCTCCCGATTCTTGGAGTAGACGAGGATGTCATCTATGAACACTATCACAAACTGGTCGAGGTACGGCTGAAATACGCGATTCATGAGATCCATGAAGATCGCTGGCGCATTCGTCAGACCGAACGGCATCACAAGGAACTCGTAGTGACCATAACGAGTCCTGAAAGCTGTCTTCGAAACATCAGCACCTCTCACCCTCAACTGGTGATAACCCGAACGCAGATCTATCTTGGAGAAAATCGAAGCTCCCTGCAACTGGTCAAACAGATCCTCAATCCTCGGCAGTGGGTATTTATTCTTCACTGTAACCCTGTTCAACTCCCGGTAGTCAATGCAAAGCCTCATCGAGCCATCCTTCTTTTTCACAAATAAGACTGGCGCGCCCCATGGAGAAAAGCTCGGGCGAATGAACTCCTTGTCGAGAAGTTCCTGGATCTGCTTCTTAAGCTCTGCCATCTCTGTCGGTGCTAGACGGTACGGCGCTTTGGATATCGGAGCCGTACCTAGCATAAGCTCAACGGAAAACTCCACCTCTCTCTCTGGTGGCATACCAGAGACGTCTTCGGGAAAAACGTCTAAGAAATCTCTATCAATCGGAACATCTGAGGCTGACTGACTGGGTTCCTCGGGGACAGATAAAAAGGTTGCTAGAAATGCCCGACACCCTCTATGCATGAGCTTCCTAGCCTGAACATAAGGAATAATGCGCGGTAAGGAAAAGTACCTGTCCGGCTCAAATAAGAACTGCTCCATTCCAGGCGGTCGGACAAGAACGGATCTCCGCTGGAAGTCTATCAACACTCTGTTCTTCAATAGCCAGTCCATCCCTAGGATGATGTCAAATTCCGGCATCGGTAACACGATCAGATCCGCATAAACAAGATTACCGTGCAGCTCAAGGTCTATATCTCGGATAACATTGGTAGCTGCCATCTCCTCGCCTGATGGCAACACTACTGAAAAGGCTGTATCGAGCCCAATGGTCTGGATCTTGAGAAAGTTTGCGAAGACCTCCGAAATAAACGAGTGAGTGGCCCCTGAATCTATCAAGGCCTTGGTAGCGGAACCAGATATAAAAATTCTCCCTGAAAGATCGGAACTCTAAGTTGAATCCCACTACAAGATCTAAACTTATAGACATGCAAAGGTCAAGGTTCCTCTAGCTTAATTTCCCTGAAATAAATCTGAGTAGAGCATGCAATCCTATAACAGTTCTAAGTTCAAAATCTAAATCTCGATTCCCAAAACACGGAAATTCAAATAATAGCTTAAAGTTTAAAGGTACCTGTCAACAACATAGTCTCCGGGTTGGTTTCCGCGGCATGGAGAGCAAAAACTCTGCCTTGGGTAGGCAGATTCCTCTGAGGACACTGCAGCAACATGTGGTCTGGACTGCCACACTTAAAACACTTTCCTGAGCCAGCCATACATGCTCCAGGATGGCGACGTGAGCACCTGGGACAGACTGGGTGCTCCTGAGTCCTCGGGGCTGGGCGTCCCCGCTGCTGCTGCTGCTGCTGGCCTCGGTTCCTGGGCGGTCCATGAAAAGGCCTCTTATTCTGCTGCTGATGCTGATGAGGAGGAGGGCGGTGCGGTGCCTGGACTGGGCGCTTGCCCTGGCGATCCCTCTCGATATCCCGCAGATCCTGCTCTGCGGCTAAGGCCTTGGAGACGGCAATCTCATAATTAGCAGGGTCAGATACCCTAACATCCCGGCGCAAGATCGGCCGTAAACCCACCAGGAAGTGCATCAGCTTGGCTCTGGCATCATTCGCTATCAGGGGCACAAAGTGACAGCCCCTCTCGAACTTACGGATAAACTCCGTAACCGACATATCCCCCTGTCTCAGACTCATGAACTCGGTGGTCAGCCTGGTGCGAACCTCCTCAGCAAAATACTTGGAGTAGAAAACCTCCGTAAAGCAGGTCCAAGAAAGTGTAGCCAATGTCAGGGCTACCGAAGCTCCTTCCCACCATAAGCGGGCGTCTCCAGTGAACAAGTAGGTGGCACATCGGACTCAGTCTGTGTCTCCCAGCTCCATAAAATCGAAGATAACCTCGAGGGATTTGATCCATCCCTCGGCAACCATGGGGTCAGATGCCCCAGAGAATTCCTTCGGGCGCATCTTCATAAATCGCTCATACACTGCCTCGGGCCCTGTCGGCCTGGCTGCGGCTGCGGCTACGGCTGCGGCATTGCCCCCCGCAAACTGTGCGAAGAACTGTGCCATCCCAGCTAACATCTGGGCACTCATGTCCGGTGGGGGCGGTGGAGGAGGTGGTAGGTCTCCCTCCGGTCTACGCTCCTCCCTGTCCTCTCGGCGAGGCTCCACCTCTCTGTTGCGCTCTAAGATGCGTCTAGGGGGCATACTGTTCCAACATAACCCATACGTAACTAACATGCATAATTCCATAATTTATTTTAAATGAACACTGAAGTACTGAAAAATCTGGAAGCATGCTGACAAACTAATTCATGCTTTAACTAAAATGCTGAACAAAATGCTGAACTGAAAAACTTACAGACCAAAGGCGTGGCTTCGTGAGCTTCTCGCGGTCAGTAGTAGTGAAACCCTATACAGAACCACCGCTCTGATACCAACTGTGAAGGGCCTACAACTCCTTTCTTGAAAATTTGCGGAAAAGTAAAGATTTTTTTTTTAAAAGAACTTAAATGGCCTCATTCATAAAAATCACTAGTGAATCAAGTTCCATATTTCAAAATATTGCAGCGGAAGAAAATTAAAGTTTTGCCAACAACAACGATTTAAAAATATCCAACGACTGATAAAATTGTTTGCGGAAAAAAATAACAACTGCTGCTCTGAGGTCCTCGGGTGCCACTACTGCCGACCCAAGCTGGCTCACTGGTCCCCGCCCTCAGCCCTGGCCTCATCAGTACCTACAACAATCAAGTCTAGTGAGCCTAAAAACTCATCATGCATGTATCACAGGTAACGAGTAAAAATCTGAATTAAAATATACATGAGTTAACATATCCTGTCCTGAGGCATACTGAAAATAATCTGTACTGAGCAATTATAATACGTGCATAACTGAACTGGAAATCATTGTAAAAATATTTGCTCCTTGGAGCCTGTACTGAAATATCTGGTAAAATTTTCTGTTGAGATTATGTTTTACGCCTGTGGCCACTGCACTAAGCTGAACTGATCGGTAACTGGCTACCGGGGAGGCTGAAACTGAACTGAGCTGGCCGGTCACTGGCGACCGGGTGGTACCATACTGAACTGATCGGTCACTGGCGACCGTATAAAATAACACTCCCACATAGTGAATGAACCACAAGCCATATCGCATAAATCTCAAAAATAATCATTTTCTATTTAATGCACGTAAAATAATTAACTGGCATAATGAAAATTCCTGTAATTTTACCAACTGGATTGGATTGGATCGTTCCCAGGCTCGCTGCAACCTAACTGTGCCATGAAAAATATGCAATAGCTTAAACATGACCAACTATGCAATTTCCGTTCAAAAGATGCGACTATGACGCCTAATGACTTCGCATTTAATCATGACTCCGAGCCAACCTGAACCGACACTGAACCGACGTATAGTCATGATTAAAATACGCTGAAAAATCATAAAATAATGTTCCTAAAATGATAGGGTCGAAATCTAGGTGAAATGGAGGCCAAAACACGAAACGCTCTTTCGAGAGTCAATTTGGCACATTGCACCGTAAATTCTCGTACGACCTAAAAAATGATCCAAATGACAAACGGTCGAAAACATGACCTTCCTAACTCAATGAGGCACTGTCCAGTCCAAGGCCATGGGCTAAAAGCCAACCAAGAACTCAAACGACGCTTCTGAACAGCAGCATACTTGCTGTCAAAAAATACAGCAGCTGCGCACTACAAGACTTGCATTGGTTTCGAGACTATCGGCCATTAGGGGCGTGAACCACCGACCAGGGACTCTTACCAACATCCCAAGGAATGATTTGAACCATGGCTAAGGGCCCTAGGCCAGCCACAATCCGCATCACACCAAATCTTAACCGAAGGGTCCAACCGAGAGCAACGTGCATGCGTGTGTAGTGTTTATGCTATGATCGATGTCTTGCGTCGTTCCAGTGGCCATTTGATTGACCATGGCACGATCTAGACATCTAGGAGCATGATATGAACCGTGGCTAAGGGCCATAGGCCAACCAAGATCCATACCAAGCAACAAAAGAACGAAATCAAAAGCTGAACAAATGAAGAAGCCGAATGGGGAAAGGGGCTGTTTTCACGTTTTGATTAAAAACCGAGGGGCCATGGACCAAGCCACCAAAAGGGCAACTTAGTCACGTCTTAGACATGCTAGGGAAGTGATCCAACCATGGCTATAGGCCCTTGGGGCAGCCAAGATCAGATCCTTCCTCCTTGACATCCAAACTGAATTTTCGAATCACATTTCTGCACCTATGGAGAACTTGCTGTCATTTTGATTTTCCAGCAAGCATGGGGCTGGTTTGGATGGACCAACATGGTCCTAATGCATCTTACTACATGTATACAAGCCGCCTTGGGAGCCTGGAGTCGATCCAATACCTGAAACTCACAAACCAAAAGAAATCGTGAAGCTTGCCATGAAGAGCCGAAATTCTGCACGTGTGTTCCAAAATATTTTGACATGTATCTCGGTTTTTTCTTGCTAAAACATGATCATGTACTGAAAAATAAATGATAATATGACTTGATTGAGGTTTGAAAGAAATCTAGACATGCCTGGTTTCGTTTTGAAAGAAAACGAACGAAACAACGACGACGCGGCACGGAGGAGGTGGAGCGCTTCTTGTCTACCTTTCTTGAACTCGATTTTCTTGCCTTCCCTCTAGCTAAGACTCACGATTTTTCTACACTGAAAATGGATCTGAATGGTGCTGAATTCGGTGGTGAGGGAGGGAGAAAATGGTTGGGGAGTGAGATAAGATGGGTGCAAAATATAAGGAAGGATCAAGACCAAGTCCACTCCCTTTTGAATTTGAATTTTGAATTATGGTTTGATATCAAATGAGTTGGTGGATGCTTCTAGGAGGTGGTGGCCGAAATTTATCTTGATTCTAGACTAGGATATGTCCATTTATTTAATTAAATTGTGCTCCCAAAAATCCTAGAATTATCCTACTAATTACATGCAAAGAATTGGTCAAAGTTGATGAGTTGGAAAATGAATCTTCTAGCACTAAGGGTGGCCGAAAAATGCATGATAAAATAAAGGAAAATGTTGATTATCTAGTCAACTAATAATCCTTGAAAGCCTTACTAATCCTTTAAATAATTTAGTGAGCTAACCCCTTAATTAAATAACTTAAATGAATTCATTTCTTAATCACCTCAAATAATTAAATTAAATCCTCAAACCTCCCTTTCTAACTTAAATGAACTTGGTTGCTAGCTAAATTAACTTCTGGAAATATTTCTCGAATCTTAAATTCTATCTCAAAACTCCAACTCCGGTCCGGCCTCACTGAAAATACTGAAATGCTAAAAATCAAACTACTGAACTGAAATAATAAATAATTAACTTCAAATAAATGCATTTAAAATAATCATGCAATGAAGTCAATTAAATTTAAAAATCTAGAATTATGCATGGCTTATACGTCTACTGATTTACGGGTTCTACAATAACATTTTGCTATCGGTCTTGCTTTGATGGTCAATACCTTCCCATCCACCTCAAGTTTCTTTTTTAGATCCATTTGCATCCTATGAAAACGATTTACTCAGGTAGATCCACTAATGTCCAGACTTGGTTTGAATAAATAGACTCCATTTCAGACCGCATGGCTTCAAGCCATTTGGATGAATCATTATCAGATATTGTTTCTTTAAAATTCATTGGATCACATCCAACACAAGGCTCATCATTGTCTTGTTCATGAAGAAGCGTATATCAAGCATGGGGTCTAATAGTCCTATCAGACCTTCTATGTGCGTGTAATTCAACTACTGGTCGTTGGGGATCAGGTTCAACTTCTATAATTGTGGGAGTATCTTGAATTTCTTCAAGTTCTGTCATCACACCTTTTCTATCTAATAGAAACTCCTTCTCTAGGGAGGTGGTATTTCTTGAAACAAACACATTTGCTTCATTGGGATGACAAAAATAATATCCAACAGAATTCTTTGGATATCATACAAAGTAGCACGAAATGGATCGACTATCCAATATGTCTTTCACTGTGTGCTTTACATAAGCAGGACATCTCCATATTCTTAATTCAGAATATTTGGGAGTTTTTTCTCATCCATATCTAATATGGTGTTTTATCCACTGCTTTTGTATGGACCTTATGTTAGAGTAGGTGTCCCGTCGAGCCAAGTGTTGCCCGAGGGTTCATGTTGAAACTCTATGTATAAACAATCTTTATTTTAATAATATTTAAAATTATTTCTTTGGCACATCTTTATCTGTATACCCATGCTAGTTGTATAGATAAAGTTCTTGAATATACAAATAGTAGAAAGAATATGAGATGCTCATATGATGAGTATCATGAAACTCATATTTGGAACACTATATATTCTAAATAGTTCATAGACGATTCAGCCACCACTAAGAAAGATAAAGGCCGCTCGAGTTTGCGACTAGTATCTGTGTGTGAGTACCATGTTTCATTGGTATGGGACATTGTGATGTCCGAGCATACAGATAGGTACTCCTTGTAGAGTGCACTGAACAATCCTTCATAATGGACTTTCCAAGTGGTTCTCACTTATCGAGTTGAAACGTCCTAGTTTATAGTTGTACACCATTAGTCCTTATGACCCGGAACAACATTGAGACTCTATATGCTAGCATTGCACTTTGAATTGTTTACCGACTCATATGGGGTCATAATGTGGCAAGATTGGGTGTTTTGTCGAAACATATAGGAGTCGATACATTGTAGTCGGGGATTCACCGCTTACCTTCGTGTATGGATATCCTATATGATCTTATGTATATGTATTATAAAATCTCTGATCAAAGTATGGTGGTAATTAAGAAATGATTTTCTTAGATTACACCATCGATGCAACTACGACATGAAACATAGTATCGATTCTTTGACAGCTCTCGATACTAAGAGTTGTCGAATCGGTCGGGATATATGAGATCAAGGGACCATATTGTACGCTAACCATAATAGAATGGTTCTTGCAGGCACTATCATTTGATACCTAGGGAATTATGTAAGTGATGCTGCTAGGCGTTTAACATGATTGATTGGGTACTTTCAGACTTGACTTCTGACGTTCTTATTATCAAGAAGTTGATAAGTTAGAATGGAACAACTGAGGTATGCTCATATAAAGACATATTTAGTCCCGAATCACATTGAGATGTGAACCCACGGCTAGTTGTATCATTGAACCATTGAGGGTCACACAAGTGCTAACTTCCTAAATCCCGTTGAGAAGTAAAATTAGTTCAATGTGTTGAACGGCTTATAAAGTAGTTTATAATCGCAAAGAAAAATAGAAGTATGACTTCCATAAGAGGACTATGGGGAATGTAATTAATTTGAGTAAGTGTTCCAAAATTAAAAGATGGCTCAAATAAATAATGTATTTGAAAATTGTGATTTTCATAAACATTATTATGGACTAAATTAAATTAATTCAAGTGCTGAATTAATTAAACACTAGTGAACCTAGTAGAGTCCAAATAATTAAATTAATTCAAGTGTTGAATTAATTAAATAATATTGGCCTTGTAGAGCCTAATTGGACAAAATTATTCAACTAGTGGGCTTGAGTAAAATCAAGTAAAGTTTAAATAGTCTCAAATGTGTTTGAGATATTTAAATAAAAGTCCATAGGCTTTGTAAATGTTACAAGCCTAAATAATATGCATGGGGAGGTAAAGAGTTTGGAAACAACTTTTTCAATAAACAAGGCATGTGTCACACATGCACTTTAACTTTTTCAAGCACCAAAAATTTTTTTCTCTCCCCTTCCCTCCTAGAGATGGCCAAAATCTTCTTCCCCATATTCTATCAATTTTCTTCTTCATTTTTGATGAGAAAAGTACAAACCTCTCAAAGAAAAATACTCTAATTTTTCTAGTGCAAAATTAGAGTGGATCTACCTAGTTTGTGTTGGACCAAATTTGAAGGAAAGAATCCATTTGAGCAAGGAGTGCTCTAGGAAGCTTGTAGATTGGGTCAACCCTACAAGAGCTAAGTTGTTTACAACTTAGTTGAAGCCAAAACATCAATCCTAGTGATTGATAGGTAAAAATTTTTAACACACTATGAATGTCATCTTTGTGTTTTTGTTATTTGCTACACATCATAAGTGGGTGTTCGGTTTTTCTTCATGAAAATTTTTTTTGAAACTTTCGTTGCGTATCCGGACACCGTAACTGATCCCCTTTCAAGTGGTATCAGAGCCAAGGTTACTATTTTGTGTAGCAAACACATGATATTATATTGAGGTCAATTTCTAACCGCATGAGATAATCGTCGCAAAAAATCGAAGGCCTGCCCGAAAAAAAAACCCTCTTTTAAATAATAAAAAAAATTTTGTTGGCCGGAATCCAGCGACGGAGCTCCGGCAACGGCGATGACTACTAGGGTTTCCAAAAGTGTTTTAGAATATCAAACTGTCATGGGCCTTGAGTTGTTGGGCCATTAGATGGCTAACATAATTTGTGAAACTTAAAGGCGCCAAAAGTATTTTTGGTGAAAAATGTTTTATTGGGCCATTAATTTAAATCCAAAAAATTTGTATATATTTTCTCATAAAATAAATAATTGAAGTTGGAGTTTAATTATTTATAGTAAATTGTGATTTACAAGAAATTTTGTTATAAATAAATTAATTAGAAAGTAAACAAAGGAGTTTGTTTACTTTGTTGATTTAGTTTATAATCGTGGCGGTTAGTGATTGGATCAAGATATATAATATTGGATCAATTGACTATTGTGATAATTAATTGATGGTGTATGATATGTGATATTATGCATGAAGGATTATTAAAAGCCCAATCCCAATTTGCTAGTTGTATGTTAGGATATTTTGGATTGAATGATTGTAATAATGATCAATTTATAAGTGAGCTTGGTTTATAGCACGTTCCCACCCCATGAGATGTATCCCTATTTGACATGGATATTTATTTGTAAATATTAGAATAGTGAAAGATCAAGATTGGAAGATGGTGGCCTTGATGATTATGAAGATCGAAGACATGTAAATATTGGAAGCTTATGTAATTGAAATTTGTATCCCATGCATTCCTTAGGATTTGACCTAGGCCCGTGTTTGGCTCACACGGGCCATTAGTTTTTGGGGCGATTGATCATCTTTGTTTTGTTTACTGTTTATAATATATGCATGATATGTTATAAATAATGATTATGTGCGTTATTATTATGATAATGACAAAGTTGAATGAATCCGACAAACATACGATCAAACATGGCGAACTTTTAAACAAAATTAATGATGAGACCTTTCAAAATTAAAAACCCTCATTTTGAAATAGATTCAAAATTATTATCAAGTCCGAAAAGGGAAATTATAAAGGTGTTTATAATTTCCATGTCTTCCATCGATAATGGGTGCTTGATGAACGCTCCCCGTGCTCGGGGCTCGGCTCATATTTTTGGGGGAGCCCTGGACACCTGAAAGATGTGACATCCATTGACATGGTGATGTAAACAACGTTGAACTCCCATTATTTAGGACTCATATTATTGAGGGAACTCATGGCGACCTTCCATTAAGGTTCAATATCGATGGGTAAGGCTTGACACGTAAAGATGAACGACGTCATGTTATTGGGTTCTAAATAAACTTGAGACAAAAGTTTACGTAGAGGGTTGCATGGAAATGCAATTGGAAACTACCTTTTAGGAATTATGATTGGTTGATATTATTCGGGATCATAATTTGCTAATTGGACCTTACATACCTACCGAGGAAAGGAGTTTTCAGTTTCACTAGAGGGTCGTGAAAGATGTCAAAACGGTGGGAGCGAAAATTTATGAAGTAAAAGTCCATACTTTACATCTTACTAAATATTTTAAAATAGTCATTAACATTTATCTGTTTTACTTTTCAGTACAAATTTGACAATGTCTTCGATTCACAACCCGTTATCTGCAATACTCGACAAACACATTTTAACCGGACCTAATTATCTCATTTTGCTAAGAAATCTGAAAATCGTTTTGAATTCGAAAAGGACAATATATACACTGACTGAGTCGCCCTCTGTTGAGGCTCCGACTAGCTTCACTCCTGACGAATTGCAGACTTACAAGGATTGGTGTGACCATGAATTGAAAGCAAAGTGTTATATACATGCTTCTATGAATGATGAGCTGCAGAGGTGTTTTGAAGATGCAAAGAGTGCTACTGACATTCATTTACATCTCAAAGAGCTCTTTGGTAAGCAAAAACGGCCTTTTAGGCATGCTACCATGTAAGGAACTAATCACTTTACGCATGCGAGATGGGGCTTCGGTCCATGATCATGGCCTAAAGATGATTGAGCTTGTGGACAAGCTCGTTGACATGGATCTTACGTTGCCTTCAGGAGTTGACCACCGACGTGTTGCTCTTGTCACTGCCTAGCTCATTTGATCCTTTTGTGGTGAATTTCAACATGAACAAGATGAAGCCTACCCTTGAGTTGGTGAAACATGCATGTTACGTTTGAGTCCACCATCAAGAAAAAAAAGCTGGTCCTTTATGTGGGTTTTTCATCTGGTATGTAGACTGGTCCACCTGGAAAGGGAAATATGCGTTCTTTCCAATGTCCCAAGAAGAATGTGCCCTTGAAGAGGCAAGCACCAAATCCCGTTATGACATCCACACCAGTAAAAGCTGACAAGACTGCTGATATCTGTCATCACTGCAAGAAGCCTTGACATTGGAGGCGTAACTGCAGAGAATATCGGTTCTGGATACGGTGTGTTCTATATTGAAGTAAACATTTCAATTAACTCTACTTCTTGGGTATTAGATACCAGCTGTGGCTCACATCTCTGTAATTATTCACAGGTGATGGGAAGAAGTAGAAGACTTAGGGAAGGTGAGACCTTCTTGAGGATGGGAAATGGGGCAAGAGTTGCTGCCAAGGCCATTGGAAATGTTTATTTGCTTTTGAACAATGATTTTAAGTTGATTTTAAGAGATGTTTTGTTTGTACTTGATTTAGTTAAAAACATTATTTCCATTTCTATGCTTGATAAAGATTGAGATTCTTGTTTATTTAGCAAAGGTGTTTGCAATATTTACAAAAATGAATGTTTAATTGGTATTGGAGAACTTGAAAAAGATTTCTAGAACTTAAAATTGAAAGATATTACACTAAACAATGTCCAACCAATAACAACAACAAACAAACTGAAAACAAGATACTCTAAATTTGACACAATTATGGCATGCTCGATTAGGACATATTTATCTAAGAAAGATGAACAAGCTAGTGGGAGTAGGCATGTTTGATATGCCTGATATTAATTCTCTCACGACTTGGGAATCCTGTATGAAAGGAAAGATGATCGAAATTCCCTTTAAGGGCCATGTGGAGCGAGCCAAAGGGTTATTGGATTTGATCCATACCGACGTGTGCGGTCTGCTTAGCATCACCACTAAGCATGGACATGCCTACTTCATCACATTTACAGATGACTTTTTGAGGTATGAGTATGTGTATTTGATGAAATACAAATCTGAAGCCATTGAAAGGTTTAAAGAATTCAGAAATGAAGTAGAGAAACAATTGGGACGAAGCATCAAGTCACTTCGATCGATTCGAGGTGGTGAGTACTTGAGTGCCGAGTTCCAAGAGTATCATAGGGAGAATGAGAATTCTCGTAGTGGACTCCGCCTGCTACACCACAGTTAAATGGTGTTTCGGAGCGTCATAACCGGACTTTGATGGACATGGTTCGGTCTATGATGGGGTTCATGGAGTTGCCGCCATCATTTTCGGGATATGCACTTGACACAGCGGCACTGTTGTAAAACAATGTCCATTCAAAGGCAGTTGATAAGAAACCATATGAGATATGGATGGGTAAGCCTCCCAAATATTCTTATCTTAGAATATGGGGATGCCCTGCTTATGTGAGGCAGACAGTGTGAGATAAATTGGATAGTGGATCCATTTTATGTTACTTTGTGGGATATCCAAGGAATTCAGTTGGATATTATTTCTATAATCCCCAAGAAACAAAGGTGTTTGTTTCTAGGAATGCAAATTTTTTAGAAAAATAATTTCTATTTGATAGAAAAGGGGCGATGATAGAACTCGAAGAGGTTCGAGAGATACCCACAATTGAAGAACCCACACCCGAAGAGCCAAGAGAGAAGATACATGCTCCTAGAAGATCCGAGAGAGTCTCGAGACCATCTATGATGTATGGTATACTTCTTGAAGAGGGCCATGATGAGCCTAACCATGGATGTGATCCATTAACCTTCAAGGGAGAGTTATCTGATGCCGATTCATCCAAGTGGCTTGAAGCAATGGAATCTGAGATGAATTCCATGCATTCGAACCAAGTGTGGAATCTTGTGGATCCACCTGGGAGAACTGTTCCCATAGGGTATAAATGGAATTATAAGAGGAAAGTTTAGGCGGATGGGAAGATACTGACCTTCAAGGTGCGATTGGTAGCAAAAGGCTGTACTCAGAGACAAGGAGTTGACTATGAGGAAACCTTTTCTCCAGTTGCAATGTTCAAGTCTATAAGGATATTGCTAGCCATAGCTGCATGGTATGACTATGAGATATGGCAGATGGATGTGAAGACAACCTTTCTTAATGGGGATATTAAGGAAGAGATTTACATATCTCAACTTGAAGAGTTTACATCTGTCTAAAAGTGAACATATGGTATGCAAACTTTAAAGATCTATTTATGGTTTAAAGCAGGCATCTAGGAGTTGGAACCTCAGATTCGATGATACAATCAAAGAGTTTAGTTTTACTAAGTATCATGAGGAACCCTGTGTGTTTAAGAAGGTTAGTAGGAGTGATGTGACATTCCTGGTACTTTATGTTGATGACATTCTACTCATTGGGAATGATGTATGGATGTTGCAATCAACTAAAATATGGTTAAGAGTAAGAACTCGATGCAAGACTTTGGTGAAACATCTTTTGTATTGGGAATACAGATCTATAGAGATAGATCGAAAAGATTGCTTGGTCTCACCTAATCCACATACATTGATACCATCGTTACTCGATGGATGAGTCCAAGAGAGTACATCTACCAATGTGTCATGGTGTGTCCCTATCCAAGTCTATGTCACCCAAGACTGATGCAGAGATAGCGGCGATGACACGAATTCGTAGTGCATCCGCAATTGGTAGTATCATGTATGAAATGATATCTACACGTCCTGACGTGGCTTATGCACTAAGTGTAGTGAGTAGATATCAATCGAACTCTGGTCTTCCACACTGGAAAGCTGTGAAAGACATCCTCAAGTATTTGAGAAGGACCAATAAGTTGTTCTTGGTCTATGGGTGTGGAGAACTGAAATTGGAAGGTTTTACCGACTATAGCTTCCAAAGCAATATCGATGACTCAAAGTCAACCTCTGGGATCGTATTCATGCTCAATAGTGCTGCTGTCTGTTGGAAGAGTTCGAAGAAAGACAGTACTGCGGATTCCACCACTGAGGCCGAATACATTACTGCATCAGCTGTAGCAAAGGAGGCTGTTTGGTTAAGGAATTTCAACCAAGAGTTGGGCGTCATTCTTAATAGAGTTGCTGATGTCCCGGTGTTTTATGACAACATGGGAGCCATAGCTCAGGCAAAGGAGCCAAGGTCTCATCAAAAATCCAAACATGTATTGAGAAAGTACCACATCCTCCGAGAGATTGTGGAAAGAGGAGAAGTGTCGATTGACAAAGTTGGCTCCGCAGATAATGTTGATGATCCACTAACTAAGTCTTTACCTGGACCATCGTTCGAGAAGCATCGCGAATCGATGGGTTTAAAGCATATGGGTAGTTGGCTCTAGTGCAAGTGAGAGATTGCTAGAGTAGATGCCAGTCTAGCCAAGTGTTGGCCGAGGGTTCACATTGAAACTCTATGTATAAACAATTTTTATTTTAATAATAATTGAAATTATTTTTATGACACATCTTTATCTGTATACCCATGCTAGTGGCATAGATAAATTCCTTGAATATATAAATAGTAGAAAGAATATGAGATGCTCATATGATGAGTATCATGAAACTCATATTTGGCATACAGTATTTTCTAAACAGTTTCTAGTCGATTCATCAGCCGCTAAGAAAGATAAAGGCCGCTCGAGTTTGAGACTAGTATCTGTGTGTGAGTACCATGTTTCATTAGTAGGGGACATTGTGATCCGAGCATGCAGATAGGTGCTCGTTATAGAGTGCACTGAACAACCCTCCATAAAAGTCTTTCCTAGTGGTTCTCACTTATCGAGTGAAAACGTCCTAGTTTATTGTTGTACACCATTAGTCCTTATGACCTGAGACAACATTGAGACTCTATATGCTAGCTTTGTACTTTGACTTGTTTACTGACTCATATGGGGTCATCAGGTGGCAAGGTTGGTTGTTTTGTCGAAACATATAAGAGTCGATGCATTGTAGTCGGGGATGCACCGATAACCTTCGGGTATGGATATCCAATGTGTATGTAGTTTGAAATCTTTGATCAGAGTGTTGTGGAAATTAAGAAAGGGGTTTCTTAAATTACACCATCAATGCAATTACGTGATTACACATAGTGTTGATTCTTTGACAGCTCTCGATATATCAATGGTTGTCGAATCAGTCGGGATATCTGAGATGAATGGACCGTACTGTACGCTAACCATAATAGATTGGTTATTGCAGTCACTATCATTTGATACCTAGGGAATCATGTAAGCGATGCTGCTAAGCGTTTAACATGATTGGTTGGCTGCTATCAGACTTGAGTTCTGACATTCTTATTATCAAAGAGTTGATAAGTAAGAATGGAACAACTGGGGTATGCTCATATAATGACATGTTTAGTCCCGAATCACATTGAGATGTGAACCCACGGCTAGTTGTATCATTGAACCATTGAGGGTCACACAAGTACTAACTTTCTAGATCCCGTTGAGAAGGAAAATAGTTAAATGTGTTGAACGACTTATAAAGAAGTTTATAAGGGCAAAGAATAATAGAAGTATGACTTCTATAAGAGAATTATGTGGAATGTAACTTTTAATTTGTGGATGTGTTCCTAAATTAAAAGTTGGCTCAAATGAATAATGTATTTGAAAATTGTGATTTTCATAAACATTGTTATGGACTAAATTAAATTAATTCAAGTGTTGAATTAATTAAACACTAGTGGACCTAGTAGAGTTCAAATAAATAAATTAATTCAAGTGTTGAATTAATTAAATAATATTGGGTCCTAAGGAGCTCAATTGAAAATAATTATTCAACTAATGGGCTTGAGTAATTCAAGTAAAGATTTAATTGCTCTCAAATATGTTTGAGATATTTAAATAAGAGTCCATGGGCTTTGTAAATGTTT
The DNA here is from genome assembly GCF_025594145.1 of Primulina tabacum. NCBI lineage: Eukaryota > Viridiplantae > Streptophyta > Magnoliopsida > Lamiales > Gesneriaceae > Primulina > Primulina tabacum. Next base: position 39,636,721 of record NC_134552.1, read on the forward strand.
CAAGCCCAAATAATATGCGTGGGAAGTTGAAGAGTTGAGAGACAAAATTTTCAATAAACAAGGCATGTGTCTCACATGCACTTTAACTTTTTACACGACCAAGAAAAATCCTTCTCTCCTCCAAGGCATGCAATGGCCGAAACTTATTCATTCCATTTTCTCCAACTTTTGCTTCTTCAATTGTTGAGTAAAGTAAACACTTCTTAAATAAAAACGCTATAATTTTTATAGTGCAAAACTAGAGTGGATCTTCCTAGTTAGTGGTCGACCTAATTTGAAGGAAAGAAGAAATTTGAGCAAGGAGTGCTCAAGGGAAGCTTGTAGATTGTCTACCTTCAAGAGCTAAGTTGTTTACAACTTAGTTGGAGAAAATAATCCATCTTTGTGATTGATAGGTAAACTTCTAAACATCCTATCTTTGTGTTTATTTTGGGATTTGTTACAAACTAAAGGGGTGCTCGGTTTTCTTGTTTAAAAATATGATTTTTGAAATTCCGTTGCGCTTCCGGGCACCATAATCGATCCCCTTTCAAGTGGAATCAAGAGCTATGGTTACTTTTTTGTATAGAAAATATATGATATTATATTGAGATCAATTTCTAACCGCATGAGAAAATCGTCGCAACAAATCGAAGGACAAATGGGGGCTATTTTTCGGCCACATGTTGCTGCTCATTTCGGGCAGCTCAGCCCCCTCCATTTTAATAAAAAAAATTCATGTTGGCCAAAATCCGACAACGGAGCTCCGGCAACGACGATGACGACTAGGGTTTTCAAAAGTGTTTTGGAATATCAAAATGTCATGGGCCTTGAGTTGTTGGGCCATTAGATGGTCAACATAATTTGTGAAATTTAAAGGAGCCAAAATATTTTTGGTGAAAAATGTCTTATAAATCTACAAAATTTGTATATATATTCTCATAAAATAAATAATTGAAGTTAAACTTTAATTATTTATAGTAAATGGTGATTTACAAGAATTTCGGTTATAAATAATTTAATTAAAAAGTAAACAAAGGATTTTGTTTATTTTGTTGATTTAGTTTATAATCGTGGCGGTTAGTGATTGGATCAAAATATATAATATTGGATCAATTGATTATCGTGATAATTAATTGATGGTGTATGATATGTGATATTATGAATGAAAGATGATCAAAAGCCCAAGCTCAATTTTCTAGGTGTATGCTAGGATATTTTGTGTTAAATGATTGTAATAATTATAAATTTATAAGTAATCTTGGTTTATAGCCTGTTCCCACCCCATGAGATGTATCCATATTTGCCATGGATATTTATTTGTAAAAATTAGAATAGTGGATGATCAAGATTGGAAGATGATGGTCTTGATGATTATGAAGATCGAAGACATGTAAATATTGCAGGCTTATGTCAAAGTTGCATTTGAATCCCATGCATTTCCCTAGGATTGGACCTAGGCCCGTGTTTGGCTCACACGGGCCATTAGTTTTTGGGGCGATTGATCATCCTTGTTTTGTTTACTGTTTATAATATATGCATGAAATGTTATAAATAATGAGTATGTGCATTATTATTATGATAATAACAAAGTTTCATGAATCCAGCAAACATACGATCAAACATGGCGAGCTTTGAAATAAAATTAATGATGAGACCTTTCAAAATTTAAAACCCTCATTTTGAACAAGATTCAAAATTAATATCAAGCTCGAAAAGGGGAATTATAAAGGTGTTTAAAATTTCATGTATTCCATCGACAATGGATGCATGATGAACGCTACCCGTGCTCAGTGCTCGGTATCATAATTAACTAATGGGACCTTACGTACCTACTGAGGAAAGGAGTTTCCCGTTTTCACTAGAGGGTAGTGAAAGATGTCAAAATAGTAGGAGTGAAAATTTATAAAGTAAAACTCCATACTTTATATCTTAATAAATATTTTAAAATAGTCATTAACGTTTATCTGTTCTTACTTTTCAGTACAAAGTCGATAATGTTTTCGATACGCAACCTGTTATCTGCTATACTCGACAAACATATTTAAATCCGACCTAATTACCTAAATTGGCGAAGAAACCTAAAAATTGTATTGAATTCAGAAAGGATAGCATAAACACTCACTGAGTCGCCCCTTGTTGAGGCTCTGATTAGCTGCACTCCTGAGGAATTGTAGACTTACAAGGATTGATGTGACCATGACTTGCGAGCCAAGTGTTATATGCAGGCTTCTGTGAATGATGAGCTGCAGAGGCGTTTTGAGGATGCAAAGAATGATGCTGAAATTCATATGCATCTCAAATAGATCTTTGGTGAGCAAACACGGTCTCTTAGGCATGCTACCGTCAAGGAGCTAATCACTTTACGCATGCGAGATGGGGCTTCGGTCCATGAGCATGGCCTAAAGATGATTGGGCTTGTGGACAAGATCATTGGCATGGATCTTGTGTTGCCATGGGATATGACCACTGACGTGTTGCTTTTATCGCTGCCTAGCTCATTTGATCATTTTGTGGTGAATTTCAACATGAACAAGCTAGAGCCTACCCTTGAGGAGTTGGTCAATATGCTTGTTACATTTGAGTACACCATCAAGAAAGAGATGTCGGTTATTTATGTGGGTTCTTCATTTGGTACGAAGATTGGTCCACATGGGAAGGGAAAGAAGCGTTCTTTCCAACATCCCAAGAAGAATGTGCCCTTGAAGAGACAATCTCCGAATCCTGCTGTGGCACCCGTACGAGTTAAGGTTGACAAGACTGTTGATGTATCTCATCACTGCAAGAATCCTGGACATTGGAGGCGTAACTGAAGAGAATATGTTGAAAACTAGATTCTGGAGTTTGACAAAACATGAATCAATCGATTAACAAAATATGAATCAACTGATACGCGCAAGCAAATTCGGCAACTGAACTTATCAACTGAAATCAGCTGATACAATGATACAGAGTAAACTGATCAGTTAAAGCATTAAGTCAAATGCCTCAAAGTCTCTCAACTGAAGATGTCTCGGGAAAGAACAAAGAAGACATAACAGATTACAAGAGCACCGCACAACAACCAAGACTACTTAAAAAAACGCATTCCGGACAAAGCAATTAAGATGACGAATTACAATAAATGAAGCAAACAATATCGAAGGAATAATCAAGTGGAAACCAACGGATACAAAGATTCAAATTTATCTCAAGATTACTGTTGGAAAAGAAGAGTATAAATATGGCAGAAGAAAAAGAAGAAGTGACGATACATCATTCAAAACTTGCTATTACTCTGTCAAAATCTCAGCTCACTCTTACTTGATTTATTCATTACAATCAAGGCTACAAGTTGAGCAAACTAGCACTCTGTAATATTTGTTAATTCAATAGTCCTAAGATCAGTTACGCACAGAGATCATTTTGTAATACTAAGAGTTTCAGTTTAGGCAGTGGGTAAGTCCTAACTGAAGTGGGTCTGTACAAGTGTTGTATTGGATCAAAGTCTTTTAGTGGAAATCCTATCATTGTGATAGAAGGAGTGACGTAGGAGTAATTGAATTCTCCGAACATCCAGAAACAATCCTTGTGTATTTTATTTCAGTTCTGTATTCTATCTGTCAGTCAGTTACCTTCCGCAACTACCTCAGTTTAACTGATTGATATTGACCAACAAGATTCCGAGAATCAGTTTGTCACCAAACTGAACTCAAAAATTCGATAAGACCAATATTAATTGAGAGTGTTTATTCAACACCCTCTTCTAAACACTCTTGACACGTCAATCGATCCTATCAAGTGGTATCAGAGCGGTTGAATCTTGTTCTTGAATACTTCTGATCTATAAATCTGCTAGCATGACTTCATTCAATAAAATTCCTATGTTCTCAAGAGAAGATTTCGATGACTGGAAAATCAGAATGCAGGCTCACTTAGCTGCACAAGATGATGACATTTGGTATGTCATAACAGACGGACCCATGAAGATTCTAAAAGCAAATACAGAAATTGCCATAACTGAAGGGGCACCACAGAGAATTCAAAAGCCCAGAGAAGAGTGGACAAATGAGGACAAAAGAAAAGCCAATCTTGACAATGTGGCCAAAGATACTCTATACAAAACACTGGACAAAGCAACATTCAACAAAATAAAGATGTGCAAAACAGAAAAAGAAATTTGGGAAAAGTTGATTCAGTTATATGAAGGAAATGACCAAAGAAAAGAAAATAAACTCTCTGTTGCTGTTCATAAATTTGACAATATCAAAATGAAGGTTGGAGAATCAATGAATGAGTATGATGAAAGGGTGAGCAGTATTGTAAATGAATTAAATGCACTCGGAAAGGTGTATACTAACAAAGAGGTTGCACTAAAAGTGATGAGAGGTTTTCCAAAAGAATGGGATGTCAAAACTATGGCTATCAGAGAATCTAAAGACTTGAACCAGATCGAACTTCATGAACTATTTGTTGATTTAAAGGCTTATGAATTTGAATTGCAGAGCAGAGAAGGAGAACCATTTACTCCTACAGCTACAACTGCTCTGGCAGCTGTAAGAACTGAATCAACCAGTTTAGTCGAGAAATCTGCCGATCAGTTAAGCAATGATGCTATGTCATTATTCATCAAAAAGTTTGGGAGGTTCATGAGAAAGAACCAAGGACACTTTCAGAAGCAATACCAGAGAAACAATTCCAAAGAAGAAATAAATGCTTGCTACAATTGTGGCAAAACATGTCATTATATTGCTGACTGTCCTAAACCTAAAAAGGACAGTCAAGGATCAACTGACAGAAGAAAAAAATCATATGAGCATAAGAGAAGATCCAGAGATGATAAGAAAACCTAAAAAAAGAAACATGAGGTTCTATTAGCTGAAGAGAACAAATCCAAATGGGCAGAAACTGATAGTGATGAATCAGAACCAGAAAGCTCATATAGCTCAAGTGATGAAGAGGAAGTCAAATGTCTAATGGCCAATGATACAGAAGCAAAATCTACAAGTCAACAGGTATTTGATTTTAGTTCAACTGATTTTACACAAGAAGAACTCATTTTAACATTGCATGAAATGGTAAATGAGTACCAGAAACTTGCATCATCATTTGAGGAAATAAAGTCAAAGCAAAATGATCCCATGGACAATAAAACCAAAACTGATGAATCAGTTGATGGGTTGAGTCTAAAAAGGAAAATTGCTGAGTTAAAAGCAAAGAGAAAGAAAGATCAGTCACTGATCCAGAAACTGATCCTTGAAAATTCAAAACAGACTGAACTCATTCAATCTTGGAATAAGTCGTCTACTGCATTGAATGAGATGCAGAATTCACAAAAATCAGTTTCTGATAAAACTGGTTTAGGGTTTAGTAATCAAGGAGAAACGTTTTCAAATGATACTCAACCAAAGCTGACAATGAACAAAGGGAAGTACATTCACTTTGTCAAATCAGCAGTGGTACAAGAACAAATTGAGCCCAGTAAACTGATTGAACAACCTACTGAGAAGTTGAACAAGGCTAGAAGATATGGGATTGGCTATAGCCAAAAGCTTTCAACATATTCACAAAGCGGGTCATCAAAAAGATTTCACAAAAACTATTCGAATGGCTATGTCAATTACTATAACTGCAAGCCAGTTCAGAAGAGATACAGATTGAACAATCAGTTGAATAAGACTAAAACACATACTGTATCAACTGTACACTACTCACCAAGCACACAAAATCCGAGAAAAAGCATTTGGAATACAGCTACTGGAAAGTCAGTTAGACTAATCCAAGTATGGGTTCCAAAGGGACTAATAAGTTTTGGACCCAAATAGATATGGGTTACCAAATCATATTATGTGTGTGCTTGTAGGTAACAGGTACAGATAAAAATTCAATATGGTATTTGGACAGCGGTTGCTCACGACATATGACAGAAGATGCAAGTATGCTATCTCAACTGACCAAATATAGTGGTCCAAACATCAGTTTCGGAGATAATTCCAAAGGTAAAACCGTGGGTAAGGGTAAGCTTATCCATGGTAATTTTACTATTAAAGATGTTTTATTAGTAGAGAATCTGAAGTATAACTTGATTAGCATTAGTCAGTTATGCGACAATGGGTTCTCGGTAAAATTTGATAAAAACTCATGCTCAGTTAAAACATCAACTGATGAAATCATACTAACTGGCAAACGATGTGGAAACACGTATAAAGTCAGTTGGAATGAACAGCCTCATGCACCAGTCTGCTTTATTGCTTCAAAATCATCTCAAAACTGGTTGTGGCATAAAAGGTTAAATCATTTAAACTTTAAATCCATTGCCTATCTGAGTAAACATGAACTTGTAACTGGTTTGCCCAAAATAAATTTTTCAAAAGAAAAACTTTGCTCAGCATGTCAGTATGGAAAACAAGTACGATATTCTTTCAAAAACAAGGGCTGTAAGTCTTCATCCCGATGCTTAGAACTATTGCACATGGATCTCTTCGGTCCAATACCAGTCATGAGCTTAGGGGGAATGAAATACACCTTGGTGGTCGTAGATGATTTTTCAAGATTTACTTGGGTTATCTTTCTCAAATCCAAAGACCATACGGCTGCACAACTGATTAAACTCTTTAAAAGACTTTTAAATGAAAAATCAGTTGGGATTGATCGAATCAGATCTGATCGAGGAACTAAATTCATCAATCAAACACTTTCAAGCTTTCTAGAAAATGCTGGAATCAAGCATGAGCTCTCAGCAGCAAGAACTCCTCAGCAAAACGGTGTAGCTGAGAGAAGAAATCGAACCCTTAAAGAAGCTGCTAGAACAATGCTTGCTGATTCTGGTATTTCTCAAAGATTTTGGGCAGAGGCAGTAAACACTGCATGTTATACTCAGAACATATCAATGATTAATAAGAATCATATGAAAACATCATATGAGATCTGGCATGGAAGAAAAAGTATAATCACTTATTTCAAAATATTCGGCTGTAGATGTTTTATTCATGATAATAGTAAAAATTACTTAAAAGCATTCGATGCCAAATCTGCAGAAGGAATATTCCTTGGATATTCTTCAGTTAGTATAGCTTATAGAGTCTTTAATAAGAAAACTTTACATGTTGAAGAATCTGCGCATGTTGACTTTGATGAAACTGCACTAACTGATAAGCCAACTGATCAAGTTGAGCTAGCTGATCGATTTTCAGATATCAGTTTGGAAGATGATGACAAAGATGAAAATCATAATAATCAAAACATCCTTCAAACACCAGAACCAGAGATATTGGATCAATTAAATGAGCAGGAAGTCAATGCTGACAATCAGTTATTAAAGGAAAATGATAATATTCAAATATCAGCTGACGAGGCATCAACTGAAGCTGAAAACTACATTCAGTTACCAACTGAAGAAGTTGCAGATGCAACGAATGCTGAGTACAGATGGAGAAAATCACATCCACCAGAATTGGTAATAGGAAATCCATCTGATCCAGTAAGAACTCGCAATCAAATGTTAAATTTATTTATTCATTCAGCCTTTGTCTCACAAATGGAACCAAAAAAAACTGATGAAGCTCTTGCTGATCCAAACTTGGTAAATGCTATGCAAGAAGAGCGGAATCAGTTCACTCACAATAACGTCTGGAACTTAGTTCCAAGACCAACTTCAAAAACCATTATAGGTACAAAATGGATGTATAGGAATAAACTAAACGAGGACGGTTCAGTTATACGCAACAAAGCAAGACTAGTAGCACAAGGATATAGGCAAGAAGAAGGAATTGACTACGATGAGACGTATGCTCCAGTTGCAAGATTGGAAGCAATCAGAATATTTCTTGCTTATGCATCTCACAAAAACTTCAAAGTTTACCAGATGGATGTGAAGAGTGCATTCCTAAACGGTCAGTTACAAGAAGAAGTATATGTTGAACAACCTCCAGGTTTTGTAAATCACAAACTTCCTGATCATGTATACTATTTGAACAAAGCATTATATGGTCTTAAACAAGCTCACAGGGCTTGGTACGAAACTCTTTCAAAATTTCTAACTGATCATGACTTTACAGTCGGATCAGTTGATAAGACCTTGTTCAAATTTACTAAAAATAATCATATTCTATTAATTCAATTTTATGTTGATGATATAATATTTGGGTCAACTAACCCCAAATTGTGCAAAAAGTTTGCTAAGTTAATGCTGGAAAAGTTTGAAATGAGCATGATGGGTGAACTGACATTTTTTCTTGGACTGCAAGTGAAGTAACTGGAAACTGGTATATTCATTAGTCAAACAAAATATACAAAGGAGTTGCTAAAGAAATTTGGTATGGAATCATGCTCAGCTGCAACTACTCCCATGAGCTCATCAGTTAAACTAGATACTGACGAAGGGGGAATATCAGTAGAGGCGACATTATATAGAAAATTAATAGGTTCATTGTTGTACCTAACAGCCAGTCGACCTGTTATTGTTTTTGCTGTCTATATGTGTGCCAGATTTCAAGCAAATCCTAAGCAATCACATTTCTCAGCTGCTAAAAGAACTCTGAGATATCTTAAGGACACGCAAAATGTTGGGCTATGGTATTCCAAAGACTCCACCTTCAATTTAGTTGGATATTCAGACGCAGATTATTGAGGATGTAAGCTTGATCGCAAAAGTACAAGTGGATCTTGTCAGTTCTTAGGAGACAGACTGATCTCTTGGTTCAGCAAGAAGCAGACATCCATAGCTACCTCAACAACAGAAGCAGAATATCTTGCTGCTGGTAGCTGTTGTGCACAACTGATCTGGATTCAGCAACAACTAAAGGATTATGGAGTAACGTCAACTGAATCGCCCATATTTTGTGATAATACCAGCACAATTGCCATCACTTATAATCCAGTTCTTCACTCAAGGACCAAGCATATAGATGTCAGGCATCACTTCATTAGGGATCATGCGTTAAAGAAGGATATTCGACTAGAATATATTTCAACTGAACAGCAAGCAGCTGACATCTTCACAAAACCATTACCCGAGGCTAAGTTTTCTTACTTTCGAAATATTCTTGGTTTAATTGATTTATCTTAGAAATTATTAGTAATATTGCATCACATTTTTATCACTATCATCTTATTTATAGGAAAATGACGTTGGAGAAGCTGAAGAGTCTCAAGTTAATCAATGCGTCTTTCACATTTACCAAGGACTTTAAGTTATCAGTTGTTCATTGTCAACTGACACCAGTTTGAATTCTATTAATAGTTGTTTAAATAGTCCCAGTTCATGATCAACTTATGACAGTTAGTCTCTCATCAGTTCATTTGTTTACATATCACAGCTGATGAAATATATCATTTGCAGAAAAGCAGAATTAAAACCAGATAAATATTTCATTACTTATAAATGTTGGTCTGGATTACATCATCATACTTCTCCTCCACAACAATTATCCAAAATTTCAGCCAAACAGATAGAGAAGAAGGAGCAGTCATGAGAAAGCTGTGAGAATGAGCTATGCGTCTCAGGATCTTCAATTCCTTGCGGAGCATCAGCTGATACATGTGACCGTCCTTGAAGACGTCCACCCACACAGCAATATTCAAGTGCTTTCGCACTTGATTCAGTTCTGCCACAAATTCAGGAGTGGTGGCCTCCCCAGAGTTGTATAAGAGCGCAAGCTCCTGCAATCGCTACCAGTAATGCAGACTTTCATAGAAGACGAAGTCTTCTATCTCAGCCTTCCTGGCCTCCACAGAAAAGGGAGAAAGACTTGAGTCACCCGTATCAGACATTTTTTTTTCTTGAATATTTTGGATGATATTTCTAAAACTAATTGAGTCATTTCTATTTATAGCAGAATATCAAGAAAGCTGAAGAGTCGTCAACGTTTCAGCAAAACCAATAACCTCTCTGACTCTTAAAATTATTTTGTAGCACTACTTTAATTATTATATGCACCAATTTAGGGGGAATGTCAGTTTTTAAGACGTTAGCTGAGAAGACAATCGTTTGTGAATTCTCAACTGACTTGAATCAGTTTCCCAACTGATCGTTCAGCTTGAAAATTTTACAAATCTTCTCACATAAGTTAACCAATTAAAAACTTATTATATTCCAAATCAAATGAGGTGACTAAATTTTTATGACGTGGCATATTTTAAAACCGCTCATTATTATATACACACGATTACAGCACACGTGCACACATTTTTATTCAAAATTTTTCCCGGGCTGACACGTGTCCAGAATTTGAACAGTCACGAACAAAAGAATTTTGCCCGCTTCACTTCAGTTCTATTCTTCACAATTACAATCAGTTTCTAAGAGTATACAAATTTCAGAACTTATTCTCTTCAATTTGCAGATCACTACACTTTCCGAAATGGCAAACCAGATCCAGCCCATATCTTGAATGCGATGGTCATCGATTTTAACTCGGTTCTATCGATTCAAGAAGCAGACGTTAAGAATGTATTTCTAAAGCTTGAGTCGGCAGGTCTATGGATGTTCTTGGGACAATCTTCTCAGAAGATATACCTCAAGGAGGTCAATGAATTCTATCGGAAGGGATTTATCACTGCTAATGACACTATCTCTGTGACTATCAATGATCAGTTGCTACTCCTTTCTGAAGAAGCTTTCGGAGAAATCTTCTCTTTGCCAACTGATGGTTATGTCAGCTTTTCTGAAGTAAAAACTCATGACATTGAAGAAATGCAGTCTCGACTATCTGCTGATGGACGGAAAATCAAGGTTTCCGATCCAAAGAAGGAACTGAAACCAGAAATTCAGTTGTTAGCTGATATCGTGGCAAAGGAATATTAGCAAAAGCCGGTTCTTATGCTGCTCTTACACTCGAAAAATTCCAGGTAATGACCATAATCATGGGTGAAAAGAAAGCAAATTGGAGATATATTCTTTTTAACATCTTGAAGAATATGCTCAAGTCATCCAAACAGTCATGTGGCTTCGCCATCCAAATCAGTTATCTGTTAAAACTGAAGGGTTTGGTAGCTGAAAATGCTGAAACATCATCAAAATTCAAGGTATTTACTGCCAAAAACACCTTGCCATCAAAAACCAAAATAGAGGTTGAGCCATCACCAGTCAAGAAGGTCAAAACAGCAAAAAGGAAACTGATTCTCAGTGAATCAGATTCAGAGAAAACTCGTTCCCCTAAGCTTGTCAAGAGACCAAGGACTCAAAGAACCAAACCAATAACCACAGTGGAAGTCATTCCACCTGAGAAAATTATTCAATCAGCTGCTCAACAGCCCATTCAGGCTATCCCTTTGCAAGTAGTCTCACCTGATGATTCAGTTACCAAAGCAAAGACACCAGCTAAGGTAAGAGCTCCCTTGACTCTTGTAATTGCCCTACCATCCTGCCTAGAGCCAGATCTAAAGGTGTAATATTAAGGGAACCTAGTGCACTCCACACATTCTGGAATGGATCTTCCTCACATTCTCTCAACTGACAAAGGAAAAGGCAAGCTGGTTGAAGAACCCCGGCCATCCCCAATGTCATTCAAACACACATTGACCTAGTTTGGGAACAGGTCAATGCATTTGCCACATCACAATTAAAATCTTTTGATTGTTGGAAAAGTTTCAGAACAGAAATCTTTGCCAAAGAACTGAAGCATAGATCTCAACTGAAAAAGTTCATCAAGCTAGAAGCAATTGTGATGAAAGTAGTCAAAGCTGCTACAATTCCACAGGCATTAGAAAGGCAGAAATATTTCTTTAATCAGATTCGCGTCAAAAAGCTAACAAGAATGGTAGCAAAGCTGAAGTCCAACTACAATCCCACAAGTCCAACTGCATACAATGATAGAGCTGTGTTCACTCAACTAGACACAGATCTTAGTAGTCTGTAGAGTGAAATCAGATTTTGGGAAGAAGATCAGGAACTAGTTCTTCATGACCAACCCCCCAACTCAAATATTGAAAAAGATTTATCCTCCTCTCCACAAAAAGAACCATCTCCACAACAGGCAACTGAAAAGCCAGTTCAGGGAATACCTCAATCCTCTCAGACAGAACATCAGCTATATTCTGAAGCAGAACTATCCTTGACAAACATTGATGAAATCATTCAAGCTGTTACCTTGGAAGCTCAGCTAGAGGAAATACAATATGACTCAATTACCCATTCAGCTGAACAACCAGAGCAAGACATTAAATATCATCTGAAGCACCAGCTGAGTCACTTATTGCTGAAAAATTTATATCTGCTCAAACTGAAGATCAAACTGAAGTTCCAAACCAAACTTCAGAAAAAGAAATATTTGAATCGGAAAAAGCTCAAACTGAAGCACCAGTTCAGCCAGAAACTTCTGCTTAACAAGATATTCAAACTGATGAACAAGCAAAACCCTCAGAACAAGAAACTGCTGAACATGTAGAAGGTCAGTTGCTCACTGAATCAAAGGAGCAAGAACAAATTTCAGTTAATTCTCCACAGGAGGCCCCTATGTATGAACCATCCATCTCCATCATTCAGCCAGACAGTCCATTTCTTGATCAAAACCAACGTTCATCATCTCAAATTCAAGAAAACATTCCAGCTCAGCCTATGGCTGGAACAATGGAAACTAATCAAGCATTAGTTCTTTTTAGAACAAACATCGAAGCATTCAGAAACGCCCAGTCAGCGACCTCCAATTCAATCCACAGAAATGGATGTTGTTCTTGAAGAAATCCAGAACATACAGTACAATATGCAGCAGATGCTCGCTGAAATCAAGAAAATTCAATTCGAACAACTGTCTCATACTGTCAAATTAGATTCTTCGACTGAATTTGACTCGGCGAAACTAAACGCTCTTCAAGCCAACATGGACTCTCCTAGCAGAACTGTGCATGAAATAAAGAAGGGGCTAGTTAACTCACTCTTTACAACTCAGGATGTAATCAGTCAGAGAGTTGAGCGACTAGAAACCTCTGTTTCAAATAAAATAGAATTGCTACAGACCTCCCTCACAACTGTTGCCACAAGTATCTCATCAGATGTAAAAATTCTTTCCATTGATGTTCGAAAGTTATCAGACAAAATGGAGTTGTTTGACAAAAAGGGGGAAGAACAGCAGCTGAAGAAGAATTAATCAGATTATTAGAATCAACTGATATAATATTCTCAAATTTTATGTTATCTACAAGGAATCCAGTTATTTTATGATTCAGTTGCGTAATCTATTATCTAGAAAGAGCTCAGTTATTCGATCTTAAATCACTTGGTTTTGTCAAACACCATAAAGGGAGAAATTGTTGGAAACTAGATTCTGGAGTTTGACAAAACATGAATCAATCGATTAACAAAATATGAATCAACTGATACGCGCAAGCAAATTCGGCAACTGAACTTATCAACTGAAATCAGCTGATACAATGATACAAAGTAAACTGATCAGTTAAAACATTCAGCCGAATGCCTCAAAGTCTCTCAACTGAAGATGTCTCGGGAAAGAACAAAGAAGACATAACAGATTACAAGAGCACCGCACAACAACCAAGACTACTTAAAACAACGCATTCCGGACAAAGCAATTAAGACGCCGAATTACAATAAATGAAGCAAACAATATCGAAGGAATAATCAAGTGGAAACCAACGGATACAAAGATTCAAATTTTTCTCAAGATTACCGTTGGAAAAGAAAAGTATAAATATGGCAGAAGAAAAAGAAGAAGTGACGATACATCATTCAAAACTTGCTATTACTCTGTCAAAATCTCAGCTCACTCTTACTTGATTTATTCGTAGCAATCAAGGCTACAAGTTGAGCAAACTAGCACTCTGTAATATTTGTTAATTCAATAGTGCTAAGATCAGTTACGCATAGAGATCATTTTGTAATACTAAGAGTTTCCGTTTAGGCAGTGGGTAAGTTCTAACTGAAGTGGGTCTGTACAAGTGTTGTATTGGATCAAAGTCTTTTAGTGGAAATCCTATCCTTGTGATAGAAGGGGTGACGTAGGAGTAATTGAATTCTCCGAACATCCAGAAACAATCCTTGTGTATTTTATTTCAGTTCTGTATTCTATCTGTCAGTCAGTTATCCTTCCGCAACTACCTCAGTTTAACTGATTGATATTGATCAACAAGATTCCGAGAATCAGTTTGTCACCAAACTGAACTCAAAAATTCGATAAGACCAATATTAATTGAGAGTGTTTATTCAACCCCCCCTTCTAAACACTCTTGACACGTCAATCGATCCTATCAGAATATCTTGCCCAGAAAGGTTCTAGGAAATGGTATATTCTACATTGAAGTAAACATTTCAATTAACTCTACTTCTTAGTTATTAGATACCGACTGTGGCTCACATCTTTGTAATGATTTGCAGGTGATGGGAAGAAGTAGAAGACTTAGGGAAGGTGAGACCTTCTTGAGGATGGGCAATGGAGCAAGAGTGACTAGTCAAGGCCGTAGGAGATGTTTACTTATTGTTGAACAACTATTTTACGTAAATTTTGAGGGATGTTTTATTTGTGCCTGAGTTTGTGAAAAACATTGTTTCTATTTCTATGCTTGATAAAGATGGATATTCTTGTTTATTTAGCAAAGGTGTTTGCAACATTTACAAGAATGAATGTTTGATTGGTACAGGAGAACTTGAAAACGATCTCTACAACTTAAAATTGAAAGATATTCCACTAAACAATGTCCAAGCAATAACAACAACAAACAAGCAAAAACAAGATACTCTAAATTCGGCACAATTATGGATGCTCGATTAAGACATATTTCTCTAAGAAGGATGAACAAGCTAGTGGGAGTGGACATGTTTGATATGTCTGATATTAATTCTCTACCAACTTAAGAATCCTATCTAAAAGGAAAGATGACAAAAATTCCCTTTGAGGGCCATGTGGAGCGAACCGAAGGATTATTGGATTTGATCCATACCGATGTGTGCGGTCCGCTTAGCATCACCACTAAGCATGGACATTCCTACTTAATCAACTTTACTGATGATTTTTAAAGGTATGGGTATGTGTATTTGATGAAATACAAATCTGAAGTCTTTGAAAGGTTCAAAGAATTCAGAAGTGAAGTAGAGAAACAATTGGGACGAAGTATCAGGTCACTTCGCAGCATCGTAACCGGACTTTGATGGACATTGTTCGGTGTATGATGGGGTTCATGGAGTTGCCGCCATCCTTTAGGGGATATGCACTTGAGACAGCGGCACTGTTGTTGAACAATGTCTATTCAAAAGCAGTTGATAAGACACCATATGAGATATGAATGGGTAAGCCTCCCAAATATTATTATCTTAGAATATGGGGATGCCCTGCTTATGTGAAGTAGGCAGTGGGAGATAAATTGGATAGTCGATCCATTTTATGTTACTTTGTGGGATATCGAAGGAATTCAGTTGGATATTATTTCTATCATCCCCAAGAAACAAAGTTGTTTATTTCTAGGAATGCAACTTTTTGGAAAAGGAATTTCTATTGGATAGAAAAGGGGAGATGATAGAACTCGAAGAAGTTCGAGAGACACCTGCAGTTTTAGAACCCACACTCGAAGAGCCAATTAAGGAGATACAAGCTCCTAGAAGATCCGAGAGATTCTCGAGACCACCTATGAGGTATGGTCTGCTTTTTGAAGAGGGTCATGATCAGCCTAACCATGGATGTGATCCAATGACCTTTAAGGAAGCATTATCTGATGCAGATTCATCCAAATGACTTGAAGCTATGGAATCTGAGATGAATTCCATGCATTCAAACCAGGTGTCGAATCTTGTGGATCCACCGGAGGGAACTGTTCCCATAGGGTGTAAATGGATTTACAAGAGGAAACTTGGGGCGGATGGGAATGTATTGACCTTCAAGGTGCGATTGGTAGTACTAGGCCATACCCAAAGACAAGGAGTTGACTTTGAGGAAATCTTTTCTCCAGTTGCAATGTTCAAGTCTATAAGGATATTGCTAGTCATAACTGCATGGTATGACTATGAGATATGATAGATGGATGTAAAGACAACTTTTCTTAATGGGGATATTAAGGAAGAGATTTACATGTCTCAACCTGAAGAGTTTACATCTATCGGTAGTGAGCATATGGTATGCAAATTTTAGAGATCTATTTATGGACTAAAGCAGACATCTAGGAGTTGGAACCTTGGATCGATGGTACAATCAAAGAGTTTGGTTTTACTAAGAATCCTGAGGAACCCTGTATATATAAGAAGGTCAGTGGGAGTGCTATGACATTCCTGGTACTTTATTTTGATGACTTTCTACTCATTGGGAATGATGTAGGGATGTTGCAATCAACTAAAATATGGTTAGCAGGAAAGTTCTTGATGCAGGACTTGGGTGAAGCATCTTTTGTATTGGAAATATAGATCTATAGAGATAGATCAAGAAGATTGCTTGGTCTCACCCAATCCACATACATTGATACCATCGTTAAGCGGTTCTCGATGGATGAGTCCAAGAGAGGACATCTACCAATGTGTCATGGCATTTCCCTATCCAAATCTATGTCTCCCAAGACTGATGCAGAGATAGAGGCGATGACAAGCATACCGTATGCATCTGCAATTGGTAGTATCATGTATGGGATGATATCTGTAACGACCCGAAAATCAGACTACGTATAAGCCATGCATAATTATTACTATTTAAATTTAAAAATGATTATATATATATATATATATATATATATATATATATATGAAGGGTCTAATTCATTTTGATATTTGACAAGTCATAACTATTTATTTTAAATGCAAAAGTTTAGTTTTATCTTTTCAGTTAAATACGCGAGGACGGACCGTAGTTTGAAGATTAGAGATAAGATTAATAATAAGAAAGACATTCCTAAATTTAATTTAAATCAAGGAATAATTTAATTTAAAGAAATAAAATGTTTTAGAATTTATTTAATTAATTAGAGCTAAGTTGGTAAATAAATTCTTTTAGGTTCAATATTTAATTAAAGCTTAAATTAAAATATGTAAACAAGAGAGAATGAATTAATCTAAGTATGAAGTATTCAAGAAATTAAACATAGTATTTAAATGCTTAAAGTTAAATCCATGCAATGCCATGCAAGAGGTCATTATAAATTAAGGTGTAAATTCATTAAAATGTAGAATGGGTATTTAAAACCTTAAGCAATTAACATACAAGATGTAAACAATAAAACACCATGCAAATAAGTAATAATTTTGGGTCCAACATTTAAAATATTCAAAGGTGGATAACTCTCCATTCCAACAATTCCTAATTACAATTCTTTGGGGTATTCATTTCTCATTTTAATTATCTAATGGGTAGTAAATTTAAATGCAATAACATACCTCATTTATACTCAACCTATTAGACAACAAAACCGTGTAAATGCAGTAGGAAATAAGGAACAAACCAACGGCAATAAGGGGATTAAGAAACAATTCAAAACCCTTCACCTCCTTCACCTGTAACTCTCATTTTAATGTATATTATGGACCCTTTAACACCATTATTAACACTCCTCTTCCTTACCTACATGTCCTACATTCATATGCTCAAAAAATCAGTAGGAAACATCTGAGAAAAATCGTGAATTAGCAGCAAGGAGGAGAGGGTAGGAACAACAACACTAGAGGAGGAAAAACAATTCATATCCATTCAACTTCTTGCACTTGTAACTTTCCACTAAATGCACTTCAAGACCCCTTTAACACTTCCTATATTATACACCTTCATCTCTAACATCAACTACACCCCAAAATTCGAAATATCAGAAAGAAAAAGCTGCTGAATTCGAGAGAACAACAGCAGAAACAAGAAGGAAAAGCCAACTCCGATTCCGTCGCATCGTATTGTCGTTTTGATTTGTTTTATTCAAAACAACTTCCAGACATGTATATATTGTTTCTTTGCTCTTCAATCAAGTCATATTAGATAATTTTAAGCAGTATATGTTCATGAATCAAGCAGCATCACGAAAGAATGACAGCAACTTTCCCTTAGGTGCAATAATGAGTCACGGTTTTGGTCATTTGGGTGGTTAAGGTGTGTGTTCTAATCTTGGCTGTCCTAGGGACTGTAGCCATGGTTATAACCCTCACTTACCATGTCAAGGACGTGACCAAGGTGTCCTTTCAAGGTTTGGTTCATGGTTCCCTCAAAATTTTTAAAACAACAACACAAGTGCATAGTTCGAATTTTCCATTTCCTGTATTAGTGTGTCTTCGGTTTTGGAGTGTGGTTTGGATTGTGGTTGGCTTTTAGCCCTTAGCCATGGTTCAAGCCATGCCTTAGGATGTTGGTAAGAGTTCTTGGGAGGTGGTTCAAGCCATTGGTCAATAAATTTCATAGTTTACACCACAAACGCACAGTTGTCACTGCTGGTTTTTTTTTGACAGCAACTTTCATCTTCGGTTCATGAGGTTGGTTTGAGTTCTTGGCTGGCTTTTAGCCCATGGCCTTGGACTGGACAGTACCTCAATGAGTTAGGAAAGTGATGTTTTTGGCCGTTCGTGATTTGGTCGAGTTTAGAGGTCGTACGAGAATTTACGGTTAAAGGTGCCAAAATGACTCTCGAAAGAGTGTTTTATGTTTTTGGATTCCTTTCACCTATTTTCGTGTTTTACAGTTATTATGCATATTTTTCAGTATGTTTGGGGTATTTTAATCATGGTTAAACGTCGGTTTAATGTTGGTTCGGGTTGGTACGAAGCCATGGTTAAAAATCAAATTATTGGCTCTAATCGTCTCGTTTTTGGTTCTATTGTTACGTTTTTTTTTTTGTCAAGTTAAGATTTATTGCATGTGTCACATATTAGCAGTAAGTCGCAGCAAGCCTGGGAGCGATCCAACTCATCCGGTAAAAATAAGGTTATAATTATATTACGTGCATAAAAATATAAAATGTTTATTTTTGAGATATATGCTATATGTCTTGTGGCCACCTTATGCTTATGGGTTTGGAAGTCGGTAGGCGCAACCGAGGACCTCTCCGCCCGGTGACTTACGACCGGTTTATGATTATGTATGGGTACAGACATCCAGTCCAAGGGCTGTGATTGATCTCTACCGCCCAGTATACTGTGGTTTAGTCTGATCGGGCGCTTACGTTATGTTATGGGCCACTTGCTTAGAGACATTATCTTTACCAGAAAATTATGATATGACATGACAGAGCTCTATTGAGCAAAGCTTTTACGTATGATTTTTAGATATGCACGCAGTTATAATTATTCATGATGCGATTTTCACCGTACGCTTTACGATACTTTATTTTTACGTTGCATGCGATTTTATGATATATTTACTTGTTATTCACGATATATACATGTTGAGTCTTTAAACTCACTAGACTTGATTGTTGTAGGTATTGATGAGGTCGGGACCGCGGACGGAGACCAGTGAGCGATCTTGGGACAGCAGTAGTAATCCCGAGGACCTCATGATTTAATTTATGCACCTTTTATTATTCAAACTCAGTTTTAATACGTTGGATTATTTTTAAGTTGATGTTTACGTTTAATTATTTTTAAATCGTTGTTTGAAAACAATATCTGCTTCCGCTGTTATTTTATAATTAAAATTATTTACATGTTTACTTTAATTAAATGGGACAAGATAATTATTTATTTAGAAAATTTTTAATAATTTCGCAAAATTACGAATACGAAATACGGGCCTTGACAGTTGGTATCAGAGCACATGATCTTGTAAAGGGTTGTACTAATACTGCTCTCGAGAAGCTTATGAAGTCACGTCTTCGGTTTGTAAGTTTTACATTTACGCATTTTATTTAAAGCATGAATTATTTTAACAGCATGTTTTCATGAAATGTTTTTGCGTTCAGATTTTAATTGTTCAGTGTTTATTTAAATTAAAAATATAAATTATGGAATTATGCATGTTGGGTACGTTTGGAATTGGACATGTCTAAGAATTCGAATATTGGGCTTTAGGAGATGCTGAAAATGATTTGACTATATTAATTTTTAGGTCAATAGTGTTGATTTCCTCCTTATGGATCATAAGTTAATCTTGAAAATTATGAATGCTTTTGGGACTTGTAGAAATTCTAAGAAATTATTGATGGTTCTTGGTTGCTAGTCGAGTAAATTTTTGAGGATTTCATATAAGCAATAGCGATTCGAATACTACGACAATCTTTAGGATTATAAATGTACAATTTGAGGATTTTAAGTATCTATGGAAATGTAAGATTAATTATGAGAATTTATTTAGGATACATGCTCTACCTAGTTAGATTTAAGGATGGAATTGCATGAATGGAGAATTTTAGGGACCTAATTGTAATAACTAATAATTTGAGGACCTAAGAGGAAAAAAAAATTCTAAGGGACTATTTTCGAATTTACCAAATTTTGGGGATTAAATTTTGAGTTCGAGAATCTAAAAGTTTAATGAGGTAAAGATGGAAAATTTTATGGGGACAATGATGCAGATTTCGAAGAGTGTGGGGCCAAAATATAAATTGGGAGAATTGTAAGGGTCAGGTTGCAATTTTCAAAATTCTAAGAATTAAATGCGAACTTTTGAGGAACACTTGGGATTTTAAGTATTTATAGAAATGTAAGACGTGTTATGAGAATTAATTTTGGGTTTAATAAACTTAAGACTATTGAACCTTATGATATGGGAAATCTATAAAATGAAATTGGAAATACTGAGTACTCATGGGTAATTGTGGAATTTTCGAGATTTAGAAAAAAAAATTGGACGATATTCGAGGAAAGTAAGAATTATTTTTACAATTTTAAGAAATTTGAGAACTTATCTAGTAGTAAGTGAGAATTGAACGGTTTAAATGGTAGGAATTTCGGTTATTTAGGCTCGAAGGAAATATAGAATATTTAGATATTTGGATTGTAATGTTATAATGAATGGTAACCAAGGACATTGTAGGATGAATCAATCTTAGGCATGAAAATTTAAGCGTTAGTGAAATCATGTTGTGGCAAATTAAGGATTTAAAGTGATGCCGATTTAAGGTAAAATTTGATCGGTTAGTTAAGTTATATGGATAAACATTGAGTTAGAAATTTTTTTTGGGAATTTAAGTTTGATGTGTCGTAAGTTTTAACCAGGATCTTAACGGTTAGAATTATACCTTTAGGGGAATTTGATTTTTCTATAAAGTTGAGTATGATGGATGGTTAGGTTACTCGATAGACGCATGTAAAAATTGAATTAGACACCTTATCTTGAGGAATTTTGAAAGTCATTAAGAAATTTGGGACTAAGCGGATATGTGGGCTGGAGTTATACTATCTAATATTATTTGGGTTGCATAAGTTTGAATTTCCAGATTTATAAGATAGGTGTTCATACATAAGTTTTGGGTGAAATAAAAAAAAAAAAGAATTGGAGGCGTTCAACATAGAGTACCAATGAACTAACATTAAGATTTTAATTGAGTAAGAAATCCGAAATCTTGATATGGGAATTTTAGAACTCTATGGGTGATATGAGCGAAGTTGAATTATTAGAGTAAGTTTATCGCTAACATGAGATAACTTATTAAGTTTTATACACTAGACTTAATTAAGCATTCATGATACTTAAGAATGCGACATTTGTTTCAATGAGGAAAATCAAGAGTCTTAGGCCTCAACTATATTGTAATTGGAAAGAAAATGGTTTAAGCATAAAATTGAGATTTGAAGGGCTTTAAAATATTGGTAGAAGGTCGATTTTGTATAATTGGGTTTTATGGATTAACGTTATTTGAGGTTTAAGATTTGCAACAATTTTATATTTGAGGTATACTCGTAAATAGTTAAGTTATATAAGTTTGGGCTGTAAGATAAAGATTCGATTCAAGGATCTTAGACTAATTTTGTTATGGAGCTGAGATAAGATTTAACTTTTAAGTGTATCACCGAGGATAGAAGTTGATCAGTAACCTTTGGTGCTAAGAGTCTTTAAGTTGAACTGCGTAAATGCTAATGTAATAGGTCGTTGAACATTACGGGTATAGTATAAGGAAGGTAAGACATGATAAGTTTGAACCACCAATTCTAATATTGGGAACGATGAGAAAAGTCAGAATTCGAGGTCATAGTAAAGTAAAGCTAAGTTACCATAAGTCGTTTTAAGTTGCGATTCGCAAATGAGATTTTTGGTAGGCAATCTAATTAGGATTGAAGAAACGTAAGGACAGCCTATGACTTAATTTTTATCAGAGTAGCGCACCGGTAGCGTGGTTGCTGGGATAATAGAATTAAGAATCTAAACTTTTGGATTATCGAGGATTAGCGAATTTCGGGGACGAAATTCAATTTAAGGGGGGAAGATTGTAACGACCCGAAAATAAGACTACGTATAAGCCATGCATAATTATTACTATTTAAATTTAAAAATAATTTATATATATATATATATATATATGAAGGGTCTAATTCATTTTGATATTTGACAAGTCATAACTATTTATTTTAAATGCAAAAGTTTAGTTTTATCTTTTCAGTTAAATACGCGAGGGCGGACCGGAGTTTGAAGATTAGAGATAAGATTAATAATAAGAAAGACATTCCTAAATTTAATTTAAATCAAGGAATAATTTAATTTAAAGAAATAAAATGTTTTAGAATTTATTTAATTAATTAGAGCTAAGTTGGTAAATAAATTCTTTTAGGTTCAATATTTAATTAAAGCTTAAATTAAAATATGTAAACAAGATAGAATGAATTAATCTAAGTATGAAGTATTCAAGAAATTAAACATAGTATTTAAA
Source organism: Primulina tabacum (assembly GCF_025594145.1). Taxonomy (NCBI): domain Eukaryota; kingdom Viridiplantae; phylum Streptophyta; class Magnoliopsida; order Lamiales; family Gesneriaceae; genus Primulina; species Primulina tabacum. The sequence continues at coordinate 39,659,383 of NC_134552.1, forward strand.
TGCTTAAAGTTAAATCCATGCAATGCCATGCAAGAGGTCATTATAAGTTAAGGTGTAAATTCATTAAAATGTAGAATGGGTATTTAAAACCTTAAGCAATTAACATACAAGATGTAAACAATAAAACACCATGAAAATAAGTAATAATTTTGGGTCCAACATTTAAAATATTCAAAGGTGGATAACTATCCATTCCAACAATTCCTAATTACAATTCTTGGGGTATTCATTTCTCATTTTAATTATCTAATGGGTAGTAAATTTAAATGCAATAACATACCTCATTTCTACTCAACCTATTAGACAACAAAACCGTGTAAATGCAGTAGGAAATAAGGAACAAACCAACGGCAATAAGGGAATTAAGAAACAATTCAAAACCCTTCACCTCCTTCACCTGTAACTCTCATTTTAATGTATATTATGGACCCTTTAACGCCATTATTAACATTCCTCTTCCTTACCTACATGTCCTTCATTCATATGCTCAAAAAATCAGTAGGAAACATCTGAGAAAAATCGTGAATTAGCAGCAAGGAGGAGAGGGTAGGAACAACAACACTAGAGGAGGAAAAACAATTCATATCCATTCAACTTCTTGCACTTGTAACTCTCCACTAAATGCACTTCAAGACCCCTTTAACACCTCCTATATCATACACCTTCATCCCTAACATCAACTACATCCCTACATTCGAATTATCAGAAATAACAAGCTGCTGAATTCGAGAGAACAACAGCAGAAACAAGAAGGAAAAGCCAACTCCGATTCCGTCGCATCGTATTGTCGTTTTGATTTGTTTTATTCAAAACAACTTCCAGGCATGTATATATTGTTTCTTTGCTCTTCAATCAAGTCATATTAGATAATTTTAAGCAGTATATGTTCATGAATCAAGCAGCATCACGAAAGAATGACAACAACTTTCCCTTAGGTGCAATAATGAGTCACGGTTTTGGTCATTTGGGTGGTTAAGGTGTGTGTTCTAATCTTGGCTGTCCTAGGGACTGTAGCCATGGTTATAACCCTCACTTACCATGTCAAGGACGTGACCAAGGTGTCCTTTCAAGGTTTGGTTCATGGTTCCCTCAAAATTTTTAAAACAACACAAGTGCATAGTTCGAATTTTCCATTTCCTGTATTAGTGTGTCTTCGGTTTTGGAGTGTGGTTTGGATTGTGGTTGGCTTTTAGCCCTTAGCCATGGTTCAAGCCATGCCTTAGGATGTTGGTAAGAGTTCTTGGGAGGTGGTTCAAGCCATTGGTCAATAAATTTCATAGTTTACACCACAAACGCACAAGTTGCCACTGCTGGTTTTTTTTTTACAGCAACTTTCATGTTCGGTTCATGAGGTTGGTTTGAGTTCTTGGCTGGCTTTTAGCCCATGGCCTTGGACTGGACAGTACCTCAATGAGTTAGGAAAGTCATTTTTTTGGCCGTTCGTGATTTGGTCGAGTTTAGAGGTCGTACAAGAATTTACGGTGAAAGGTGCCAAAATGACTCTCGAAAGAGTGTTTTATGTTTTTGGATTCCTTTCACCTATTTTCGTGTTTTACAGTTATTATGCATATTTTTCAGTATGTTTGGGGTATTTTAATCATGGTTAAACGTCGGTTTAATGTTGGTTCGGGTTGGTACGAAGCCATGGTTAAAAATCAAGTTATTGGCTCTAATCGTCTCGTTTTTGGTTCTATTGTTACGTTTTTTTTTTGTCAAGTTAAGATTTATTGCATGTGTCACATATTAGTAGTAAGTCGCAGCAAGCCTGGGAGCGATCCAACTCATCCGGTAAAAATAAGGTTATAATTATATTACGTGCATAAAAATATAAAATGTTTATTTTTGAGATATATGCTATATGTCTTGTGGCCACCTTATGCTTATGGGTTTGGAAGTCGGTAGGCGCAACCGAGGACCTCTCCGCCCGGTGACTTACGACCGGTTTATGATTATGTATGGGTACAGACATCCAGTCCAAGGGCTGTGATTGATCTCTACCGCCCAGTATACTGTGGTTTAGTCTGATCAGGCGCTTACGTTATGTTATGGGCCACTTGCTTAGAGACATTATCTCTACCAGAAAATTATGATATGACATGACAGAGCTCTATTGAGGAAAGCTTTTACGTATGATTTTCAGATATGCACGTAGTTATAATTATTCATGATGCGATTTTCACCGTACGCTTTACGATACTTTATTTTTACGTTGCATGCGATTTTATGATATATTTACTTGTTATTCACGATATATACATGTTGAGTCTTTAGACTCACTAGACTTGATTGTTGTAGGTATTGATGAGGTCGGGACCGCGGACGGAGACCAGTGAGCGATCTTGGGACAGCAGTAGTAATCCCGAGGACCTCATGATTTAATTTATGCACCTTTTATTATTCAAACTAAGTTTTAATACGTTGGATTATTTTTAAGTTGATGTTTACGTTTAATTATTTTTAAATCGTTGGTTGAAAACAATATCTGCTTCCGCTGTTATTTTAAAATTAAAATTATTTACATGTTTACTTTAATTAAATGGGACAAGATAATTATTTATTTAGAAAATTTTTAATAATTCCGCAAAATTACGAATACGAAATACGGGCCTTGACAATATCTACACGTCATGACGTGGCTTTTGGACAAAGTGTAGTGAGTAGATATCAATCGAACCCTGGTCTTCCACACTGGAAAGCTGTGAAAGACATCCTCAAGTAGTTGAGAAGGACCAATAAGTTGTTCTTAATATATGGGGGTGGAAAGCTGAAATTGGAAGGCTATGCCGACTCTAGCTTCCAAAGCGATATCGATGACTCAAAGTCAACCTCTGGGTTCGTATTCATGCTCAATGGTGCTGCTGTCTCTTGGAAGAGTTCCAATCAAGGTAGTACTGCGGATTCCACAACAAAGGCCGAATACATTGCTGCATCAGCTGCAACAAAGGGGGTTGTTTGGTTAAGGAATTTCGTACAAGAGTTGGGCATCATTCCTAATGGAGTTGCTCATGTCCCGGTGTTTTGTGACAACACGGGAGCCATATCTCAGGCAAAGGAGCCAAGGTCTCATCAGAAATCCAAACAAGTATTAAGAAAGTACCACAGCCTCCGAGAGATTGTAGAAAGAGGAGAAGTATCGATTGACAAAGTCGGCTCCGTGGATATTGATGTTGATCCACTAACTAAGCCTTTACTTGGACCATTATTCGAGATGCATCGCGAATCAATGGGTTTGAAGCATATGGGTAGTTGGCTCTAGTGCAAGTGGGAGATTGTTAGAGTAGATGCCCGTCGAGCCAAGTGTTGGCCGATGGTTCACATTGAAACTCTATAGGTATAAACAATCTTTATTTTAAAAATATTTGAAATTATTGTTATGGCACATCTTTATCTGTATATTCATGCTTGTTGCATAGATAAATTCCTTGAATATATAAATAGTAGAAAGAATATAAGATGTCATATGATGAGTATCATGAAACTCATATTTGGAATACATTATTTTCTAAACAGCTCCTAATCGATTCATCAGCCGCTAAGAAAGATAAAGGCCGCTCGACTTTGAGACTAGTATCTGCGTGTGAGTACCATGTTACATTGGTAGGGGACATTGTGATGTCCGAGCATGCAGATAGGTGCTTCTTGTAGAGTGCACTAAAAAAGCCTCCACAAAGGACTTTCCAAGTGGTTCTCACTTATCGAGCGGAAACGTCGTAGTTTATGGTTGTACTCCATTAGTCCTTATGATCCGGGACAACATTGAGACTCTATATGCTAGCTTTGCACTTTGACAACATTATTTACCGACTCTATATAGAACATTGAATTAATTAAATAACATTGGGTCTTGTAGAGCCAAATAGGAAATAATTTTTCAATTAGTAGGCTTGAGTAAATTCAAGTAAGGTTTAATTGGTCTCAAAAGTATTTGAGATATTTAAATAAAAGTCCATGGAGTTTGTAATTGTTACAAGCCCAAATAAAATGCATGCAAGGGAGGTGAAGGGTTGGGGAAACTTTTTCAATAAACAAGGCATGACATGCTAATGCACTTTTAACTTTTTCAATCACCAAGTAAAATTTTCCTCCCCTTCCCTCCAAGCATAGTGGCCGAAAATTTTCACTCTATAATTCTCACATTTTTGCTTCTTCAATTTTTGATGAAAGTATACACTTCTCAAAGAAAAATACTCTAATTTTTCTAGTGCAAAATTACAGTGGATCTTCCTTGTTAGTGGTGGACCTAATTTGAAGGAAGGAGTCCATTTGAGCAATGTGTGCTCTTGGAAAGCTTGTAGATTGTCTACCCTCAAAAGATAAGTTGTTTACAACTTATTTGGAGCCAGAACATCAATCCTTTTGATTGATAAGAACATTTCTAAACACACTATGTATGAGATTTTTGTAATGCCCGAGATTTTATTACTGTAATATGAAATGATTAATTGATAATAGATGTGATTATAGACGGAAAGAAACAGACCGGGGAAGACAAGACAATACATGAGATATGTGCGAGGAAGAACACCTCGCGCATATGCGCGACACGAGGCGCGCATATGCGCGAGCATGGCAGAGAACCTCGCGCATATGTGCGAGATAGGACGCGCATATGCGCGAGCATGTAGAATTGCCAAGTGTCGCGACAGTAGGTCTCGCGCATATGCGCGGGGACAAGGCGCGCATATGCGCGAAAATTTGCAATGAAGAATGCCGAGGCAGGGAGTCTCGCGCATATGCGCCGAGGAAGGTCACGCATATGCACGAGACGTGCAACAGAAAGAAGTGAGCCACGTTTCTTTACCATGCATTACATATATTACAAGCATTCATTCCTTCAGAATTTGGAGATGAGAATATCGAAATTCCATAGAAAAATCCTCCAGCTTTTCCTTTTAGGAATTTGAGTGTTATACAATATCCGGCCGTCAGAATTTCGATCCGAGTTCAGTACTGTGTTTTTATCGACAAGAGCTTCAACGGGACGTAAGTTTTATTACCTTCCTGTATGATTTGAAAATATGGTATTGAAGAAATCATGATATGATTTATATTATGTGTTCCTGAGATTATTGTAATCGTATAATCCAAATCAGATTGAAGAACATACACCGTATGAAATTGTTATCATTTTCAGATTTGATTCGATTGAGAATATACAGAATTGGTATCAGATTGTGTTTGTTATCGATTATGAGTTATGATTTGTATCTGTTGATATTGTATCGCTGGGTATATCGAGATTGTGCTGTTATGCCGTCGAAACAGAATTAGATTGAGTTCTGATTATATCCAGTATTGATTTGAGTTGTATTGTGATATTGTACTTTTCGAATATGTCATTCCAGAGTTGGTATTGAAGACTTCGAAGAACGATCAGAGCCAGACTGGTATTGATTTCATTGATCAGATTGATCTACGAAAAGAAAGGTATAAATCAATGTTTAACCGGGAAGATACGACTCGAGTTAGATTCGACTTGAGTTTCCCAAAACCACATATTTTATTTATTTCATTGATGTTTGCAATTCATGAGATTGATATGCTTAGTCTATTGATTTATAGCAAAGCATGTACTGAGTCATGGGCAGATGTGCCTAATCATTGGGAGAGGTGCCAAGTTTTTGGCAGAGCCGCCAAGACACTGGATGTTTGGTTTATATCGATGTGCTTAGTAGGAGATCGACTTCTATTGCAGAAATTCGATATAATGTGCCAACGTCCGGAAATCGGGATCCCTAGACTAGATGAGAGTCGAGTCAGAGATTATGAGTCTAATTTACAGTTTTATATCGATTCATGTCTTTCAGATTATGATACATGTTATTGATAACTGTTCCATGCTTTTATATCTATTTATATGATTGAATGTATACGTTGTTTATACTGGGAATATATTTCTCACCAAAGTTATCCGGCTGTTGTTGTGTTTGTACGTGTGCATGACAACAGGTGGGACAGGATCAGGGTCAAGAAGAGGATGAGAGAGTGAGATTAGCGTGGAGATTCGGACCCAGAACTAGATTTGTTTCATCACTTGATATGTAGTGAATAAACAATATTTGGTTATGATTTTCTTTTGTACCCGACTTGTACTTTTGATCTAGATGTTGATCTTGTAAATGAAACAAGATTTATTTCATATGTTGCGCACTCATGTATTTTAAAAAAAAAATTTATGACCCAGTTTACTTAATTGTTACATTTGATCCTAATAATGATTAAGAAGATGAATTAGCATCCGGGTCCCCACAATTTTTGTTTATTTGTATTTGCTACACATCAAGTGAAGGGGGTGCTCGGTTTTTGTTATGAAAATATATTTTTCGAAACTTCCGTTGCGCTTCCACGCACATTAACCGATCCCCTTTCAGGTGGTATCAGAGCTAAGGTTACTTTATTGTGTAGCAACTACGTGATATTATATTGAGTACAATCTATAACCGCATGACATAATCGTTACAACAAATCGAAGGCCGAACATGGGTTGTTTTTGGGGGCCATGTTGCTGACCAACAGCTGCTGCACTCGGCGTGCTTGGGAAGAGTCACAACTAACCACGTCCAGCCCCAGCCTTGGTCAAGCCCTGGTCGAGCCGCACGCTTACTTTTCCCCTAACCGAAACACTTATGCACAATTCTTGCAAATTTCGTTCATGCTTGGCTCGACTACGTCCAGCCGTTGTGCAGCCTCGCCTATGCCCTTAAACCCTTTAAAATTCATCACTTTTATTGTCCTATGATGGCATCCCTTTTTTGCATCATATACACGAGTTTTATATCATCAAAACATGAGTTAAATGCATGTATGTCCGTAAAAACGAAAATAAAACTTGTGCCACATATTTTTCATGCAAAGTTAATCAAATATACATAATATGGTGTGAAAGATGTTTGAAAGAAAGTTAAGCCATGCCTTTGTGTTTGTTACGCACGAAAACGGGTTGGTGATGCGAAGAATGACTACGTAGAAAATCCTAGGCTGCAATCCTCTCAAAACCGTGGCTTTTTCTTCTAGTTCTTGTGTGACGTGTTTGGTGAGTGATGATGGAGAGTCCTAGCTAGTTGTTTAAAGGGGTGAGGGGCATGGGTTGTTATGGGGTTTGGGGTATGGTTTAGGATTTTATTTGTTAAATAAATCATGTGTATAAGCTTAGACCCATTATCATGGTATAATACACCCATTAAGTAATTTTTAAAATATTTTGTTTAGGAAAGTTCGTGAAAATATTAGTTGAGTTCTCAAAAAGTTCATATTTTTGTCGAAATCGAATACCGTTTAAAAATACAACTTGGCATATAAAAACACTTCAGAACACCCCATTTTCAAAAATACCATATAACATATTCCATATTTTAAATAATTAAAAATATTTATTTAATAAAAATATTTTCCCATTTCAGCCCCCGGTCTCCGTTCCTCGAGCGCGTCACGAATAAGCTTTTAAACACAGTTTTATGTATTCGTGTCGACATGTGCATTTTAAACATGTAAGCATGCACCCTATACTTAATTCATGCAATTAAAATCTTTTAATTAGTCATTTTTCATTCTCCTTAGATTCGCATGCAATTAGGTTACGTTATCGTATTTTGGACCTTACAATTCCTCCCTCCCTTAAATGAAATTTCATCCTTGAAATTAAAACTTACCGAATAACTCCGGGTAGTGACTCCTCATGTCCCTCTCACTTTCCCAAGTAGCTTCTTCCTCCGAGTGATTTAGCTACTTTACTTTGACCATTGATATGACTTTGTTTCGGAGTTTTCTTTCTTATCTACCTATGATTTGTGTGGGTCTTTTCTCATAGGACATATTTGGAATTAATAGTAGAGGTTCATAATTTAGTACATATGAAGGGTTCGACTTGTAATTTCACAGCATCGAGATGTCAAACACATTATGTACTCCGGCTAGCATCGGTGGCAACGTCACTCTATAGGCTAGTGTTCCAACCCTCTCCTAAATCTCAAACAGCCCTATGAATCTCAGACTGAGCTTGCTTTTCTTGCCAAATCTAATAACAACCTTCAGGGGTGCTACTTTCACAAACACGTGGTCACCTACTGCGAACTCCAACTCTCTTAGACGCTTATCGGCATAGCTTTTCTGTCAACTTTGTGTAGTCTTCGTCCTATCTCGGATCTTGCCTACTAGCTTCGCTGTTTTCTTGATCAAGTCCGGACAAAATTCTCCTCTTTCACCCACCTCGTCTTAATGTATGTGTGATCTATACTTTCTCCCATATAGTGCCTCATAAGGAGCCATTCCTATTGATGATTGGTAGCTATTATTATATGTAAACTCCACTAGAGGCAACTTACGCTCCCAACTTCCTTGAAAGTCAATCACACAAGCTCGAAATAGATCTTTCAATATTTGAATCACCCTTTCAGACTGACCATCGGTTTGAGGATGGAATGTTGTACTGAACAACAACTTAGTCACCATCGCTGCATGCAGACTCTTCCAAAAAGACGATGTGAATCTCGGATCTCTATCAGAAATGACAGATACTGGAATCCCATGCAGTGGAACTATCTCTCGAATGTACAGCTTTGCATACTGTGTCATGGTGAATGTCGTCTTAATAGGTAGAAAATGTGCTGATTTTATTAGACGATCAACTATCACCCATATAGCATTAAATCCCTTGATAGTCATTGGCAATCCCATAACAAAATCCATAGTGATGTTTTTCCATTTCCACTCGGGAATAGGAAGTGGCTTAAGTTTTCCTAGTGGCCTCTGGTGATCTGCTTTAACTTGTTGACATGTCAAACATTCAAATAAAATTCGAAAGATGTCTCGTTTCATGTCCGTCCACAAATACGATAATTGAAGATCCTTGTACATCTTCGTGTTTCCAGGGTGTATGGAGTATGGAGTATCATGGGCCTCCTTGATAATACCTTCCCTCAAAGAATCGCCACTAGGAACCCAAAGTCGATCTCGACATCGAATAATGCCATCCACCTCATAATACAGCTTTTGGCCCTTAGCTTCATCTCTCAATCTCCACTTTTGCAATTGCTCATCAGAAGACTCTCCCTAACCGATTCTAACTTTCAAAGTCGACTGTACTGTCATGGTGGCAAGATTAGGGGCCTCGCCCCTAGCATATACTGCCAGCTCAAACCACTGCATCTCGGAATGCAGTGGTCTTTGAAGTGACAATTGAGTAATGACTGTTGTCTTCCTACTCAATTCTTCCGCTACTACATTACCTTTTCCCGGATGGTAGCTAATGTCATAGATGTAGTCTTTTACCAACTCTAGTCATCTTCGTTGCCTCTTATTCAACTCCTTTTGGGTAAAGAAGTACTTCAAACTTTTATGGTCGGTGAAAATCTTGCACTTCTCCCCATATATGTAGTGTCTCCAACTCTTTAATGCAAATACTACTGCGGCGGGCTCAAGATCATGCGTGAGGTAATTTTTCTCGTGAACTTTCAACTGTCTAGACATATAAGCTATAACTTGATCGTTTTGCATCAGAACTAAGCCCAAGCCAAGTTTCAATGCGTCTGCATAAAGAACATACTCTCCTTGCCTAGATGACATCGATAATACTGGCGTTGAAATCAAAGGTTGCTTCAGCTTGTCAAAACTTTCATGGCATTCGGATCCTCATATAAACTTTGCATTCTTCTTTTTCAAGGAGGTCAAGAATACCGTAATAGTAGAGAATCCTTGTATGAACTTTCGGTAATAGCCAACTAGTCCCAAGAAACTACGAATCTCGGTTACGCTCTTAGGTACGGGCCATTCTTTAACTACCTCGACTTTGCTCGGATCAACCTCAACCCTATCTATAGAAATGATGTGGCCTAAGAACGCCACTCTCTCAAGCCAAAAATCTCACTTTCTGAACTTAGAGTATAATTTCCTATCTTGCAGTATTTGCTGTGTTGTCCTCAAATGCTGGCTATGCTCTTCTTTACTCTTTGAATAGATAAAAATATCATCGATGAAGACTATAGCAAATTGATCAAGATGTAGCTAAAATATACGATTCATGAGATCCATGAAGATCTTTGGCGCATTGCTCAACCCAAATGTAATGACCATAAACTCGTAATGCCCATATCGAGTCTTAAACGATGTCTTATGAATATCCGACTCCTTAACCTTTAATTGATGGTATCCAGAACGAAGATCTAATTTTGATAATATCGATGCTCCTTGTAATTGATCAAATAAGTCTTTTCAATTCTAGGTAGAGGATGTTTATTCTTAATGGTGACCCTATTCAGCTCTCTATAGTCAATGCAAAGTCACGTACTTTCATCCTTCTTCTTCACAAACAATAACGGCACGCCCCACGGAGAACTATTAGGGCGAATAAAACCCTTGTCCAGCAATTCTTAAATTTGATCTTTAACTCTTTCATCTCGATGGGTGCTAAACGATAGGGCGCTTTAGAAATTGGTACAGTGCCTTTCATAAATTCAACAGAAAATTCCACCTCACGGTCCTGTGGAATGCCTGAAATGTCCTCAGGAAAGACGCTAGGATAGTCTTTGACGACCTCAACATCCTCTAGCTTCTGATTGGCAGAAATATGTGCTGAAGTAACACATGTTAGAAAAGCTTGGTATCCTCGCCTCATAAGCTTCCTCGCGCACATACAAGAGATAAATTGCGGCATTTGCTTGTTCCTCGCTTCCTCAAAGACAAAACATTTCCCACTAGGCGATCGAATAGACATTTGCCTTTGCCGAAATTCTATCGAAACTCCATTCAATGATAACCAGTCCATGCCAATTATGATGTTGAATTCAGGCATTGGGAGTACGATAAGATCTGCCCGAACCACATCTTTTTGCAAATGAAGCTCCAGATCTTTAAAATGCTCGAAATGATCATTTGATCACGAGAAGGGTTATAAACTTTGAAGACGAATCCCATATCCATGGGTATAATATTTAGTCACTTGACGGATGTCTCGGATATGAATGATTGTGTAGCTCCCTAATCCAGCAATGCGTAGGTAGCTACACATAGAATTAATATCCTCCCTGCCACAAAAATTCCATCAAATCCAATCGTGTTGAATTTTAAGGAGATTCTATCATTATTTTCCCAAAGTTTTTGAAGTTTTAATGCTTGGATCCCAATATTGTATCAAAAATTTCATTTTTAGCCCCTCAAAATTTTGGAGAATAGCTTTATCATTCCCAAAAGTTTCGAATATAACATTTTAGCCACCAAGATTTTCGAAAATTCTTATCCTAACCCCATAAATTTTGAATTTCCTCATTTTGAGCCCTAAAGTTTCGGAAATCATGATTCTAACCCATAGGAATCCAGAAATTGCAAAAATATCCCCTAAATACTTAAAATTTGAAAACAGACCCTGAACATCCTAAACTTTGCAATTTAGTCCCTGAATTTTTTTCGAAAATTCCTCATTTTACCCTAGGATTTCGGTTATCTCAATTTCAGACCTTTGACTCTTCAAAAATCCGGATTAGCCCCTTGAATTTCGGTTTTGTGCAATTAAGTCCCTTAAGTTTCGGATTTTTCATTTTGTTCATCAAAATTTCAAAAATTCCATGCCCGCCCTTATTCTCGATTATTTCTCAATTTTAAGCCTTAAAATTCTTATTTGGATTTAAATATCTCTTGGCATTATTAAGGATAATATTCCATGCTCAATTTCCATAATTTCTAATTTCATTCCTTACATTCATATATTGTAGAGCATGCAACATAATTTCTTCTAGGTTCTTTATCATCCTAAATCAATTCTCATACTCAATTTAACATTTCATGCAATAAAATAAATATAAAAACGTTAAATAACTAGGTTACCAGTGATTAGAGTCGTGTCTGGATCCTCCTCAACTTCCTCAGCATGCATAATATAAGCTATCCCCATAGTTGGTGCTTTCTTCTTCGGGCAATCTGAGGCTTTATGTCCATCCTCCTTGCATATGAAGCACCTATATGTACCCCACATGCAATTACAAAAATGTGAGCGATTGCAATCTTTGCACAGGGGTTTCTCTACAGATTTTGGTGCTCCAGTTTGTGGTGGCTTTGGTGGTCCTGGCTTCCTCACTTGCCCTTGGGGCTTCTGCTGCCCTTGAGCTCTAGGAAGTCCCATAAATGGCTTCTTATTTGGCTGAGAGATCTGTTGGTGTTGCTGCCTCTTGCGCTGCATCTCATAATCGATATCTTTCAAGCCTTGCTCAGCTTGGAATGCATAGGCAATCGAAGCTGCATAATCCGCCGGCCGATTCATCATCACATCACGGCGAATCATAGGTAGAAGGCTATCCATGAATTTCCTTAATTTCTCCGCAGCATCTATAGCAATGAGGGGCACAAAGTGACAACCCCTATCGAACTTCTTCACAAATTCAGCCATACTCGTGTCCCCCTGGCTGAGACTCATGAAATCCTTCTTCAGGCACCCTCGGACATCAGCAGTAAATACTTCTCATATAATATTTCCTTGAATCGTGCCCAATTAAGTGTAGCCAAATCAATCCCATTCTCCGCCCCTTACCACCAAAGGGAAGCATCATCCCTAAGAATATAAATAACACACCTAACATGATCAGTGTCTCCCATATTCAAGTAATGAAAGTGCACCTCAAGTGATCGAATCCAAACCACAGCAGTAAACGGGTCGGTGGTGCGAGAAATTCCTTCAGACCTAAGTTCCGGAACTGATCATAAACATCAAGTTGTAGCCTCGGATCCTTTTGAAACTTCTGCTCCAAGAAGCGAGCCATGCCTTCCAGTGCACAAATAGAAACATTTCCATTAAGAGGTGGGGGTGCATTCATTTGACGATCCTCAATATTCTCAGCTTGCCTATCAATAATAGGTGCACATCTAGGAGTCATTAGATTTGAACGTTTTCCAAATTCTAAACGTAACCAACATGTATTTAAATCTAAGTTTCTAATCTCGCAACATGTACTAATACCTTTATGAGCAACCTTTAAGCATATATTTAACATTTAACATCAAAAAGCTTTTAAACATGCAACGTAAGCATAGAAACCATATAAACATGCATGTATCATCATAAAAAACATGTAAATCAATTAAACTTACAAACTTGAGGCTTGGTGCTGACACAACCCTTTGCAGGAACATTGCTCTTATACCAACTGAAACGTCCACTAGTCTTTTTTATTTAAAATATACTGGACTTTTTTTAAAAAAATTACTCTCGGCCCTATACATATGCAAATATAGTTTTTGCAACTTTTTAAAATAAATTTACCAACTAACAATTTAAAAATCCAAAAGAACACAAATCCAAACCATAAAGTCGTAAAATATAAACCAACCTAACTTTAACATTTTCAAAAATAAGTGAACTCTAACATCCTCTCAAAACCTCTCAAATCAACATAAATCATAAAATCTTAAAAGTAACTCCAACCATTTAGCATAAGTCATAAACATAGCCATAAACTTAAATCATAATCGTAAGTTAATTGCGTAAAATTAGCGCTGTTCATCGGGGTATACCTTCAGTCCAGCTAGTTCAACCATCAAGTCCTCCATTAACATCAACATCAAGCTCAACTTTACAATCCACACAAAACAGTGAAAATACTTTTACTTAAAATAGCTTTTCATGAACATGTATAACTTAAAATTTTTTCCTTTTTATCATATATATTTCTATTTTCATCATATACGTATAAGTTTTTGCTTTATTGAATTTAGATCGTTAATTGTGACTTTCTTTTCAGTTGAAGGTCGATGGATACATGTACGTATAACCACTGAACTGGGCGATGGGTACATCAGCGACACTCTCATCCGCCAACCGAGCCTTGGCCTATCATATCATTTTATCATGTCGATGGAAATACGATCGTCAGGCTTCCTTTGGGGCCTTCTCCCGTAAACAGGCTCCTTTTGGGCCTTTTCCCTCACGATATCTCCAATCATATCATCGTATTAGTCACAATCACTTCACCTCCTCCAATGTTTCATATTCTCATCACTTATAAAAATATATATACATATTAATATATGTATGTATGTATATATATATATATATATATATGTAAATATATAAAAATCATTTTTCTTTAAAACCAAGCATGCAACACGTCTTTTAACGTTAACGTTTCATCATAAAATTTCATAGAAATTTAAATAAACATTTTAGAATATATTACAGTATTTAGGGCACTAGCAGGACGTCTAAAGTTTTTCAGGCGTAAAATGACCGTTTTACCCCTAGACTTAGAATTTCTCGATTTTGACTTTTTCTTACTTTCAATGACTCTTGACCATCTCAAATAATTATTTATACTTAAATTAAATTTCTAATATTTTTATTTAGCTTAAATTCGAGGCTTTCGATTTAATTTCCTATTTATTAATTCCTAAAGCATTTAATTCACGAATTAATTCAAACTTTATGATTTTAATCCCAAGCTTTTATCATGAACTTTTCACACCTAATTTACCCTCATGACCCATGAATCGACCCCCGTGGACCATGGTTCGACACCTTAACCTTTTACTTCTAAAAACCGAAACCTAGCTAATTCCCCTCGAGCCACCTCATGTTTTATTTGAATCACTCCTGAGCCACATCGAACCTACCCCTGACCAGACCACCTAGGGACCCTATGGACCAGCCATGACCTCCTTAACCAGCCCCTATCCCTTGCTACAACCTCTTGCCTGAGACGAGAGCCACGCGAGTTCCCTACTTGTGAGCCTAGGAATCTACACTCAACGCGGACCATTCTACCCTCACCCTCACCCTCCTGACCCTCACTGGACCATCCTCAGACCTAGCCTAGATCCCCTGGCCAAGCCATGACCCCCTCGCACAGGTGCTGCTCTTGGCGTGCGTGGGAAGAGTCCCATCGTGCATGGACTCTTCCCTAGCCGTTGTTTATGAGTCCAAGCAAGGCTAGAACTCATCCTGACACCTAACTTCATCCAGCCCGAGCCCTGGTCGAGCCGCACACTTACTTTCCCCCTAACTGAAACCCTTATGCACAACTCTTGCAAATTTCGTTCAAGATTGGCTCGCCTTCGTCCAGCCCTTGTGCAGCCTCACCTATGCCCTTAAGCCCTTTGAAATTCATCGCTTTTTAATTTCCTTGGATGGCAGCCCCTTTATGCATCATATACATGAGTTTTATATCATCAAAGCATGAGTTAAGTGCATGTATGTCCATAAAACGAAAATAAAACTTGTGCCACTTATTTTTCATGAAAATTAATCAAATATACATAATATGGTATAAAAGATGTTTAAAAGAAAGTTAAGGCGTGCCTTTGCAGTTATTACGTACGAAAACGGGTTGGCGATGCGAAGAACGACAACGTAGAAAATCCTAGGCTGAATTCCTCTCAAAACAATGGCTTTTTCTTCAAGTTCTCCTGTGATGTGTGTGGTGTGTGCTGATGGAGAGTCCTAGTAGTTTAGAGGGGTGAGGGGCGAGGGTTGTTATGGGGTTTGGGGTAGGGTTTAGGCTTTTATATGTTAAATAAATCATGTGTACAAGCTTAGGCCTATTAACATAGTATAACAGGCTATTAATCTCATTACTTAATTTTTAAAATATTTTTTTTAGTAAAGTTCGTGAAAATATTAGCCGAGTTCTCAAAAAGTTCATATTTTTGTCGAAAATCGAATACCGTTTTAAAATATGACTCGGCTTATAAAAATACCTCAAAACACCCAATTTTCAAAATATAATAGAACATATACCATATTTTAAATAATTAAAAATAATTATTTAATAATTTTTTTCCCTTTTTCTGCCCTCGGTCTCCGTTCCTCGATCGTGTGTCGAATAAGTTTTTAAACACAGTTTTATGCTAGTCATATATCACAAAACAAAAACTTTGAACCTAAGTAATAGCATATGCAATTTAACAGATTGTTAAAAATTAACGGTGTGGTGACCATATAATCGAAACGAGGCGAGTGAAGTTACTAAATTGCCCCTGTAAGTTGGAAGTCAATCCGGAGAAGGCCGTGTATAATTCTAGTCATACATGGCAACTAATCCTACGATAATGATGGTTGTTAAAAACCAAGTTACTTGACAAAGTTGTCAAAGACTCAACTAGCTGTTGGAATTGTAGTTTGAAGTGGGGCAACATTTTTAAAGTAGATGCCCTACAAGCCAACGGTTGACTAGGGAATTTATTGATTCAAGTGTAATAAACAATATTTATTTTAATATAATTTAAATTTTTTTGGTTTATTTTACTTTATCTATATTTCCATGCAATCTGCATAAATTAAGGTCCTTGATTATACTTTAATACAAATGAATCGTAATTCGATCTTGAAACTCATTTGTAAACACTGTATATTCTAAATTCGTTCCTTGTCGATTTAGCCGCCTAAAATAAGGATAAAAGCCGTTTGAGCTTAAGACTAGCATCTGTGATGTTGTGTACCGTGTTTTATTGTAAGGGCATAGAGATATCCAATCATGTAGATGGGCAATCATACGATGATTGTACCGAGCAACCCTTCCTCGGACTTTCCAAGTGGTTATCATTCATTGAAAAGAAATGTATGTGGTAATAATTGTACATGATTAGTCCTTACAACTCGAGACAACACTGATACTCTACGTACTAGGATTGTACTTTGACTCATTTACCGACTCCACGAGGGTCACCAGGTGGCGAGGTTGGGTGCAATTGCTACATGTGTATGAGAAAGTGCACTGTACTGGTGAATTTACCGCTCACCTATGGTTATGGATCTCCTATGTGATCTAACGAAATAAAAATGCATGAAATCTGTAGCCATAGTGTGATATGTACGTTATGGAAAAAGTTCTCTAGTTGTACATGCGATGACATTATTAATGTTCATGATTGTATCACATAGCTATCGAATCTGATATGCAACACTCGATGAACCAATGGTTGCAAATTCGATCGAGATATATGAGATGAAGGGACCGTACGACACGTTAATAATAACCGGCTGGTTCTTGCAGGAACTATCAATGATACCCAGGGAATCATGGGGCGATTCTACTAGACGCTCTTACGATAATTCGATGGGTTTAATCAGAAATTAATTTATGACATTCTCATGATCAAATGTTGATGCATGGAATGGGGCAAATTAGAGTAATCTCAAATAAAGGAAAATATCTTGAATGACAAAGAGTTGTGAACCCACAGCTAGCTGTATCCTTGAACCATTGATGGTGACACAATCGCTAGATCATTTGTTCATGTTGAGAGAAAAATAAATTCAAAAAGTTGAATTTATATAAAATTATGATATAGTAAATTCAAGGAGTTGAATTTATGATGCTTAAAAAGTTGAATTTATAAAATTTGAGAATTTAAATTTTTAAACTCAAAAGTTGGGTTTGTTAAATATTAAATTAAATATAATGAGAAGTATATTTAATGGGCTTTTAGGAGTACAAGTCCAAAATACAAAATAATTAGAGTTCTTAATGGACTTTAATATAATTAATTAAACTAGTTTGACTAGTTCTAATTAACAAAGCACATTAAATTAATTAAGGAACCTAAATCCACAATTATGGAAATTAGGTTAAGACTCTTGTTTTAAGGTAATGAAAAACAACCATAGCCTCCACTAATTCCTCATTGTGATTTTCGAGAATCACAACACTTATTCTTCCAAGATTTTCAGCCAGGCTAGAAAAAAGGGGAAGGAAGGGGGCTTGATCCGTTTCTCAGTTTTAATCTCTACGCAAAAAGTTCTTCTAAATTTCTAGTGCAATTTAGAAAGAGCATAAGTAATCGGGTCGTGGACCAAATTCGGAGATCGAAGAAGGAGATTCGATGAAAGTTCGTGGGGATTTACAACAAGAGCTACGTCCACTAATACCGCTGTGACGTCTACTAATTTAAAATGATGCTAAATTTTTTTTTTGCAAGGCTCACATTTTCGAAATTAATCATTTAAATTTTTTGCTTGCATGCAACCTTACTGAAAATATGCCTTTTAAAAATAACCGTAAACAATCGATCAATGAAAATGTTGTATTTTAAAATATTGTCAACCCAGCCCACAATAATGCATAAATAAAATAAAAAAGTAAAATCATGGAAATCAACAGCATATCGTAAAAACGTATTAAAATGATTATGTCTACTCAATGCTCGTAAAATCATGATGTGTGGAAAAGTGTGGTCCTCGGGTCGTGTGCGCACATCCAGCCATGCCTACTCAGAGTTCGGCACCCACAGTCTCCTCATTCAAATGTAGTGAGTCTAAAGACTCAACTCACATGTACCGAATAATAGCAAATACATATGTGTAGAACACAGCAGTGAAAAATACTGTAATCAACATACATTTCATGAACTTAAAAGCGTAAACGTAAAAGTTTTGTATGAAATCATAACGTGTCAAACAGCTCACCTTAACATCATATACTTATACCTTTTCCGTTAGTGAATTCAATTCATTAGTTGTGACTTTCGCAACAGCTTTATCGTTTCATCATTAATCGATGGATCCATCTACATAAACCGTGGTATCCTATATTGCATGCATTCAGGTTACATAAATTTAAATTTCCTGAACCTTACAACTAGAGTAGTTGGTGCCAAGTGAAAAATTCGCTAAAGGTATGTTACTAAACAACCTATGCATGTTTATTCAATTTAAACCATACGAGTATCCAAATATTTTGATTGTCAAAATAAAATATTTAAACTTCTTCTTCAATTTGGACCCGAGAAAAACGATAACCTAACTGTGGTATCTGAGCCAGGTTCTCTTTATTGTATGGTTCAGATCATGTTAAATAATATTTCTAACCACACAAAAAATTTTTTCAGAAAATTGATGAACACCAAAAAATTTATTTTTTATCAAAAAAAAATTCAAATCTGCCCGGAACTGTTCCGGGCAGACCGTGTGCATAGGGCCACGCACGGACGCGCACAGTGGGCGCGGCGTGCTCGTAACCAGCGCGCAGCGTGCCCGCCAATGCCCGATCTGATCGGGCAGCGGGCAGGCAGCACGAGCGGCTTCCCGAGAATGTCTCAGACACCGTGCTGGGTCGTGGGTTGAATTATTCGGGACTAGGGTGTGATTTTCTGATTTTATAAAATTTATGTTAAATTTGATATTTTGTGAAATTCTTCAATTTTTCCTTAAAACAAAATGTTGATAATTTATAATTCTACTAAAAGATAAATACTTAAAATATGATTTTAATTATTTATGATAAAAATATGTTTTATAAGAAATCAATTATTATTGAATTAATTGGAAATTAAATAAAGATGTTTATTTAATTTATTAAATACTTTAATAATTATGCTTGTAAGTAATAAAATTATCAGATGCATGATTTATTTAGTTAAATAAATTTGTTTAATTAACTGATGTTAATATGTGATATTAAATGCATGAATGATGATTGAGAGCCTTGACCAATGTGTTATGTGTATGTCAGGATATTTTACTGTTTTATTAATTTTGTTAATATTTGATATTATTAAAGTGGGCCTGGTTTATGACACATTCCCACCCCATGAGATGTATCCCTTATGTGCCATGACTATTTGAATGTAATTATTAGAAATAGTGGGAGATCAAGACTGAAAGATGGTGGGCCCGATGCACAAGATGATGACATGTAAAATATTGGAAGCTTTTGTAATAAGTTGCATTTTCATCTCTGCATTCGCCTAGGTTTTGTCCTGGATCCATGTCTGGCTCACATGAATCTAATACTGTTGGTGATCGATCATCTTTATTTATTGTTTAATGTCATATCATGATATATATATGTGATATGTATAGTAGTATGCATGTATGTATATTATTAAATAATATAGTTGCATGAATCCGACAAAGATACAAACATGGAACGCGATTAAAAATTAAAATGATAAGATAATTTTAAAATTAAAATCCCTCATTTTGATTAAGATTCAAAATTTATATCAAACTACAAAAGTAAAAATTAAAGGAGTTTAATTTATTCTTGCTTTCCATCATCCGTGGTTGCATGTAGAACGCTACCCGCAGACAGTGTGTGGATCATATCATTGGGGAGGCCTGGATGCCAGAAAACTGCGACTTCCACCGGGTATATGATGTAAATTGAGTGGAACTCCCATGACCTCGTCTCATATTATTGGGGGAACTCATGCCGACCGTCCACCACAATTCGATATTGATGGGTTGATTTGACACGTGAAAATAAACGGCCTCATATTATTGGGCCCTTATTAAACGTGATGCGAAACACGGAGAGGTTGCATAGGGATGCAATTGAATTCCATCTTTTAGAAATTATAATTGGCTAATATTATTCAGGATCATAATTGTCTAATTGGACTATACGTACCCAATAAAGAAATACAATTTTTACTTTTCATTAGAAAGTGGTGGAAATGTCAAAATAGTGGGACGGAAATTTTTTAAATAAAAATCCATATTTTATATCATAAAATTATTTTAAAATAATTAGTAAACATTATCTTGTTTTCGTTTTCAGTATATTTACGATGATGACCCGTAACCCGCTTTCAATCATTCTCGATCAAAACAAGTTGACTGGCCCTAACTATTGTTAGAGTAGGTGCCCGTCGAGCCAAGTGTTGGCCGAGGGTTCACATTGAAACTCTATGTATAAACAATTTTTATTTTAATAATATTGAAATTATTTTTTTGGCATATCTTTATTTGTATACCCATGCTAGTTGCATAGATAAAGTTATTGAATATACAAATAGTAAAAAGAATATGAGATGCTTATATGATGAGTATCATGAAACTCATATTTGGAATACTGCATATTCTAAACAGTTCCAAGTCGATTCAGCCGCTGTTAGGAAGGATAAAGGCCGCTCGAGTTTGAGACTAGTATCTCCGATGTGAGTACCGTGTTTCATTGGTAGGGGACATTGTGATGTCCGAGCATGCAGATAGGTGCTCCTTGTGGAGTGCACTGAACAACCCTCCATAAAGGACTTTCCAACTTATCGAGTGGAAACGTCCTAGTTTATGGTTGTACACCATTAGTCCTTATGACCCGGGACAACATTGAGACTCTATATGGTAGCATTGCATTTTGACATTTTTTCCAACTCATATGGGGTCATCAGGTGGCAAGGTTGTATGACATTTCTAAAAAACTATGTATAACATTTTTGTTTATTTGTATTTGCTACACATCAAGTGAAGGGGGTGTTCGGTTTTTGCTATGAAAATATATTTTTGAAACTTCCATTGCGCTTCCGGGTACCGTAACCGATCCCCTTTCAAGTGGTATCAGAGCTAAGGTTACTTTATTGTGTAGCAACTACATGATATTATATTGAGTATAATCTCTAACCGCATGAGATAATCGTTACAACAAATCGAATTCCAAACATGTTCAGTTTTTTGGGGCCATGTTGCTGCCCATTTCGGGCAGCCCCATGGGTTGCCTGAACCACCCACTCATTTTATTTAAAAAAAATTTTGTGATTCGGCCGGAATCCAACGACGGAGCTCCGGCAACGACGATGACGACTAGGATTTACAAAATTTTTTTGGAATATCAAAATGTCATGGGCTTTGAGTTGTTGGGTCATTAGATGATTAACATATTTTGTGAAATTTAAATGAGCCAAAATATTTTTGGTGAAAAATGTCTTTTTGTGCCCTTAAGTTTAAATCTGCAAAATTTGTATGTATTTTCTCATAAAATAAATAATTGAAGTTGGACTTTAATTATTTATAGTAAATGGTAATAATTATCAATTTATAAGTGGGCTTGATTTATAGCCCGTTCCCACTCCATGAGATATATCTCTATTTGCCATTGATATTTATTTGTAAATATTTGTAAAGTGAAAGACCAAGATTGGAAGTTGGTGGGCCTTGATGATTATGAAGATCGAAGAAATGTAAATATTGAAAGATTATGTAATTATGCATTTGCCTCCCATGCATTTCCTAGGATTGAACCCAAGCCCGTGTTTGGCTCACATGAGCCAATAGTGTTGGGGCGATTGATCATCCTTGTTAAGTTTACTGTCTATAATATATGCATGATATATTATAAATAATGAGTATGTGCGTTATTATTATGATAATAACAAATTTGTATGAATTCGACAAATATACGATCAAACATGGCGAGCTTTTAAATAAAATTAATGATGAGACCTTTAAAATTAAAAACCCTCATTTGAATAAGATTCAAAATTGATATCAAGCCCGAAAAGGGGAATTATAAAGGTGTTTATAATTTCCATGTCTTCCATCGACAATGGATGCATGATGAACTCTATCCATGATCAGAGCTCGGCTCATATTATTGAGGGAGCCCTGGACACCAGAAAGCTGTGACATCGATTAACATGGTGATGTGAAGTACGTGGAACTCCCATGATTTCGGCTCATATTTTTGAGGGAACTCATGGACCGTCCATTAAGGTTCAACATCGATGGGTAAGACTTGACACGTAAAGATGAACGACGTCATATTATTGGCTCCTAATCAAACGTGAGACAAAAATTTACGTAAAGGGTTTTATAGAGATGCAATTGGAAATTACCTTTTAGGAATTATGATTGGCTTATATTATTCGGGATCATAATTTGCTAATTGGATCTTACGGACCTACTGAGGAAAGGAGTTTCCCATATTCACTAGAGGGTAGTGGAAAATGTCAAAACAGTGGGAGTGAAAATTTATTAAGTAAAAGTCCATACTTTATATCTTACTATATATTTTAAAATAGTCATTAACATTTATATGTTTTTACTTTTCAGTACAAATTTGACAATGCCTTCGATTCGAAACCCGTTATCTACAATACTTGACAAACACATTTTAACAAGACCTAATTATCTCAATTGGCTAAGAAACATAAAAATCGTCTTGAATTTGGAAAGGATAGCACGTACACTGGCTGAGTCGCCCCCTGTTGAGGCTCCGACTAGCTGCACTTCTGAGGAATTGATGACTTACAAGGATTGGTGTGAGCATGAATTGAAAGCCAGGTGTTATAAGCAGGCTTCTATAAATGATGAGCTCCAGAGGCGTTTTGAGGATGCTAAGAGTGCTGATGACATTCATTTGCATCTCAAGGAGCTCTTTGGTGAGCAAAAACGTCCTCTTAGGAATGTTAGCGTCAAGGCGATAATCACTTTACGCATGCGAGATGGGGCTTCGGTCTATGAGCATGGCCTAAAGATGATTGAGCTTGTGGACAAGCTCGTTGGTATGGATCTTACGTTTCCATCGGAGTTGACCACTTACGTGTTGCTCCTATCGCTGCCTAGCTCATTTGATGCTTTTGTGGTGAATTTCAACAGGAACAAGCTGGATCCTACCCTTGAGGAGTTGGTGAATATGCTTGTTACCTTTGATTCCACCATCAAGAAAGAGAAGTCGGTTATTTACGTGGGTTCTTCATCTGGTACGAAAACTGGTCCACATGGGAAGTGAAAGAAGTGTTCTTTCCAACGTCCCCAGAAGAATGTGCCCTTGAAAAGGTAAGCTCTGAATCCCGTTGTGGCAGCCACACCAGTTAAGACTAACAAGACTGCTGATATCTCTCATCACTGCAAGAAGCCTGGACATTGGAGGCGTAACTGCAGAGAATATCTTTCTCAGAAAGGTCCTGGAAATGGAATGTTCTATATTGAAATAAAAATTTCAATTAACTCTACTTCTTGGTTATTAGATACCGGCTATGGCTCACATCTATGTAATGATTTGCAGGTGATGAGAAGAAGTAGGAGACTGAGGGAAGGTGAGACCTTCTTGAGGATGGGCAATGGGGCAAGAGTTGCAGCCAAAGCTATTGGAGATGTTTACTTACTTTTGAACAGTGATTTTAAGTAAATTTTAAGAGATGTTTTGTTTGTACGTTATCTGGTGAAAAACATTGTTTCCATTTCTGTGCTTGACAAAGATGGATATTCTTGTTTGTTTAGCAAAGGTGTTTGCAACATTTACAAGAATGAATGTTTGATTGGTACGGTTGAACATGAAAACGATCTCTATAACTTAAAATTGAAAGATATTCCACTAAACAACTTCCAAGCAATAACAACAGCAAACAAGCGAAAACAAGTTACTCTAAATTCGTCACAATTATGCCATTCTTTATTAGGACATATTTTCCTAAGAAGGATGAACAAGCTAGTGGGACTAGACATGTAACGCCCCGAAAATTTGTGGGTCCACGCAAACCACATGCATAAAAATTATTAAATTCTCTTGTATTTTAATTAAATGTTTTAATTGCATAAATTAATTATGCTGTGCATATTTACATGTTTAAAATATATATCTCTATATAGTTGCATTAAAATGTAATTTTTAAAAGGTTATTCGAGTCGCGATCGAGGAACGTAGACCGATGGCTGGAAAATAGAAAATGTTTTTAATAAATATTTCTTTTTAATTATTTAAAATAAGGGTGATGCTTTTTCTTATTTTTGAAAATAAGGGGTTTTGAGATGATTTTATACGCCGGGACGTAATTTTTATCGGTGTTGGATTTTCAACAAAAATACGAACTTTTTGGCAACCCGGCTAATAAATTCACAAATTTATTTCAACAAAACTATTTTAATATTTTAATTAATTCTAATTAAACATGAATGGGCCTAATTGGTGAGCTTATTGGGCCTAAGCTTAATTAAAGATTTAATTAATTATAAAATAAGTTAAACCCACCCAAACCCTTTTCAAACTCTCGCCCACCTCTTTTGCACCATTAAAATTCTCTCCCAAGCAAATACACCACACACACGACACACACACAGCATATTGAAGGACTTTTCAAAGGGTTCAAGGAAAAGCTAGCCAACGTCTTCGTTTCGCTCCGTTCCTCGTCGCCAACGGTTTTTCGTGCGTATATAACGCAAAGGCACGCCATAAATCTTCTTTTTCTCATCTATCACACCATATTACATGTTTTAATTATGTTTGCATGGAAAATATATTGGCCTTTTAATTATTTTCGTTTTTATGCCATAGCATGTCAAAAACTCATGTTTTTATGTTCTAAAACTTCTGTTAATGATGCATAAAGGGGCTGCCATCATAGGGTTATGAAAAGGGATGAATTTGGGAGGGTTTAAGGTCCTAAACAAGTTGACACAAGGGCTAGACACGGGGTAGGAAAGGGTTGCTCGAAAATTGAGTCCTTGTGTACAAGGACTCTTCGACGAGGACTCTACGAGGGCCAAGGTTTCTAGCTGTGGTGAGTGTGTGTTAAGGGAACAAAAAGGGACTGTAGGATGGTTCAAAGGGGGATGTGCGATGCTAAGGGTGAAGGATACACGATCGCGAGAGGGCGGAGGGCGGCACATGGCTAAGGAGTCGCGGCTGCGAGGCTGCAGCTTCTGGGCATGGGAAGCTCGGTCCAGCAGGTTCCTTAGGGGTTAGTCAGGGTCCTAGGAGGGTCAACTAAGGTCTGGACATGTGGCTAAGGGGCTGGAGTCGAGGTTAGCTTAGGATCAAACCAAATATGGGCTAGGGTTTGTGCAGAAATTTTCAGTTGGTATCAGAGCAAAGGTCCTGTAAAGGGTTGTGCCACCATCAGCGCCAGAAAGATCAGTCGTCAAGCCTCAAAGTTGTAAGTTTTTACATGCTTTATATGATTTTGTGATGTTACCTGCATAACTACATAAATTATATGTTTACGTCACATGTTTAATAGTTTTATGATAATATATGATTTATATGCTTTAGATTTTTATACGTGATATGATATGAAACGAAAAATAAATAAATTTTCCAGTACTTTTAAAGCAATAAAAAGGACAGGACGTTTCAAGGCGTGTTTGATATTAATTCTCTCACGACTTGTTAATCCTGTCTAAAAGAAAAGATGACAGAAATTTCCTTTAAGGGCCATGTCGAGCGAGCGAAAGGATTATTGGATTTGATCCATACCGATGTGTACGGTCCACTTAGCATCACCACTAAGCATGGAAATGCCTACTTCATCACCTTTACTGATGATTTTTCGATGTATTGGTATGTGTATTTGATGAAATACAAATCTAAAGCCTTTGAAAGGTTCAAATAATTCAGAAGTGAAGTAAAGAAACAGTTGGGACGAAGCATCAAGTCACTTCGATCGATCGAAGTGGTGAATACTTCAGTGCTGAGTTCCAAAAGTATCTTAGGGAGAATGAGATTTTCTCGCAGTGGAATCCGCTTGCTACACTGCAGTTGAATGGTGTTTCATAGCGTCATAACCGGACATTGATGGACATGGTTCGGTCTATGATGGGGTTCACGGAGTTGCCACCATCCTTTTGGGGATATGCGCTTGAGACAGCGGAACTGTTGTTGAACAATGTCCATTCAAAAGCAGTTGATAGGACACCATATGAGATATGGTTTATTAAGCCTTCCAAATATTCTTATCTTAGAATATTGGGATGCCCTGATTAAGTGAAGCATGCAGTGGGAGATAAATTGAATAGTCGATCCATTTAATGTTACTTTGTTGGATATCCAAGGAATTCAGTTAGATACTATTTCTATCATCCCCAAAAAACAAAGGTGTTTGTTTCTAGGAATGCAACATTTTTGGAAAAGTAATTTCTATTAGATAGAAAATGGGAGATGATAGAACTCGAAGAGGTTCGAGAGATACCCTGTAACGCCCCGAAAATTTTAAGGTCCACGTAAACCACATGCATGCAATTATTAAATTCTCTTGTATTTTAATTAATTGTTTTAATTGCATTAATTAATTATGTTGTGCATGATTGCATGTTTAAAATATATTTTTCTACATGGTAGAATTAAAATATATTTTTAAAGGATATTCAAGTGACGATCGAGGAACGGGGATCGAGGACTGAAGAAAACGTAAAATATTTTTATTAAATAATTATTTTTAATTATTTAAAAGATGGTCGATGCTTTTTAGTATTTATGAAAATAAAGGGTTTTTGAGGTGATTTTATACGCCGGGACGTAAATTTTATCGGTGTTGGTTCTTCAACTAAAATACAAACTTTTTGGCAACCCGACTAATAAATTCACATGTTTAATTAATCAAAACTTTGGTTAAAATTTTATTAATCCTAATTAAAGCTAATGGGCTTGAATTTGGTGGCTTAATAGGCCTAAAGCCTACTTAGTTAATGAATTAGTATTTAAAGTGTTAATTGTATCAAAAACCCTACACTTTGCAA
The DNA here is from genome assembly GCF_025594145.1 of Primulina tabacum. Taxonomy (NCBI): domain Eukaryota; kingdom Viridiplantae; phylum Streptophyta; class Magnoliopsida; order Lamiales; family Gesneriaceae; genus Primulina; species Primulina tabacum. Next base: position 39,686,525 of record NC_134552.1, read on the forward strand.
AAGAAAACTCACGCCTCACTCTGAAAACTCTTCCCTCCCCACACCCACACACACACGGCAGCACACACTTGCAATTAGGAAGGGGTTTTCGAAGGTCTATCAAGAGCAAACCGTAGTCGTCCCTCCGTTCTTCGTCGTCAACGATTATTCGAGCGTATACTACGCAAAGGCACACCTTAATCTCCCTTTTCTCATCCATTACATAATATTATTGTTTAAAGTATGTGTGCATGAAAAGCTTGAAGTCATACATGTATATATTCAGAATTTTCGAAAAAAAAGGAGACCATCTTGTACATGCATTGGATTTGTGATTATATGCAATTTGTTTGATGCCATGACTCACGTTTTTTTTATACTAAGGGGCTGCCATGATGTCTAGGCATGGATAGGTAAGTATTACACGGGTTTTGGAGTCCCACACACCACACATGAATCGACTAAAACCAAGAAAGATAGACGAAACCAGAACTCGTGTAGGAACCGGTTGTTGCTGTCAAGTTTGGGGTTCGGTTTTGTTGTGCAGGGACGGAGGGCTTGGTTGGCTCGTTCCAGGGGCTAGCCAGGGTCATGAGAGAGTCAGGAAGGGAGTCCTAGCCACGCTAGGACTCGCGCACTAAGGCAGGGAAGGAGTCCTAGCAAGCTAGGACTCCCACCCGAGAATCGAGGGGATCGCGTGCAGGGTTCTGTGCTTCGCACAAGCTTGGGCGCGCGGTTCAGGGGGTCTGGGCTGGGTCAGGTCTAGTCCTTAGGGTCCTTAGGGGGTGAAAATCAGGTTGGTTTGGTGGCTGGGTTCGTGGTTAGGGGCTAGGCAGTGCGTGCAAGAGACCTTGTCCAACAAGGTTTCTCGGCCAGCTTTTGTTCAGGAAGTAGAGGGCTTGTTTTTGGCATTAGAAGGGTTTCCTTGATAAAGTTAGGGTCCAGTAAGTTAATTTATTATGTTGGGCACCTTTTGGCTCGACATAGTTTGGGGGTAACTCGTGAAAATCGAGAGTTGGCTCGGGGGTGAAATTTGGGTGTCAAATAGGGTTTTAAGTAAAGAAAAAATTGGAAAACGGCTCACGGGGGTCGAGTCGGGGTCCATAAGGGCTAAAATAATATAAAAAGACTAAATTTAGAATTTAAGAATTTTATATTAAAGTTTGGTATTTTTCGGGATTAAAACACTTTTAAAACAATTAAGAAAAGATAATTGAAAAAGTCTAACATTTAAGCCAAATAAAATTATGGAAAAAATTCACGTAAGCTTAAATAATTATTTGGGACATGTTAGAGTCGTGAAATCAAGGAAAAAGTCGAAAACGTAAAATGTTGAGTCCAGGGGTAAAACGGTCTTTTTACACCTAGAAATTAGTTAAGGTCATGGCAGTGCCCTAAATGCTATTTTATGAAAATATGATTATTTTTAAATGTTTATGAATTGTTCATGATTGAATGATGATTTTTAAATGTCTATTTGATTTTTATGATTGAGGGAAGACATTTAAAATACATGTTGCATGCTTGGTTTCAAAAATGAAAAACGTAATGATATTCATGATTTTTCTAAAGTGATGTGAATGAAAAATGTTGAAGGATGTGAAATAATTGTGACTAATTCGTTAATGTTGGCGACGTCGTGAGGGTTATGGTCCCAGTGGGAGCCCGACGATCGTGTTTCCATCATTGCGAATATGTGGTAACGGATATGTGGTAACGGTTTTGTGGTAACGGAAGAATGGGAATATCGTGAAGGGAAAAGGCCCCATAGGGAGCCCATTTATGGGAAAAGGCCCCAGAGGGAGCCCCGACGAGCGTATTTCTATTCGAATCATGATAGGCCAGGGCCCAGTTGACCGGTGAGAGTGTTGCTGGTGTCTCCCGCCGCCCAGTACTGTGGTTTTATGTAGATGGATCCATCGACCCTCATGAGCATGATCAGGAAAGTCACAATTAACGATCTGAATTCAACAAAAGGGAAAGGAAAAGGAAAAGGAAAAGGAAAAATGTTTATGATCATGAAAAATGTTTTATGTCATGTCATGTTGAGGAAAAAGGGAAAAGGTTAAGGTTTATGATTGCATGTCATGAAAAAGTATTTTACGAAAATGTTTATGTTTAAAGTTTTATGCATCATGAAAATATTTACAAAAATGTTTATGTTTATGCATCTTCATGAAAACGATATTTTAAGTACATATATTTTTCACCGTTATATGTTGACTGTATTACGTATTACTCGTTATAAAGATTATGGTGTGTTGAGTCTTTAGACTCACTAGGTGTGATGGATGCAGGTGGTATTGAGGGAGGACTTGATGGGTGATTTGACTGGACTGAAGGCGCACACAACCCGAGGACCAGCGCTACATTTTTCGCTTTATGCTTTATGATTTAAGTTAAAGATTTTTAATATTATTTATTTATGCTTTTAAGAGATTTTTGAGAGGTTTAGTATGGGCTTTACCTTTCAAATTATTGCTTTTTAGGTTTGGTAAAATATGCGACGATTTCATTTGATCACTATTGCACTTGGTTTTTAAAATGCTAGTTGGTTAATGTTTAATTTTAAAGGGTAAAATATTTTATAAAAATATTTTCATGTGAGAAAGGTACATGGCCGAAAAATTGAGTGTTTATAAAAAAAAAAAAATTTCTAGTACTTTTAAAGCAATAAAAAGGGCAGGACGTTTCATACCCACAATTGTAGAACCAACACCCGAAGATCCAAGAGAGGAGATACAAGCTCCTAGAAGATCCGAGAGAGTCTCGAGACCACCTATGAGGTATGGTCAGCTTCTTGAAGAGGGCAATGATGAGCCTAACCATGGATGTGAACCAATAACCTTCAAGGAAGCGTTATCTGACGCCGATTCATCCAAGTGGCTTGAAGCTATGAAATCTCAGATGAATTCCATGCATTCGAACCAAGTGTAGAATCTTGTGGATTCACCTGAGGGAACTGTTCTCATAGGTTGTAAATTGACTTACAAGAGAAAACTTGGTGCGGATGGGAAGATATTGATCTTCAAGGCGCGATTTGTAGCAAAAGGATATACTCAATGACAAGGAGTTGACTTTGAGGAAACCTTTTCTCCAGTTGCAATGTTAAAGTCTATAAGGATATTGCTAGCCATAGCTGCACGGTATGGCTATGAGATATAGCAGATGGATGTCAAAACAGCCTTTCTTAATGGGGATATTAAGGAAGAGATTTACATGCCTCAACCTGAAGGGTTTACATCTTTCGGGAGTGAGAATATGGTATGCAAACTTCAGAGATCTATTTATGGTCTAAAGTAGGCATCTAGGAGTTGGAACCTCAGATTCGATGATACAATCAAAGAGTTTGGTTTTACTAAGAATCCTGAAGAACCCTGTGTATAAGAAGGTCAGTGGGAGTGCTGTGACATTCTTGGTGCTTTATGTTGATGGCATTCTACTCATTGTGAATGATATAGGGATGTTGCAATCAACTAAAATATGGTTAGCTAGTAAGTTCTTGATGCAGGACTTGGGTGAAGCATCTTTTGTATTGGGAAAACAAATCTATAGAGATAGATCAAGAAGATTGCTTGGTCTCACCCAATCCACATGCATTGATACCATCGTCAAGCGGTTCTTGATGGATGAGTCCAAGAGAGGACACATACCAATGTGTCATGTTGTGTCCCTATCCAAATCTATGTCTCCCAAGCCTGATGCAGAAATAACGGCGATGACAATCATTCCTTATGCATCTGCAATTGGTAGTATCATGTATGAGATGATATCTACACGTCCTGACGTGGCTTTTGCACTAAGTGTAGTGAGTAGATATCAATAGAACCCTAGTCTTCCACACTGGAAAGCTGTGAAAGACGTCCTTAAGTATTTGAGAATGACCAATAAGTTGTTCTTGGTCTATGAGGGTGGAGAACTGAAATTGAAAGGCTATACCGACTATAGCTTCCAAAGCGATATCGATGACTCAAAGTCAACCTCTGGGTTCGTATTTATGCTAAATGGTGCTGCTGTCTCTTGGAAGAGTTCCAAGCAAGACAGTACTGTGGATTCCACCACTGAGGACGAATACATTGCTGCATCGGCTGCAGCAAATTAGGCTGTTTGGTTAAGAAATTTCAAATAAGAGTTAGGCGTCATTCCTAATGGGGTTTCTCCCATCCCGATGTTTTGTGACATCATGGGAGCCATTGCTCAGGCGAAGGAGCCAAGGTCTCATCAGAAATCCAAACATATATTTAGAAAGTACCACATCTTCTTAGAGATTGTTGAAGGAGGAGAAGTGTCGATTGACAAAGTCGGCTCCGCAGATAATGTTGCTGATGCACTAACTAAGCCTTTAACTGGACAATTATTCCAGAAGCATCACGAATCGATGTGTTTGAAGCATATGGGTAGTTGGCTCTATTGCAAGTGGGAGATTGTTAGAGCATGTGCCTGGCGAGCCAAGTGTTGGCCGAGTGTTTCCAATGAAACTCTATGTATAAACAATCTTTATTTCAATAATATTTGAAATTATTGTTTTGGCACATCTTTGTCTATATAAACATGCTACTTTCATAGATAAAGTTCTAGAATATACAAATAGTATAAAGAATATGAGACGCTCATTTCATGAAAATCATCTTTGGAATACTGTATATTCTAAACAGTTTCTAGTCGATTCTACCACCGTTAAGAGGATAAAGGCCGTTCGAGTTTGAGACTAGTATCTGTGACGTGAGTGTTGTGTTTCATTGGTAGGGGACATTGTGATGTCCGGGCATGCAGATATGTGGTCCTTGTAGAGTGCACTGAACAACCCTCCATAAAGACTTTCCAAGTGGTTTACACTTATTGAGTGGTAACGTCCTAGTTTATGGTTGTACACCATTAGTCCTTATGACTCGGGACAACATTGTGACTCTATATGCTAGCATTACACTTTGACATGTTTACTGACTCATATGGGGTCATCAGGTGGCAAGGTTGGGTGTTTTGTCGAAACATATAGGAGTCTATGCATTGTAGTAAGGGATTCACTGCTTACCTTCGGGTATGGATATCCTATGTGATCTCATGTGTATGTAGTTTTAAATATCTTATCAGAGTGTTGGTGGTAATTAAGAAAGGGGTTTCTTATATTACACCATCGATGCAACTACAACATGACACATAATATCTATTCTTTGACAGTTCTTGATATACCAATAATGGTCGAATCGATCGGGATATATGAGTTGAAGAGACCGTACTGTACGATAACCATAATGGAATGGTTTTTGCAGGCACTATCATTTTATACCTAGGAAATCATGTAAGCGATATTGCTAGGCGTTTAACATGATTGGTTGGGTACTTTCAGACTTGAGTTCTGACGTTCTCATTATCAAAGAGTTGATAAATAAGAATGGAGCAACTGGGGAATGCTTGAATAAGGACACGTTTAGTCCCAAATCACATTGGGATGTGAACCACTGCTAGTTGTATCAATGAATCATTGAGGGTCACACAAGTGCTAACCTTCTAGATCCCATTGAGAAGGAAAAATAGTTCAACGTGTTGAACGACATATAAATGAGTTTATAAGCGCAAAAAAAAATTGAAGTATGACTTCTAGATGAGGATTATGAGGAATGTAACTTTTAATTTGTGAAAATGTTCCTAAATTAAAAGATGGCTCAAATAAACAATGTATTTGAAAATTTTGATTTTCATAAACATTATTATGGACTAAATTAAATTAATTCAAGTGTTGAATTAATTAAACATTAGTGGATCTAATGGAGTCCAAATAATTAAATTAATTCAAATGTTGAATTAATTAAATGACATTAGTTTTGTAGAGCCCAATAGGAATGAATTATTTAACTAGTGGGCTTGAGTAAATTGAAGTAAGGTTTAATTGGTCTGAAACGTGTTTGAGATATTTAAATAAAAGCCCATGGGCTTTGTAATTGTTACAAGCCCAAAAAAAATGCATGCAAGGGGGGTAAAAGGTTGGAGGTAACTTTTTCAATAAACAAGGCATGTCATGCTCATGCACTTTTATCTTTTTTCCATCACAAAGAAAAATTTTCCTCCCCTTCTCTCCAAGCATAGTGAGCGAATTTTTCACTCAATAATTCTCGCATTTTTGCTTCTTTATTTGTTGAGAAAAGTATACACTTCTCAAATAAAAATGCTTTAATTTTTCTAGTGCAAAATTAGAGTGAATCTTCCTTGTTAGTGGTGGACCTAATTTGAAGGAAGGAGTCCATTTGAGCAAGGTGTGCTCTTGGAAAGCTTGTAAATTGTCTACCCTCAAGAGCTAAGTTGTTTACTACTTAGTTGGAGCCAAAACATCAATCCTTGTGATTTATAGGTACATTTCTAAACATACTGACATTTTTGTTTATTTGTATTTGCTACACATCAAGTGAAGGAGGTGCTCGGTTTTTGCTATGAAAATATATTTTTCGAAACTTCTGTTGCACTTCTGAGCACCGTAACCGATCCCCTTTCAAATATAAAGACTTGTTTCAAAATTTAAAGATTGTTCTGAATTCGGGAAAGACTGCGTATGTCCTTGATAAGAAGCCACCAAGGGAAGCACCTTCGGACGTGAGTGAGACTGAGTTGGCTAAACTTGAGAAATTGTGGGACCATGATCTTCAAGCTAAGAGATGCTTGTTGACTTCTATGTCGAATGAAATTCAAAAGTGGTTCTAGGAGGCGGTGAATGCTGCTGACATTCACCTTCATCTGAAAGAATTGTATGGTGTACAAACTCGTTCAGAGAGACATGCTACTGTTAAGGAACTCATGACTACACGTTTGCGAGATGAGACTTCGGTCCATGAGCATGGTGTTAGGATGTCTGGGCTCATCGAGAAATTGATGGGACTTGACGTATTTATTCCTAGTGAGCTCTCGACTAATATTCTCTTGTTGTCACTGCCCTCCTAGTTCGATGGATTTGTGGTTAATTTTTATATGAATAAGCTCGAGGCCATCCTTGAAGAGTTGGTCAACATATTTACTACTTATGAAGCCACGATCAAGAAAGAAAAGCATGTTCTTCTAGTGTGATAATCGTCCAGTACGAAAAAGGGAGCCCGAAATAAAAGCAAAAAGTGTTCTGCCCCACCAAAGAAGAACAAGACCAACAAGAAACCATACAAGAAACCCACTTCGGGGCCCTCAAAGCCTGATAAGTCAGAACATGTCTGTTTCCATTGCAACAGGCCTGGACATTGGAGGCGTAACTGTACGGAGTATCTTGCCCAGAAGCCTTCTGGCCATGGTATGTTTTACATAGAAGTAAATGTCTCAATTAATTCATCTTCTTGGGTATTGGATACCGGATGTGGTTCTCATCTATGCAATGATTTGTAGGTGATAGCATGAAGCAGGAGACTTAGAGTTGGCGAGACATTTATAAGATTGGGGAATGGAGCAAGGGTTGCTGCAACTGCTATTGGAGACATTACATTGATTTTGAACAATAATTCTAAGTTATTTTTAGAGGCTTTTTTCATGTTCCTGAATTGGTTAAAAACATTATTTATATTTCAATGCTTGATAGAGATTATTATTCTTGTGTTTTTGCTAAAGATGTTTGCAATATTTACAAGAATGAATGTTTGATAGGAACCGGCGAATTATTAAACGATCTCTATAACTTAAAATTGAAAAATATTCCCTTAAACAATATCCAAGCACAAAAGAAAAAACCAAAAAACAAAAGAAAGTTAGATGATCCAAATCCAACACAAATATAACACGCTAGACTAGGTCACATTTCCCAAAGAAGGATGAACAAACTAGTGGGAGAAGACATGTTTGAATTGTCAGACATAAATTCCCTACCTACTTGTGAGTCCTGTCTGAAAGGAAAAATGACAAAGACCCTTTAAGGGAAATGTGGAACGTGCACATGGTCTACTAGATTTTATCCACACAAACGTTTGTGGACCGCTAAGTGTTAGCACAAAATATGGAAAAACCTATTTCATTACCTTTACTGATGAAGATTCGAGGTATGAGTATGTCTATTTGATGAGACACAAATCTGAAACTTTTGAAAAGTTCAAAGAATCCAGATCAGAAGGAGAAAAAAAATTAGGAAGAATTATTAAGACACTTTGATCTGATCGAGGTGGAGAATAATTGAGTACTAAATTGTTCGATTATCTAAATGAGAATTGGATTCTCTCACAGTGGACTCCACCAGCGACACCACAATTTAATGGTGTTTTTGAATGTCATAATCGAACTTTTATGGCCATGGTTCGATCTATGATGGGACTCACTAAATTTCCTACATCGTTTTGGGGCTTTACGCTTGAAACTGTGGCTATGTTGTTGAATAATGTCCATACAAAAGCAGTGGATAAAACAACATATGAGATTTGGATGGAAAAAACTCTCAAATATTCTTAATTAAGAATATGAGGATGTCCTACTTACGTAAAGAAAACAGTGGAAGACAAATTGGATTGTCGATACGTTTTGTGCTACCTTGTAGGATATCCAAAGAATTTTGTTGGATATTATTTCTATCATCTCAATGAAGCAAATGTGTTTGTTTCAAGAAATGCCACATTCCTAGAGAATGAATTTATTTTAGATAGAAAAGGCGAGTTGATAGAACATGAAGAAATTCAAGATACTCCCTCAACGGTAGAAGTTGAACATCATCCCCAACAGCCAGTAGTTGAAGTACACGCACCTAAAAGGTCTAATAGAATTATTAGACAACCTGCTAGATATACGCTTCTTCATGAACGAGGCCATGCTGAGCCATGTGTTGGATGTGATCCAATGAACTTTAAAGAAGCAATATCTGACAGTGATTCATCCAAATTGCTTGAAACCATGCAGTCTGAGATGGACTTTATATATTCAAACCAAGTTTGGATATTAGTGGATCTGTCACGGCTCGGGACCGAGGCATCGGTGACATCCGGCATTGTTTAACAATTTGCATGAAAACAATATGCCTCGTAGCAAATAGTAAAAAACAAGTCTTTTTCATAAAGTAATTTTGTCTTTTACAGTGACAACAGAATGGAGATTACATCAGTGTCGCGGAATCTAAATACAAAAAAATACAAAGTCTTGATCCTTAATCTTTTGATACGGTCACCAACCCTAGAATGTCTCCTGTTCCTCCTCATTCAATTGTTCCTCATTCTTATCTGGGAAAGATGTAAGGGTGAGTCCTTTGGAAAACACTCATCAAGTGAGGGCCGATCGATTACCACAAATACATATTATGATAATTTAAAAGCATTTTTTAATAGACTTTAAAAACATAGTATATCGACTTTATCATACCATAACATAATTAGAATCAAAATGTGGAACATATATTATCAAAACAAGTTAGAATAGAACAGATCAGTACAAACGAAACACTGTTATTCATCTCGTTATCCATGGTCAAATTGTCCTCCAAATGTTAGCCCTTTACGGGGTGAGGCCAGAACACAGTTTTATATCCACTGATGGGGGCCAGACAGAAAACAGTTTTATACCCAATGATGGGGGCCATACAGAGTTTACAATCGTCTTTCCATAACCAACTCGAGTCATAACAATGTATTACAAAATCAGATTCATCAAACAGTACTTATCAGAATTGTGACAGGAATCAGCAAAATCAAAGAACATCGAAAACAGAGGAAACATATTGTACATTGATCGAGATTTTTATAAAAATGAATAGAATTTTTTTCGAAAAGGGCTAGACACACATACAAGCATGTCATAATATACTTATACAAAATTTAACTTACAAATGAATACTTAGCAAAAAACCACTTACCGAACTTTGAAGGTATAATCCGAAGCTCATTGAAACTCGGACGAATGTTGATCGATCTTTGGACAGGGCCTCACGACAGTGTTTGACAATAATTTATACAACGAAAAATCCAGAACAAGCTTTCCTTTTTCCTCCTTGGTGCGGCGGCTAAGAGGTATTTGTGTGGTGAGGGGGGGCCGAACATTGAAGGCTTTTTGGGAGAGTTCTTTTGTGGCTTTCAACATCAAATATCAATCAGTTTATGCATGACAGAACTAAATATACAAAAACTAGTTGCCTTGAACTCTTGAAGAGCTGCAATGATCTTGAGTCTCTTTGCTAGATAAACAGCTAGCTGCCTTGGACATGATCTCTGTGTTGCCAAGCTGGTCGAGCTGACTTAAACTGGACTCAGCTGATGTTGAACCGCATTGATCATCTACTTGATCTGATATTGCAGTTAGGCGGCGGTATATTGCTGATGATTAAGCTCCAGTTTAATCATCCAACATAGATAGGCTTTGTCTGTTGATCAGCTTCAACTGGTAGGCTAGCAACTGAAACCTTGTCTTTCGATAAGTTTTGCTGAATAGCCAATAGGTAGGACTCATACCCCTGCAGCCTGATTAAAGCCCCAAAGCTCTGAGTCGAGAGAAGTGGCTACAATGTTAGTTGCAGAACGAATCCTCTCTACTCTTCGCAATGAGCGTTAGATAAACATTTTCAAATAATTTGAAAATAATATAAATAACTTTTAAATAGCATTTAAAACTATTTTAAAGTAAAATAATTTTAGTCAGTTTTCAAATGTCCTTCTTAGAATAGCAAGCTCTGATACCAATTGATGGATCGTGTGCGGGCACCTTTGAGGTTGCTTCAAACACAATATTCTCAATGAGCTACAATAGCTTGTGTTCTAACAATGTGTACACCGATGAATTAGATCGAGCTTGGTATCAAACCAAGCGAAAAACACTCGAAGTAATCTTTTGTTAAGAAAAACTGAAAAATTTTAAAAAATTAAAGACTTGTGTAAACTTATCGACTGAAATACAGGGAATCAGTTGTAGCTTCTGTCAATTCAACTATGAACTTAACTGAACTGATATCAGCTGAACTGATCAAATCAGTTTAAAGCACAGTTAAACAGTTAAATACACAAGATATGTTTATGGATGTTCAAAAAATTTTACTGCTCCTGCGTAACCCCTTTTACCACCTCGGGTAGTTTCCACTAGAAGATTTTGATTTATACAACACCTTGTACAAACCCACCCATCTTAGGACTTACCCACTGCCTAACTGAACTCCTAATCTAGATTGAAGGCATCACTTTCCAGCCATCACTTTAACTGTTGTGTGTCAAAGACTACATACACAAGATTTACGTCTATGTGCAAGACTATATTTGAGTGGTGGGGTGTGTGTGTATGAGAACTGATATCTGAAAACAATCCAAAAGGTGTTCTTATACATTGAGGGAAATGAGCTTCTACACTAAGCTGATATAACTTGAAGTGTTCCCTCGACTGGGGTGATTGCTTCTTTAAAAAGCTGATATGTGATCGAGCAAAACTTGCGCCTTAATAATAATTTATAATATTTACGCTCGAAATAATCGCAAGTGCACGATGTCAAGTAATAGTATAATGTACGAGAGTACGAGTATTGTTCCCACAGAGACTGTTTTATACAATTATTATTTTCAACTATTCAACTTTTAGCAACGATAATTTGATTGATAGTTAACTACTGAAATGGCGCAACTAATGCTAACTACAATATTCAAAAATAAAATGATTAATTAAAATTCAATGACAAATGAATTTGTTGGAAATTTTGGTTCACCTACCCCTCCCTAATTTAACCAATTAACCTCGACAATTATTTACGCTTTTGACAGGATTTCCTACACAATTGAACACGCCCTCTCGAGCTGTGCCAAACTAAATCTACTCAGTGAAGTAATTAAATCTCTTTAATTATTTATCAAAGGTGAATTGTCTATCGGTCTATGAAATCCCGTAGCTTTCGAGCCTTAGGACTATAACTATCAACATGTACCCAATTTCATATTTCTATGTAAATTGTTGATTCACGGACTATGCCACCCATTCCTAGCACAAGTTATTCTCTCGAACTCACTCGCGATATGAGATTATTATTAAATTTAGCTACGGTTTAATAATGAAATGACATTAATAACATACTCAAACATAGAACAAACGTCGAATATTAATGCATTAAACCAAAGATTCGGGGTAGGATCCCCTTAGTCCCAACAAATATAAAATTTTAGATACTAGAATTCATAGTACAAATAAGCAAAATAATGTTTAAACAATAAATTGTAAATTAAAAATAATATATTTGAAGAAAAACGCAAAGAACGGTGCTTGGGATTTCGATAATCTTCAACTCCAAGCTCCTCTCTATTCCAAAGCTCCTTGGTGGCTGCTGAACAATGTCTCTCCACCCAAATTGTCCCCAAAAACCCTTCTATATCAGTCATGAGCTCCAAAATAAGGAAACAAAATCGACCCTAGAATCTTTCCAAAAATCAAATGCGCTCGGGCGCACATAAGTTTCCGCCCGGGCGGATGTCCCTCACAAATCTGCTTCTAATTTTCCCATCGATGAGCCCGCGCGCTCATAAGTTTCTGCCCGGGCGGATATTTTTCGGCCTTATTCTCCAATCCACATCTTGCAGGTGCCGGGTGCAAATAAGTTTCCGCCCGGGCGGATATTTTTCGACCTTCGATCACTTCTCTTCTTATTATTCCTGAATTTCCTGCATTTTCAACCATGTGACATATGAGCCACTAAAAAAACATAACAAATGACAAAATGCATGCAATCTAAACAGTATGTGCAACACAATGAGACATCACATAACATGAAAAACATGTAAAATCCACCTATATAAACCCCCCAATGCTAACCTTTAGCTCGAGGGAAATCCACCTATATCAACACCCCAATACTAACATTTTGCTTACCCTCAAGAAAAACTGGTGACACGAAAAAATGGAACATAACATATATTAGCTCAACAGTGAGTTCATGGTCCCAATTAGCCTCAGCGAAACTCAACACATTCCCTTATCGATCAATGCAAAAGCACAACTCTTTGCACTTTCCTTGGTCTAGACACTGTTTCAAATGAAACCTGAACATGTGTGTGTTTCGTCATATATATATATATTTCGACTGAATTAGAATACATTAATAAAAGGAATATATCAGGACCATGAATTTCAGATTCAGATCCACGCGTTCTACATTTTTAGCCAGGAATAGGATTTCATTACTTTATTCGGCTCCTCAACATCTTACATCTCCATCGTTATCTAGGAATAGGATTTTATTCCTTTTGTAGAACCCGTAAAGTAGACTACGTATAAGCCATGCACAATTCCTAGTATTTTAAATTAAAATTATTTTATTGCATGAGTATTTAATTACTTTTCTTTGAATTTAATTATTTTATACAGTAGTTTAATTGCTATCTTTTCAGTTAATTAAGTGAGACCAGGCTGGAGTTGGAGTTTGGAGATAAAATTTAATATTAAGAAAACATTCCTATAATTTATTTAAAATAAATAATAAATTAAATTAATGTGAAAGAAAGTTTAAGGAATTATTCGAATAATTTGAGATAAGTAATAAATAAAGTTCAATAATTAATTTCTTAATTCACTAAAATATTTAATGAGTAGATAAAACTCTAAAGAATTAAAATACAAGATTTAAGAAATATTTTCCCCTCCATTTTTATCTACAATTTTCGGCCCTTCCCTAATTAATTTAAAAATAGTTGTCAACCCATTTATTTAATATCTTCCCCTATCCATTTCATGATAAATAATTCCCTAAAAATTTTATCACCACTAATTAATATTTAAGCAATATTCTACCATGTTATCTAGCAATATTTTCCTTTTTTTTAATAAAAATCGGCCACTACCTTTGGAAGATTTAAAAATTTTAACAACTCTTTTCCTTGATTCCTTTCCTTATCCATTTTCTTGGGAGATAATTCCATCACACTAAATCTTCAATAATTATTAATTAAGCAATTTACCACCCCATTTAATGGAATAAAATCGGTCATCCCTTGATTTTTTTAAAAGATTTTAATTTATTGGACAATTTATTCTTTAATTAGCTTTCTTTAACTTTTTCTAGGTAGATATCTTCCCCACCTTTTAATTCACTAACAAATAATTAATTAAGCAATTTTCTTCTTGAACCTAGACTAAATTTTGGCCCCTTGCACCTCTAACATTCCCCAAAAATCATTTCATATCCTTCATATTTTCCTTATCTCAAAAATTCATGGATAGCAAGATTTTTTGTTACCATTTAATCTCTCATTCTATCTTGCAATTTCCATTCACTCTCCTAATCATTATTCCCTCTCCTCACCACCAAAAATCAGAGGAAACCTCAGTGTAAAAAAAAACCGTGAGAAATCTGAGAGAAAATAGAGAGGAAAAATCGAGTAAAAGAAAAGAAAGAAGAAAACTTCTCCTCCGCGCCGCGTCGTGTTTTCTTTTTGTTTTCTTCAAAACAAAAATCCAGGCATGCATATGTTTTTATTTACCCTTCAATCAAGTCATATAGGTATTTTTAAACAACGCATGTACATGATTTTATTGCAAAAAATTCGAAACTCATATCAATTATTTTCGAAAATGTAGATGCAGATTTCGGCCCCTTCCCTTGCTACCTCACGGGTTGGCTTGTTTTAATTGTTTCAGGTATTGGTCCGACCCTAGGCTCCCAAGGCTGCTTCTAGGCATGTACTATGACATGTTAGGACCATGTTGGTCCAAGAGTTCAAGCCCCATGCATGCTGGAAATAGGATATGACAACAACTCCATCCTAGTGTCACTTGTGTTTCAATTTTCTGTCATCTTGCTGTCAAGGGAGAGTTTCTGATCTTGGCTGCCCTAGGGGCCTATAGCCATGGTTAGAACACCCCCTATCATGTCTAAGACGTGACCAAGTCGCCCTTTCGAGGCTTGGTCCATGGTGGAATCGGTTTTCAAATAAAAGAAACAAGAACAGCCCCACCCCTTTCGGCCCTTTTGAATTCTGCATGTGTCCCTCGGTTTTTGGTTGTTTGGGGTGGACCTTGGTTGGCCTCTGGCCCTTAGCCCTGGTTCACACCCTACCCCTTGATGTCTAGATCGAGCCATGGTCAATCAAATGGCCACAGGAATGGTTCATGACAGCAAGAACCATAGCAACCTCCCACGCGCAGGTTTAGTGCTCGGGTGGGACGTGTGGTTTGATTTATGTAGTGGTTCGAATTGTGGCTGGCCTAGGGCCCTTAGCCATGGTTTAAATCATTCCTTAGGACGTTGGTAAGAGTCTCTGGTTGGTGGTTCAAGCCCCAATGGTCGGTAGTCTCGAAAATGATGCAAGGAAACGGAAGTGCGGCTGCTGTAATTTTGACAGCAAGTAGTGCTGAAGTTCAAAGGTAAGTTTCGGGTTCTTTGTTGGCTTTTAGCCTATGGCCTTGGACTGGACAGTACCTCATCAAGTTATGAAGGTCATGTTTTTGGTCGTTCGTAATTCGGATCAGTTTAGAGGTCGTACGAGAACTTACGGTGCAATGTGCCAAAGTGACTCTCGAAAGAGCATTTCATGTTTTTGGCCTCCATTCACTAAATTTCGAGTACTGTAATTTTAGGAGCATTATTTCATCATTTTAAGAGTATTTTAATCATGACTAAATGATGGTTCAGTGTTGGTTCGGGTTGGCATGGAGTCATGGTTAAATACTAAGTCGTTGGGCATAATTGTCTCGCTTTTGGAGTCAATTACAAAGTGTGGTCAAGTTAAACCATTTGCATATTTTTCATGTGAGATTTAGGTCGCAGCGAGCCTGGGAACGATCCAACCCATTCGGTAAAATTAATACAGGATATTTAATTTCGTTGTTTAATTACATTAGGTGCAAAAATATAAAATATTCATTTTTGAGGATTATGCGATATTGCTTGTGGCCATTTCACTATCATGAGATTATTGTATCACCCGATGGTCACTTACCGGTTCAGTTCAGTTCCACCCAGTATACTGTGGCATTAGTCTGATCAGACGATCATTACTTCACCCGGTGGTCACTTACCGGTTCAGTTTAGTACAGTTCATGGGGCCACTTGCGTAGAACATATTCTCAACAGAAATTATTATTTCATGACAGGGCTCTATAGAGCGAACATTTCACTTATGATTTTAAGTTCAGTTACGCACGTATTATAATTACTCATGACATGATATATATTTACGTTACTCCAGACTCATTACATTTTACCTTGCATGCAATTTTATTATTTATTTACTTACTCGTTATTTACGATATATGCATGCTGAGTCTTTAAACTTACTAGACTTGATTGTCGTAGGTACGAATGAGCTCGGGACCGAGGACGGGGACCAGTGAGCCATCTTGGTTTGGCAGTAGTGGAACCCGATGACCTCATTTCAGCATTTACCAATTTTTTTATGCTCAAACATTTTATCTTTCATTGGATTATTTTAAATTGTTATTTTGCAAACAAATATTTACTTCCGCTGTTATTTTGAATATTTCACTTCATCTATCGGTTGAACTGTGAATGAGACATTTTAATTATTTAATGAGGCATTTTAATTATTTAAATATAAAATTTTTAATTTTTCCGCAAATTTTCAAACATGAATTTTTGGGCCATTATAGCTGGTATCAGAGCAATGATTCTGTATAGGGTTGTGCTACTACTGACCTCAAGAAGCTCATGAAGTCACGTCTTTGGTCTGTAAGTTTTACATTTACGCATTTTATTTAAAGCATGAATTATTTTAACTGCATGTTCTCATGGATTATTTTTAAGTTCAGATTTTAATTGTTCAGTATTTATTTAAACTTAAAATAAATTATGGAATTATGCATGTTAGTTACGTATGGGTTATGTATGGAACATTATGCCTCCTAGACATATTCTTGAGCGTACGAGAGATGATGAGCCTCGCCAGGAGGACAGAGAGGAGCAGAGGCAGGAGAGGCACGGACCTCCACCCCCTCCACTGACATGAATGCCCAGATGCTAGCTGGGATGACACAGTTCTTTGCGCAGTTTGCGGGGAACAATGTTGGAGCAGCCAGGCCTACAGGGCGTGAATCTGTCTATGAGAGATTCATGAAGATGCGTCCTAAGGAGTTTTCAGGGACGACGGACCCCATGATTGCCGAGGGATGGATCAAGTCCCTCGAGGTTATCTTCGAGTTCATGGAGCTTGGAGATGCAGACAGAGTTCGATGTGCCACTTATTTATTCGGAGGAGATGCCCGCTTATGGTGGGAAGGAGCGTCAGTAGCCCTGAACTTGGCTACGCTGAGCTGGACAAGCTTCACGGAGGTATTTTACTCCAAATATTTAACTGACGAAGTGCATTCCACGTTGACTAAGGAGTTCATGACCCTGAGACAGGGAGATCTGACTGTTACAGAGTTCATCCATAAGTTTGAGAGGGGCTGCCATTTTGTGCCCCTGATCGCAAACGATGCCGGTGCCAAGTTGAGACACTTTCTGGATAGTTTACGGCCAATCTTGCGCCGTGATGTTAGGGTGGCTGGCCCTAATACTTATGATGTTGCCGTCTCCAGAGCTCTAGCTGCAGAGCAGGACCAGCGTGACAGTGAGAGAGATCGCCAAGGGAAGTGACTGATTCCAGTACCACACCGCCCTCCTCCTCCTCAGCAGCAGTATTAGAAACTGAGGCCTTTTCACGGCCCACCCAGAAACAGAGGCCAGCAGCAACAGCAGCAGCGGGGACGTGCAGTCCCAAGGACCTTTGAGCACCCTGTCTGTCCCAAGTGCTCACGCCGCCATCATGGAGCATGTATGTATGGTTCCGGGAAGTGTTACAAGTGTGGTAGCCCAGACCACTTGCTACCGCAGTGCCCACAGGAAAGTCTGCCTACCCAAGGCAGAGTCTTTGCTCTCCATGCTGCAGAGACGAACCCAGACACCATGCTTATGATAGGTATCTTACAGCTTTAATTTTATATTTGAAATTCGATGTTTTGGGAATCTGGATTAATATTTTGAACTTAGAATTGCGATAAGATTGCATGCTCTACTCAATATTATATTCGGGTATTAGGTTAGAAGAACTTTGATCCTTGCATGTCTATAAGTTTAGTTCTTGTAACTATTGGGTTCAACTTAGAGTTCCAATCTTTCAGGGAGAATTTTTATATCTGGTTCCGCTACGAAAGCCTTGATAGATTCAGGGGCTACTCACTCGTTTATTTCAAAGGTCTTTGCTAACTTCCTCAAGGTCAAGACCGTTGGGTTAGATGTGGCGTATTCAGTAGTACTACCTTCTGGGAGGAGATGACAGCTACCAATGTGGTCCGAAACATAGACCTCGAGCTTCATGGCAATCTTGTTTATGCGGATCTTAACGTGCTACCAATGCTAGAGTTTGACATCATTCTAGGGATGGACTGGCTATTGCGGAACAGAGTTTTAATTGACTTCCAGCGGAGATCTGTTCTAGTCCGACCGCCTGGGATGACGCAGTTCTTATTTGAGCCAGACAGGTACTTTCTTTTACCGCGTATTATCCCTTATGTCCAGGCTAGGAAGCTCATGCATAGAGGGTGTCGGGCGTTTTTTGCAACTTTTATATCTGTCCCCGAGGCACCCAGTCAGTCAGCCGCGGATGTTCCGATTGTTAGAGACTTCTTAGACGTTTTTCCTGAGGACGTCTCTGGTATGCCACCCGAGAAAGAGGTGGAGTTTTCTATCGAGCTTATGCCAGGTACGGTTCCGATCTCAAAAGCACCGTACCGTCTAGCACCGACAGAGATGGCAGAGCTTAAGAAGCAGATACAGGAACTTCTTGACAAGGAGTTCATTCGCCCGAGTTTTTCTCCATGGGGCGCGCCAGTCTTGTTTGTGAAGAAGAAGGATGGCTCTATGAGGCTTTGCATTGATTACCGGGAGTTGAACAGGGTGACAGTGAAGAACAAGTATCCACTTCCGCGGATTGAAAATTTATTTGATCAGTTGCAGGGAGCTTCGGTATTCTCCAAGATTGATCTGCGTTCTGGTTACCACCAGTTGAGAGTGAAAGATGCCGATGTTTCCAAGACCGCTTTTAGGACTCATTATGGTCACTACGAGTTCCTTGTGATGCCGTTCGGTTTGACGAATGCGCCAGATCTTCATGGATCTCATGAATCACATATTTCAGCCGTATCTTGATCAGTTTGTGGTATTATTCATAGATGACATTCTCGTTTATTCAAAGAATCAAGAGGATCACAGCAGACATCTGACCACAGTGTTGAAGACCTTGCAGAAGCATAAGTTATTCGCAAAGTTCAGTAAGTGCGAATTCTGGTTAGAGAAGGTGGCATTCTTAGGCCATATTGTTTCTAGCCGCGGTATTTAGGTAGACCCAGCGAAGGTTGCAGCAGTCAGAGATTGGATTGTGCCGCAGAATGCATCAGAGATCCGCAGTTTTCTTAGGCTAGTAGGATATTATCGGAAGTTCATTAAGGGATTCTCCTCTATCGCCGTTCCACTCACATCATTGACCAAGAAGAATGTGAAATTTGTGTGGAGCGATGAATGTCAGAAGAGCTTCTATACTTTGAAGCAAGCTCTTATCTCAGCACCAGTTTTGGCCATGCCGTCAGGGCCCGATGAGTTTGTTCTGTATACCGATGCTTCGAAGCTCGTTTAGGCGCCGTGTTGATGTAGCATGGGTAGGTGATAACATATGCTTCTCGACAGCTGAAAGCTCATGAGAAGAATTACCCTACCCATGATCTAGAGTTGGCTGTCATAGTTTTTGCCTTGAAGATTTGGAGGCATTATTTGTATGGAGAGAAGTGACAGATCTTTACCGACCACAAGAGCCTCAAGTATTTCTTTACGCAGAAAGAGGTGAACATGCATCAGAGGCGTTGGTTGGAGCTTGTGAAGGATTATGATTGTGACATTAGCTACCACCCGGGTAAAGCTAATGTAGTCGCGGATGCATTGAGCAGAAAAGTCACAGTGATGGCTCATTTGACAGTTTCGAGACCTCTTCAGACTGAGATGCAGAGGTTTGGTCTAGAGACATAACCTCCAGGTAGAGTTCCCTGTCTATCTACCTTGACTATTCAGTCCTCTCTTCTAGACCGTATTCGTAGTGGTCAGTCAGCAGATGAGCAGTTGGCAAAGTGGAAGCAGAGAGATGAGGCCAAGGGCAGTGTCTTGTATACAGAGAGCGAAGGTATAGTGAGATATCGAGACAGGATGTGGGTTCCTAGCAGTGATTCTCTTCAAGCAGATATTCTATCAGAGGCCCACATGTCGCCATACTCTATTAATCCAGGGAGTACAAAGATGTACAAAGATCTACAGTTATTGTATTGGTGGGTGGGAATGAAGAAGGACATCAGACGGTTTGTATCCGAGTGTTTGACTTGCCAGTTAGTGAAAGCGGAGCATCATAGACCATCAGGTTTGCTCAAGCCTCTTCCCATTCCCGAGTGGAAGTGGGAGAATGTTACCATGGACTTTGTGACCGGTTTGCCGAAGTCAGTCAGAAGATCAAATGCTATCTGGATGATTGTAGATCGTCTTACCGAATCATCGCACTTCTTGCCCATTAAGACGACTTTCACCATGATTCAGTATGCAGAGTTGTATATCCGGGAGATAGTCCGACTTCATGGTATCCCAGTTTCGATCGTGTCTGACAGAGACCCCAGATTCACTTCCTCGTTTTGGAAGAGTTTGCATTCGACCGTGGGTACGAAGTTGCTGTTTAGCACAACTTTCCATCCGCAGACAGATGGACAGTCAGAGCGAGTTATTTAGATTTTGGAGGATCTTCTCTGTGCTTGTGTCATTGATTTCTCAGGGAGTTGGGAGTCGAACTTGCCATTAGTGGAGTTCACCTATAACAACATCTCTCAGTCGTCTATAGGAATGGCTCCGTTTGAAGCACTGTATGAATGTAAGTGTAGATCCCCTGTTCATTGGGATGAAGTAGGAGAGAGAGCAGAGTTGGGTCCAGAGATTATTCAGCAGGCTGCCGATGTAGTAGTCAAGATCCGTGATAGGATGAGGACTGCTCAGAGTCGACAGAAGAGTTATGCGGATCAGAGGAGGAGAGACCTAGAGTTTGTCGTGGGCGACCATGCCTTTGTGAAGGTGGCACCTAGGAAAGGTGTCATGCGGTTCGGAAAGAAAGGGAAGTTCAGTCCGAGATTCATTGGACCATTTGAGATCCTCGACAGGGTTGGGACGTTAGCTTATCGTGTTGCTCTTCCTCCGAATCTGGTCGGAGTACACAATGTGTTCCACGTCTCTATGCTGAGGAAGTATATGGCGAATCCTTCGCATGTCTTGAACTTTGACCCGTTGCAGCTTACTCCGAACCTGTCTTATGAGGAGAGACTAGTGCACATCTTAGACAAACAGGAGAAGAAGCTTCGGAACAAGCTAGTTAAGCGAGTCAAAGTCAAATGGCTTAACCATTCAGAGGAGAAAGCTACGTGGGAGTCTGAGCCCGAGAGGAGGAGTCGTTATCCTGAGTTATTCGGTGAGTTCTAATTTCGAGGACGAAATTTCTTTTAAGGGGGGAAGGGTTGTAGAACCCGTAAATTAGACTACGTATAAACCATGCATAATTCCTAGTATTTTAAATTAAAATGATTTTATTGCATGAGTATTTAATTACTTTTTTTTGAATTTAATTATTTTATGCAGTAGTTTAGTTGCTATCTTTTCAGTTAATTAAGTGAGGCCAGACTGGAGTTGAGTTTGGAGATAAAATTTAATATGAAAAAAACATTCCTAGAATTTATTTAAGATAAATAATAAGTTAAATTAATGTGAAAGAAAGTTTAAGGAATTATTCGAATAATTTGAGATAAGTAGAAAATAAAGTTCAATAATTAATTTCTTAATTCACTAAAATATTTAATAAGTAGATAAAACTCTAAAGAATTAAAATACAAGATTTAAGAAATATTTTCCCCTCCATTTTTATCTACAATTTTCGGCCCTTCCCTAATTAATTTAAAAATAGTTGTCAACCCATTTATTTAATATCTTCCCCTATCCATTTCATGATAAATAATTCCCTAAAAATTTTATCACCACAAATTAATATTTAAACAATATTCTACCATGTTATCTAGCAATATTTCCCTTTTTTTTTAATAAAAATCGGCCACTACCTTTGGAAGATTTAAAAAGTTTAACAACTCATTTCCTTGATTCATTTCCTTATCCATTTTCTTGGGAGATAATTTCATCACACTAAATCTTCAATAATTATTAATTAAGCAATTTACCACCCCATTTAATTGAATAAAATCGGTCATCCCTTGATTTTTTTAAAAGATTTTAATTAGTTGGACAATTTATTCTTTAATTAGCTTTCCTTAACTTTTTCTAGGTAGATATCTTCCCCACCTTTTAATTCACTAACAAATAATTAATTAAGCAATTTTCTTCTTGAACCTAGACTAAATTTTGGCCCCTTGCACCTCTAACATTCCCCAAAAATCTTTTGATATCCTTCATATTTTCCTTATCTCAAAAATTCATGGATAGCAAGATTTTTTTTTACCATTTAATCTCTCATTCTATCTTGCAATTTCCATTCACTCTCCTAATCATTATTCCCTCTCCTCACCACCGAAAATCAGAGGAAACCTCAGTGTAAAAAAAAACCGTGAGAAATCTGAGAGAAAATAGAGAGGAAAAATCGAGTAAAAGAAAAGAAAGAAGAAGACTCCTCCTCCGCGCTGCGTCGTGTTTTCTTTTTGTTTTCTTCAAAACAAAAATCCAGGCATGCATATGTTTTTATTTACCCTTCAATCAAGTCATATAGGTATTTTTAAACAACGCATGTACATGATTTTATTGCAAGAAATACGAAATTCATATCAATTATTTTCGAAAATGTAG
Source organism: Primulina tabacum (assembly GCF_025594145.1). NCBI lineage: Eukaryota > Viridiplantae > Streptophyta > Magnoliopsida > Lamiales > Gesneriaceae > Primulina > Primulina tabacum. The sequence goes on from NC_134552.1 coordinate 39,709,260, forward strand.
ATGCAGATTTCAGCCCCTTCCCTTGCTACCTCACGGGTTGGCTTGTTTTAATTGTTTCAGGTATTGGTCCGACCCTAGGCTCCCAAGGCTGCTTCTAGGCATGTACTAGGACATGTTAGGACCATGTTGGTCAAAGAGTTCAAGCCCCATGCATGCTGGAAATCGGATATGACAGCAACTCCCTCCTAGTGTCACTTGTGTTTCAATTTTCTGTCATCTTGCTGTCAAGGGAGAGTTTCTGATCTTGGCTGCCCTAGTGGCCTATAGCCATGGTTAGAAAACCCCCTATCATGTCTAAGACGTAACCAAGTCGCTCTTTCGAGGCTTGTTCCGTGGTGGAATCGGTTTTCAAATAAAAGAAACAAGAACAGCCCCCCCCCCCCTTTCGGCCCTTTTAAATTCTGCATGTGTCCCTCAGTTTTTGGTGGTTTGGGGTGGACCTTGGTTGGCCTCTGGCCCTTAGCCCGTGTTCACATCCTACCCCTTGATGTCTAGATCGAGCCATGGTCAATAAAATGGCCACTGGAATGGTCCATGACAGCAAGAACCATAGCAACCTCCCACACGCAGGTTCAGTGCTCGGGTGGGACGTGTGGTTTGATTTCTGGAGTGGTTCGAATTGTGGCTGGCCTAAGGCCCTTAGCCATGGTTTAAATCATTCCTCAGGACATTGGTAAGAGGCTCTTGTTGGTGGTTTAAGCCCCAATGGCCGGTAGTCTTGAAAACGACGCAAGGAAATGGAAGCGCGGCTGCTGTAATTTTGACAGCAAGTAGTGCTGAAGTTCAGAGGTATGTTTTGGGTTATTGGTTGGCTTTTAGCCTATGGCCATGGACTGGGCAGTACCTCATCGAGTTAGGAAGGTCATGTTTTTTTCCGTTCTTGATTCGGATCAGTTTAGAGGTCTTATGAGAACTTACGATGCAATGTGCCAAAGCTACTCTCGAAAGAGCGTTTCATGTTTTTGGCCGCCATTCACTAAATTTCGAGTACTTTAATTTTAGGAGCATTATTTCATCATTTTAAGAGTATTTTAATCATGACTAAATGATGGTTCGGTGTTGGTTCGGGTTGGCACGGAGTCATGGTTAAATACTAAGTCGTTGGGCGTAATTGTCTCGCTTTTGGAGTCAATTACAAAGTGTGGTCAAGGTAAATCATTTGCATATTTTTCATGTGAGATATAGGTCGCAGCGAGCCTGGGAACGATCCAACCCATTCGTTAAAATTAATACAAGATATTTAATTTCGTTGTTCAATTACATTACGTGCAAAAATATAAAATATTCATTTTTGAGAATTATGCGATATTGCTTGTGGCCATTTCACTATCATGGGATTATTGTATCACCTGGTGGTCACTTACCGGTTCAGTTCAGTTCCACCCAGTATACTGTGGCATTAGTCTGATCAGACGATCATTACTTCACCCGGTGGTCATTTACTGGTTCGGTTCAGTACAGTTCATGGGGCCACTTGCGTAGAACATATTCTCAACAGAAAATTATTATTTCATGACAGGGCTCTACGGAGGGAACATTTCACTTATGATTTTAATTTCAGTTACGCACGTATTATAATTACTCATGACATGATATATATTTACGTTACTCCAGACTCATGACATTTTACCTTGCATGCAATTTTATTATTTATTTACTTACTCGTTATTTACGATATATGCATGTTGAGTCTTTAGACTTACTAGACATGATTGTCGTAGGTTTTGATGAGGTCGGGACCGAGGACGGGGACCAGTGAGCCATCTTGGGTCGGCAGTAGTGGAACCCGAGGACCTTATTTCAGCATTTACCAATTTTTTTATGCTCAAACATTTTATCTTTCGTTGGATTATTTTAAATTGTTATTTTGTAAACAAATATTTGCTTTCGCTGCTATTTTGAATATTTAACTTCATCTATCGGTTGAACTATGAATGAGACATTTTAATTATTTAATGAGGCATTTTAATTATTTAAAAAGAAAATTTTAATTTTTTCGCAAATTTTCAAACGCGAATTTTCGGGCCATTATACCTTTATTCGGCTCTCCCACACCTTACATCTCCATCTTTCTTTTTTCTTTATTTTTTTATATATTATGCTGCTATAGATACCTCGATTCAAGAAAATATATTCAAGCTCAATTCACACCTTCAAAAATCTTCGTTCCCCGCTCTAGTTTTAAATTTTACCATATTATCCTGCATGCTTCTAGTTCCAACATTCGTGCAAAGATAATTCAATCTTTTAAATAAAACTTTGTGTCTCTACCACAGTATGTGCTAAATAAGTGCAAGTACACGACAGACCGGGCATGTCTCATCACCTCATAATCATCTTTGGCTAAAAAATACTACTTCGAACACTGTCAGCTAACACACAGCCAATGCAAAATGACCAAGACCAAAAGCCAACGAATAAAATCAACAAAGCACCAAAAGGAAAGCAAGAAAACAAAACAACACCCATCCCCCCAATACTGAAGTCGAGCAGTGTCCCCAATGCATCAGACGATAGAAAAAGAGACAGAGAGTGTACAAACAAATGGACAAAATATAACCTAATCAAGCAACAAAAAACAGAAAGAAATAAACTTAACGAAAGGAAATGAAAGAAATAATAAAAGGGACAGAAGTGACTCCCCTATCAATCATCCTCCTCCTCGTGGCCTCCAGGGAAATGACGCCAGCTCCCGACTCTGGTTCGTCGACGTAGTGAAACTGAAATGGTGGCGGGAAAGCTGGCGTCGGTGGTGGAATAAGGGCTGGATCAATACCAGTGTAGCTCAGAGATAAACGCAGCATGGAATTGGTAGCGATCTGATATTTCTGGCTCACCGCCTGCCACTGTAACTGATGGTCAGCAAATACTACAAATCCATCCATCTGATCCTGAAGACAGCAACATCGAAGTCGCGGGGCCCGTGGTGGGGGCTGGTATGGAAGTGGATCAAAATTCAAGGTGTTCATAAAGGGCCAAACTGAGGAAAAGCCTTCAGTTGTATCGCGGTCTTCTGCACCCAGCTGGCGTTATCCTGGGATTTTGTCGGTGGCAACCACTCATCATCATCCTGGAAAACTACCCCGGCGGCTGCACACAGCTCGATGATAATGTGAGGAAAGAACAATGCCACATTAAGATTGTCATTGCTCAGTTTGATCTGTAAATAGATAATTTTTCCCAAATTGATTTGTATAGCGTTCATCAGCGCATAAAGCAACACCCCCTCTCCTTCTGCACGTCGCTAGTGTGCTCGACTGGAATCAATCGTGTGGGCAAAAATGCATACCACATCGCAGCCGGGACTAACAAATACTTCTCAGGGAAACAAGTGTAGGATCCAGGTGTCTTCCACGGAGATCCCGGATAGCAAATTCTGTGGGTCATCAATTTCAAGTCGGGGTTGGCTGCCCATGCCAAATAAACTGAATCATCCACAGCAGGTGATTCAAGAAACTTATTAATCTATGCAGGAATATAATCAACCAATTTACCTTGCAAAAATGCTTTATTATCGTGTCGCTCAGCTGCTTTGGCATAAAATTCTCTAACTACCGGTGCCAACGCGGCTTGAAGTTGGGCACAAAATTTTTCCCATCCTCGATTTGAAATCTGATTTAGAATTTAAATTTGGGGCACAAGTTTAAAATTACGCTCTCGAATTGGAGCTCGATGTACTTTGGCATGTTCATAACGTTCCTTAGCGGCTTCATTAACAAACGAACGAGAAATATGAGAGGATTATGAAAAACCATCATGACTTACCCGTGCTTTCTTCGGATGCATCGTGGGTGATTTGTGAAAAAAGAACCAAAAATAGGAGGTATGTTGTTGGAATTTGAATGGCTCGCCGGAATCCGGGAAGAAAAGCATCGGAGAAGCTTGTTGCTTGGGGAAACTCTTGCAAGACCGAGGATGACTGGTAAGAGAGTGGAAGAAGACGACGTTGCTGGAGCAAAGGAGGAGACGTGGCTGGAAACCCAGTGGTGGCCAGAGATTTGCATTGGCGGCCAAAAAAATCACGCCTTGGTTCTAGGTGAAGATGGCAACACAAAATTGGACCTGAAACGGTGCAAAAAGGGTCACGTGAGTGAAAATTAGAGTGTAGGTATAGAAAATTGAAGAGGGAGAATGTAGGGTTCGAATGGGGGAAGGAAAGGAGGAGTCTGCAACTTTAAAAAAATTCGCGACCTGCCCGAGCGGACATAAGTTTCCGCCCTGGCGGATGTCTTGCAGCTTTCAATTGTAAAAGAGGCGCGCTCCGATGGATATAAATGTGTGCTCGGCCAGAAGATGCACGGCTTTTATTTAAAAAAATTTCACCCCAAGCAAAAAGAAATGCAGAACCACCATTCGTCTCATGAAGACAGCAGCCCTTGCTGATCTTGACACTGTCCTTCTGAGACAAGTTTTTCTAGAAGTCACCTCATCAAAACCAGAATCTATCCCCTCCTAAAAACCAGCAGCCATCCCTACCGAAACAACTTCCTCTTCTTTTAAGACTCTCAGACCCTCATCTGGAGTGGTTATTAGAGAACCTCTTGCAGAGTCTTCTGCTTTTAGACCCGTACAACTTGCCTCCTCAATAGACAAAGGAAAAGAAAAACTCATTGAAGAACCCCAAATTCATGGCGCCAAGTCATTTGTTCAAACTGCTATTGATCTTCACATAGACGAAATTGATAAATCTGCCATTGAAGACATGATTTTCTTTGATTGTTGGATAAAGGTTAGAGTTTTCCACCCAATCACATACTTAAGAACACCAGGTGCTTACGCCAAAATGGTTAAAAATGAGAAGCAGGTCTTTGCTTCTGCTAAGACCAATAATGAGATTGAGGCAATCAACAGAAGAAATTACATTCTTGAGCAGCTCAAATGTCAAAAGCTGGATTCTGTTTTGAAGACTTTAAAGTATAACTTTGATTCTGTGAATCCTACTACTGTCCAAGACCAGAATGTAATTCAATTTTTGACTGACCGATTGAAATTGATGAACGAGAAACTTCTTGCTCAAGAATAGGATTTTTTGCAGCCTTTGCAGTACCAAGTAGGTCTTGTCCCAGACATTCTTCAGATTAAGCCAGTTGAGGAAAGGACCATAGCTTCTTCATAAGCTAAGGTTTTCATTACTCCTGCATCCCCAATAGTACCTACTAAATCTTCTTCACTCATCTTTGTTCATGAGTTGGCTTCAGTTGATGAAGTAATTCAGTCAATTGTTATCTCTGCTACTGCACCAGAAGCATCGCAGGTTGTTGAAGTGTCACTTCCAGAAGGTAACCAAGAAGCTCAACCAGCAGACCAGACTATGGAAGAATCAGATCCTGCTCTTTCATCTTCACTGCCAGATATGGATAAATTTTCTGCTGAACATCAAGCAGAAATGAAAGCTCTGTTGGAGGTCCCATCTGAATCAAATTCAGTGGTTGAACCTCTGGAAACCACTGACATAGCTGCTGTTTTGCCCCAACCAGAAGAGAGAGCAGAACTTGAAAAAACTACTGCTACTGAAAGAACTTCTGCAGAACCGTCTACTACTCCATCTGCTGCTCCACCAGAAACTGTCACTTCTACTGCTTTGATTATACCTCCTACAGGTTCACCTGCTCATATTTCTCATATTGCAGATATCATGCAGCATCTTCAAGAAAGAACTCCTTCCCAGAAGACTAGTTTGATCTTGAATTTCAGATAGATATTCTGCAAAGAAATCTGAACAACCTTTTAGAGATAGTTAAACAGTTGTCATATGAACATGCTGGTGAAGTTAGTTCCACAAAATTCTTCTGTGACCGCATCTCTAAAGAGGTCACTCGCACAGCAGAATTGTTGGCCAAGCTGCATGTTGAAACCAGTGTTTTCAGGCAAATTGTTCTCTCAAGCCAGGGTAACATCTTGATAGATCAAGATGATATTATAAAAACTGTCTCTGATCATGATTCTTCTATTAGCTCAGTCTCCAACAAAGTTGAAGCTATGGATTCGAAACTTGCACTTATTGATACTAAGATTGTGTCCCAATCTCAATCTATTCAAGCTCTTAATGAACGAGTTTCGAATCAAGCACCATATCTGGAGATGCTAAATCATGGAGTTATTACGCTTATTGGCCGAGTGGATGACTTACTCACTCGAATTCAGGACAATGATGCCAAAAAGGGGGAATTTGAAGGCAGGACTGGAGAAGACAGATCTGGAGATGGTAGACATCATGCAGAATCTTCTTTCAAGAATCAAGTTCCTCAGGATGAGGAAACAATGTTCAGAGATATTGGAACTGATGATTAAAACTCTTTTGAACTCTTTTGTTCATTTAGTATCTTGTTATAATTGCTATCTGCTTTTTATCTTAATTGTTGTTCTTCATCGTTACTAACATCTAGGTTTTTGTATCACTACAAAGGGGAAAATTGTTAGACTTAATTTAATTGTGGTAATGAGACTCAAAACCAGTAGGCCATGATAGCTAAATCAGATGACAATATAATAAGCGGAAGCCCTCGTATCGCTTAAACAGAAGCAGTAATTTTCAAGTACTTAACGGCTTATATAAAGCAAAATCAGAAAATAGAAGAGCAGAAGCAGAACTTAGCTTAAACATAAAGAAGAATGATAAGTGCATTTTGTGCACTTAATTTATCCTTATAATTCATATAGATTGTTAGTTTTCTTGGGAAGAATTATGCGTCTTTTGCTATTTTTGATGTGCTTGCAGGAATCTAGGTAAGGCTACTACATGGGCGTGAAAAGGAGCGAAAATGACAATTAGAAGAAATTGGAGGAAAATGGCCCAGTTCTGAAGGCAACGAGATCCGCGCATATGCACGAGTCGGGGCGCGCATATGCGCGAGCGAAGGAAAAAGTCAGAAGCAAAACAGAAAACTCCGCGCATATGCGCAGAGCTAGGTTGCGCATATGCACGCAAGAAGAAGCCCAGCACAGAAAAAGGCGCGCGTATGCGCCGGTCTAGGTCGCGCCTAAGCGTGCGACGCGGAATTCAGATTCATTAGGTTTATCGTGGGCTTTATAAAGAGGGAAAATTCTGTAAAGAAGGTGTGGGGACCCGGACGCTAATTCATTTCTTCAATCTTCTTTGAGATTAAGTGGATCAATTAACTAAACTAGGTCGAAATATTTTTTTTAAATGTTGAACACTTTATAATCTCGTGTATAAAGTACTACAAAAAGTTATGCATGACCTTATTGAATTACCAAATCAAGTGTAATATCTACAACAAGATCAAAAGTACAAGTCTTGTACAATATACAATCACTACAAACTAGGGTTCAACAACTACATATCAAGTTTTGGAAGCCCAATCTACTTCTAGGCCCGGATCTCCACTCTAATCTCGATCGTTCATCCTCTTCTCGACCCTGATCCTGTCCCACATGTTTTCATGCACACATACAAACACAACAACAGCCGGATAACTCCGGTGAGAAATATAATTCCCAGTATAAACAACGTATACAAGCATCTCATACAAACATATACAAAATCATATAACATTTGTAAACAACATGTATCATAATATAATAAAATATAAAGCAATATAAAGCTTTAAATCAAACTCTTAAACTCTTAATCTTGACTCGACTCTTATCTAGGGATCCCGGTTGAATAAGAACGTAACAAGTCTCCCACCTACTCTCAACAGCTAGATGGTGGTACGTTCTTATTCCCAAACATTGGCCCTCTATATCGAATCTCTACAATAGGAGTCGTTCTACTCCTAAGCACATCGATAAAAATTATATAGGTTGTCCATTCTTCAATCCGATTTCGATTATACGATTATCATAATCTCAAGGACACATAATAACAATCATATCAGGATTTCTTCAATACCATATTTTCAAACCATACAGGAAAGTAATAAAACTTACGTCTTTTCAAAGCCCTTGACAAGAGAAGCATAAAACTCAACTCGGATCAAAAATCAGACGGCCGGATCTAACACAAAATAAAATTTCTCAATATGAAAGCTTGAGAATTTCTATGGACTCTCGGTTCTTTCCTCTGCACAATATCTGAATTGAAATGAAGGATTGTTGAGGTTAATACATGTTCCAATGCATGGTAAGACAACTAACACAATTTCATACATCATTGCTCGCACATATGCGCGAGACCTACTGTCTCGGCACTTATGGAAATCACCAGCTCGCGCATATGCATGCCTCGTCTCGCGCATATGCGCGAGACCTACTGTCTCAGCGTTTGCACTTAAATCCTGCTCGCGCATATGCGAGCTCCATCTCGCGCATATGCGCGAGACTTACTGTCTCGGCATTTGCTACTCGCGCATATACGCGCCTTGTCTCCGTGCATATGCACGAGGTCTTCTGTCCTCACAAATGCAATATCCATGCTTTCCAATTTCTTGTCTCGGAGTTGTCTTTCTATAATCACATCAATTTATCAATTAATACTCTTGGATTAACATAATAAAATCTCGGGCATTACAATTCTCCCCTTCTGAGACACGATTTCGTCCCCGAAATCACAAGCAATTAAAGCACATAAAACAAGTAGATATAACAGAAGTTAAATAAGAAACTCACATCAATGAAATAACTCTGGAAACTTCCGTCTCATGTCTGATTCAGTTTCCCAAGTAGCTTCTTCAATGCCATGCCGACTCCACTGAATTTTCACAAGTGGAATACTCTTCGTTTTGAGCTGCTTTTCTTTATGATCTAGAATCTGGATCGGTTTCTCAAAATAACTCAGAGTTTCATCAAGTTCTGCCTCGTCCAGCTGAAGAACATGAGAAGCATCAGGAAAATATTTCCTCAACATAGATACATGAAAGACATCATGTATACCAGATAGAGAAGGAGGAATAGCGAGTCGATAGGCACGAGTACCTATCTTCTCAAGAATCTCATATGGCCCAATATAGCGTGGAGATAATTTTCCTTTCTTGCCAAATCTAACCACACCTCTGAAAGGAGAAATTTTCAAAAATACTCTGTCTCCTTGCTCAAATTCTAACGGTCGACGTCGAATATCTGCATATTTGGCCTGTCTATCTTGAGTTGTCTTCATTCTCTGCTGAATCAGCTTTACTTTCTGTAATATCCAAGCTTGGTGAACGGCACGGTTTAAGATTTCTTATGTTTATGGACTACTTGGTTAAGTTTAATTATAGTTTAGATGTTAAGAATTTGTATTTATGATTTATAGTATTGTTGATTATAGATGGTGTGTAGTCATAGTATAGCGTCGTTGCGATTTAATTCATGATTATTTGTATGTTGAGCCAATTGGTATGAGGCTAATTGTAGTGGTTAGATAAGACATAGACGTGCAACTTTCATGTTGAGATGGTTGCCGTATTATGAGGACAAGCGACGTTGCGATTCGATTTTAGTTGCAAAGAATATTTGTTGGCTACAGAGCAGAGTGCACCCGCGGTCCATTATGCAGTGAATCCGCGGTGATTGGACAGAAGAGTCAGTGCACCCGCACTGAAAAAGAGACCGCACCCGCGGTGTTTGGGCAGAACATCCAGCGCACCCGCGGTCCGTTGAGCAGCGCACCCGCGGTCGTCGTTTTTGGATTTTTGTATATGATACAGTATGCGTAGCGCACCCGCGGTCGTGAACAGTAATTTCGTTTTTTGGAGTTTTAAGTGATATAATAGAAGGAGTTGGCTCATTTTTCCTCATTCTTTCCCAATTCTCTCGGTTCTTCAGCTCAAGGGGAGGTTAGGGTTCTTATTTCTTTCTTTTCTTCATTTGATTCAAGCATCTTGTTGTGTATTTGTAGTGAGAACAAGATCATTGTGGGTTCAAGGAGCTAAGGTAAGCTTGTGGTTTAGTTATTTTTGGATTATGGTGTTGGAGAAATTATGGGATTCATTATTGTGTTGGTTTTATGGGTTTTATGGTATGGTTGTTTGATTATTGGGTTGTTGATGGTGCAATACATGGTTTATTGTTGTAGGTTTTGTACCAAGAGATTAGATTCAAGCTTTCTATTGGTTGTAAGTGGAATTCATTCCTTGTGCTCACATGAATTATATGTATTGTATTTCAATGGTTTTAACATGCTATTCCCTTCCATTTGATTCATGTTATGTATAAAATATACTTTTTTGTATATGAGAGGCATTTTTATGTCTCAATTATGTAAAAGGGAATGCAAAGGAAAGAGTATGCAAAGTGTTTGTTTTAATGTCCAAGAGAGAGTTCAATTGATTTATTAGATTGATAAAGAGATAGTCAGAGATTGCATGCAATTAGTTGATCAACGATCATAGGCTTATATCCCAATAGAGTAATCGATTTATATCGATGGGATATAGGTACAGAGACAGAGATACTATTGAAATATCAATCCACCAGAGAAAAAAGAAATAACATCTTTATGTTCATGTTCTACTATCTTATTCATGTTTTAAGAGTAAGATGGTATTTAATGATTTCAAAGTCATGTTTTACAGAGTATGATATGTATACATTGTTATGTAAGAGTTCCACTTGCTGAGTTTTATACTCATTTCAGTTATTTCATGTGATGCAGATAAGAGTGACGGGCCAGGACGTTGATTGGAGCCGAGGTCATATGCATAGAAGATGGAAGGAAGAAGGCTATTTTGTTACCATTTTTGGACATGATCAAAATGATATTTTGTATTTTGATGCAACACTTATTTGATCATATATATACTTTTGATTGTATATAATGAAAATGTATTTATGTCAAGAAAATTTTAAATCCTTCCTCCCTTCAAATAAATTTTAGAAAAATTCCGCTGTTATTTTATGAAATCAGTCGAGGTGTTACATTTAGTGGTATCAGAGCAACGTTCTTCGGACCAATGCATTTGACTTCGTCTGCTTTCAACTGTCCGGGTATGTCTTCTTCTACATCTATTAATTGTTATCGGTTGATATGTATTATGTGAGCACATTGTAGGATTTAATACCTCCTAAGAGAAAGGCTTCAGAGGGTGAGGATAGTTCCTCATCGAGAGTTGTCGACGAGTTCGGCAAATTATTGAAAGAGCAAGCCAAGGTTCACAGTGAACAGATTCAACAGTTGCTCCGTTTGCAAGGTTCAGGTCAGGGTAGAGGCCAAGGGAGAGGCCAAGTGGTTCAAGCAGTTGGGACTAATGGGATCTTTACTGCTTTTAAGAGCATGGATCCGCCTGAGTTTGCAGGAAGTACTGATCCATTGGTGGCTGTAGAGTGGATTAAAGCACTTGAGGCGATATTTGATCATCTCAAGTATGAAGACAAGGACAGAGTTGGTTGTGTAGTATTCATGCTAGTTAAAACTGCACGTATTTGGTGGAATGCTACTAAGGTAGGTGTTGATGTTTTGGCATTGAAGTGGCAAGATTTCACGGATCTTTTCTACGACAAGTATTTTCGGATGCACTTCGAGCTCGGAAGGTGACTGAGTTTTTTAAGCTTCGTCAAGGAAGTATGAATGTTGACGAGTACATTCTGAAGTTTGAGGAGGGATGTTTGTTTGCTCCTTATATTGCCTCCAATGACAAAGATAAGGGTGCTCATTTCATTAGAGGACTTCGAGCAGAGATCAGACGGGACATCAATATGTCTAAGGCGGTGACATTTAAAGAGATTGTGGCTAAATCATTGTTAGCCAAGCAAGATGAGAAGGACATTGCTAGAGAGAGACAGGCGAGGCAATAGGCTATTGCTCAAAGAGGTCAAGGCTCGAGCCAAAAAGAAAAAGGCAATTTCAAGGGGAAAGGCAAAATGGAACCGAGTTCTAATGCACCGACAATTCCATTTGATCCTGAGAAGCTGTTGTGTCGCCAAGGATTGTCCGAGAGGATCGAGTAAAGAGAAGGTGCAGGGTCTTATCTTCACCATGACGGAGGAAGGTATAAACCATGATTCTTCTGTGATCTCTAGCACTATTTTAATTTCAGGCAGTGTAGCTACGACATTGATTGATACAGGGGCTACTCATTCTTTTATGTCTGAACTATTTTTGAGATCTTTGGGTTTAGTTCCTTCTGTTCTTCCCCTCCAGTTTAATGTTGTATTGCCTTCTGTGGATGTGTAGAACCCGTAAATTAGACCACGTATAAGCCATGCATAATTCTAGTATTTAAATTGAAATGATTTTATTGCATGAGTATTGAAATTCTTTTCTTTAAAATTAATTATTTTACGCAATAGTTTAATTACTACCTTTTCAGTTAAATAAGTGAGGCCGGACTGGAGTTGGAGTATTGAGATAAAATTTAATATTAAGAAAACATTGTTAGAATTTATTTTAGTTAAATAATAAGTTAATTTAATGTAAAAGAATGTTTAAGGAATTAATTAAGTAATTCAAATATTTAGCCATGCATGCAAGATAATGTCATTTCCATAATTATTTTATTAATTCACTAAAATATTTAATGGGTAGATAAAATTCTAAAGAAATTAAAAAAACAAGATTTAAGAAATATTTTCCCTCCCATTATCCTACAATTTTCGGTCATTTCACTTAGTAGGATTTAATTAATTTGTTAACTCTTCACTTGATATCTTACCTTATCCCTTCATGGTAGAATAATTCCTTCATTTTAAATCCCAACTAATTAATAATTAAGCAATATTCATACCCTCATTTTTTGATAAGAAATTCAGCCACCCCTCCTAAAGTTTTAGTATTGATTGACAACTCACCATTTGATTCATTTCCTTAATCTTTTCTTGGTAGATAATCCCTTCATTTTTAATCACCAATAATTATTGAATTAAGCAAAATCCCATTCCATTTTAATAGTAGATTTCAGCCACCTCCTTGATAGGATTTAAAATATTTGGCAACTCTCCATCTTTAATTCATTTCCTTACCTTTTTTTTGGGAGATAATTCCATCACACTTAATCTTCAATAATTATTAATTGATCAATTTTTCTACCTTAATTTGAAAGCAAGAATCGGCCACATCTTTCCTCAATCTCCCTCAAATCAAACAATATCAAATCAATTCCTTATCTCTCAAACTCTAGGATAGAAAAGTTTGTATCTTGCCATTTAAATCTCCAATTATCTTGCAACCTTCCCATTCACTTCCTAGCCTTCATTCTCCTCCTCATTCTCAAAATTCAAGAGAAAAACTTCAGAAAAATCGTGGCTAGCAATTAAAGAAATAAGAGAGAAAAAGTGAGAAAAGAAGAAGACTCCGTCTCCTCCGCGCCGCGTCGTCGTTTCGTTTGTTTTTCTTTCAAAACAAACCAAGGCATTTTTATATTTTTATTGACTCCTCAATCAAGTCATATTATTATTTTAAAACATAATGTGTGAATGATCATGAAGCAAAAACCGAAATTTGTTCAAGTCCTTTTTGAAAATTGTGTGCAGAATTTTTCGGGTTCCTTGTGCTCCTCACGGTTTCGGCTGTTTTGATGGTTTCAGGGGTTAGCTCACGTCCAGGCTCCCAAGGCTGCATCTACACATGTACTAGAACATGTTAGGATCATATTGGTCCATTCGTTCAAGCCCCATACCAGCTGGAAATTTAGAAACGACAGCTACACGTCCCTATTGCCACTTGTGTTCGATTTTTCATGGTTGCTGTCAAAAGGGTGATGGTTCTGATCTTGGCTGCCCTAGGGGCTATAGCCATGGTTAGAACATCTCCTTATTATGTCAAAGACGTGACCAAATTGGCCTTTTGAGGCTTGGTCCATGGTGGAATCGGTTTTCAATTAAAAGAAACAAGAACAGCTCCCCTTCGACCCCTTCATTTTCTGCATGTGTATGTTCGAGTTTATGGTGTTGGTGTGGATCTTGGTTGGCTTATTAGCCCTTACCCACGGTTCACATCATACCCCTTGATGTATAGATCATGCCATGGTCAATCAAATGGCCACTGGAAAGGTCCATGACAGCAAACAAAGCAATCCTCCCCACGCGCGCAGGTGTGCTCTCGGGTGGAACCATTTGGATTGTTCGGTTGTTAGTTGGATTGTGGCTGGCCTAGGGCCCTTAGCCATGGTTCAAGCCAACCCCTAGGATGTTGGGAAGAGGCTCTGGTTGGTGGTTCAAGGCCCCAATAGCCAATAGTCTCGAAAATGACGCAAGGAAACGCTAACACAGCTGCTGTAATTTTCTTGACAGCAAGTGTGCTTCGGTTCAGAGGTGTGTTTCGAGTTTCTGGTTGGCTTTTAGCCTATGGCCTTGGACTGGACAGTACCTCATCAGGTAAGAAAGGTCATGTTTTTGGCGGTTTGTGATTTGGTCAAGTTTAGAGGTCGTACGAGAATTTACGGTGCAATGTGCCAAAGTGACTCTCGAAAGAGCGTTTCATGTTTTGGGCCTCCATTCACCAAAATTTCGACTTGCAGCATTTTAAGAGAATTATTTCATCATTTTAGGTGTATATTAATCATGACTAAACGATGGTTTGGTGTTGGTTCGGGTTGGCACGGAGTCATGATTAAATACTAAGTCATTGGACGTAATTGTCTCGTTTTTGGAGTCAATTACAAAGTTTGGTCAAGTTAAATCATTTGCATATTTTTCACGTTAGATTTAGGTCGCAGCGAGCCTGGGAATGATCCAACCCATGTGGTAAAATATTACAGGATATTTAAGTATGCCATTTAATTATGTTACGTGCATAAAAATATAAAATATTCATTTTTGAGATTTATGCGATATTGCTTGTGGCCATTTCACTATCATGGGATCATTGTATCAACCGGTGGTCACTCACCGGTTCGGTTCAGTTCAGTTCCACCTAGTATACTGTGGCATTAGTCTGATCAGACGATCATTACTTCACCCGGTGGTCACTTACTGGTCAGTTCAGTTCAGGGGGCCACTTGCGTAGAACATAATCTCAACAGAAAATCATTACATGCTATATTATGACAGGGCTCTACGAAGCAAACATTTCACTTACGATTTTCAGTTCAGTTATGCAGGTAATTATAATTATTCATGATACGATTTTCAGTTTAGTTATGCACGTATTATAATGACTCATGACATGATATTTTCACTTTGCATGCGATTTTATTATTACTACTTGTTATTTACGATATATGCATGCTGAGTCTTTAGACTCACTAGACTTGATTGTTGTAGGTACTGATGAGGTCGAGACCGAGGGCAGGGACCAGTGAGCCATCGTGGGTCGACAGTAGTAGGAACCCGAGGACCTCATTTTCAGCATTTACCATTTTTAGGCTCAAACATTTTTATCTTTGTTGGATTATTTTAAATTGTTATTTTGAAAACATTAATTACTTCCGCTGCTATTTTGAACATTAATCTTTATATATCAATTTATTTATGAATGAGGCATTTTATTTACTTAAAGAGAAAATTTTAAATTTTTCCGCAAATTTTCAAGTACGAATTTAGAGGCCTATACAGGATGTGTTATGCCTGACGTCTATTGTGTATGCATGTTCTGTTCAAATTGATGAGCGAGTGGTTTATGCCGATTTGATTGTCATTCCGATGGTTTCATTTGATATTATACTTGGCATGGATTGGCTATCAACTTACCGTGCAGTGATTGATTGCGTTGCCAAGACGGTGAAATTTGCAGATGATGGAAATAAGGAAGGTATGCTCGACAGTGCAGGTACTTCGCTGGTCCTTCCTTTTATTTCATGTCTTGAGGCTAAGAAGTTGTTGTTTAGAGGTTGTGATGGGTTTTTGGCTTCGATTGTGGATATGGATAGAATTGTGAAGTTGAATATTGATGATATTAATGTTGTGAGAGAGTTCCCTGATGTATTTGAGGATGATGTGCCGGGTTTACCGCCGGACAGAGATGTAGAGTTTGTGATTGATTTAGTCCCTGGGACGGTTCCTATTTCTAAGGCTCCGTACATAATGGCCCCGACAGAGATGAAAGAATTGAAGACGCAGTTGCAAGATCTATTAGATAAAGGTTTTATACGGCCGAGTTCTTCACCTTGGGGAGCTCCAGTTCTTTTCCTCAAGAAGAAAGATGGGTCTTTGCGGCTGTGCATTGACTACAGAGAAATCAGAAAAGTGACGATCAAAAATAGATACCCATTGCCACGAATAGACGACCTTTTTGATCAACTGCAGGGGGCTACAGTGTTTTCAAAGATTGATATGCGATCTGGCTATTATCAGTTGAAAGTTAGGGAGTCTGATATCCCTAAGACGGCGTTCCGGACCAGGTATGGTCATTACGAATTTCTTGTGATGTCGTTCAGTCTGTCTAATGCTCCTTCAGTCTTCATGGATCTTATGAACTGGGTGTTCAAGCCGTACTTGGATAGCTTTGTCATTGTTTTCATCGATGATATATTGATTTATTCTAAGACCAGAGAGCTTCATGCAGAGCACCTCAGAGTTGTTCTTCAATTGTTGAGAGAGAAGAGGTCGTATGCTAAGTTGAAGAAATGTGAGTTCTGGTTGGAGCAGATTTCTTTCTTAGGCCATATTGTCTCGAAGGATGGTATAGCTGTTGATCCAATAAATATAGAGGCGATACAGAAGTGGCCTATCCCTACCACTGTATCAGAGGTACGCATTTTTCTTGGTTTGGCGGGTTATTATCGTCGTTTTATTTAAGATTTTTCCAAGATTGCCCTGCCGTTAACCAATCTGACGAGGAAGACTGTGAAGTTTGAGTGGTCCAATGAATGCCAAAGTGGATTCCAAGAGTTGAAAGATAGGTTGACGACAGCTCCGGTACTTGCATTGCCCAGTGGTTCAGAGGACTTTATTGTTTATACCGATGCGTCGAAGAAGGGTCTCGGTGCAGTGCTTATGCAACATGGAAAGGTTATAGCCTATGCTTCTCTTCAGTTGAAGGACTACAAGAAAAATTATCCTACGCATGATCTGGAACTAGCAGCTGTGGTTTTCGCCCTGAAAATCTGGAGACACTATTTATATGGCGAAAAGTGTAAAATTTTCACGGACCACAAGAGTTTAAGGTACTTTTTTTCTCAGAAAGAACTCAATATGCGACAGAGACGGCGGTTAGAGCTTGTCAAAGACTATGATGTGACGATTAGTTATCACCTAGGGAAGGCGAATGTTGTAGCGGATGCATTGAGCCGTAAGTCAAGTTCTTCTTTGAGTTCTATGATCCAGAAACCGTTGTTGTTAGACTTGCAACGAGAGGAGATAGCTTTGGTGGTTCCGGGAACCATTGCTCGCTTTTCAGTGTTGATCATTCGGGCTACATTGACGGATAAAATCCGTAGAGAGCAAGTCAATGATGTTCAGTTGACAAAGATGAGAGCCAGAGCAGAGGAGAGAGGTAATTCAGAGTTTGGGATGAATAAAGATGGTTTGATGACATTCAGAGTCCGTATATGTATTCCTACTGGTGACGATATTCGGCAAGACGTCTTGACAGAGGCACATACCGCGCCATACTCGATACATCCAGGTGGTACCAAGATGTATCAGAATCTTCGTAGACGCTATTGGTGGCCAGGTATGAAGAAGGATATTGCCATGTTTATTTCTCAGTGTCTAACTTGTCAGCAGGTGAAATCGAACATCAGAAACCTGCTAGGACATTGCATTCATTGCCGATTTCTCAATGGAAATGACAACACATTACGATGGACTTCGTGATTGGTCTTCCCAGAACGCAGAAAGGTTATAACTCTATTTGGGTTATTGTTGATCGATTGACCATGTCAGCGTATTTTCTCCCAGTCAAGACAACGTATTCCATGAACCAGTATGCCGAAGACTACATAGCAGAGATTGTTAGACTTCATGGTGTTCCTGTGTCGATCGTGTCTGATCGTGTGTAATGCCCGAGATTTTATATCGTGTTAAATTACGATTATGAAAGGGCTAATCGAAACACGAATTGAAAGTTTGCATGTAAGATTATTGATGCGAGAGCCGAAGGTCTCGCGCATATGCGCGAAGAGTAAGCGCGCATATGCGCGAGTAGTGTGGAAGCCCATGATGCGGGATAGAACACTAGGCGCACATGCGCGACTTGTATACGCGCACATGCGCGAGAGGTCCAGAGAGTTGGGCGCACATGCGGGAGAGGTCCAGAGAGTTGGGCACACATGCGCGAGGGTACCCGAGAGTTGTGAAGAATTCCTCGCGCATATGCGCGGAAGAGGTGCGCGCATATGCGCGAGCTGCCGAGAAGCTTATCCACGAGACCCGTAGGTCTCGCGCATATGCGCCGATATTAGTCGCGCATATGCGCGAGACGTGCAGTAGGCACACCGAGCCACTTGGCTTATTGCATGTACGAGATGTATATATATATATATACCTTGCAATTCTTCAGAAATGAAGAAAAATCAGAAAGAGGCCGAAGAAGCTCCGAAAATCCTTACGCCTTTTGTGAGAAATCCGCCCCTCCGATTTTGAATCCGACTTCGGTATTGAGTTCCTATCGACGTAGGCTACAACTTGACGTAAGTTTTGCTACGTTTTGATATGATTGGAAATTATGGTATTTTCAAAATCTGATATGATTCATATATGATGTTCTTGTCATTTTAGACATCGTATAATCAAAACCGGACTGGAGAACAAATACCATATGAAATTGTTATGATTTTCGGAGTAGTTTTGGAGTCGATTTGATATCAGAATTGAATTGTTATCGATTATGAGGTGTTGGAATTGATATCTGACCGATATGGTAGTGCTGGATATATTGAAATTATGACATTATATTGTTGAAACAGAATTTGATTGAATTCTGATTATATCTAGTATTGATTGAGTGGTGTATTGATGCCGTACCCTTAATATTGTTATTGTCAGATTGAGTATTGACAGGCTTTGAGTTCGAGACTTCGACAGAGTCAGAGTATCAGAAAGAAAGGTATAAATTAATGTTGAGTTGGGATTGCACAACTCGAGTGAGGTTTGACTTGAGTCTCCCTAAATCACATACTTAGTTTATTGCATTGATATTTGTAATTGATGAGATTGATGTTTGTAGTCTATTGATTTATAGCCACTGCATGTATTGACTACTGATTGTTTAGTCATTGGCTGATTCGCCTAGTCACCGGTTGATTCGTCTAGTTATCGACTGATTCGTCTAAACTTTGGCTGATTTGCTTAATTACTGGCTGATTCATCTAGTTATTGGCTGATTCGCTTAATTCTTGACTGATTCGTCAATTCTGCGGCTGTTTCGCCCATACACTGGATATATGAATTATATCGATGCCGTTTAGGGTTGATTCATTCCTATCGACTGAGATTCGATATAATTATCAATATCCAGACATTGGGATCCCTAGGTTAGAGTTGAGTCGTGTGGGGACCCGGACGCTAATCATGTTCTTAATCATAATTGGGACTAATTAATCAATTATAAAACAGGGTCTAATTTTTTTTTTAAAATGCGGAATGTAGTGAAATAAAACATATATACATCTCAATATAAAAGTACAAGTCCTGTACTTCATACATTTATTCAACTAAGGTTTAACAGCTAATATCAAGTGTCCAACCCTATCTCTATTCCAAGTCCGGAGCCTCCACTCTAATCACGATCTTTCCTCATCTTCTCAACCCTGAACCTGTTCCACCTGTTGTCATGCACACATACAAAACAAGACAACAGCCGGATAACTCCGGTGAGAATAAATCCCAGTATAAACAATGTAAACATGCAATCATATAAAAACATATACAAAAGCATATAACAAATATCATTCACATGCAGCCAATCAACAAACATGTATAATATCAAAACTGTAAATCAACTAGTCATCACAGACTCGACTCAAACAATGCGTCGTCTCAGACTCGACTCAACTCTAACCTAGGGATCCCAATGTCTGGATATTGATAATTATATCGAATCTCAGTCGATAGAAATGAATCAACCCTAAACGGCATCGATATAATTCATATATCCAGTGTCTGGGCGGAACAGCCGCAGAATTGACGAATCAGTCAAGGATTAAGCGAATCAGCCAATAATTAGACGAATCAGTCAGTAATTAAGCGAATCAGCCAAAGTTTAGACGAATCAGTCGATAACTAGACGAATCAGCCAATAACCAGACGAATCAGCCGGTGACTAGGCGAATCAGCCAATGACAAGCGAATCAGCAGTCAATACATGCATACAGTAACTAGGCGAATCAGCCGATGACTAGCGTATCTGTAGTCAATACATGCAGTGGCTATAAATCAATAGACTACAAACATCAATCTCATCAATTACAAATATCAATGTAATAATTAAGTATGTGATTTAGGGAGACTCGAGTCAAACCTCACTCGAGTTGTGCAATCCCAACTCAACATTAATTTATACCTTTCTTTCTGATACTCTGACTCTGTCGAAGTCTCGAACTCAAACCCTATCAATACTCAATCTGACAATAACAATATCGAGGGTACGGTATCAATACACCACTCAAACAACTCTGGATATAATCAGAATTCAATCAAATTCTGTTTCAACAACATAACGTCATAGTCTCAATATACCCAGCAATATCATCTCAGTCAGATATCAATTCTAACATCTCATAATCGGTAATAATTCAATTCTGATATCAAATCGATTCCAAAACAACTCCGAAAATCATAACAATTCCATATGGTATTTATTCTTCAGTCCGATTTCGATTATACGATGTCTAACATGACTAGAACATCATATAAGAATCATATCAGATTCTGACAATACCATAATTTCAAATCATACCAAAACGTAGTAAAACTTACGTCCAGTTGTAGCCTACGTCGATAGGAACTCAATACTAAAGTCGGATTCAAAATCGGACGGGCGGATTTCTCCCGAAAGGCGTAAGGATTTTCAACCCTTTTTCAGAAACCTTTTCTCGATTTTTCTTTCTTCTGAGGTGGAAGGATTCGTGTATATATATATATACATCCACGCACATGCAAAAGGACGAGTGGCTCAATGTGCATACTGCACGTCTCGCGCATATGCACGACTAATATCGGCGCATATGCGCGAGACCTACTGGTCTCGGCGATAAGCTTCTCGGCAACTCGCGCATATGCGCGACTCATCTCCGCGCATATGCGCGAGGTCCTCTGGACTTCGCTTGCACAGGCTCGCGCATATGCGTGCACTCACTCCGCGCATATGCGTGAGGTCCTCTGCCCACGTCGTGCATATGGGCACATCTGTGCCGCGCATATGCGCGAGGGCTACTGTTCCTCGCACATTTTCATGCATTATCTCGTCTTTTCCGGTCTGATCCTTTCCGTCTATAATCATATAAATGATCCCCCAAATCATTTCAGATTAATAGGATAAAATTCTCGGGCCTTACAAGTCGAGTCTGAGACGACGCATTGTTTGAGTCGAGTCTGTGATGACTAGTTGATTTACAGTTTTATATCATTCATGTTTGTTGATTTGCTACATGTTAATGATAACTGTTATATGCTTTTGTATATGTTTTTATATGATTGCATGTTTACATTATTTATACTGGGATTTATTCTCACCGGAGTTATCCGGCTGTTGTCTTGTTTTGTATGTGTGCATGACAACAGGTGGGGCTGGATCAGGGTCAAGAAGAGGATGAGAGAAGACAATTAGCGTGGAGATCCGGACTTAGGAGTATATCTGTTATATCACCTGAGATGTAGTGAAGAAACAGTAGTTATTATGATTTACGATTGTATAGGACTTGTACTTAGATCTGAATAGTGATCTTGTAAATGAGATAGGACTTTATTTCATATGTTGCGTACTCTCATATTTTTAAAAAAAAATTAGACCCTGTTTATTGTAATTGATTAATTATTCCCAGAAAGTGATTAAGAATTGAATTAAGTTCGGGTCCTCACAACAGGTGGTATCAGAGCGATAGATCCTTTAGACTGAGATAGAAGCTAGTGAGCGGGGTAGATTGAATTTTCTTTCCTTTCTTGTGATTGCTAGCATGCTTTACTGCTTTATATAATACATGTTACTTGAATTATCTGATTTGATTATGTAATATGTATTATTGGAAACGAATTTGAACCGATTCTCGATCAGCAGTAAGTTGATCGGAGGAGGGAACTGAAGTGAAACAGGTTGATTGGATTGGGATACTAATCCATTTGATTATCAGATATGCCTCCTCGAAGAATACCAGAACAGGGTAGCACATCGAATCCTCCAATGGATGTGACAGCAACTCCGATGGAAACGTTATTGAAAAGGTTTCAGTCATTCAAACCACCAACTCTGAAGGGTACTGAGACATCAGTTGAATGTGAGAGTTGGTTAGAAAACATTGAGATGTTGTTTGATTCACTGGAGTACAGTGATGAGCGCCGAATTAAATTGATTGGGCACCAGTTGCTTGATGTTGCAAAGAACTGGTGGATTACGATGAAGAGGGCCTTGGAGCATCGAGGTACGACTATTACTTGGGATGTATTTAAAACTGAGTTTTATCAAAGATTTTTCCCAGTACCGTACAGGAAAGACAAGGGGGCGGAGTTTGCCAATTTGAGACAGGGTTAGCTGAACATTGAAGAATATGTGACCAAGTTCTCTACCTTGTTGAAGTTTGCTCCACATGTGGCTGGAAATGACGAAGCCGTTGCTGATCAGTTCATCAATGGCTTGAATCCCGATATATTTACATTGGTGAACACAGGGAGACCCAATAACTTTGCTGATGCCATGAATAGAGCAAAGGGCGCTGAAGCGGGCCTGATAAGGTAGAGAGGAGCTGCAGATGTTCCTCCCGCACCGAGACCACAGCAACCACCTCCCCGATTCGAGAGTGGTAGTAGCAGTGGTGGAAAGAAAGATTTTCTGAAGGCTATAGGAAAGCAGTTTAAGAAGTCTGGCGGCAGTTCTTCTAGCTCCAGTGGTTTTAAACAGAGTTATACAGGAGCTTACTGCGGAAATTGTGGAGGGAGACATTCCACTGAGCAATGCCAAGGAGTACTTGGTAGTTGCCACTTCTGCAAACAACAGGGACATTTTGCCAGAGTGTGTCCACAGAAGGGTTCTCAAAGATCCCAGGGAGCCGAATCATCTGGATCAGCGGCACAGTGGAGTAGACGATCAGCTGCTGTTCATTCATTTCAGCCAGCACCATCTCAGTCACAGCAGAGGCCAGGAGGAAGTCAGACAGTTGGCCAGCCTCCTAGACAGCAGGCCAGAGTATTTGCTTTGACTGAGGAGCAGGCTCAGGAAGCACCAGATGATGATGTTGCAGGTAACTGTTCTTGACGTAGTTATCCTGCTTTTGTATTGATGAATACGGATGCTTGCCATACGTTTATTTTGAACAATTTGCATTGAGTCATGCATTGCCTGTTGAGTTTTTATCTACTGTAGTATATCTCTTTACTGGTTGGGGAGAGTTTTTATAGCAGTGAATTCTGTCAAATATCGTATACTACAATAGGATGAGAATGAGATTGAGTTAGATCGTCTGGTAGCTGGAATTGTACTAGTGTTATCTGATTTTGGGACTGCATTACTTATATTGATATGCTGACCAAGTACAGAGCTACCCTAGATTAGGTCCAGAAGATGGTGAGAATCGGACCTGAGATGGCCAAAGAATGAATATTGTACGATAAGGATTCTAGATTGAGAATTCCTTTGATAATCCGTACTATCTATGATTTTATTATTACAGAAAGGAACAGAGAGACTCCTTATGTATCCAGTTGATTTACTGAAGTTGAGTCTATCATTGGCTGATTTACCAATGATATGAAAGTTATTTATGTTTTCCCCAGATAAGACTTTAGATTTGATTTCAGTCAGAGAAATTGAGCTTAACCTTGACTTGATATCAGAAATTGTGAAATGGTGAATCCTGATTGAGACAGATTGCATTCAGGGTATGTTATATCTGAAGATGATGTATCTATTGAGTTTAGCAGAATTAAACCGTAATTAGTTGGCCGAGATGGATATCAGTGTTAGATATTTGCGGTTTTATGAGTTAGCAGATCAGTACCGATGAATGATGTTTTGAATTTGATTGAATATTGCTGTTATTCTGAATCCGTGTTCGAATCAGATAGTAGACAGTGGGGGAATTTATATTGTACCGTCCAACCCAGAGCTGATTTTGAAATATAAGCAGCTCAGAAAGTTGATCAGAAGGTACAGAACTAGACAGCGAGGGTTAGAGCAAGACATCGATCCGAGTATCAGGTTCGTGACAATGTTCTGTATGTAACTTATCGTATTGTTGTGCCAAATGTTTCGGAGTTGAAACGATAGATACTATCAGAAGCGCACAACATTCGATTCAGTATTCATCCTGGTGGCAGGAAAATGTATAATGATTTGAAAAGACAGTTTTGGTGGAAACAAATGAAAGCTAATATTGCTAAATTTGTAACCAAATGTCTAAATTGCCAACAGGTAAAGGCTGAGAGAAAGAAACCCGGAGGATTGTTACAGAGTTTGTCCATTCCTGAATGGAAATGGGATTACATTTCCATGGATTTTATAATGAAGTTACCAAGATCCTTCCGAGATTGTGATGCGATTTGGGTTTGACAGATTGACCAAATTCGCATGCTTTATTCTGTACAAGAAGACGTACAGACATGACTAGATGGCTGAGATTTATGTCATAGAGGTAGGTAGACTGCATAGAGTGCCGAAGTCGATTATAGCAGACCATGATCCTCGGTTTACATCGTACTTCTGGCAGAATTCACAGCAGATTTTAGATACGAAGTTATATTTTAGTACTGCATATCATCCATAGACCGATGGATAGTCTGAGCAGACTATCCAAACATTGGAAGATATGCTGAGAGTAGCAGTGCTTGATTTTAGCAGTAGCTGGCAAGATATATTGCCACTTGGTGAGTTTCGTACAACAATAGCTATCAAACGAGTATTGAGATGGCTCCTTTCGAAACGTTGTACGGAAAGAGGTGTCGATCCCCTCTTTATTAGAATGATATCTCTGAGGTTCCTGAGACTGGACCTGATATGACTAGAGATATGATTGAAAAAGTGAAGATAAGTCAAAAGAGAATGAAGGCAGCCCAAGACAGACAAGCCAATTATGCCAATGTCCGACAACGATCATTGGTATTTGAGGCTGGTGACCGAGTATTTTTGAAAATCTCACCTTTCAGAGGGTGGTCAGATTTGGCAAGAAAGGGAAACTATCTCCATGATATATTGGGCCGTACGAGATTTTGAGAAGATAGGAGATCGTGCCTATCGACTAGCTTTAATTGCCTTCATTATATGGGATACAGGACGTTTTTTCATGTTTGTTCTTGCGAAAATACCTGTCTGATGCTTCCCATGTCATCCAACCAAATGAGGCCGAGTTGGATGAGACAGTGAGTTATTTTGAAAAACCAATTCAAATTATTGATCGTAAAGAAAAATAGCTCAGAACGAAGATTATTCCACTTGTGAAAGTTCGGTGAAGTTAACATGGCATTGAAAAAGCTACTTGGGAAACTGAGTCTGATATGAGACAGAGATTCCCAGTTTTATGTCACTAAGGTGAATGGTTTACTTCGCTTCTTCTATATACCTTCTTATTGATACGATTGATTGCCTGTGATTTCGGGGAAAAATCGTATCTTGGGAGGGGGGGGGGGGGGAATGTAACGCCCGAGATTTTATATCGTGTTAAATTACGATTATTGATTTTAATCGAGACGATTATGAAAGGGCTAATCGAAACACGAATTGAAAGTTTGCATGTAAGATTATTGATGCGAGAGCCGAAGGTCTCGCGCATATGCGCGAAGAGTAAGCGCGCATATGCGCGAGTAGTGCGGAAGCCCATGATGCGGGACAGAACACTGGGCGCACATGCACGACTTGTATACGCGCACATGCGCGAGAGGTCCAGAGAGTTTGGCGCACATGCGCGACTTGTATACGCGCACATGCGCGAGAGGTCCAGAGAGTTGGGCGCACATGCGCGACTTGGATTCGCGCACATGCGCGAGGGTACCTGAGAGTTGTGAAGAATTCCTCGCGCATATGCGCGGAAGAGGTGCGCGCATATGCGTGAGCTGCCGAGAAGCTTATCCACGAGACCTGTAGGTTTCGCGCATATGCGCCGATATTAGTCGCGCATATGCGCGAGACGTACAGTAGGCACACCGAGCCACTTGGCTTATTGCATGTACGAGATGTATATATATATATTCCTTGCAATTCTTCAGAAATGAAGAAAAATCAGAAAGAGGCCGAAGAAGCTCCGAAAATCCTTACGCCTGTTGTGAGAAATCCGCCCCTCCGATTTTGAATCCGACTTCGGTATTGAGTTCCTATCGACGTAGGCTACAACTTGATGTATGTTTTGCTACGTTTTGATATGATTTGAAATTATGGTATTGTCAAAATCTGATATGATTCATATATGATGTTCTTGTCATGTTAGACATCGTATAATCAAAACCGGACTGGAGAACAAATACCATATGAAATTGTTATGATTTTCGGAGTAGTTTTGGAGTCGATTTGATATCAGAATTGAATTGTTATCGATTATGAGGTGTTGGAATTGATATCTGACCGATATGGTAGTGCTGGATATATTGAAATTATGACATTATATTGTTGAAACAGAATTTGATTGAATTCTGATTATATCCAGTATTGATTGAGTGGTGTATTGATGCCGTACCCTCAATATTGTTATTGTCAGATTGAGTATTGACAGGCTTTGAGTTCGAGACTTCGACAGAGTCAGAGTATCAGAAAGAAAGGTATAAATTAATGTTGAGTTAGAATTGCACAACTCGAGTGAGGTTTGACTCGAGTCTCCCTAAATCACATACTTAGTTTATTGCATTGATATTTGCAATTGATGAGATTGATGTTTGTAGTCTATTGATTTATAGCCACTGCATGTATTGACTACTGATTGTTTAGTCATTGGCTGATTCGCCTAGTCACCGGCTGATTCGTCTAGTTATCGACTGATTCGTCTAAACTTTGGCTGATTCGCTTAATTACTGGTTGATTCGTCTAGTTATTGGCCGATTCGCTTAATTCTTGACTGATTCGTCAATTCTGGGCTGTTTCGCCCAGACACTGGATATATGAATTATATCGATGCCGTTTAGGGTTGATTCATTTCTATCGACTGAGATTCGATATAATTATCAATATCCAGACATTGGGATCCCTAGGTTAGAGTTGATTCGAGTCTGAGACGACGCGTTGTTTGAGTCGAGTCTGTGATGACTAGTTGATTTACGGTTTTATATCATTCATGTTTGTTGATTTGCTACATGTTAATGATAACTGTTATATGCTTTTGTATATGTTTTTTTATGATTGCATGTTTACATTATTTATACTGGGATTTATTCTCACCGGAGTTATCCGGCTGTTGTCTTGTTTTGTATGTGTGCATGACAACAGGTGGGGCTGGATGAGGGTCAAGAAGAGGATGAGAGAAGACAGTTAGCATGGAAATCCGGACTTAGGAGTATATCTGTTATATCACCTGAGATGTAGTGAAGAAACAGTAGTTATTATGATTTACGATTGTACAGGACTTGTACTTAGATCTGAATAGTGATCTTGTAAATGAGATAGGACTTATTTCATATGCTGCGTACTCTCGTATTTTAAAAAAAAAATTTAGACCCTGTTTATTGTAATTGATTAATTATTCCTAGAAAGCGATTAAGAATTGAATTAAGTTCGGGTCCCCACATCGTGACCCTAGATTTACTTCATAGTTTTGGAAGAGTTTGCATAGAGCCTTGGGTACACGGTTAGCATTCAGTATAGCATATCACCCTCAGAGCGACGATCAATCAGAGAGAGTTATTCAGATTTTAGAGGATATGCTCAGAGCTTGTACTATCGACTATCCTGGTAGTTGGGATTCCAAATTGCCTCTGGTTGAGTTCACGTACAATAACAGTTACCAGACGATGATTGGCATGGCACCGTATGAAGCACTTTATGGCAGAAAATGTAGATCCCCCTTATATTGGGATGAGATTGGTGAGAGAAAGATGTTGGGTCCAGAGTTAGTCCAACAGACAGCTGATGTTTTTGCTGTTATTCGAGAGAGGATGAAGACAGCACAGTCAAGACAGAAGAGTTATGCTGATGTGAGACGTAGGCCATTGCAGTTTGAGGTTGGCGATCACGTGTTCTCGAAGATTGCACCTCTTAAAGGTGTGATGCGGTTTGGCAAAAAGGGAAAGTTGAGTCCAAGGTTTATTGGCCCATTTGAGATATTGGACAAAGTTGGTGATCGAGCTTACAGGTTAGCCTTACCACCAGATCTTGATAGAGTTCATGATGTTTTTCATGTCTTCATGCTCAGGAATTATATTGCGAATCCTTCCCATGTTCTTCGTCCCGAGCCATTGGATTTGACGCCAAATTTGACGTACCAAGAGATTCCAGTCCAGATTCTGGATTGCAAAGTTAAAGTATTGAGAAACAAAGAGATTGGCATTGTTAAAGTCCTTTGGAAAAATAAATTGATTGAAGAAGCCACGTGGGAACCAGAGGATGAGATGAAAGGAAAGTATCCTAAGTTGTTTGCGCATTGACGTCAATTTCGGGGACGAAATTCCTTTAAGGAGGGGAGATTGTAATATCCAAGCTTGGTGAACGGTACGGTTTAAGATTTCTTATGTTTATGGACTATTTGGTTAAGTTTAAGTATAGTTTAGATGATAAGAATTTGGATTTATGATTTATAGTATTGTTGATTATAGATGGTGTGTAGTTATAGTGTAGCGTCGTTGCGATTTAATTCATGATTATTTGTATGTTGAGCCAATTGGTATGAGGCTAATTGTAGTGGTTAGATAAGACATAGAGGTGCAACTTTCATGTTGAGAGTGTTGCCGAATTATGAGGAGAAGCGATGTTGCGATTCGATTTTAGTTGCAAAGAATATTTGTTGGCTATAGAGGAAAGTGCACCCGCGGTCCATTATGCAGTGAACCCGCGGTGATTGGACAGAAGAGTCAGTGCACCCGCACTGGAAAAGAGACCGCACCCGCGGTGTTTGGGCAAAACCTCCAGCGCACCCGCGGTCCGTTGAGCAACGCACCCACGGTCGTCGTTTTTGAATTTTTGGATGTGGTACAGTATGCGTAGCGCACCCGCGGTAAGAATTGTAGCGCACCCGCGGTCGTGAACAGTAAAGTCGTGTTTTGGAGTTTTAAGTGATATAATAGAAGGAGTTGGCTCATTTTTCCTCATTCTTTCCCAATTCTCTCGGTTCTTCAGCTCAAAGGGAGGTTAGGGTTCTTATTTCTTTCTTTCCTTCCTTTGAAATTATGGTGTTGGAGAAATTATGGGATTCATTATTGTGTTGGTTTTATGGGTTTTATGGTATGGTTGTTTGATTATTGGGTTGTTGATGGTGCAATACATGGTTTATTGTTGTAGGTTTTGTACCAAGATATTAGATTCAAGCTTTCTATTGGTTGTAAGTGGAATTCATTCCTTGTGTTCACATGAATTATATGTATTGTATTTCAATGGTTTTAACACGCTATTCCCTTCCATTTGATTCAAGTTATGCATAAAATATACTTTGTTTATATGAGAGGCATTTTTATGTCTCAATTATGTAAAAGGGAATGCAAAGGAAAGAGTATGCAAAGTGTTTGTTTTAATGTCCAAGAGAGATTTCAATTGATTTATTGGATTGATAAAGAGATAGTCAGAGATTGCATGCAATTAGTTCATCAACGACCATAGGCTTATATCCCAACAGAGTAATCGATTTATATCGATGGGATATAGGTACAGAGATAGAGATACTATTGAAATATCAATCCACCAGAGAAAAGAGAAATATCATCGTTATGTTCATGTTCTACTATCTTATTCATGTTTTAAGAGTTAGATGGTATTTAATGATTTCAAAGTAATGTTTTACAGAGTATGATATGTATACATTGTTATGTAAGAGTTCCACTTGCTGAGTTTTATACTCATTTCAGTTATTTCATGTGAGGCAGATAAGAGTGACGGGCCAGGACGTTGATTGGAGCCGAGGTCATATGCATAGAAGATGAAAGGAAGAAGGCTATTTTGTTAGCATTTTTGGACATGATCAAAATGATATTTTATATTTTGATGCAACACTTATTTGATCATGTATATATTTTTGATTGTATATATTGAAAATGTGTTTATGTCAAGAAAATTTTAAATCCTTCCTCCCTTCAAATAAATTTTAGAAAAATTCCGCTGTTATTTTATGAAATCAGTCGAGGTGTTACACTTTCTCAGTCATATCTCGAATCATATCAGACCCAAGTTCAGGTACCTCAGATATCACATCCCAATAAAGAAGGGATTTTCACTTCTTGCCATACAGCTCTTCAAACGGAGCCATCTCTATACTCGTCTGATAGCTGTTGTTGTACGAAAATTTACAAAGTGGTAAAGAATCTTGCCAACTAGTGCCAAAGTCTAGCACTACAGCTCTAACCATATCCTCTAATGTCTGGATAGTCCGCTCTGACTGTCCGTCTGTTTTACGATGATATGCAGTACTCAAATGTAATTTCGTACCTAGAGCTTGTTGCAAACTGTGCCAAAAGTGTGAAGTAAATCGAGGATCACGATCTGAGACAATAGACTTAGGACCACCATGCAATCTGACCATTTCTCTGACATAAATCTTTGCCATCTGGTCGTGTCTGTATGTCATTCTGTAAGGAATAAAGCACGCTGATTTGGTTAATCTGTCAATAATTACCCAAATCGCATCGCAACCTCGGGAGGATCGTGGTAGCTTTGTAACAAAATCCATGAAAATGTGATCCCATTTCCATTCTGGAATAGATAAGCTATGCAACAGACCTCCTGGTTTCTTCCTTTCTGCTTTCATCTGTTGGCAATTCAAACATTTGAATACAAAATCTGTAATGTCTGATTTCATCTGTTTCCACCAAAACTGTTTCTTCAGATCATTGTACATTTTTCTGCCACCAGGATGAATACTCAAACGACTACAGTGAGCCTCTGTCAAAATCTGCTGTTTCAAACAAGAAACATCTGGCACAACAAGTAGATTATTCACATATAACACATCATCACGAACCTGATATTCTGATTGATGCCCTGATCTGACCATCAAAATCGAGTTTTGAACATTCTGATCAACTTTCTGTGCTTCTTTTATTCAAAAAATCAACTCTGGTTCAACTTGAATAGCATACAATCTCAGAGGTTGATAATCTGTCTCAAATACTAATCCAGAAAGACAACAATCTTCAATTAAATTCGAAACACCAATCGTCGATAAGGATAAAGAACATACCTTTCGACTCAGTGCATCAGCTGCTGCATTTGATTTTCCCGGATAATATTTGATTTCACAATCAAAATCTTTCAATAAATCAAGCCATCTACGTTGCCTCATATTCAATTCTGAATGTGAAAATAGATATTTCAAACTCTTGTGATCAGAATAAATTTCGAATTTCTCACCTTATAGGTAGTGTCGCCAGATCTTCAATGCAAATACGATGGCAGCCAATTCAAGATTATGAATCGGGTTGCGAGTCTCATGTGGTTTCAATTGTCTCGAGGCATAAGCAATAACATGTCCTCGCTGCATCAAAACACAACATATTCCTCTGTGAGAAGCATCACAATAAACAACAAAATCATCAGTACCTGACGGAATAGTCAACACAGGAGCACTGGTTAATCTCTTCTTCAATTCCAGAAAACTGGATTCACACGCCTCTGACCAAACAAACGAGGTATTTTTCTGAGTCAACTGAGTAATCGGCTTAGCAATACTGGAAAAATCTTTAATAAATCGACGATAGTATCCTGCTAAACCCATAAAACTGTGTATCTCTGGCACTGATGTCGGTCTAGGCCAACTGATCACAGCCTCAACTTTGCTAGGATCAACAGAAATACCATCTCCAGATATAATGTGTCCCAAAAATATCACTTGCTTCAGCCAAAACTCACATTTAGACGGCTTAGCATACAATTTCTCAGTTCTCAGAATTCATAATACAGTTCTAAGATGCTCAACATGATAAATCATATTCTTGAAATAAATCAGAATATCATCAATAAAGATAATCACAAAGTCATCAAGATATCTTTGAAATATACGGTTCATCAAACCCATAAATACAGCTGGAGCATTCGTTAAACCAAACGGCATGACTATAAATTCATAATGGCCATACCTGGTTCTAAAAGCTGTTTTCGATATATCAGAATCTCTGACTCTCAGCTGATGATATCCAGATCTCAGATCGATCTTGGAATAAACAGAAGAACCCTGCAACTGATCAAATAAATCATCAATTCGAGGCAAAGGATATTTATTGTTTATCGTAGCCTTGTTCAGTTTTCGATAATCAATGATGAGTCTCATTGAACCGTCCTTCTTTCTAACAAATAATACTGGAGCGCCCCAAGAAGAAACACTCGGTCTAATGTACCCCTTAGCTAGTAAATCTTCTAGCTGCTCTTTCAATTCTTTCAGTTCAATCGGTGCCATTCGGTATGGAGTTTTAGAAATAGGTATTGTACCTGGTATTAATTCGATGCTGAAATCTATTTCTCGGATTGGAGGCAAACCCGGAATCTCATCTGGAAAGAAATCAGCAAACTAACATACCACTGGAAAATCTGCCAATGAAGGGCTCGATTTCAGTACATCTACTGAATACACAAGGAATCCATCTGCTCATTTCTATAATAATCGAGTCATAGATAAAGTAGATATCAAAGGAATTCGAGCTCTGGAACCCTTACCATAAAATTTCCATTCATCAGCCATCTCAGGTCTGAATCTTACAATTTTCTGGAAACAATCTACGGTAGCTCTGTATTGGTCAGCATATCAGTACCATTAATGCAGTCAAAATCAGACAAACCGAGTACAATACAATCTAACTCAATCTCATTCCCATCATACTGTAGTATAAAATGTTTAACAGATTTCACTGATATAACACCTCTCCCGAAAGGTGAAGAGACATATACTACAGCAGATAATGACTCAACAGGCAAATCATGTATCAATGCAAATCGTTCAGATATAAAAGTATGGGATGCACCGGTATCTATCAATACATAAGCAGAGTAACCACAAATAGAACAGTTACCTTCAACAACATCATCAGGTGCTTCCTGTGTGGGATGTCTTCCTCCACAAGTTCTGCAATAGACCCTGGTGTAACTCTGGTTCTGTCGTGAACCACTGGAGCTAGATGAACTACTACCATACTTCTTAAATTGTTTACCTCGGGCTTTCAAATTATCTTTCTTTCACTGCTGCTACCACCACTATCAAATCTGGGAGGGGGTTGGTGGAACTAAGCTGAGGGTTGTTGCTGTTTCGGTGCTAGAGCAACATACGAAGCTCATCTCTGCCTGATCAGGCCCGCTTCCGCTCCTATTGCTCTATTCAAAGCATCAGCAAAGTTATTTGTTCGCCCTGTATTTACCAGCGTAAAGATCTCGGGATTCAGCCCATTAATGAACTGATCAGCCACTGCTTCATCATCAACATGAGGAGCAAATCGTAACAAGGTAGAGAATTTGGCCACATATTCTTCAATATTCAGATGACCCTGTCTCAAACTAGCAAACTCTGCAACCTTGTCTTTTCTGTACGATACTGGGAAGAATCGTTGATAGAACTCAGTTTTAAAGAACTTCCAAGTAATAATTGTACCTCGATGCTCCAAAGCCCTCTTGGTTGTGAGCCACCAATTCTTTGCAACGTCATGCAATTGATGCCCAATCAATCTAAATCTTCGCTCATCTGTGTAATAAAGTGAATTAAACAGCATCTCAATATCATCAAGCCAATTCTCACAATCAGTAGAATTCTCAGTGCCCTTCAAGGTTGGCGGTTGGAATGACTGAAATCTCTTCAGCAATGTTTCCATGGGTGTCGCTGTAACATCCATCGGATTAGTAGAAGTACTACCCTGTTCTGGGATTTTTCGAGGAGGCATATCTGATTATCAAAAATGTTAGTAACCAAATATAACAAATATGTCTCAGCCCTCCTCTGATCATCATACCTCTGATCAAGAATCGGTTCTGATTCATTCTTTCAATAATACGCATTTCCAATCAAATCAGATAATCAGGTAAACATGTATTTTCAAAGCAGTAAAACATGCTAGCATCACAAAAGCAGGAAAGAAAACTCAATCTACCCTGCTCACTCGCTTCTATCCCAGTCTAAGGAACATACAGCTCTGATGCCACCTGTTGTGGGGACCCGGACGCTAATTCATTTCTTAATCTTCTTTGGGATTAAGTGGATCAATTAACTAAACTAGGTCGATTTTTTTTTTTAAAAAGTTGAACACTTTATAATAAAAGTGTACAAAGTACTACAACAATTTATGCATGATCTTATTGAATTACCAAATCAAGTGTAATATCTACAATAAGATCAAAAGTACAAGTCTTGTACAATATACATTCACTACAAACTAGGGTTCAACAACTACATATCAAGTGTTGGAAGCCCAATCTACTTCTAGGCCCGGATATCCACTCTGATCTCGATCGTTCATCCTCTTCTCGACCCTGATCCTGTCCCACCTGTTGTCATGCACACATACAAACACAACAACAGCCGGATAACTCCGGGGAGAAATATAATTCCCAGTATAAACAACGTATACATGCATCTCATACAAACATATACAAAAGCATATAACATTTGTAAACAACATGTGTCATAATCTAATAAAACATAAAGCAATATCAAGCTTTAAATCAAACTCTTAATCTTGACTCGACTCTTATCTAGGGATCCCGGTTGAATAAAAACGTAACAAGTCTCCCACCAACTCTCCACAGCTAGATGGTGGTACGTTCTCATTCCCAAAAATTGGCCCTCTATATCGAATCTCTACAATAGGA
Source organism: Primulina tabacum (assembly GCF_025594145.1). Lineage (NCBI taxonomy): Eukaryota > Viridiplantae > Streptophyta > Magnoliopsida > Lamiales > Gesneriaceae > Primulina > Primulina tabacum. Next base: position 39,744,070 of record NC_134552.1, read on the forward strand.
GCCGATCTACTCCTAAGCACATCGATATACACCAACGTCCAGTGACCTTGCACCTCTGCCAAAGACTCATACCAAATGCTTTGCTATAACTCAATAGGCTAAGCATATCAATCTCAAGAATTGCAATTACATCAAAGCAATTACAACAAAGTATGTGGTTTTGGAAAACTCAAGCTATCTATTACTCGAGTTATATCTTCCCGGTTTAACATTGATTTATACCTTTCTTTTCGTAGATCAATCTGGTCAACGAAATCAAATATCAATCTGGCTCCGATCTTTATTCGAAGTCTTCAATATCAACTCTGGAATGACATATTCGAGAAGTACAATATCAATATACAACTCAAATCAATACTGGATATGATCAGAACTCAATCTAATTCTGTTACGACGTCATAGCAGTATAATCTCGAAATACCGGCAATACAACAACAAACGGCCAATCTCAACAACTCATATTCAATCAACAAACACAATTGCAATACCAAATCTATACAACCCCATTCGAATATAACTAAAAAATGATAACAATTATATAGGTTGTCATTTCTTCAATCCGATTTCGATTATACGATTATCATAATCTCAAGGACACATAATAACAATCATATCAGGATTTCTTCAATACCATATTTTCAAACCATACAGGAAAGTAATAAGACTTGCGTCTTTTCAAAGTGCTTGACTAGAGAAGCATAAAACTCAACTCGGATCGAAAATCAGACGGCCGGATCTAACACAAAATCAAATTTCTCAATATGAAAGCTAAAAGGGATCGATTTTATGGTGTTCAAATGCGCAACGGAAGTTCAAAAATTCTTTTCTAGGCAAGACAACCGAAATTTTAAGAAAAATTTGAACACCTTTGTACTAGTGTGTAACATATACTAAACACCTTTGTCATACATAGGGTGTTGAGAAATTATACCTATCAACCTCTTGAGGTTGATTATGGCTCCAACCAAGTTGTAAACAACTTGGCTCTTCAAAGGCAAGACAAATCTACAAGCTCTCCTTGTCCTTGAGTCCTTCCTTCAAAATCAAGCCCACCACTAACTAGGTAGATCCCCTCATATTTTGCACTAGAAAAATATGAGGATTTTTCTTTGAGAAGTGTAAGAATTCCTCAACCAAAATGAAGAGAAAAATGGAGAGAATTATGAGAGGAATTTTCGGCCAAAGTGAGGGAGGGAAAGAGGTTGGAAGACTTTTCTTGGTCCTTGAAAAAGTTGATTTAAGCATGTGCATGCCATACCTTGGTTATTCAAAAAGTTGTCTCCCAAATCTTCACCTCCCATGCATGCATTTTGACTGGGCTTGTAACAATTACAAGGCCCATGGACTTTAATTTAATTGTTTCAAACATATTTGAGCCCAATTAAATTTTACTTGATTTTGCTCAAGTCCACTAGTTAAACAATTATTTCCAATTGGGCTCTACAAGGCACAATATTATTTAATTAATTCAACACTTGAACTAATTTAATTATTTGGACTCTACTAGACCCACTAGTGTTTAATTAATTCAACACTTGAATTAATTTAATGTAGTCCATAATAATGTTTATGAAAATCACAATATTCAAATACATTATTCACTTGGCCTACTTTTAATCTAGGAACACTTCCACAAATTAAAAGTTATATTTCTCTCACAAAAATCATACTTCTAATTTTTTTTCCTACGCTTATAAACTCATTTATAAGCCGTTCAACACATTGAACTATTTTACTTCTCAACGGGATCTAGAAAGCTAGTACTTGTGTGGCCCTCAATGGTTCATTGATACAACTAGCCGTGGGTTCACATCTCCATGTGATTCGGACTAAACATGTCCTTATATGAGCATACCCTAATTGCTCCATTCTTACTTATCAACTCCTTGATAACAAGGACGTCAGAACTCAAGTCTGATAATACCCAATTAACCATGTTAAACGCCTAGCAGCATCGCTTACATGATTCCCTAGGTATCAAATGATAGTGTCTGCAAGAACCATTCAATTATGGTTAGCGTACAGTACGGTCCCTTCAACTCATATATCCCGACCGATTCGACAACCATTGGTTTATCGAGAGTTGTCAATGAATCGATACTATGTGTCATGTCGTAGTTGCATCGATGGTGTAATCTATGAAACCTCTTTCATAATTACCACCATACTCTGATCAGAGATTTCAACCTACATACACATGAGAACGCATAGGATATCCATACCCGAAGGTAAGCGGTGAATCCCCGACTACAACGCATCGACTCCTATATGTTTCGACAGAACACCCAACCTTGCCACCTGATGACCCCATGAGAGTCGGTAAACAAGTCAAAGTGTAATTCTAGCACATAAGAGTCTCAATGTTGTCCCGGGTCATAAGGACTAATGGTGTACAACCATAAACTAGAACTTTTCCACTCGATAAGTGAGAAGCACTTGGAAAGTCCTTTATGGAGGGTTGTTCAGTGCACTCTACCAGGAGCACCTATCTGCATGCTCGGACATCACAATGTCCCCAACCAATGAAACATGGTACTCACATCGCAGATACTAGTCTCAAACTTGAGCGGCCTATATCCTTCTTAGCGGCGGCTGAATCAACTAGGAACTGTTTAAAATATACACTATTCCAAATATGAGTTTCATGATACTCATCATATGAGCATCTCATATTCTTTCTACTATTTGTATATTCAAGGGCTTTATCTATGCAATTAGCATGTGTATACAGATAAAGATGTGCCAATAATAATTTCAAATATTATTAAAATAAAGATTGTTTATACATAGAGTTTCATTGTGAACACTCGGCCAACACTTGGCTCGACGGGCACCTACTCTAACAATCTCCCACTTGCACTAGAGCCAACTACCCATATGCTTCAAACCCATTGATTCGCGATGCTTCTCGAATAATGGTCTAGGTAAAGGCTTAGTTAGTGAATCAGCAACAATATCTGCGGAGCCGACTTTGTCAATCGTGACATCTCCTCTTTCCACGATCTCTCTGAGGATGTGGTACTTTCTCAAAACGTGTTTGGACTTTTGATGAGACCTCGGCTCCTTTGCTTGAGCAATGGCTCCCGTGTTGTGACAAAACACCGGGACAGGAGAAACACCATTAGGAATGACGCCCAACTCTTGGACGAAATTCCTTATCCTAACAGCCTCCTTTGCTGCAGCTGATGTAGCAATATATTCTGCCTCTTTGGTGGAATCTGCAGTACTGTCTTGCTTGGAACTCTTCCAAGAGACAGCAGCACTCTTCAGCATGAATATGAACCCAGAGGTTGACTTCGAGTCATCGATATCGCTTTGGAAGCTAGAGTCGGTATAGCCTTTCAATTTCAGTTCTCTACCCCCATAGACCAAAACAACTTATTGGTCCTTCTCAAATACTTGAGGATGTCTTTCACAGCTTTCCAGTGTGGAAGACCAGGGTTGGATTGATATCTATTCACTACACTTAGTGCAAAAGCCACGTCAGGACGTGTAGATATCATCCCATACATGATGCTACCAATCGCAGATGCTTAAAGAATGCTTGTCATCGCCACAATCTCTGCATCAGTCTTGGGAGACATAGACTTGGATAGGGACACGCCATGACCATATGCTCACTTCCGATAGATGTAAACCCTTCGGGTTGAGACATGTAAATCTCTTCCTTAATATTCCCATTAAGAAAGGTTGTCTTAACATCCATCTGCCATATCTCATAGTCATACCATGCATCTATGGCAAGCAAAATTCTTATGGACTTGAACATTGCAACTGGAGAAAAGGTTTCCTCAAAGTCAACTCCTTGTCTTTGAGTATATTCTTTTGCTACCAATCGCGCCTTGAAGGTCAATACCTTCCCATCCGCCCCAACTTTCCTCTTGTAAATTCATTTACACCCTATGGGAACAATTCCCTCAGGTGGATCCACGAGATTCCACAATTGGTTTTAATGCATGGAATTCATCTTAGATTCCATCTCTTCAAGCCACTTGGATGAATCGGCATCAGATAACGCCTTCTTGAAGGTCCTTGGATCACATCCATGGATAGGCTCATCATGGCCCTCTTCAAGAAGCAGACCATACCTCATAGGTGGTCTCGAGACTCTCTCGGATCTTCTAGGAGCTTGTATCTCCTCTCTTGGCTCTTCGGGTGTGGGTTCTATAATTGTGGGTGTCTCTCGAACCTCTTCGAGTTCTATCATCTCCCCTTTTCTATCCAATAGAGATTCCTTTTCCAAAAAGGTTGCATTCCTAGAAACAAAAACCTTTGTTTCTTGGGGATGATAGAAGTAATATCTAATAGAATACTTTGGATATCCCACAAAGTAACATAAAATGGATCGACTATACAATTTGTCTCCCACTACCTGCTTCACATAAGCAGGGCACCCCCATATTCTAAGATAAGAATATTTGGGTGGCTTACCCATCCATATCTCATATGGAGTCTTGTCAACTGCCTTTAAATGGACATTGTTCAACAACATTTCCGCTGTTTCAAGCGCATATCCCCAAAAGGATGGCGGCAACACCGTGAACCCCATCATAGACCGAACCATGTCCATCAAAGTCCGGTTACGACGCTCCGAAACACCATTCAACTGTGGTGTAGCGGGTGGAGTCCATTGCGAGAGAATCTCATTCTCCCTAAGATACTCTTGGAACTCGGCACTCAAGTACTCACCACCTCGATCCGATTAAAGTGTCTTGATGCTTCGTCCCAATTGCTTCTCTACTTCATTTCTGAATTCTTTGAACCTTTCAAAGGCTTCAGACTTGTATTTCATCAAATACACATACCCATACCTCGAAAAATCATCGGTAAAGGTGATGAAGTAGGCATCTCCATGCTTAGTGATGATGCTAAGCGGACCGCACACATCGGTATGGATCAAATCCAATAACCCTTTGGCTCGCTCCACATGGCCCTTAAAGGGAATTTTGGTCATCTTTCCTTTTAGACAGGATTCACAAGTCGTGAGAGCATTAATATCAGACATATCAGACATGCCCACTCCCACTAGCTTGTTCATCCTTCTTAGGGAAATATGTCCTAATCGAGCATGCCATAATTGTGCCGAATTTAGAGTATCTTGTTTGCGCTTGTTTGTTGTTATAGCTTGGACATTGTTAAGTGGAATATTTTTTAATTTTAAGGTGTAGAGATCGTTTTCAAGTTCTCCAGTACCAATTAAACATTCATTCTTGTAAATATTGCAAACACCTTTGCTAAATAAACAAGAAAATCCAACTTTATCTAACATAGAAATGGAAATAATGTTCTTCACCAAGTCTGGTACAAACAAAACATCTCTCAAAAATAACTTAAAATCATTGTTCAAATACAAGCAAACATCTCCTACAGCCTTGGCAGCAACCCTTGCTCTATTGCCCATCCTCAAGAAGGTCTCACCTTCCCTGAGCCTTCTACTTCTTCCCATCGCCTGCAAATCATTACAGAGATGTGAGCCACATCCGGTATCCAATACCCAAGAAGTATAGTTAATTGAAATGTTTACTTCAATATAGAACATACCGTTTCCAGAACTCTTCTGGGCCAGATATTCCCTACAATTACGCCAACAATGTCCAGGCTTCTTGCAGTGATGACAGATGTCAACAGTGTTGTCAGCCTTCACTGGTGTGGTTGCCACAACGAGACCCGGAGTCTGCTTCTTCAAGGGCACGTTCTTCTTGGGACGTTGGAAAGAACGCTTCTTTCCCTTCCCAGGTGGACCGGAAATTCGTACCAGATGAATAGCCCACAAAAAGAACCGGCTTCTCTTTCTTGATGGTGGACTCAAAGGTCACAAGCATGTTCACCAACTCCTCAAGGGTCGGCTCCATCTTGTTCATGTTGAAGTTCACCACAAAAGGATCAAATGAGCTAGGCAGCGATAATAGCAACACGTCGGTGGTCAACTCCGAAGGCAATATCAAATCCATGCCAATGAGCTTGTCCACGAGCCCAATCATCTTTAGGCCATGCTCATGGACCGAGGCCCCATCTCGCATGCGCAAAGTGATCAGCTCCTTGATGGTAACATGCCTAAGAGGACGTGTTTGCTCTCCAAAGAGCTCCTTGAGGTGCAAATTGTTAGAGTAGGTGCCCGTCGAGCCATGTATTGGCCGAGTGTTCACAATGAAACTCTATGTATAAACAATCTTTATTTTAATAATATTTGAAATTATTATTGGCACATCTTTATCTGAATACCCATGCTAGTTGCATAGATAAAGCCCTTGAATATACACATAGTAGAAAGAATATGAGATGCTCATATGATGAGTATCATGAAACTCATATTTGGAATACTGTATATTCTAAACAATTCCTAGTCGATTCAGCCGCCGCTATGAAGGATATAGGCCGCTCGAGTTCGAGACTAGTATCTGCGATGTGAGTACCATGTTTCATTGGTAGGGGACATTGTGATGTCCGAGCATGAAGATAGGTGCTCCTGGTAGAGTGCACTGAACAACCCTCCATAAAGGACTTTCCAAGTGGTTCTCACTTATCGAGTGGAAAAGTCCTAGTTTATGTACACCATTAGTCCTTATGACCCGGGACGACATTGAGACTCTATGTGCTAGAATTACACTTTGACTTGTTTACCGACCCTCATGGGGTCATCAGGTGGCAAGGTTGGGTGTTCTGTCGAAACATATAGGAGTCGATGCATTGTAGTCGGGGATTCACCGCTTACCTTCGGGTATGGATATCCTATGTGTTCTCATGTGTATGTAGGTTGAAATCTCTGATCAGAGTATGGTGGTAATTATGAAAGGGGTTTCATAGATTACACCGTCGATGCAACTACGACATGACACATAGTATCGATTCATTGACAACTCTCGATAAACCAATGGTTGTCGAATCGGTCGGGATATATGAGTTGAAGGGACCGTACTGTACGCTAACCATAATTGAATGGTTCTTGCAGGCACTATCATTTGATACCTAGGGAATCATGTAAGCGATGCTGCTAGGCGTTTAACATGATTTGTTGGGTACTATCAGACTTGAGTTCTGACGTTCTTGTTATCAAGGAGTTGATAAGTAAGAATGGAGCAATTGGGGTATGCTCGTATAAGGACATGTTTAGTCCGAATCACATGGAGATGTGAACCCACGGCTAGTTGTATCAATGAACCATTGAGGGCCACACAAGTACTAGCTTTCTAGATCCCGTTAAGAAGTAAAATAGTTCAATGTGTTGAACGGCTTATAAATGAGTTTATAAACGTAAAGAAAAATAGAAGTATGACTTCTATGAGAGAAATGTGACTTTTAATTTATGAATGTGTTCCTAAAATTAAAAGTTGGCCAAGTAAATAATGTATTTGAAAATTGTGATTTTCATAAACATTATTATGGACTAAATTAAATTAATTCAAGTGTTGAATTAATTTAATACTACTGGGCCTAGTAGAGTCCAAATAATTAAATTAATTCAAGTGTTGAATTAATTAGATAACATTGGGCCTTGTAGAGCCCAATTAGAAATAATTATTGAACTAGTGGGCTTGAGTAAAATCAAGTAAAGTTTTAAATGGACTCAAATGTGTTTGAGACTTTTAAATAAAGTCCATGGGCTTTTTAAATGTTACAAGACCACTCAAAAAGCATGCAAGGGAGGTGAAGAGTTAGGAGACAACTTTTTGTAACCAAGCCATGGCATGCACATGCTTAACTCAACTTTTTACAACACCAAGAAAACTCATTCTCCTTCCTCCCTTGAGCATATGGCCGAAATTTCTCTTGTTTCTCTCTCCCAATTTTTGTTCTTCAATTGTTGAGGAAACAATACACTTCTCAAAGAAAATGCTCTAATTTTTCTAGTGCAAAATTAGAGTGGTTCTAGCTAGTTGGTGGTGGGCTTAATATTTGAGCAAGGTGGGCTCAAAGCGAAGCTTGAAGATTTGTCATCCTTTCAAGAGCTAAGGTGTTTACACCTTTGTTGGAGCCATCATCAACCTCAAGAGGTTGATAGGTATGATTTCTAAACACCCTATGTATGACATCTTGGTGTTTTTGTATATGCTACATCCTAGTACATGTGGTGTTCAATTTTTCTTATAAAAATTTTCGGTTTTTTTGCTTGAAAAATTTTTGTTACTTCCGTTGCGCATTTGAACACCCTAAAATCGATCCCTTTCAAGTGGTATTAGACCTAAGGGTACTAGTTTTTGTAGCATATACATAATATTATATTGAGGTCGATTTCTAACCGCATGAGATGAAATTTTTGCAACAAAATCAAGGCCAAAACAAAGGGGTTTTCGGGCAGCATGTTGCTGCCCATTTCGGGCAGAAAGGGCTGCCCATTTCGGGCAGCAAGGGCAGCCCGAGGGGCTGCCTGAATCCCCCCCTTGAAAAGTAAAAAAAAAATTTGCATGTTGGCCGGAATCCGGCGACGGATGACGAATAGGGTTTTCAAAAGGTGTTTTGAAATATCAAAGTGTCATGGGCCTTGAGTTGTTGGGCCATTGGATGGCTAACATATTTGTGAATTTTAAATGGGCCAAAATGTTTTTGGTGAAAAATGAGTTTTTGGGCCCTTAAGTTTAAATTTACAAAAGTTGCAAATATTTTCTCATAAAATAAATAATTGAAGTTGGACTTTAGTTATTTATAGTAAATGGTGATTTACAAGAAATTCGGTTATAAATAAATTAATTAGAAAGTAGACAAATGTGTTTGTATACTTTGTTAATTTAATTTATAATCGTGGCGGTTAGTGATTGGATCAAGATATATAATATTGGATCAATTAATTATTGTGATAATTAATTGATGGTGTATGATATGTGATATTATGCATGAAGGATGATCAAAAGCCCAAGCCTAATTTGCTAGGTGTATGATAGGATATTTTGTGTTGAATGATTGTAATAATTATCAAATTTAAAGTGAGCTTGGTTTATGGCCCGTTCCCACCCCCATGAGATGTATCCCTATTTGCCATGGATATTTATTTGTAAATATTAGTATAGTGGATGATCAAGATTGGAAGATGGTGGCCATGATGATTATGAAGATCGAAGACATGTAAATATTGGAAGCTAATGTAATAGTTGCATTTGCATCCCATGCATTTCCCTAGGATTGGACCTAGGCCCGTGTTTAGCTCACACGGGCCATTAGTATTGGGGCGATTGATCATCCTTGTTTTGTTTACTGTTTATAATATATGCATGATATGTTATAAATAATGAGTATGTGCGTTATTATTATGATAATAACAAAGTTGCATGAATCCGGCAAACATACGATCAAACATGGCGAGCTTTTAAATAAAATTAATGATGAGACCTTTCAAAATTAAAAAACCCTCATTTTGAATAAGATTTAAAATTAATATCAAGCCCGAAAAGGGAAATTATAAATTTTTTTATAATTTACATGTCTTCCATCGACAATGGGTGCATGATGAACGCTACCCGTACTCGGGGCTCGGCTCATATTATTGTGGGGCCCTGGGTGCCGGAAAGCTGTGACATCCATTGACATGGTGATGTGAACTACGTGGAACTCCCATGATTTCGGCTCATATTATTGGGGGAACTCATGGCGACCGTCCATTAAGGTTCAACATCGATGGGTAAGGCTTGGCACGTGAAGATGAACGACGTCATATTATTGGGTCCTAATCAAACGTAAGACAAAAGTTTACGTAGAGGGTTGCTTTGTGATGCAATTGGAAACTACCTTTTAGGAATTGTGATTGGCTGATATTATTCGGGATCATAATTCGCTAATTAGACCTTGCGTACCTACTGACGAAATGAGTTTCCCGTTTTCACTAGAGGGTAGTGAAAGATGTCAAAACAGTGGGAGTAAACATTTATAAAGCAAAAGTCCATACTTTATATCTTACTAAATATTTTAAAATAGTCATTAACATTTATCTGTTATACTTTTCAGTACAATTTTTGACAATGTCTTCGATTCGCAATCCGCTATCTACAATACTCGACAAACACGTATTAACAGGACCTAATTACCTCACTTGGCTAAGAAACCTAAAAATTGTCTTGAATTCGGAATAGATAGCATATACACTGACTGAGTCGCCCCCTGTTGAGGCTCCGACTGACTGCACTCCTAAGGAATTGAAGACTTACAAGGAATGGTGTGACCATGACTTGAAAGCCAGGTGTTATATGCAGGCTTCTATGAATGATGAGCTGCAGAGGCGTTTTGAGGATGCAAAGAGTGCTGCTGACATTCATTTGCATCTCAAGGAGCTCTTTGGTGAGCAGACTCGGCCTCTTAGGCATGCTACCGTCAAGGAGCTGATCACTTTGCGCATGCGAGATGGGGCCTCGGTCCATGAGCATGGCCTAAAGTTGATTGGGCTCGTGGACAAGCTCGTTGGCATGGATCTGATGTTGCCTTCGGAGTTGACCACCGACGTGTTGCTCTTATCACTGCCTAGCTCATTTGATCCTTTTGTGGTGAACTTCAACATGAACAAGATGGAGCCGACCCTTGAGGAGTTGGTGAACATGCTTGTGACCTTTGAGTCCACTATCAAGAAAGAGAAGCTGTTTCTTTATGTGGGTTCTTCATCTGGTACGAAGATTGATCCACATGGGAAGGGAAAGAAGCGTTCTTTCCAACATCCCAAGAGGAACGTGCCCTTGTTGAGGCAATCTCCGAATCCATTCAAAGGCAGCCACACCAGTGAAGGCTGACAAGACTAGTGATGTTTGTCATCACTGCAAGAAGCCTGGACATTAGAGGCGTAATTGCAAAGAATATCTTGCTCAGAAAAGTTTTGAAAATGGTATGTTCTACATTGAAGTAAACATTTCATTTAACTCTATTTCTTGGGTATTGGATACCGGCTGTGGCTCACATCTTTGTAATGAGTTACAGGTGATGGGAAGAAGTAGGAAGCTTAGGAAAGGTGTGACCTTCTTGAGGATGGGCAATGTAGCAAGAGTTGCTGCCAAGACTGTTGAAGATGTTTACTTATTGTTGAACAATAGTTTTAAGTTAATTATATGAGATGTTTTGTTTGTACCTAATTTTGTGAAAAACATTGTTTCAATTTTTATGCTGATAAAGATGGATATTCTTGTTTATTTAGCAAAGGTGTTTGCAATATTTACAAGAATGAATGTTTGATTGGTACTGGTGAACTTGAAAACGATCTTTATAACTTAAAATTGAAAGATATTCCACTAAATGTCCATTCAAAGGCAGACACCATATGAGATATGGATGGGTAAGCCTCCCAAGTATTCTTATCTTAGAATATGAGGGTGTCCTTCTTATGTGAAGCAGGCAGTGGGAGATAAATTGGATAGTCGATCCATTTTGTGCTACTTTGTGGGATATCCAAGGAATTCAGTTGGATATAATTTCTATCATCCCAAAGAAACAAAGGTGTTTGTTTCTAGGAATGCAATCTTTTTGGAAAAGGAATTTCTATTGGATAGAAAAGGGGAGATGATAGAACTCGAAGAGGTTCGAGAGACACCCACAATTATAGAACCCACACCCGAAGAGCCAAGAGAGGAGATACAAGCTCCTAGAAGATCCGAGAGAGTCTCGAGACCACCTATGAGGTATGGTCTGCTTCTTGAAGAGGGCCATGATGAGCCTAACCATGGATGTGATCCAAGGACCTTCAAGGAAGCGTTATCTGATGCCGATTCATCCAAGTGGCTTGAAGTAATGGAATCTGAGATGAATTCCATGCATTCGAACGAAGTGTGGAATCTCGTGGATCCACCTGAGAGAATTGTTCCCATAGGGTGTAAATGGATTTACAAGAGGAAACTTGGGGCGGATGGGAAGGTATTGACCTTCAAGGCGCGATTGGTGGCAAAAGAATATACTCAAAGACAAGGAGTTGACTTTGAGGAAACCTTTTCTCCAGTTGCAATGTTCAAGTCCATAAGGATATTGCTAGCCATAGCTGCATGGTATGACTATGAGATATGGCAGATGGATGTCAAGACAGTCTTTCTTAATGGGGATATTAAGGAAGAGATTTATATGTCTCTACCTGAAGGGTTTACATCTGTCGGAAGTGAGCATATGGTATGCAAACTTCATAGATCTATTTATGGTCTAAAGCAGGCATCTAGGAGTTGGAACCTTAGATTCGATAGTACAATCAAAGAGTTTTGTTTTACTAAGAATCCTGAGGAACCCTGTGTGTATAAGAAGGTCAGTGGGAGTGCTGTGACATTCCTGGTGTTGTATGTTGATGATATTCTACTCATTGGGAATGATGTAGGGATGTTGCAATCAACTAAGATATGGTTAGCGAGTAAGTTCTCGATGCAGGACTTGGGTGAAGCATTTTTTGTATTGGAAATACAGATCTATAGAGATAGATCAAGAAGATTGCTTGGTCTCACCCAGTCCACATACATTGATACCATCGTGAAGCGGTTCTCGATGGATGAGTCCAAAAGAGGACATCTACCAATGTGTCATGGCGTGTCCCTATCCAAGTCTATGTCTCCCAAGACTGATGCAGAGATAGCGGCGATGACAAGCATTCCTTATGCATCTGCGATTGGTAGCATCATGAATGGGATGATATCTACACCTCCTGACGTGGTTTTTGCACTAAGTGTAGTGAGTAGACATCAATCGAACCCTAGTCTTCCACACTGGAAAGCTGTGAAAGACATCCTCAAGTATTTGAGAAGGACCAATAAGTTGTTCTTGGTCTATGGGGGTGGAGAACTAAAATTGGAAGGCTATACCGACTATATCTTCCAAAGAGATATCGATGACTTGAAGTCAACCTCTAGTTTTGTATTCATGCTCAAAGGTGCTGCTGCCTCTTGGAAAGGTTCCATGCAAAACAGTACTACGGATTCCACCACTGAGGCTGAATACATTGTTGCATCAGATGCAGCAAAGGAGGCTGTTTGGATAAGGAATTTTGTCCAAGAGTTGGATGTTATTCCTAATGGAGTTGCTCCTGTCCCGGTGTTGTGTGACAACACGGGAGCTTTAGCTCAAGCAAAGGAGCCAAGGTTTCATCAGAAGTCCAAACATGTATTGAGAAAGTACCACATCCTCCGAGAGATCATGGAAAGAGGAGATGTCTCGATTGACAAAGTCGGCTCCGCAGATAATGTTGTTGATCCACTAACTAAGCCTTTACCTAGACCATTATTCAAGTAGCATCGCGAATTGATGGGTTTGGAGCATATGGGTAGTTGGCTCTAGTGCAAGTGGGAGATTGTTAGAGTAGGTGCCCGTCGAGCCAAGTGTTGGCCGAGTGTTCACAATGAAACTCTATGTATAAAAAATCTTTATTTAAATAATATTTGAAATTATTATTGGCACATCTTTATCTGAATACCCATTCTAGTTGCATAGATAAAGCCCTTGAATATACACATAGTAGAAAGAATATGAGATGCTCATATGATGAGTATCATGAAACTCATATTTGGAATATCGTATATTCTAAACAGTTCCTAGTCGATTCAGCCGCCGCTAAGAAGGATATAGGCCGCTCGAGTTCGAGACTAGTATCTGCTATGTGAGTACCATGTTTCATTGGTGGAGGACATTGTGATGTCCGAGCATGCAGATAGGTGCTCCTGGTAGAGTGCACTGAACAACCCTCCATAAAGGACTTTCCAAGTGGTTCTCACTTATCGAGTGGAAACGTCCTAGTTTATGGTTGTACACCATTAGTCCTTATGACCCGGGACAACATTGAGACTCTATGTGCTAGAATTACACTTTGACTTGTTTACCGACTTTCATGGGGTCATCAGGTGGCAAAGTTGGGTGTTCTGTCGAAACATATAGGAGTCGATGCATTGTAGTCGGGGATTCACCGCTTACCTTCGGGTATGGATATCCTATGTGTTCTCATGTGTATGTAGGTTGAAATCTCTGATCAGATTATGGTGGTAATTATGAAAGGGGTTTCATAGATTACACCATCGATGCAACTACGACATGACACATAGTATCGATTCATTGACAACTCTCGATAAACCAATGGTTGTCGAATCGGTCGGGATATATGAGTTGAAGGGACCGTACTGTACGCTAACCATAATTGAATGGTTCTTGCAGGCAATATCATTTGATACCTAGGGAATCATGTAAGCGATGCTGCTAGGCGTTTAACATGGTTGGTTGGGTACTATCAGACTTGAGTTCTGACGTTCTTGTTATCAAGGAGTTGATAAGTAAGAATGGAGCAATTGGGGTATGCTCGTATAAGGACATGTTTAGTCCGAATCACATGGAGATGTGAACCCACGGCTAGTTGTACAAATGAACCATTGAGGGCCACACAAGTACTAGCTTTTTAGATCCCGTTGAGAAGTAAAATAGTTCAATGTGTTGAACGACTTATAAATGAGTTTATAAACGTAAAGAAAAATAGAAGTATGACTTCTATGAGAGAAATGTGACTTTTAATTTATGAATGTGTTCCTAAAATTAAAAGTTGGCCAAGTAAATAATGTATTTGAAAATTGTGATTTTCATAAACATTATTATGGACTAAATTAAATTAATTCAAGTGTTGAATTAATTTAACACTAGTGGGCCTAGTAGAGTCCAAATAATTAAATTAATTCAAGTGTTGAATTAATTAGATAACATTGGGCCTTTTAGAGCCCAATTAGAAATAATTATTGAACTAGTGGGCTTGAGTAAAATCAAGTAAAGTTTTAAATGGACTCAAATGTGTTTGAGACATTTAAATAAAGTCCATGGGCTTTGTAAATGTTACAAGCCCACTCAAAAAGCATGCAAGGGAGGTGAAGAGTTGGGAGACAACTTTTTGTATAACCAATGCATTGCATGCACATGCTTAACTCAACTTTTTACAACACCAAGAAAACTCATTCTCCTTCCTCCCTTGAGCATATGGCCGAAATTTCTCTTGTTTCTCTCTGTGGGGACCCGGACGCTAATCATCTTATTTATCGTCATTGGGACTAATTTAATTAATTATAATAAACAGGGTCTAAATTTTTTTTTTAAATGCGGAACGTAATGGCATACATCTTAACATACACGTCAGTATTAAAAGTACAAATCTTGCACTATATACAATCAGTCTCAACTAAGGTTTAACAACTATATAACAAGTGTTTAAACCCTAACTCAAGTCCAAGTCCGTAGTCTCCACTCTAACTCGATCTTTCTTCACCTCTGTGACCCTGAACCTGTCCCACCTGTTGCCATGCACACATACAGACAAGACAACAGCCGGATAACTCCGGTGAGATATAAATATCCCAGTATAGACAATGTATCAATGCAATCATATAAAACATATATAAAAGCATAAACAATCATTAAAACATGTATCCAATCTGACTACATGAACCAATATGAATCTGTATTTAAGTCAATGACTTATTATCTTATCTCAACTTATTTCTAACCTAGGGATCCCGATCTAATTTAGACTTTGGTATGCTGTATCGAATGTCTACAATAGACGTCGATCTACATCTAAGCTCATCGATACACCGTAAGTCTAGAGTCTACGCGGTTCTGACAAAGACTCGGCGGTTCTGCCCTAGCTAGGCTGATCTGCCCTAGACTCAAACTCTGGCTCTGCTATAATTCAATAGACTAAACATATCAATCTGATAATCTGCAAATATCAATGCAATAAAATAAAGTATGTGATTTTGGGAAACTCAAGTCAAACCTAACTCGAGTTATGCAATCCCGAATCAACATTTATTTATACCTTTTATTCTGTCGCTCTGATACAATCGAAGTCTCGACTCAAAGCCTGTCAATGTTCAATCTGGCAATGACAATATCAATATTCTGTATCAATATTCTACTCAAATCACAACATCTCTGTTTTATCAAATTCTGACGGTACAACAGTACAATCTTGCGATACTGATAATACTATATCAGTCTATACCAATTCCAATCATTTACAATCAACCACCGTACAAATCTGACATCAATTTTAGTCAATCTCATTCTGAAAATAATAACACTTCCATATTCAGTTCGTTTCTTAATCTGACTTCGATTCTACACTGTCTAACATGTCAAGAACAACATATATGACATATATTCAATTCCAACAACATCATAATTTCAAAACATGTCAAAACGTAGTAAAACTTACTTCCAGTTATAGCCTGCGTCGATAGAAACACAGTACCGATGTCGAATTTAAAATCTAACGGACGGATTTTACACAATCGCGATTCTAAGCTTCCAGGAAAATTTTGATAGCGTTTCTCTCGATTTCCCGTTTCTGAAGGATTATAACGTTTGTAAACATATATATATATATATATCCATGTTCATGCAATAAGCCAAGTGGCTTAATCTTTGTAGCACACGTCTCGCGCATATGCGCGACCCCAATCGGCGCATATGCGCGAGACACTCGGTCTCCGCGCGTATCCTGCACATCGCCTCGCGCATATGAGCGACTCATCTCCGCGCATATGCGCGAGACTCTCTGGAGTTCCTCGCATAGGCGTCGCGCATATGCGCGACATCTTCCGCGCATATGCGCGAGGTCTTCTGCCTGTTTGGCGCATGTGGCGCATCCGATGCTACTGTCCTCGCACATAAATTTTCACACGCGATCTCATTTCGTGTCTCGGTTAGCCCTTTCATAATTATCTCGATTAAAATTAATAATCGTAATTTAACACAGTATAAAATCTCGGCATTACATTTCTCCCCCCCTAAGATACGATTTCGTCCTTGAAATCACAGGCATTCAATTATATCAATAGGGAGTATACACAGAAACGGTCTAAAAATTTACATTATCGAAACAACTCAGGGAATTCTTGTCTCATATCTGATTCAGTTTCCCAGGTTGCTTCTTCAGTGCCATGACGAGTCCATTGAACTTTCACCAGTGGAATGGTCTTCGTTCTGAGCTGTTTTTCTTTACGATTAATAATCTGAATCGGTTTTTCAATATAGCTCAACGTCTCATCCATTTTGGCCTCGTCTGGTTGAATAGCATGTGAAGCATCAGGAAGGTATTTCCTTAATAACGATACATGAAAGACATCATGTATCCCGGATAATGAAGGCGGTAACGCGAGTCGATATGCACGATCTCCTATCTTTTCGAGAATCACATAAAGCCCAATATAACGTGGAGACAGTTTCCCTTTCTTGCCAAATCTGACAACTCCTCTGAAAGGTGAAATCTTTAAAAATACTCGGTCTCCTGCCTCAAATACCAACGGTCTACGTCGAACATTGGCATATTTGGCCTATCTGTCTTGTGCTGCCTTCAATTTCTTTTGAATTAGCTTCACTTTTTCTGTCATATCTCTGATCATATCAGGTCCAATCTCAGGCACTTCAGAGATATCATCCCAATAGAGAGGGGATCGACACTTCTTTCCGTACAACGCTTCAAATGGTGCCATCTCAATACTCGTCTGATAGCTGTTGTTGAACGAAAACTCACAAAGTGGCAATGCATCTTGCCAATTAGTGCTAAAATCAAGCAACACTGCTCTCAGCATATCTTCCAATGTCTGGATAGTCCGCTCTGACTGTCCGTTGGTCTGCGGATGATATGCGGTACTCAGATGTAACTTCGTACCGAGAGCCTGCTGCAAACTCTGCCAAAAGTGCGAAGTAAATCGAGGATCACGATCTGATACAATTGACTTCGGCACTCCGTGCAATCTGACCACTTCTCTGACATAAATCTCTGCCATCTGGTCAAATCTGTACGTCATCTTGTACGGAATAAAACATGCGGATTTGGTCAATCTGTCAATCACGACCCAAATCGCATCACAACCTCGGGAGGAACGCGGTAGCTGCATCACAAAATCCATGGAAATGTGATCTCATTTCCATTCAAGAATGGGCAAACTCTATCATAAACCTCCTGGTTTCTTTCTTTCTGCTTTCACCTGCTGGCAATTCAGACATTTGGAAACAAATTCGGCAATGTCAGTCTTCATTTGTTTCCACCAGAACTGTCTTTTCAAATCATTATACATCTTTCTGCCACCAGGATGAATACTGAATCGACTGTTGTGCGCTTCTGACAATATCTGTCGTCTCAAATCTGAAACATTCGGCACAACCAAACGATTATTTACATACAAGACGTTATCACGTACCTGATATTCCGATCTATGCCCTGTTCTGACCATCACTATTGATCTCTGTACATTCTGATCAACTTTCTGAGCCGCTTTAATTCTCATAATCAGCTCTGGTTCTACTTGCACCGTATAAAGTCTCAACTGTCTATAATTTGTTTCAAATGCTAATCCAGACAAACATCAGTCTTCTATCAAATTTGAAACACCGATCGTCGACAAGGATAAGGAACATACCTTTCGACTTAGTGCATCAGCTGCTGCATTAGACTTTCCTGGATAGTATTTGATTTCACAATCAAAATCTTTTAGCAAATCAAGCCATCTTCGTTGCCTCATATTCAATTCAGACTGTGAAAACAGATATTTCAAACTCTTATGATCATAATATATCTCAAACTTTTATGATCATAATTTATCTCAAACTTTTCCCCATAAAGATAGTGTCGCCATATCTTTAATGCAAAGACAATGGCTGTCAATTCAAGATCATGGACTGGATAACGAGTCTCATGTGGTTTAAGTTGTCTTGAGGCATAAGCAATAAATGCCCTCGTCTGCATCAGAACACATCCCAACCCTCTGTGAGAGGCGTCGCAATAAACCACAAAATCACCAGTACCGGATGGATAGTCAACACCGGAGCACTGGTCAATCTCTTTTTCAACTCCAGAAAACTGGTCTCGCATTCTTTAGACCAAACAAATGGAGCATTCTTCTGAGTCAGCTGAGTAATCGGTTTAGCAATACTTGAGAAATCTTTAATGAAACGACGGTAATACCCGCTAAACCCATAAAACTTCGATTTCGGGCACTGACGTCGGTCTTGGCCAAGAAATCACGGCTTCAACCTTACTGGGATCACAGATATCCCATCTCCGGATATAATGCCCCAGAAATACTACCTGTCTCAACCAAAACTCGCATTTCGACAGTTAGCATTATTTCTCAGCCCTTAAATTCGCAACACAGTTTTAGATGCTCAGCATGCTCACTCATATT